>NC_044031.1:52009869-52627279 GCF_901765095.1 Microcaecilia unicolor | reverse complement strand
TTATAATCGAAAAAAAAAGTGGCCGGTTCGAATGAGCATTTCGCCAGCTGGACTTGGTCCATTTAGTTTTAGGACCAAGTCTCAAAAAAGTGCCCTAATTGACCAGATGGCCAATGGAGGGAAGCGGGGATGACCTCCCCTTACTCTCCCAGTGGTCACCAATCCCCTCCCACCCAAAAAAAAAAAAATAAAACATTTTTTTGCCAGCCTGTATGCCAGCCTCAAATGTCATACCCAGCTCCTGGACAGCAGCATGCAGGTTCCTAGAGCAGTATTTAGTGGGTGCAGTGCACTTCAGGCAGGTGTACCCAGGCCCATCCCCCCCTACCTGTTACAGTTGTGGTGATAAATATTGAGCCCTCCAAAAAAACCCAAAACCCACTGTACCCACATCTAGGTGCCCCCTTTCACCCCTTAGGGCTATGGTAATGGTGTAGAGTTGTGGTGAGTGGGTTTTGGGGGGGAATTGGGGGGCTCAGCACACAAGGTAAGGGAGCTATACTCCTGGCACCTATTTTTGGTTTTTTAAAAAATATTTAGAAGTGCCCCCTAGGGTGCCCGGTTGGTGTCCTGGCATGTCAGGGGGACAGTGCACTAGAAATACTGGCTCCTCCCACGACCAAATGGCTTGCATTTCGCCGGGTTTGATATGGCCGGGCCCGGTTTCCATTATGGCTGCAAAACGAAGCCGGCCATCTCATGTAAACCCGGCGATCCTGCTCTAAACCCGGCGATCAATTTAGCCGGCCCCAACCGTATTTCGAAAATACGGTTTGCTCCGCCCCTTTGCGGAGCCGGCCCCGAAGATGGCCGGCCATCGATTTCGCCAGCTCCGTTCGATTATGCCCCTCCACGTTATGCAAACAGAAACATTTGTTCCAGTGAACATCCTCGTTTCAGCCCAAATTTTCAAATGGACGCCATCTATGTATGATTGTCCTAACCTTGCACTCTCATTCATGCTTTCATTCTTCAGACATATACATACACACACTCATACTTTCTCTTCAGCTGCACACATACATGCATACACCCACACAAACTCATGAATGCATTCTCTTCAGACACACAAATGCATGGTCTCATTCTTCAGACGTACACACACCTACATTTTTGCTCTTCTGAAACACTCTCGCTCTTCAGGCAAACATATCAAAATACACATATTCTATCAGTTTTCATAAACACACATACATTTTTTCTCTCTCTCTCTCTTCTACTTGTTCAGTCAGTGTACTTGTCAACCAACTCTGACTACCATATGCCATCAGCTCTATTTTTCAGTCTGCAGTATCAGACCACTCACACTTCCCCTATTCCTCTTACTTTAATTCAAACTCCTTCCAGCAACCTGCTGCCCCCACCCCAGGATATAGGTAGGCCGGCGAGGGGCATGCCGAGCAGCCGCACATAACATGGCGGCTGCTGCCCGGCAGCTCCTGCGTCAGAGCGACCCTTCCTTTCCGGCTTCCCCATCGGTGATTGAGATGACGCGGCAGGAGACCCCCCTTGCCGTTGGTTGGGAAGCCGGAAGGGGCAGGGCTACAGGGGAAAGCATAAAAGCTGCCAACGAGGGCTAGGGAGCCTCTTGTTGGCAGCGAGCGGCGTGGGAGTTTCCCTCCCCCCTTCCCTTTCCTGCGCCACACCGGGGGAGCTAGACATGTGTACTAATGGGGGTCATGCTTCGCAAGCATGCTGATTTGCCCGTACCGATGTTTCCCCCGCCAGCAGCCAAGGCTGCCCTTACTTTGTGATCCTTCCCGTTAAACTCAATGATTATGGTTTCTGTTTAGCTGCCTGACTATTCAACCATGGCACTGCGTTGCCATTTCAACTTGTTATTGTGCCTTGCTTAGCTATTTTATGTACTATTCTTTCATTTTGCTGCACTGTAATACCAATAGTTACTGATTCTGTCATGTTTTCTTTCAGTGCCCAACTATGTACCAGGGCATGATGACACTACATTATGTATTTTGTCACAGCTGGCGGAGGCACCCGAGCCTGGGAACTCTGGGATGTGTTGGAACAACAGCCGAAAGGAAGATCGCCCGATTCAGGCAAAGGGCGGCCTCGCACTGCTCGCAGACCAATCACCTCGCTGGTTCAGGCATGGCATGTGGGGCTCTGGTCTATGGGGGGGGGCTGCCACAGGCAGATGGAGGCTGGGCCACGCTGGGGGCGGAGTAAGGCTGGCCGCAGCATGGGCTGGGATGCTTGCTCTCTAGCTGGATAAGCTATGGCGGAGAGCGCAAGCATCCGCAATGGCAAACCCAAGGCTCGGGTGCTTCCTAGGGATTGTTTAATGTCTTTTCAATACAAGCTGTGGCCATTTATTCCCAAAACCTGTCTCATGTTTGGTCTGTGAGTATGCTAGGGGAAAAGCGAGGGTGGGTGCGAGATGAGAGGGAATGCAGCCTGCCTATGTTATCAGTTTCACTGGCTGTAAGATTCTAGGTAGAGCTCAGTTTCCCCATAGCAGTTGCAGCTCACCATCTCCTTCCTAGGAACAGAGTAGCCTTCCCATTGGCTGGATCCTATCACAGTTTTTGCATTGAAAGGTAGGGGATTGGATGGCTGTAGAGGGCTAAACTCTGAACAATATCCACACATTTATACCCATCCTTTTACGATCAATTGAAACAAGTTTTATTTTTGCTCTTACCTATTACTTTGTATGCTCTTTCTACTTATAATACTATCTTAAGGAGGAAAGGCTTCAGATGCTCGGCTGTTTTGTTGTTTTTTGTTTGTTTTTCACAACTTGCCGGGTGGGCTTCCTCATCAGCCTAGAAAACCTCCTGTTGCCTGTGTTTTTTAAAAATCTTTATAACTTTTTTTTTATATAGTTCTTTCTAAGAGTTCATGTGCAACTCATAGTTGATCCTATATTCATTTCATATATTTGTTTCATAAGGACACGAACGTTACTTATCTTTGTAGTGTGCTCTTCTTAGCTTTGGTTTGCTCAACAGAGCATCTCCGTTTCACTGCTGCTTCCTCAAGAGACAAACTGTGCTACGCCGTTTCTTTTGTGTCCTGGAAAAAGTAAAGCAAACTTTGTTAAATCGTAGGCTTTATGCCAGTGACGATCCTAGGTCAGCTGCCACCTGGGGCGGATCGCCTATGTGCACCCCCCCCCTCTGGGGTGCAGCATGACACCCCTCCCTTGGTGCAATGACACCCCCCCCCAGCGCATCAACCTCCCCCCCAGGTGCATTTTTAGCTGCTGGTAGCAGCCGCGTGGCTCTCGGCTCCGCTGGCTCCCTGCTCCCTCTGCCCCGGGACAAGAAGTAACCTGTTCCGGGGCAGAGGGAGCAGGGAACCAGTGGAGCCGACAGGTGCGCGGCTGCTCTCTGCACCCCCACAGCAGCATGCACCCGGGGCGGACCGCCCCCATCGCCCCGCCCTTGGTATGCCGCTGCTTTATGTGTTGGTTAAAGAGAAGAAGTGATAGTGAATATTTCTTACTCCGATATGTGTAACTACATTTCTCTTGATATCATTTGAATTAATATGGCGGCTACTATTTTTAAAAGGACACCAATTCTGTCTGACCAATCCGCTGATTTTTTTTTTGTTACCTCATCTTATGGAACTGGTACCGTATTGCCCTCAATATTCTGGGTACTAAAGAAATGCTTTCTACTCTATTCTGTTATTTAGATCAAATAGCAAATTCCATATGAGAAGGGGACAGAGATCGCCTTTTAATACAACTTGAACAGCGATGCATCTACAAATGACAAGCCTTGATTCCCAATTAACACCTGGTACACCCCGGCGCTACAAAAATAGATATATTTTTGTAGTACCACATATAACGGCACGCTAGGGGTGGGAAGTACCGCCGGACTGCTGATGTAGCCCAGCAGTACTTCCTGTTTAGTGAACAGTTAAATCCGCATTGGACTTACCACTGCTTAGTAAAAGGGGCCCTTAACGTAGATGCTGTATTGTCAATTTTTGATATCATTCTGGCTTGCAAATGGAGAAATCTCACCTCTTACTTGAATTATGAATAAAAACAAGGAGATGAGTAATGAAGGAAAGACCTTACTGAACACAAATTACTAGAAAATTCTGGCCAGGAAAAATACATGAAAGGTAAATGGGTTTATATTTGAATATTATGTTTTCACTATATTTGGAAAAAGAACAAAAGCTCATTTAATGTAATCAAATTATGAATGCCTGAATGAGAACAGCTGTGTGGTCATCAGCAATTGTTTCCATTTAAATCAGCCAAATTTGGGGAGGGTTTTTTTCCCCCCATTATTAATGCGTAAGATCATTTGACAATAGGACTTCATACTGTATATAAAGTTTAGAGTCTCAGTTCTTCTGTGCATGCATGGATGTTGAATTCATTCAATTAAAGTCTACAAACCTGAGGCAAAACATTAGCGAACAGGTGGTCTCCTTACACAAATTTCACAGATGAAATGCATTTCAAGGATGCAGAACAGTTAAATTGGAATATATCCAGTAGAGGGTTTAATCAAAACCCTATGGCCCCACAATAATCCACATACATATACGCACACAAAAAGAAAAGTTTCTTGTTCAATCACAGAGCTTAAAAAAAGGAGGAAATACAAAACAAAAGAGAAAGATATGACTGATGAACCATTACAAATGTCTTTCTTTAGTTCAAGCTTAATGATTTTGATCTCAATCTACTAAAATTCAGCGTTCACCCATTAACGTGTAAGGGTTCCCATCAAAAGATAGGTTAAAATGTGCCTTTGTAAAAGGGCTCCTTTGTTATCAACATGGAATACCATTAAGACACATGGGGGCCCTTTTACTAAGCCACTTTAGGCTTTACACGCATGCAGAATGTGCCCAAATGAGACTACCGCCAGGCCAGTGTGCGCCATGGTAGTAATTGCAGATTTGGCGCACGCCCATAACACCTGGATGAATGTATTTATTTTGTCCCCATGTGCAGCTACATTTAGACATACTTTATAGAATGCGCCTCAATTTCTATGCGGTTTATAGAATACACCGAGCGCCCATCCACGTGACTAGTGTGGGAAGTTACACCAAGTAAAAACATAGTGGTAAATGCCGACACCTAAATTACGCATGACTGCATGTATTCTATAACTACGTGCATAGATTTTAGAAATGCCCATGACCCGCCCATTCCACACCTATGGCCATGCCCCCTTTTCAACTATGCGGTCTTTTTTGCAAAGGTGCACCAAAAAATGGCCTGTGCTGGTGTAGACATGTGTATTGGACGTGTGTAGGTCCATTTTTCAGCGCACCTACAAAAAAGGCCTTTTTGGGGGGCCCGAAAATGGACGTTCGGCAAAATGAAAATGGGGCCTGAGACCTTACCGCCTTCCATTCACTTTGTGGTATGGTCTCATATGTTAACTGGTCGGTAATTATAGGAATGCATACAATGCCGATTACCACCTGGTTAGTGCCATGTGCTGGAAAATAAAATATATTTTCCAGCACGTGTTGTGGATGTGTGTAAAAAATGAAATTACCACCCGGGCCATGCGGTAGCCAGGCGGTAGTTCCAAATTGATGTGTGTTGGGCGCACGTAGGCACCGACACGTTTTAGTAAAAGGACCCCTTTGTGACATAATTTACGTGCACCATGTTATAGAATATGCTTAGACTGTTCTGCGAATAAATATGTCAATTTATTGTCAATAATTGATTGTTAAGTGGTGATTATTGGCACCGATTAGCTTGTTAACTAATTAAGTTGTATGTGTAAATCCAGAATATGACTGGATTTTGCACACAACTTAAGTTGTACTATACGGAATCCAGGGGTTAATGGGTCCCCACTCAACTTTCTAGTCATTTCCTAACATACATTTCATATTTACTAGAGAACAGACTGAAGAACAGAAAGGAAGCAGCATGCAAAAAAGTAAAGTACTTTTTTATGTTTTCATTTGTAATCTGCTGTGAACTGTGGAATGAGCGGAATATAAGTATTTTAAATTAACAAGTAAATAAAAATAGCTTCAGGGCTCCATCTTTATACAGTGAAACCTCGGTTTTTGTTGACATCAGGATTTTGTCGGTTTCGGTTATCATTGAATTATTTCACGAAATTTTCATCTCGGATTTCATCGGCGTGCCCACGCAGCTAATCTTGCGTTCTCACGTGTCGTTCTTCTGGGGCATTGTTTCCGGTTGTGGGATCACACTGCTGCTGTTTTATGACCAAAATTTCGTCATTTTGCCACACTACTGCTGCTGCTGGTTGAGTGCCTGTATAAAAGTCCCTGCTCTCATCATAGTAACATAGTAGATGATGGCAGAAAAAGACCTGCATGGTCCATCCAGTCTGCCCAAGACAAACTCATATGTGTATACCTTACCTTGAATTTGTACCTGTCCTTTTCAGGGCACAGACCATATAAGTCTGCCCAGCAGTATTTCCCGCCTCCCAACCACCAGTCCCGCCTCCCACCACCGGCTCTGGTACAGACCGTATAAGTCTGCCCTCCCCTATCCTCTCCTCCCAATCACCATCCCCTCTTCCCCCCACCTGCTCCACCACCCAATTTCAGCTAAGCTTCTGAGGATCCATTCCTTCTGCACAGGATTCCTCTATGCATATCCCACGCATGTTTGAACTCCGTTACCGTTTTCATCTCCACCACCTCCCGCGGGAGGGCATTCCAAGCGTCCACCACCCTCTCCATGAAAAAATACTTCCTGACATCTTTCCTGACTCTGCCCCCCTTCAATCTCATTTCATGTCCTCTCGTTCTACCGCCTTCCCATCTCCGGAAAAGATTCGTTTGCGGATTAATACCTTTCAAATATTTGAACGTCTGTATCATATCACCCCTGTTCCTCCTTTCCTCCAGGGTGTACATGTTCAGGTCAGCAAGCCTCTCTTCATACGTCTTGGAACGTAAATCCCATACCATCCTCGTAGCTACCCCAAAAAGTTTCTATAGGCAGCAGTCCTTCAAAGAAGAAGGACAGGAACATGATTGAGTTGAAGAAGGAAATCATTGACAAATAAGAGAGTGGCATTAAGATTACTGAAATCGCCCGCATGTACGGGAAGTCACTATACATTAGTCTTTTTTATTCATTTAAAAGAAAAATTGCTTGTTGCCTCGGTTTTCATCGGTTTCGGTTTTCGTCAATAGTTTTTGGACGAATTATCAACGAAAACCGAGGTTTCACTGTATTGCTAAATTTCATAATCAAGGGTATTTTATTCAATTTTTGCCCTTGCTTATTTTTTTTCCTGTCCAGATGTAAGGAATAATTAATACTTTTGGCCCACCTTTACAATCATTCTGGTGTAATATGTCTCTGCCCAAGAGAACTGGTATTCTAAATGGAACCCTGAAATGACAACAGATAAATTAACTTGTCCACGGTGTGTTGGGTGTGGGGGTTGACTCCTATTTCCCTGGTGATTAACATATTGTTCCATTCACTAGGCTATCTAATTCTCTCAGGGGTCCTTTTACTAAGGTGCACTGAAAAATGGCCTGCAGTAGTGTACACACATGTTTTGGGCGCACATAGAATTATTTTTCAGCGCACCTACAAAAAAATGCCTTTTTAAATATTTTGCCAAAAATGGATGTGCGGCAAAATGAAAATTGTTGTGCGTCCATTTTGGGTCTGAGACCTTACCACCAGCCATTGACTTAGCGGTAGTCTCATGCCTTAACCAGTCAGTAATGACCTATGCACGTCAGACGTGTGTCCGAAAATAAAAATTATTTTTTGGATGCGCATATTGGATGCGCGCCAAAAATGAAATTACAGGTAACTCCATTTTGGCGCACATTGGGGGCGTGTAAACCCTTACACGGCTCAGTAAAAGGGCCCCTCAAGTTTTGAGGCAAAGATTTGTTACTTTAAAAGTTTTCAAAAATGACCTGCATGTTTTTGAACCTTTTTCTGCCTTAATTTTACCCTAAATTTCTTGTTGTATTACCATATAGACATTACAGTGTTAATGCAATCCAGTGTGTGAATTTTGACCTAATAATCTTAATATTGCAAATTCATGTGGAATTTAATTGGAAAATCATCTGTGCAGTTCTGTTTTTCTTTCATGGAGTTAAAGCTGATTTAGCAAAGAAAACAGAGCTCTGTTCCTTGTACAGTATGATTCGAGTTATTTTTAATATGTACAGGATGTTTATTGATATTTCCATCTTATATATTATATGCTGTACTGTATGTGCCATAAAAACACTGGTTATGCTCTACCTGCTCTGAATATCTATCCGTTTAATATCTCTGTCTTGTTACACTTCCCTGTGACCTTTCAGAACCATTTCTCATTCCTTTAACAACAAACATATATGGAAAATTAAGTTTTACTCTTGTCTCTAATTTAATTTTGAAAACATTGGGATCATGGACCATAGAACAGCGAAGGTATGTTTTATATCTATTTTATTATGACAAATAATATTATCATCAAAATGCATGCTTGGATAGGAAAAAATAACATAGAAAAACAATAGGAACTCTGTGCACCTAAGCAGACTAAGAATAAAAAAAAGGTCTGGAGGGCTGAATGGTCCAGTGACAGCAAAGAGTACGCCTATGGAACAGACTCAGATTTGAAACACAGTCCTAAATCATGCCTTGAGGAGAGATGGAGGGATTTGCAGCTAAACACACAAAAAAACCCTCTTTATGTCAATTGCAAGATACTTCATATAATACTGTATTCCTGTGGCGTGCAAAAGGAATGTTATTGAGAAAGGGAAACAGCCTTAGTGCCCAAACCTCCACCCAATACATATTTTAAATAGGGTATAGAGGAAATCACATGGGTTCACTGTCTTCATTGGCATAAAAAAAACCTTATCTCCTTTACTCCATGTCACTAAAAACATCACAGGAATAGCTAACTCATGGATCTAAAAAAATAGAAGTGAAAAAAATACTTAAACTTCTAAATAATAGTAGACACAAAAGTGCAGGATAGGTCAGTCACACCGAATATGGCCACAGTTTCGCTATCAAGCTGTGTCAAGGTGTGCATGACATCAATAACTTTGAGCACTGAATGACTTCAATCTATTGGGATTTGCAGCGAATGCATAACTGCATCATTTGTTGGATTCCTGGTGCATACATATGCAGAAACAAAAAAATGTCTTAAACAGAACATTCTTAAAAGAACAAACAAATTCTTAAATTGTAACTTTTAATAGCAAAATTACTTTGGCTATTGTAGGAAATTTATAATAAAAGTAGGGGTCCTTTTACTAAGCTGCGGTAGGCTCTACGCTCATGCAGCGTGCACCCAAATAAGACTGTCGCCATCCAGCACGGCCTCCTGGCGGTAATTTCAGATTTGGCGCTCGCCCATAACGTGTGGACAAATTATTTATTTATTTCCTCCTACGTGTGCCGGTTTCAGTGGTAATCAGCACTTGGTGCATGCCGACCGGTCACTGAGCATGTAGCGTGTGAGCCTTTACTGCTAGATCAATGGGTGGTGTTAAGGACTCAGGCCGGTTTTGGGCGTGCACTGGTTTAATTTTTACTGCAGGCTCTTTTCTCATCCCATTAAAAAACAAACAAACATTTTTTGTAGATGCGGTAAAATCTGGCCGGGCATGCGCCCAATACACGCGCCTACACTACGGAAGGCCACTTTTAACACGGCTTAGTAAAAGGGCCCCTTAGAAACTTGGAAATAATTCATAAGTAAACAAAAAGACAGTTTTTATTCCTCTAAAGAAAACCTAAACATAGCTTAAGTGTGCTGCACTAAATATTTCTGATGGATTTAGCTCACTTTTCTATTATTTATTTTCTGTCTATATATATATATATATATATATAGAGAGAGAGAGAGAGAGAGAGAGAGAGAGAGAGAGAGAGAGAGAGAAAGAGAGAGAGAGTGAGTCTATCTATATCTATATATTTGTATCTAAGCGTATTCTGTAAAGTGATGCACATAAATTCTAAGATGCAGATCTGAAAAGGAGGCAAAGCCATGGGAGGGGCATGGGTGGGTCATTCCTAGAAGTTATAGGCAGTGTAATAGAATATGTCCATATGGTGCATAACTTAGACATCGGCACTTACACCAGGTTTTAGTTGGCGTAAATAACCATGACTAAATATAGTGGCAGGAAAAGGGCACTAGTCGTATACTGTAAACTATGCCTAAATGTAGGCAACCTTATTCAACCTGATGATGATACCTTTAGCCAAACTGCTAACCAATCAAAACCTCAACACCTACATATATGCAGATGACATCACAATCTCCATCCCGTTCAGACATGATCTAAATGAAATCACCAACGAGATCAACCAAAGCCTCTAAACAATGCACACCTGGGCAGATGCATTCCAACTAAAACTTAATGCAGAAAAAACACAATGTCTTGTACTCACCTCACAACATAACACAAAACACTTCTCCATCATAATCACACCATATTGTTCTCTCCCTATGTCACAAAATCTGAAAATTCTCGGAATCACCATTGACCGAAACCTTACTCTGGATGCCCATGTGAAAAACACGACAAAAAAGATGTTCTACTCCATATGGAAACTTAAAAGAGTAAAACCTTTCTTCCCGAGATACATCTTCCGCACCCTGGTATAGTCAATGGTAATAAGTCATCTGGACTACTGCAACGCCCTATACGCGTGTTGCAAAGATCAGACTATCAAAAAACTCCAAACCGCCCAGAACACTGCTGCCAGACTCATACTTGGAAAAACTAAATATGAAAGCGCAAAAACCCTTAAGAGAGAAGCTCCACTGGCTCCCACTTAGGGAGCGCATTGCGTTCAAGATCTGCATGATTGTACACAAAATCATTCACTCGGACGCCCCAATCTACATGATAAACCTCGTGGACCTACCTCCAAGAAACGCCACAAGATCATCCAGCAAATTTCTCAACCTACACTTCCCCAGCTGTAAAGGACTAAAATACAAGCAGATGCATGCCACCACTTTCTCTTACATAAGCACACAATTGTGGAATGCATTGCCTACAGACCTGAGAACAATTGACGAAACAACTGTTTTCCACAAATCTCTGAAGACTTATCTCTTCAACAAGGCCTACAATGAGAACCGATAGCCACACTAGTCCACCTCACCAACCCACTCAGTTAAGATAACCCACCTCCTATATTTACCCTGCTCACCCCTTCCTTCTTCTCTCTTCCCTCACTTAATTTCAACATAACATTAAATGTATCTGCTATCCTGTAATGACAATGTTTACAAAACTATGTAAGCCACATTGAGCCTGCAAATAGGTGGGATAATGTGGGATACAAATGCAATAAATAAATAAATAAACCACGCCTAACTTTAGGCATTGTTTACATAATCTCCCAGATTCTATAGAGTGTATCTAGAGATCCGCACCGAAATTTAAGCATTTCCATAGCAATGAGGCCCTTTCACAGAGTGACGGTAAGCCCAACGCGGGCTTACTGCTTGCTGTTCTGGGACTACCGCCGGCCCATCGCAGCCGCCAGTAGTCTCACCCCGAGCACGTGACATTTCCAGGGAAAAAGAAAACCCACAAAAATGGCTTGCACGGAAGTAACCCTGTGGTAATCGGGCATCACTGTGTACTGCCTGGTTACAACTGGGTTAGTGCGGGAGCCCTTATTGCTACCTCAGTGGGTGGTGTTATGGGCTCCCCGTCGCATGGCAATGCAGTAAGAGTTCTCTTATCGCATGGCCATGTGTGCCTGAGGTCTTTTTACCCACTGTGGTAAAAAGGGCTCTGGCGCATGGGAAAAATGGCCCCTGCTTCTAGCGCAGGCAGTGGCGTAGCTACATGGGGCCAGGGGGGCCTGGGCCCCCATAGATTTGGCCCTGCACCCCCCTGCCAATGACCCTCTCGACCCCCCCTCCCGCCGCCAACCCGCCGTCGCCTGCCTTAGCTGGTGGGGGACCCCAACCCCCGCCAGCCAAGTTCCTCTTCTTCTCGCAAAAGGCTTCCTTCTGTTTCTGACGTCCTGCTAAGGCAGGCGACGGTGGGTTGGTGGCAGGAGGGGGGGTCGAGAGGGTCGTCGGCAGGGGGGGCAAAGTTGGTGGTAGCAGCAGTGGGGTTGGCAATGGCGGGCGGGCGGGGGGGTGGGGGTCGGCAATGGCGGGGGGGGGGGGGGTCGGCTGCACTGGGGGGGGGGCTAAAATGTGCCCCCTCATCTCAGGCTCTGGACCCCCCTCCCGCCGAAGTCTGGCTACGCCGCTAAGCGCAGGGCCCTTTTTTCATGTAGCTTGGTAAAAGGACCCCAATGCATGTAACTTAAATGGCTTAACAAGCCAATCAGTGTTGTTCATAGCACTTAACAAGCAATAATGAACAATAATTGGCAATAATTAGAATTTATATGCATAACTCACTAAGTGCATTCTGTAATGAACTGTGCCTAAATTTTAAAGTGTACAGTTCAAAAGGGGCATGGCTATAGGCAGGAAAATGGGCATTTTGTGGGCATTCACAAATGTATGCACGCTGTTATAGAATTTGGCCCAGTCTGTGTAAATCTATGTGCAGGGATTTACACCACATTTTTGTTGGTGTAAATGGATGCGTGTTTTTAGTCGCTGGGGTATCAATTAAGTGTACTCTATATACCGCTCCTAAATCTTATAGAATACGCTTAGGCAAAAATGATTTCTGCGCGGATTTACAGAATCTCCCCAATACACCTAGGCGTATCTTTTTGGCTCTGAGATTTTAAGCATCTTAAGTAGAATCTAGCCCTATGTCTGGAAAAAAGTGAGCCCCCTAAAAATTTTGCAATAACAACCTGCTCCACATTAATTACAATTTTATGTGCACAAAGTGACATCTATTTCAAACAATGTAGAAATCCACCTTAATGTTACTGAAATGTCAAATTTGAAATAGCACTACCCAAAAGTTAGAGTTTCTAAAACAATGTCAACCTGAACAGTCCAAATGTTTAAATCTGATGTTCAAAGTGTTCCCCTTTCGCACAAATACATTTACACAGTCGATCTCACCATTGGTTCACCACTCTGTTAATGATACTCTGAGCAAAACGACACCACTCTTTAATCAATCATTCTTTCAGATAGTCAACATCGTGGATCTGACAGCAAAAAAGAAAGGTTCCAAAAGTACACAAAATGTAGCAACAAAGACAAAGCACAAAAGGGCCTCCAGAACTGAAACGTCGGTACAGTCTTTATTGAAAATGACACGACACAGGCTGTGTTTCGGCGCTCACCAGCGCCTGCCTCAGGGATCTAAAACACATACAGAATAAAGTATTACATGCATAACAGAATAAAAAAACATATATTTTGAACATATAAAAGATGAATAATACAAATTCAAACTAAAATTATATAAAATATACAAATTAAAAAAGATAATAAAGATCATAATTTAGCTGAAATATATTCATTAAATAAAGACGAATATTTATCAGGTGGACCGTGTGTACATGATGATGCTGAGTAGGATACATGTATCTAGTTACAAAGGTGAGGTGAAAACGTGACTTGCATGCAAATCTCTCTCATGAATATTCATTGTGGATATCCTGAAAACCTGACTGGCTGGAGTGCCTTCAGGACCAGGTTTGGGAACCACTGTACTAGCCAATTGCAACTAATTGATGTCAACAGTCAATTATTGCAGTTAATTTGCAATAATTGAAATTTGCATGTGCATCTCCCTGCACCCTAAACTATAACCCCGCATGCCTAAATCCCCTAGTGCACAACTCAAAAGGGGTTATGGCCAGGGGAGTAGCATGGGCATTCCTAAAAGTTGTGTGTGGGGTTACGGAATAGCCCCATTTCCATGCCACAATGCCCAGAGTTTGGCGTCTGCATTTATACCAGGTTTTAGCTAGCGTAAATACAGGTGCCCAACCTTTGGTGTGGAAATGCGCTCTGAACATTATTCTATGAATGATGTTCAAGCTGAAGCACAATTTATAGAATAGCATTCCACAACATCCAGGCAACAAAATCTCAGCACCATTTATAGGATGCCTTCCAGAATGTGTGGGTTAACTTTTCTTATCCTTTGTTGACGGGTTGTATCAACTGCTCCATGCAGGTTATACCCCATCTATGAAGGACAAGGCCAAACAGGTCAAATACCCCATGGGCAAGGAACACACAGCAGAGAGAAGTGGGGTAAAACTAAGAAAAACCCTTCAGCCAATGAGAGGAGCACACAAAGACAAAGAGGGGCGTTTTCGATATGACGTCTAAGTCCAACTTTTAACGTTTTGCTAAAAACAACCAAATTTAAGTGGGGAATATAGCCATTTTCAAAACAGAAAACCATCTTTTTGTTGTTGTTGAAAATGGCTATTTGCTTGATGTTTTTGAGCTCTGTGTGTTTCTCTTGTTGGTCCATTTTTGAAAAAAAATGTCCAAGTGGAAAAATGCACAAAATCAAGCCATAGGAATGTAGGAGGAGCCAGCATTCATGAAGGAGCATAATTAAAAGGGGCGCCCAAATTTTCCTGAGGACGTCCTCGCAGGACATCCTGGCGAAGGGGCGGGGTAACCCGTATTATTAAAACAAGATGGGCATCCATCTTTCGTTTCGATAATACGGTCGGGGATGCCCAAATCACGAAATTTAGGTCAACCGTAGAGATGGTCATCCTTAGAGATGGTCATCCCCGATTTTCGGCAATAATGGAAACCGAGGACGCCCATCTCAGAAACAACCAAATCCAAGCCCTTTGATTGTGGGAGGAGCCAGCATTTGTAATGCACTGGTCCCCCTGACATGCCAAGACACCAACTGGGCACCCTAGGGGGCACTGCAGTGGACTTCATAAATTGCTCCCAGGTGCATAGCTCCCTTACCTTGGGTGCTGAGCCCCCCAAACCCCAATCCCCACAACTGTACACCACTACCATAGCCCTTATGAGTGAAGGGGGCACTACATTTGGGTACAGTGGGTTTCTGGTGTGTTTTGAAGGGCTCACATTTACCACCACAAGTGTAACAGGTAGGGGGGATGGGCCTGGGTCCGCCTGCTTAAAGTGCACTGCACCCACTAAAACTGCTCCAGGGACCAGCATACTGCTGTCATGGTGCTGGGATGATATTTGAGGCTGGCATAAAGGCTGGACAAAATATTTTTTAAATTGTTTTTTGAGGGTGGGAGGGGGTTAGTGACCACTGGTGGAATCAGGGGAGGTCATTCTCGATTCCCTCCGGTGGTCATCTGGTCATTTAGTGCACAATTTTGTGGCTTGGTTGTATGAAAAAAAGGACCAGGTAAAGTCGTCCAAGTGTTCGTCAGGGACGCCCTTCTTTTTTCCATTATCAGTCGATGATGCCCATGTGTTAGGCACGCCCCAGTCTCACCTTCTCTACGCCTCCGACATGCCCCCGTGAACTTTGGTTGTCCCCGCGATGGAAAGCAGTCGAGGATGTCCAAAATCAGCTTTCGATTATGCCAATTTGGGCGACCCTGTGAGGACACCCATCTTGCGATTTGTGTCGAAAGATGGGCACCCTTCTCTTTCGAAAATTAGCCTGTTAGTAGACTGGCCACACAGACATCGCAGGAGAGCAATGGGGCACTCTAGGGGGAACTGCAGTGGACTTCAAAACTAAATGCTTCCTTATCTTGACTGCTGAGCCCCCCAACCCACTACCCCCAACTGTACAACACTATAGTAGCCCTTAAGGGTGAAGAGGGCACCTACATTTGGGTACAGTGGGTTTCTGTTGAGTTTTGTAGAGCTCACAGTTTCCAGCACAACTGAAACAGGTAGGGGGAGGTATAGGCCTGGGTCCACCTGACTTCAGTGCACTGCTTCCACCACTAGTCTACTCCAGAGACCTGCATGCTGCTCTAATGGACCTGAGAATAACAACTGAGGCTGGCATAGAGGTTGGTAAGTAATGTTTTTAAACAACATTGTTGGAGTGTGGAAGGGGGTTAGTGACCACTAGGGGAGTAAGGGAGATAATTCCTGATTCCATCCAGTGGTCATCTGGTCATTTAGGACACTTTTTTTGTGGCTTATTCATTAATAAAACAGGTCTATACCAAAAAATCTAACTTATAGCCCTGTTCTATTATGAAGAAAAACATTAGGATTACTTAATGTCTTGTTTTGTTCCATTATGGTAGAAAACATCCAAGTGATAGGAATGTCCTGATCCCGCCTTTAACACGCCCCTGACATGCCCCCTTGTGATCTGAATACACTTCTGATGGACTTCATAGAAAAACGCCTAAAAATTGGTTTAAAAATGACCAAATGCAGATTTATACCACTTTTTGGATGTTTTTCTCTTTTGAAAATGAACCCCAAAGTCTTTATTAGGCACCATGACTAAAATAGAGACCCAACACAAGGCCATGTTTCAGCGGGCCAAACACCACCTGTTTAAGGGGTCACAAATACACTGAAAATCAAAATCAAATAAAAGTATAAAAATACAAACTTTAAGAATTATTTATTTATTTGTTACATTTGTACCCCGCATTTTCCCACCTATTTGCAGGCTCAATGTGGCTTACATAGTTCCGTGAGGCGTTAGCCACCTCCGGTGATGAAAAAAAAAATACAGAGTGATGTGATCATCGAAAGAGATTATATGTTACAAAATTAGGAGAATCGTAGAGAAGAAGAGTTATATAGTGTTCATTTCGGGCTTTGGTTTCATTGTGTTGCTGGGTTCAGGCACTTAAGTTGGGTCAGTGGGATATGCTTTTTCAAACAGGTTGGTCTTTAGTGATTTTCGGAAGTTAATGTGGTTGTATGTTGTTTTTATGGCTTTCGGTGGTGCATTCCACAGTTGCGTGCTTATATAGGAGAAGCTGGATCCGTAAATTGATTTGTACTTGAGTCCTTTGCAGCTAGGGTAGTGAAGATTTAAGTATGTTCATGATGGTCCAATTGTGTTTCTGGTTGGCAGTTCTATAAGGTTGGTCATATATCCTGGGACTTCGCCATAGATAATTTTGTGGACCAGGGTGCAGATTTTGAAAGTTATACATTCTTTGATTGGGAGCCAATGCAGTTTTTCTCGGAGGGGTTTGGCGCTTTCGAATTGTGATTTTCCAAATATAAGCCTGGCTGCTGTGTTTTGAGCGGTCTGTAGTTTCTTTATGAGTTGCTTTTTGCATCCCGCAAAAATTCCATTGCAGTCGTCTGTATGGCTTAGCACCATTGATTGTATTAGGTTGCGGAATGTTGCCCTCAGGAAGAATGGTTTCACGCATTTGAGTTTCCACATTGAGTGGAACATTTTCTTGATTATGGAGTTAACTTGGTTCTCAAGTGTAAGGTTCCCGTCGATTATGACACCGAGGATTTTCAGGCTATCTGAAATACGGAGGGCATGGTCTGGGGTGACTAAGTTTGTGGGTATGTTCGTATTGTATTGGGATGAGAGGATGAGGGAGTGTGTTTTTTCTGTATTGAGTTTCAGTTGGAATGCATTTGCCCATGTGTTCATGGTGTACAAGCCGAGGTTGATTTCGTTGGTGATTTCTGTCAGATCATGTTTGAAGGGGATATAAATTGTAACGTTGTCTGCATAGACGAATGGGTTGAGGCCCTAGGTTAACTAAACATTATTAACCTCATATCATGCAAACAAATAAAAAATAATAAAAACAATATATATGTACATATCAGTCATTACATATGTACATATAAATACAAAGATGAAAACTTCTGTGCATCCAAATAAATGCCTAAAAAGTATACAAAGATCCACACTTGAAAAATGCTCTACAAATTCATGTATGTATCGTAAAGGATGTTGACAGAAATAGCAATCATTAATAAAAACAGTGCGAACAACAGAGCAAGACATGAAATACCATGAAATAAAATATTACAGGGGCCATGATTGTCAGACTTTAAATACATAAATATCTTATATTAATTTGCATGTTAATCAAAAACAACAATAAATCTAAAAAAGTAAAATTAAACAGAACAGCCCATCACAAAAAAAAGAACTAACCTGTATCAGCAATGAATGTACTGTGGTAAAATGAACCAATATGTATTATCATGACTTAAAACTGACTAAACTGTATGAGGTATATGTATAGAATTTACCTGTGACTTTGTGATACAAAACTATAAGCTTTTCTTTGATCAACTTCTAACTCAGTGCCTTCAGAATTCAGCAAATCTGGACTTTAAAAATCTATTATGGTTCCCACGACCTGCAGATAACCCAGAACCAGCAGTCAGCACGTCAGAACTTGCGCAGATAAGAAAAATGTGAGTGTTTCCAAAGTCCAGCGCTCTTTCAGTCAATGCTGAAAGCCCAACCCTTGGAGAAAATTTCCACAGTGTTCCTGAAAAAGTACAAATAATAGTAAGAAACAAAAACCGTACTGGTAGTGAGAACTCACAGAAAGAGGAATCCTTAGAGAAATGAATGTTCAAGCATTACTATGACAGTCTGACAGGGTGGGAGGAGGGGGGTGGGTAGGAAGTATGCATGGGGACATCAAAGCATATCATTGATATTCTAACAGGGTGGGTGTGGATAGGTGAGGGGAGGGACTTAACAAGGATCTGGGGTTCCTAGCCCATTATAAACCATAAAGCTGTATGTCTCTGTTGATCACCCTCCCCTCACCTATCCACACCCACCCTGTTAGAATATCAATGATATGCTTTGATGTCCCCATGCATACTTCCTACCCACCCCCCTCCTCCCACCCTGTCAGACTGTCATAGTAATGCTTGAATGTTTTCACTTATATACACTGTCAGCCAGCACATTTGCTTATTTCCGATCTGAGGAAGAAGGGCAACCTTCGAAAGCTAATCAAGAAATGTATTAAGTTATGTCCAATAAAAAAGGTATCATCTTATTTTCTTTTCCATGTTTTATTTTGTTTGATTTCTATTGATAACCTTAAGAGTGGACTAACACGGCTACCACACTCCTCTACTTAGAGAAATGACAAAGTGTTAAAATATACAGGCACATGCAGTTGAACAGCCAAAATAGCCCCAACCAGGTGACAATATTTGACTCTTCCTCGCTTTCTATGCAATCCATTCCTTACAATGCATATGAAAATGGGACTGCTGTTAGAGTATGTTCACGAGCAGGAGGCATGCAACTGCAGAACATAGTTGATCACCACCTCACCCAATACAGGATGCTGGACCATTGGTCTGAGCTACTGTGGTACTTCTTGTGTATATATTTTAATATGCATACAGACAAGTAAGGCAGCTAGAGGGCAAGTCAAAACAGTGTGCCTATATTTAGGCACCTTAAGGGTGCCAATGTGGCACCTGTTCTATAAAGGAATGTAGGCGCCTGCTGTTTTAACAGGTGAAATGCCTATAATTTAGCTGTGAGTAATTACGCCAGCCATAGAGCCGATATAAGTCCATCTAGCCCAGTATCCTGCTTCCCGCAGTGGCCAATACAGGTCACATGTACCTGGCAGAATCCCAAAAGGCAGCAAGATTACATGCTACCAATGCAAGGGACAGCAGTGGCTTCCCCATTTCTATCTCAATAGCAGACTATGGACTTTTCCTCCAGGAACTTGTCCAACCCTTTTTAAAACCTGGATATGCTAGCCGCCGTTACCACATCCTCTGGTAACGAGTTCCAAGGCTTAACTATTTGATGAATGTAAAAATATATCCTTCTACTTGTCTTAAAAGTAGTAACATGTAACTTCATTGAGTTTCCCCTAGTCTTTGTTCTTTTTGAATGAATAAACAATCTATTCACATCCTTCCTCAGCTGTCTCTTTTCCAAGTGGAAGAACCCTAACCTCTTAAGCCTTTCCTCATATGTTCATTATATTGTTCTATAAGTTATGCATGCAAGTGTGAGTCCTGTCTATAATTTACCCAAATTTGACCCCTGTGTGTATACACAGAATAGGACTTAGGCAGATTTTCAACTTTTATATGCATAGGTACACACACGCATGCACATATGCCAGTATTCTAATAATTTAGGAGTGAATTCAATAAATGGTGCTCAAAAATCATTGTTAAAAAAATCGGCATGGAGCCGAATTCTAAAAATGGTGCTTCAAGTTGAATGCTGTTTATAGAATAGCGCTTAGCTCCAGGATCTTCACCCAAAGATCTACACCAACTGAAATCTTGTGTAAATCTTGAAACCTAATTTAGGCATAGATTTACCATACCATTTATTTATTTGTTACATTTGTATCCCATATTTTCCCACCTATTTGCAGGCTCAATGTGGCTTACATGGTGCCATGAAGGTGTTCGCCAAGTCCGGTAGAGAAACAAATACATGGTGATGTTGTGGTCGAATAAGGTTCAGGTACAATGGGGATCAAAGAGAGGAGAGGTTATATAGTGTCCATTACGAGCTTTGGTTTTGCTGTGTTGCAGAGTGTAGGCATTTATGTTGGGTCGGTAGGGTATGCCTTTTTGAACAGGTTGGTTTTTAGTGATTTCCTGAAGTTTAGATGGTCATAGGTTGTTTTCACAGCTTTTGGCAGTGAGTTCCATAGTTGTGTGCTTATATGGGAGAAGCTGGATGCATAGATTGCTTTGTATTTGAGTCCGTTGCAGTTTGGGTAGTGGAGGTTTAGGTATGTTCGTAATGATCTGGTTGTGTTTCTGGTTGGTAGATCTATGAGGTCTGTCATGTAGCCTGGGACTTCGCCGTAGATAATTTTGTGGACCAGGGTGCAGATTTTGAAGGTAATACATTCTTTGATTGGGAGCCCATGCAGTTTTTCTCAGAGGGGTTTGGCACTTTTGAATCGTGTTTTACCAAATACTGTAGCCTAGGGAAAGAAACCAGAAAAAAAAAATAAAGAATATATATATACTTTTATATATTCCTGGGGGCTCTGGAAAGGAGTGCTGCAAGAGGCAACGCTACTGGGGCTGATCAACGATGTTCGGGGCCGATTTTAGGCCTGTTTGTGAAGGGGGGAAGCTGGACGCCGGATCAGGGAGTCTTTGGGGCCGCAGTGGAAAGCAACGCCACTGATTACAATACCATAACACTACATGCAAATTCTAGGAATGCCCATGATCTGCACATGCCCCTCCCATGTCCAAGCAGAAAAAACTATGTTCTCATCTTTATAGAATCCTGACTAAGGTGCACACATAAATTTTAATTATTTCCAGTTATCACCAAAAATTGCTAGTACCCAATTATTGGTGCTAATTTATTTATTTTGTTTATTTGCTCACCCCTTTTCAGTAGTAGCTCAAGGTGAGTTACATTCAGGTATATTGAATATTTCCCTCACAGTTTAAGGGCCCCTTAACTAAGCAGTGGTAAGTCCAACGTGGGCTTAACGCCCGCTAAACAGGAAGTACTGCTGGGCTACCGCAGCTGAGCTACCCTGGTACAAAATAAGTACCTGAATATATGTGAACCGCTTTAAATGTAGTTTCAAAAACCTCAGAAAGGCAGTATATGAAGTCCCATTTCCCTTTCCCTTTCCCTACCGCAGTACTTCCCACCCCTAGCGTGTCATCATATCTGGTGCTACAATATATATTTATTTTTATAGCACCAGAGTGTACCTGGCAGTAATCGGGCAGTGCCACATGCTGTCCGGATACTGCTGGATTGGCACAGGATCCTCTACCGCCACTTCAATGGGTGGCAGTAAGGGCTCCCCCCCCCCCCCCCCCGAAATGACTGCGCGTTAAGTGCTTTAGTTGCCACATGGCCATTTCCTGCAGGAAAGATAGCCTTTCCTTTTACCTGCTGCCGCAATGGGGGGCCTCGGAGCATATGAAAAACACGCGTTGATGTCGGCGGGAAAAAGTGGGATATAAATATGCTAAATACATTTAAAACAAATTGTAGAAAATATTTCTACACTCTGGAATTCTTTGCCAGAGAATGTAGTAAAAGCAGTTAGCTTAGCAGGGTTTGAAATTTTTTTTTGGATAGCTTCCTAAAAGAAAAGTTCATAAACCATTATTAAAATGAACTTGGGGAAAATCCACTGCTTATTTCTAGGATATGCAGCATAAAATGTATTGTACTGTTTGGGGATCTTGCCGGCTACTTGTAACCTGGATTGGCCACTCTTGAAAACAGGATGCTGGGCTTGATGGACTTTTGGTCTGTTCCAGTATGACAATACATGTGTTCTTATGTTCTTAAATCACTCCACAGTACAGAAGTGTATATGAAAATTAACTGGAACTTTTGTTAACCTCTGCAACCAGCAGTTGAGTCTGTTCAAACCAAAGAAATAGATAACAGTCCAATATAAACATGACTTGATTTCAGCAGAATATTTACAGGAATGCAGATCAGAAATATATACATTTTGTACAGCGCCTCTCCTTGTCCAATCCTTTCAAATGGCAATCAACCTTGCATAGGCTTACGGGTTCTGGACTCTGATGTCCCGGATCCCCTATGAGATGGAATTCTCCCCATTACTCATCTCTAACTCCTAACAGTGATCCTCTTGATCCACTCTCCAGAGCTCACTGATAGTCTCTGTCCATTTGGACTATGACATCTCTCTTTCTCCAAACCCACGGGTTGCCGGTTCTTAATCAGGGACTTCCATTACTCCACACTGGTCTCTGGCAGGGGAATTTTGGACAGCCAAAAGCACATGGTAACCCTTTTATCTCTTCCTAATTCCTCCCAACATGTCACTCATCATCTTTCTGCACCATTTTGCTGCATTTCATAACCTGTCCCTTAAGGCTGGGCTTACTTGCCACCCAGGGACCTCCAGGATACTCCCCCCAGTGACCTTCTACCAGGGCTCTATCCTCTCAGTAACCCCATGCAATAGGGGGTTACACCTATTAGCTTGTTTCTATTTATAGAATTTAGGGCCCTGTTTACAAAGGCGTGCTAGGGTTTTTAGCGTGCTCTAACTGTGTAGATGCCCATAAGAATATTATAGGTATCTACATGGTTAACACATACTACTTTTTAGCATGCACTAAAAATGCTAGCATGCCTTTGTAAACAGGGCCCTTAATGTATTTATGGCAATGATTGTTGAGTGTTTTGGGTTTATATGAAATTTTGACTACACCCTCTGTTTGGAGTTCTATAGATATCGATGGATTTAGACATGCAGCAAGCCCACAACTAATATTGCATCAAAAAGTGGCATTCCGACTATTTTTTTTATTGAGTGTGTTATGTTCCTATTAATTCATGGTACCTGATGAGAATTAACACAGGACCACTTACAGCCTCTTATTTAGGAGGCGTTATGTGCTCCTGGACTAATTCTGCATTTGCCACTTAGCATGTGGCAAGTATAATGCACTGGTTGGCTAATGTTTCCATGCCCACTCTCCACTCATGCCATGTCCCCTGGAAGAAAACTTCTGAAACATTCAGTAATGTGCAGTTTAATGCACCGTAACAGGCACACTACTGCAAAATCCATTAGTGCAGTCCTTTGGTTGCCTGTTTCTGGGCATTAACAGCTCATTAAGGTGGGAATTCTGTAAATGGCATCTGAAGTTAGGTGCTGGGAAGCTCCATGCTAAATTAATATTCTGCAAAGGTCACTCTGTGCAGAGTGTGCCTAGCAGGATAGTAGCTTGGTAGTCCTTTTACTAAGCTGCAATAAAAGGGGCAGGGCCGGTGTTGTGGGGGGGGGGGGGCAAACAGGACAGCTGCCCTGGGCCTCACAGCTCTAGGGATCCCCCCAGTCCAGGCCTCCCTTCCCCTCCTCCTCACCACAGTCTGTCTCCTTCTCCCTTTCCAATCTTCTTTAACATTTTTATTTCCCTTCTCAGAGGGGCCCCGGCACATCAGCCATTCTTACAAGCTGCCTGCGGCTGCCTGAAAGGTTTCCCTCTCTGCTGCGATCCACCCCCCTCTGATGCAATTTCCTGTTTCCACCTTGGTGAATCATGGCAGAGAGTGAAAGCTTCGGGACAGGCGGAGGCAACTTGTGAGGATGGCTGCCACGCCGGGGTCCCTCTGAGAAGGAAAATAAACATTTTAAAGAAGATTGGGAGGGGAGGAGGAAATGACTATGGTGGGGAGAAAGGGAACAGATGCCCGTGCCACGTAGTGGCAATGCAGGTGGGGAGATCAGGGGGAGGGGGGATCAGGACCCCCTCCTTTATTTCTACCCTTCGCCCTACGATGTCTGAAACCGGCCATGAAGAGGCGGCCTGCGCTAGCATCTGTTGGAATGTAATTGTATTTTACATGCATTGCCTGTCACCTATTATTTCTCTGTGATTACTCTGTGACCTCTGATGTGAATTACTTAGAGAGGTCACATAGCTATGTAACTTCCTGTGGGGGTTAGACACAGCAGACACAGCACACACAGCACATGGAGCACATGGAGCTCATGATCTCTCCTAACCTGAGAGGATCAATGGTGGTGTGAGCATCCATTACCATCTAAGCACATGGAAGGAGCTGATAATACAAATGTATAGTAATATGTATATAAAAGCCTGTCTGATTATAATCTAACTACAAACTGTGAGTAAACAGATGTTTTGTTACTTCAACTTTAAAGTGACTCAGCAGTGAATTATTCAGGGGTGTATGAGAGAGAGATGAAGAAAGAAATTAACATTTCTAAAGCTGAAGCTGTGTGTACTAAAATCTGCTAATTATTTACTACAAATAATCCAACAAAAGGGTTATGGGCCCAGGGCTCAGGAATTGAAAAAGAAGAGAAATATTACCAGGCAGAAAAAAGGCCACATTTTTCTCTTAAGTTTTAA
Source organism: Microcaecilia unicolor (assembly GCF_901765095.1). Classification (NCBI taxonomy): domain Eukaryota; kingdom Metazoa; phylum Chordata; class Amphibia; order Gymnophiona; family Siphonopidae; genus Microcaecilia; species Microcaecilia unicolor. The sequence goes on along the minus strand of NC_044031.1, from coordinate 52,602,590 downwards.
AGGAAAGATTCAGTCTGTCTCTCTCTCCCCCCACACAGCAGACAGAAGGCTAAGAAAATGGCTGAGGGAAGAAATTCACCATTGTTCTATTCTCTCAAGGTGCCTAAATTAACTGAGTTTAATTATCGGCAGTGGGAATTAAGATTCATATGTCTCCTTCGAGCAAAAAGATTAAATATATGCTTAGACCAAGACAGAACAGATGAAAATATGGCTGAATGGGACAATGCAAACTATTATGTGAAGTGCATGCTTTTGGAAGCTCTCTCAGAGAAACAAGCCATATTAGTGGAGGGAAAAGATACACCAAAGGACATTTTATATAAACTGAGAACTATGTATGCAACTACATATGCAAAGCAGCAACCAATTTGGCTGGCAGAGTTGAATGAAACCAAATTAAGGGATAAAAGTAAATGTAATGATCACATTATGCATCTTATGTCTTCATTTCAAAAGTTAGAACTTTCTGGAATTCCCATGTGTGATGCATTGAAAAGAGCATTTCTTTTTACCTCACTATCAAAGAAGTTTGATGTTTTTAGGTCTGTAAATGAGGCCATTGAAGGGCAATCTTTTGAACAGGCAACATCAAAACTAAGGCAGGAATGCATAATAAATGATTCTGAGGAGATGTGTTCTCAAAGCAAGTCAGAGAGAAATGAAACAAATTTCTTGGCAAAGAACAGAGGAAGGCGGAGCTATGGGAAAACTCCACCCAAGGGCAAGCTGATTTGCTACTTATGTGGAAAGGAGGGACATGTATCTAAATGGTGTAAGGAAACACAAAACACTCCCTCTAGCTCACCTAAGCCAATGGAACTAAAGAATTTTCAAACCAGGAAATGTATGAAGGACAAAGATAAACACAAGGGCTTTCTAATGGCAGAAAAATCTTTGACTATGGTAAATAATAATTCAAATGAAAGTACTTGGATTTTGGATTCGGGGAGCACATGCCATTTAACCAATTCTAAAGATTTCTTTCAGGAAATGTGTCCAGAGGAAGGTATTCTTAAAACTGCAAACGCAGGGACTGCTAAGATCCAAGCAAAAGGTATTGGATTCTTAAAATGCAAAGTGTCTAATGAAGTTAAAGAGATTCCTGTAAGTGATGTCTTGTATATTCCCCAAGCAGTTTGCAATATGCTTAGTGTATCTACATTAGATAAGAAGGGATTTGCGATTCATTTTGAAAACAGTAAGTGCACAATCTCTAAAAATGATGAAGTGTATGCTGAAGCTTTTATGCATAATGATGTTTATAAGCTGAACATTTCAGGTGAAGCCTCACATATGGCGCAAGTAAGGAAGAATGATGGTAAATGTAGTCTGGAAATCTGGCACCGCCGCCTGGGACATCGTGATTTTAAGGTGATCCAGGATCTTTACAGTAAGCAACTGGCCACTGGCATTCAGATAAGTGCAGATGCTGGTAAAATGGAGAAATGCATAGACTGTGTTACTCAAAAAGGTGTGAGACCCTCATTTCCTGCATACACAGGAAATAGGAGTAATAAAGTGCTGGACTTAATACACAGTGACTTATGTGGACCGTTCAATATCCCATCATTGGGAAATAACAGATTTGTGCTAATATTCTTGGATGATTTCTCTAGATATTGTGTGGCCTATTTGCTGAAAGAAAAAAGTCAAGTCACAGACATGCTGAAGAAATACGTAGCCATGGTGAGCAATAAATTTGAAAGAAAACCAAAGGTTCTTCAGACCGACAATGGTGGTGAGTTCACTTCACAAAGCATGCGCACATTTCTAGAACAAGAAGGCATTCAACATATCACAACAGTAGCTTATACACCAGAGCAAAATTCTGTTGCAGAGAGAAAATTTAGGTCACTTGTGGAAATGACCAGATGTATGCTGTCAGATAGCAATCTCCCTAAAAGACTATGGGGGGAAGCCATTCTCACAGCAGTGTACCTACAAAACAGAATGCCAACTAAAGGCGCTGAGCGCACACCACATGAGACATGGCATGGTAGGAAGCCAAACCTGTCACACATAAGAACATTTGGAAGTACAGCATATGCTCATATACCAAAGCAAAGAAGGCATAAGCTGGATTCCACAACAGAAAGGGGCATTTTAGTTGGCTATGCTCCAGGACACAAAGGATATAGAATTTTAAATCTGAAAACTGGCATTGTTGGCATAAGACATGTTACATATTTTGATGAAAACAAAAGGGTTGATAAAGGCTGGATTATCCCAGATGAGCCTTATCATCCAGAATATGAAACTAGAACCATAATAGACATGCCAGTGTATATAAATGCCATACCAAGGCAGATGTCTGAAAGCAACTCATCTGTTTCTAACGAGGAACAGGCAGAGGAAACAGACACAGAAAGGATCATTGAAGAAGACAGTACAGTTGGAGAAGGGGAATCAATTGGAGAAGAACTCTCAGATTTAGAGGATGCGGAAAGGTCAGACCAACCTGTTGTCAGACGCTCATCCAGGGAAAACAAAGGTGTTCCACCCCCAAGACTGTCTTACCTAACAAAGTCAGCAGAAGCTCAAGAGCCCTTAACATGGGATGAGATTGAGAAAATGCCAGCAGAAGAAGCTGCTGAATGGCATAAAGCTGCACAAGAAGAAATTGATGCATTGGATAAAAATAATACTTGGATTCTTACAAAATTACCTCCTGGCAAGAAAGCTATAGGATGCAAATGGGTATTCAAGTTAAAAAGGAATGCACAAGGAAAAGTGGAAAGGTATAAAGCCAGATTAGTGGCAAAGGGATATCTTCAAAAATATGGAGAAGATTTTGATGAAGTGTTTGCACCTGTAGTGAAACACACGACAATCAGAACACTTCTGAGCATTGCAGTCTCAAAAGGCATGCAAGTCAACCACATTGATGTGAAAACAGCATTTCTTCACGGAGATATAACTGAAGACTTGTACATGGAACAGCCAACAGGTTTCATAAATACAAAACAAAGACAGCTAGTGTGTAAATTAAACAAAGGTCTTTATGGATTAAAGCAAAGTGCAAAATGTTGGAATGATAAATTGCATGAAATATTGACAAATTTAGGATTTAAGCAAGGTGAAGCAGATAAATGTTTGTACACTAGGTGCAGAAATGGACAATATGCATACATTTTAGCTTTTGTTGATGATCTGCTCATTGCAAGCAAAAGTGAGCAAGAGTACAAGGACATTGTAAAGTGTTTAAACCTCAATGTTGAGATAAAAGAACTTGGTAATGTGTCATACTATCTTGGTATAGAAATTGAGAAACAAAATGATGGTTCTTATCTTCTAAGCCAGAAGCAGAAAATAAATGAGCTTATTGAAAGTTTAGGTATGCAAGATGCCCAAGTTGTAAGCACTCCCATGATCACTGATTTTCTGAAGGATGAAACAGTAAGAGAACCTTTACCAGATAACATCCAATATAGATCAGCCATAGGTAAGCTTTTATATCTAACTACCACATACAGGGCTGATATAGCAAATGCAGTAGGAATTTTGAGCAGAAGGGTCAGCTCACCTACCAAATCAGATTGGACTGCAGTTAAAAGGATGGTAAGGTATTTAAAGGGTACCATTGATTGTAAATTAAAGATTTCAGCCAATAGTAATCCAAAACTAATATGTTACTGTGATTCAGATTGGGCAGGGGATCATTCTGATTATAAATCCACAAGTGGATATGTGTTTATGTATGGAAATGTACAAATTTCATGGGCCAGTCATAAACAAAGTATTGTGAGTTTGTCTTCTACAGAAGCTGAATATGTGGCCGTATCGGAAGCGTGCAGAGAACTGATGTGGATTGAAAAACTTTTGCTGGATTTCGGAATAGCTGAAAAGAGACCAATCCAGATAATGGAAGATAATCAGAGCTGCATCCGACTGTCACAGAATGACAAGGTTCAGTCACGCACCAAGCACATCGCAACGAAATACCACAACGTGCGAGAGTTGGCGAAAGAAGGGGTCATCAGTCTACACTATTGTCACACCAGTGAGATGACAGCTGACATCATGACCAAACCGTTACCCAGAGAACATTTTGTGAATCTGCGTATAAAGCTTGGACTTTGTATGAATAAATAATTGCATGACAGTTATGCATGAGAAGGGGTTTGTTGGAATGTAATTGTATTTTACATGCATTGCCTGTCACCTATTATTTCTCTGTGATTACTCTGTGACCTCTGATGTGAATTACTTAGAGAGGTCACATAGCTATGTAACTTCCTGTGGGGGTTAGACACAGCAGACACAGCACACACAGCACATGGAGCACATGGAGCTCATGATCTCTCCTAACCTGAGAGGATCAATGGTGGTGTGAGCATCCATTACCATCTAAGCACATGGAAGGAGCTGATAATACAAATGTATAGTAATATGTATATAAAAGCCTGTCTGATTATAATCTAACTACAAACTGTGAGTAAACAGATGTTTTGTTACTTCAACTTTAAAGTGACTCAGCAGTGAATTATTCAGGGGTGTATGAGAGAGAGATGAAGAAAGAAATTAACATTTCTAAAGCTGAAGCTGTGTGTACTAAAATCTGCTAATTATTTACTACAAATAATCCAACAGCATCACCGTGTGTTTTGGGCACGTGCTGAGGACCCCTTGTTTCACACTGGGTAAAAGACTGTCTCTTGGTTTTTTTTTAAAGAAATGGCCATGTGGTAAGTGAACCACTTACCGCACAGCCATTTTGGGGTGGGGGAGCACTTACCACCACACATTGAGATGGCGGTAAGAGCTCCCACACAAACCCAATGGTAATCAGGCAGGAATTAGTTCCATTGCTGCACATTGTATTCAGTAGATGACACATCATTATTGACCCCTGATGCAAGCGCTGTGTGCCGAAACACGGCTTATGTCGGGTCACCATTGGAAGATTGTTTCTCAAGTTCAACCATTAAAGGAATTGTGTCCTGATTTTGAAGGCTCTTGGCGCTTCTTTTTGTTTTCTGAACTTCACTTTGTCCTTTGGACCCTCTCTGTGTTGCTTGGGTACACTTGACGCCTCCTGAGTATCAGCAGTGTGAGAGTTAGTACATAGTGAAATACCATGTGCTAAATCAATAATAGCCTACAGACCTGAGAACAATCGGCGAAACAATTATCTTTCGCAAATCTCTTAAGACATATCTCTTCAGCAAGGCATACAATGAGTACTAATAGCCACATAATTCACCCGACAATCCAATCAATTAAGATAACTCATCTATTATAGCTACCTTAATCACTCCTCTCCTTCTTCTTCCTACCCTTATCTAACCTCTGCACAATATTAAATATATATGTCTCCTTGCAATGACAATGTTAACAAAACTATGTAAGCCACACTGAGCCTGCAAATAGGTGGGATAATGTGGGATACAAATGCAATAAATAAATAATAATGCGCAGTCCCCACCCATTCTCTTCCGAAACTCCACCTACTTCCTGCCCCATAACAAAGCAAACTGTTACCATACTATCTGGTGTGTGCTGTCATGCCTGCTCATTAACAGTTACCTTGCTCACGCATTAACAGTGCATGCTAATTGAAGTGCTCACTTCGAAAACAGGCCCTTCATACTCACGATCCTGTTTGTCCACTAACAGAGACAGCTTACATTATCAGCAATCTCTCAAGAATCAGTCTCTATAATCAGAATTTTATCTCACTTTGCTCATGATGGATTGTAAAGCAACTCAACATTATTGTCAACGTTAAAAAAAAAACAAAAAACCTAAGCTGTTCCAAACTGTGCTTACATTATTTAAAAAAAAAAAACAAACCAAACAAAAAAAAAAATCTGCAATTTTGTTTGTTAGACCACTGAAAAACATTGGAAGAGTTAGCGTTTGCGGCATGTTAAAATACTTCCCAGTGCAACAGAACAGGAAATGATCGTGCTGTACTGTTAGTTCAAACATTTCGCTTAATTAATTGCACGCATGTTTTTGATTATACTTCAAGTAGCTACTAAGGTTTCTTTTCAGTGGTTGGAAGTGAGGGTGCGCCCTTGTAGATTAGCAGTTCACTCATGCTTCTAAAGATAGTGGCATCTCAGCTTTCAAGAACACCATTCCCAAGATAAAAGCAAATCCTAAATAAACAGCAGTGTGTAAAAACAAACAGTCCATTACTCATACAACCCTTCCACTGTACCGATTTTTCACTCTCCCTTCTCTTAGAGTAGCTAGGCTGGTTACATTAAGTATAGCATTGCATACAGTTCCATTAGTTACCATTTTTGTATTGTCAGCAGTATTGAAATTGTTTTGTCATAGGGAAGGAGCCTTCTTTGACACAGACAGACACAGGAAATTGGGTTGGGGAGTTAGTTGGATGATTCATCTTACAAAATAGAGCTGCCACCAAGATGGTTCTCAGGAAACCAAAGGATATTCACCCTGGAATCATGCCAGCACTTATAAGGCATTCTTATCATCAGATGTGTCATCAAAAATAGTTCAGACTACAGCGAAAGCGCACATTTCTGCCCCCCCCCCCAAAAAAAAATTTTTTTAGCTTGTCTCAATACTTACATCTAAAGGATTTCTAGGGAGAAAAAGCAGAATATAAAAACAATTTAATTCAAAGTGCATAAAAATGGAGGGTTTTTTTGAGTATTTTTTGGCTTCATTCTGTTTTACCGTGCACTATTTTGTTTAGCAAAAGTTAATTTATTGCAAACTGCTATGAAATAGTGCTCACTAGCACTGTTTTGTGTAGCTATTTTGTGTTAGCATATGATTTTCCATTGTATGAAAGGTGGGGAGATTGCCATTGTGGATAGGAAGGACGGGGACAGAGGGAGGATCACTATTGTGGTGGAGAGGGAAGGTCAGATTGGATGTGTTAGGTGGTGCACTGCTGCGGCTGTTATGTATGTTTTGGCATTTGGAGAGAGTCAGGCACTGTTTCGTGCAGTGTCAGACAATGGGAGAGCTCTCTCACTCTCTGGTAGAGCTGTACCAAATAACATATTTTATTTAGTTAGTTAGTTATGGGTATGTTTACTAAGGTGCGTTAGCGTTTTTAACGCACCTTTAAAGTTAAGGCACGTTAAACTCTAACACGCCTATACATTTCTATGGGTGCATTAGCATTTAATGCACATTAACGATTAACACATATTAAGAATGCTACCGCGCCTATAATAAACCATAGTAAACATAGGTGTTAGTTATTAGGATTTATTTACCGCCTTTTTGAAGGAATTCACTCAAGGCGGTGTACAGTAAGAATAAATCAAACATGAAGCAATAGGCAATTACAGCAGTAAAAATATTAAAATAACAGTGCAAAGTATGGCATGGTATACTACTTACAATGTCAACACAATATGTAATAGAACATTTTAATTGATAATGAAGGGTAAAGCAAAGATGGAACATATAGATAGGTAAGAGAGTAAGAGGAGTTAGAAAGTAAGGCGGCTAATTTAAGGAAAGCTGCTCATGAGGTTAGAGAGATGGTTAAATATTATCTCAGCTAGGGTAGGAGTGGATAAACATGTCCCGCTGCAGTATGTGCAGCCCGAGTCACTCCTTGTGTGTGCGAGTGAGACTAACAAGTTAGTTACTTCTTTCATAAAAGGCCGAATAATGAAAAATAGTATTCAGCCAAATACGAATATCAAATATGAATAATGGGCACTGAGCTTTAACATAACAAATATTAAAAGAAGCAACTTGAAATCAGAGATTTAGCACAGTAGGGCCCCAGATTATTCATGTTTGAATTTAAATCACTGTTGGGCCAAATATGAATAATGTATTTGGGGCCACATCGAATTGCATATGAGTATTCAGTACAGCCCTACTCTCTGGCACTATAAAGCGTCATGTGGTAATTGTTTGTCCTACAGATAATGCTAGACAAAATTTCAGCGATTCAAAGAAGAGTTATAATACTAACAATAAGCTGAAATATGCTTAACTAACCCAGTCTTCTTCAAAATACGTGGTATCAAGTGAATAGCTTCATTTTTTTCTTATTTATAGTGGAAAAGCAACCTCAGTAGTCACTGCGTGGCAGCAGTGTGATGATTGCACTCAATGCCAGCGTTAAATTGACTCCGTTATTATCACCGGTCTGAAAACTCCACTTGTGTGTGAATAAGGGCTCTATATGGGGGTTAAATAAATCCCATTAAAGAGTTGCTTAAATTGATAATGTTATAATGTAAATAAGAAAAAAAATGAAGCTATCCACTTGATACCACGTATTTTGAAGAAGACTGGGTTAGTTAAGCATATTTCAGCTTATTGTTAGTATTATAATTGTTTGTCCTACACAGTAAATGCAGAGCAGATGCTGGAACACACCCTGAATCTATTGCACAAGCGTGGAGTATACGGGGCTCCAGTTTTTGCAACTAATACATGATAAGCGAAACAAAATTACTGAGCTTTAGTAGAAAGGCCCTTAAATGGCTTAATTCTGGTACTTGATTTGCTTCTCTTTGCAGGACAGCAATCTGGATTTTCATCTGATTTTGTGCTGCCTGGAATTGTCTTTGATCTTTTAGAAACCGTTTTACTAAGCTGCGTAGGAGCCTATGTGCGCCCAACACGCACAAATTCGGAACTACCGCCTGGCTACCACATGACCCTAGCGATAATTTCATTTTTTACGTGCGTCCACTCTGCACACCGGAAAATATATTTTATTTTCCGGCACGCGGTGCTAATTGGGCAGTAATCGGCATTGTATGCACGCTGATGATTACTGCCCAGTTAATGCATGAGATCATACCACTAAATGAATGGGTGGCGTTAAGATCTTAGGCCCAAAATGGATGTGCGCCAATTTTCGTTTTGCGCACGTCCATTTTCGGCCAAAATAAAAAGGCCTTTTTTGCAGGTGCAGCCATAATGGAAACCAAGGAGGCCCATCTCAGAAACAACCAAATCCAAGCCATTTGGTCATGGGAGGAGCCAGCATTTGTAGTGCACTGGTCCCCCTGACATGCCAGGACACCAACCGGGCACCCTAGGGGGCACTGCAGTGGACTTCAGAAATTGCTCCCAGGTATATAGCTCCCTTATCTTGTGTGCTGAGCCCCCCAAATCCCCCCTCAAAACCCACTCCCCACAACTGTACACCACTACCATAGCCCTAAGGGATGAAGGGGGGCACCTACATGCGGGTACAGTGGGTTTGTGGTGGGTTTTGAAGGGCTCACATTTACCACCACAAGTGTAACAGGTAGGGGGGGATGGGCCTGGGTCCGCCTGCCTGAAGTGCACTGCACCCACTAAAACTGCTCCAGGGACCTGCATAGTGCTGTCATGGAGCTGGTTATGACATTTGAGGCTGGCATAGAGGCTGGCAAAAAATATTTAGAAAGTTGTTTTTTTTTTAGGGTGGGAGGGGGTTGGCGACCACTGGGGGAGTAAGGAGAGGTCATCCCTGATTTCCTCCAGTGGTCATCTGGTTAGTTCAGGCACCTTTTTGAGGCTTGGTCATAAAAAAAATGGACCAAGTAAAGTAGGCTAAGTGCTCGTCAGGGACGCCCTTCTTTTTTCCATTATCGGTCGAGGACGCCCATGTGTTAGGCACACCCCAGTCCCGCCTTCACTATGCTTCTGACACGCCCCCATGAACTTTGAGCGTCCCTGCGATGGAAAGCAGTTGAGAACGCCCAAAATCGGCTTTCGATTATGTCGATTTGGGTGACCCTGGGAGAAGGACGCCCATCTCCCGATTTGTGTCGAAAGATGGGCGCTCTTCTCTTTCGAAAATAAGCCTGATAGTTGTTTAGAGGTTTTTTTGTACGGTTTTCAAGCTCTTGAAAACAGTAAGGCAACCTGTTAGGCTTTGCTGTCTAGAGGAAGGAGGATGATTCTCACAAGACAATGAATTTTGGACACAGTATGCCTTTGTGATTAAAAAAAATAATAATAATAACAACTCTGCTTCAAGTAGCACTGTTTTAGCAACCCTTGCCCTACCCTGCCATGAACCCCAGCAGGAAATTCTCTTTTGCTATCTGCAGGCTAATTAAAGGAACAGCTTGAAGACCCATAACCTTTTAGAGGTCTGCTGTACTGTTCTGTAATCTGTCAGAGCACAACAAGGCTCCACAGCAGCATTTGTAAGTGGCTTCTTCAGTCAGCAAGACTCTGGAAGCAGATACTACAGGGCTTCTACAAACATTGCATTAGATTAGAGCTGTACATTGGCATTTTTTTTGTCTAGTGCTCATCTTAGTGAGATTCCTAATCTATGTTCCCAAAGCTGCCCTGCAGGCAGACAGCTAGTTACAATATACTTTATATAAGGCTTGCACGAAGTTACACATGTTTTGTATGTCAATTTGTGGAAGGAAATGAAATGTATACGTTTCAGGTGCCTTATTGGTAGGATAGAAGGTAAACTTGATAAAGGAAATTTCTTTAAATATGACTAATTGTATATCAAAGTGTCCAAGCATGCCAAATAGGTTTCATCAGCAATCCGAATTAACAAACTTTAACAAAGAAACAGAGAAAATGACAGCAAAGATGATACAGTCTATTCAGTCTGTTCATCAATACCACCTGGCAAGCTCTACAACCCCATCCTCTCTGTTAGAGATCCTCTGCACTTATCCCAAGCTTTCTTAAATTGAGATATTGTTCTCATTTCCACCACCTCCTCTGGGATACAGTTCCACACATCCACTGTCCTTTCTGAGAAGAAAATGTCATTAAACTATTCCTGAGTTCTCCCTCATTCACTCCCATACTATGCTCCCTTGCTGCAAGGATGTCTACCCAACTGCAAATTTTAGCTGTCATCTACAGAGGCAAACCTTTCCGAACAATTCTATAATATTGCTTACAAAATTGCTGAAAAGAAGCTGACCAAGGATCAGTCCCTACCATACACTATTGGTAACACTCTTAACCTCAAACTGAACTCCTTGTACCATCACCTTCTGTCGCCTCCCACTCAACTAGTCTGTGACACAATCAGTCACTTTAGCCCAGTGGTTCCCAAACCTGATCCTGGAGGCACCCCAGTCAGTCAGGTTTTCAGGATATCCACAAAGAATGCTCAAGACAGAGATCTGCATCCACTGCCTCCATGGTATGCAAATCTATCTCATGCATATTAATTGTGGGTGTCCTGAAAACCTGACTGACTGGGGTGCCTCCAGGACCAGGTTTGGGAACCACTGATTTAGCCCATAACATGGTTGCTCAATTTATAAATCACTTTTGTGGAACTGTGGCAGTGACCTTGCTAAAATCAACAGTCCAGGACCTCAACCATCCCTCAGTGGACCAGACCCAGACATAAAGTTAAGGGTGTGCTCCTTTGAATGTTTTGCCCAGGTTGTTATCCTTCTGAAGAGATAAATAGCATCAATCTCTTGGGACAGCCTGATTTGTTCTCATGAAAATTAAAAGAGTCAGTGTTAGTTGTTGGGAGTCTTCCCAGCATCTTCCCATACAGCCAATGTAGAGGATTGTTTTTTAACACATGTTAACTGCATTGTAATATACCTATTCAGATTGTTTTAATTGCATTGTTATCTGACACATTAGTATATGCAATACTGGTGGTAATATGCACCATAATATGCAGTAACCACCAGTGTGTTAACCGTAGGGCGAAAACCCTTCCATTCATCACCCATTCTCCATTCATTCTCCAGCCTTTTACTCATTAATTGTTAACGTATAAACCAAATAGGTAGGAATCTACACCAGAACACTACCACAAAAAGAAGATCCACCATAGAGAACAGGATATGTACTGTAAATGACTTTATTATTTTATAGATGCAACATGCCCATGTCCATATTTTGAAAATTCTTCATCAGGAATGTAGCTACAATTAAAAACATATAGATACAAAAGTAATGCATAGAAATCAACTAGCTTCAATTAAAAAAAAACAAAGAACATATTTAATAGCTGTTAACATCGATGGTACTAATAACCCATATTTATAAATGATCTGGAAATCAGAATAACAAGTGAAGTGATTAAGAGCTCCTTTACCAAGCGGCAGTAAAAGAAGCCCTGCGGTGGTTTTGGCACGTGGGTTTGCCACACGCCAAGGCCTCCTTTTACCGCTGCTCGATAAAAGAATGAAGAGGTCAGGGCTGTTCAGCATGGAAAAGAGATGGGTGAGGGGGAATATGATTGAGATCTAAAAAACCTGAGTGCTGTACAATGGGTAAACGCAAATCAATTTTGTACTGTTTCAAAAAGTACAAGTACAAAGCACAATGAAGTTACATGGTACTACTTTAAAACAAATAGGGAGGAAATATTTTTTTCACTCAATGAATAATTAAGCTCCGGGACTCATTGCTGGAGGATGTGGTAATAGTGGTTAGCGTATCTGAGTTTAAAAATGGTTTGGACCTGGAAGAAAAGCTCATAGACTTGGGGAAGCCTCTGTTTGTCCCTGAGAGCCATTCCAGGAAAAGTTTTTTCTAAAACTTGAGGTTCAATATTCAAGGCTCCTGCCCGTTTAAATCGTGCTCAGCAGGCTAGCTGTCCATATTCAGAGGCACTTACCGGGCAGTGCTGCTGGATATCAGCTTTAACGGCCATGTTGAATCCAGGCAGTAGAGGGGCAGTCCAGGGGGTGGAGTCAGGGAGGAAAGTACAGATACGTGGGTACCAGTGATAGTCAGTGCTAATACTCACATAGGTAAGCAAGATGATAGGACCACATAAAAGGCAGTCATAACTTGGCCCACTTAGCTATACGAATGCTAGCACTGAGGACTGGCCAGCACCTGTATAGCTTCTGGGTTGCTGCTGGAATCTTGGTTTATGCTCCCCTTCCTCCCCCCTCCACCAAGAGCCAACCACTCTCCAAGACCCCCTGCAGAAGACTCGTTAACCTGCAGTACTGTTACCATAGGTTAGCGATCCTCACAATAATGCACTCTGCTGTAAAATGTTATGTTTTACTGCAGCTTAAAACTTACAGTACAAGGCTAAAAATAGCACATTATGAAGGATGGTCATTTTAACATGAACATTTACAGGTCCAACCATTTAAATGTAAAGGAATGTCATATTGAAATAAGGGATTTACAGGCTCAGTCTACATGGCACTGTCCATGAGAGTGAGAACATACTAAATGAATGCTATTTAATTATTACTGTTATTGTTAATTTATTAACAGTCTATGAAGCAACCTTTTAGGGGCCCTTTTGAGGGGCTGCTTATAGGGACTCCCTGATGATTATGCTGCTGATGCTGATTATTATGATGCTGCTGATTAAAATGATTACCGAATTAATGCCATCAACCTTTTTAATATTCATATTGACCTTATTAATATTTATATTGACCTCATCAATATTCATATTTACCTTATGAATATTTATATTAATATTGGGCTATATTTGGGCTGATTTGGGGCTGGAAAAAGTTTTGCCATCTTGCAACACTGTTGATAAGTTACCTGCTACCTGACAGAAATGCCATAGGGCACTGAAAGTGTCTTCCCTTTTTCTGCTTGCTTCTACGGCATGGGTAAGGATCTGGTGATGACAGTTCCAGTGGCGTACCAAGGGGGGAGCGGTGGGGGCGGTCCGCCTCGGGTGCACGCCGCTGGGGGGGGGTGCCGCGCGCCTGTCGGCTCTTCGTTTTCATGCTCCCTTTGCCCCGGAACAGGTTACTTCCTGTTCCGGGGCAGAGGGAGCATGAAAACGAAGAGCCAGCAGGCGCGCGGCACCCCCCTCCCAGCGGCGTGCACCCGGGGGTTCTTTTGCCGGGGGATCGGGGGTTCTTTTGCCAGGGGGGGGCATCGCGCTGTTCCGGGGGGGCGCTGCACCCGGCGGGCGGGGCGCATCGGCGATCCGCCCCGGGTGTCAGCCTCCCTAGGAACGCCACTGGACAGTTCACACAGCAGTGTTTTCCAATCCAGTGCACAGTGTTTGAGGTCTATCAGCACTGTTTTCCCTTCACAAGGGATCCTATCTTCTTGACATTTCTCAGACACTCCCTTGTCAAGGAAAGGAGAGTCCAGGAAACATTTTGCTTCAACTCTGCTAAAGAAACCAGTCCACCCATTTTTATTGGGCTATCATTCTGGGTGCTACCCACAGAAAAACAATAAACGGATGCATTCTTCCTACAGAGGGGGGAAAGGCCAGCTCTTAACATATATCACAAATGTAATAGCACATTTTCCCAGAAACGTTTCAAGTTTAAGATGAGCTTCTTTGATTCAAAACAAAACAAATAGGGATTTTTAAGACAACTGTACAGACAAGCAGTAGCATATAAACATTTTTAATTGTGAGAAATCATTCCGGGATTGTTACGGAAACACCAGCTGATAACCTTTTCCAGAACACATGGCTGTCAACAGCTTCAAGGATTAAACAGCACAGAAGTGCAGAGGATCCTTCACTTTTTCTCCACGTTGGCTCTTTTCCATAAGAGATGCAATTGTATTCCAGAATTACAGGGAAAAGTTATCAATGTTGGCTACCATTAAGATGCATTGTTTTACTGTTAACCCCAGTTATTAGGTTTCACTGCAGGAAATGGGACCTGTGCTAAAATAGCACATTATTGGTAAAAGAAATTGTCTTATTGGTAGCCCACAAAAGCAGCCCCCCTTAGAGGCACAGAGTCAGAATAGAGATGTCCAGCTCATAACATCCAAAACAGACGTGTATCTTGCATGCATTTTTCATGTAGGAAATATGTCAGGATTTCCTGTTCGAAAATATTTGAAATGGATATCCATATGTTGAGAACATCTAGCATGAACAGCCATTTTAAAAATTGGAATGTCCAACATATGAGTGGCAAAAAAGCAGGAACAAGGACATCTGTCTGGCAGCATTCTTAGGAGAATGACCACACAGACACCCCTGCAGAGCACAGGGGCAACCTAATGGTTAGTACAATGGACTTTAAACCGAAAGACCCAGGTTGAAATCCCACTGTAACTCTTTTATGCTGATATCTTCTGCCAAGTGTGTGGTGACCAAAAAAGCAAACAGGATGCTAGGAATTATTAGGGGAGGGATGCAAAATAAGACCAAAAATATGATAATGCCTCTGTATCACTCCATGGTGTGACCTCAATTTGAATACTGTTTGTCGTATCTCAAAAAAGATATAGCAGAATTACAAAAGGTTCAAAGAAGAGCAACCAAAATGATAACGGGGATAGAAATCCTCCCATATGAGGAAAGGCTAAAAAGGTTAGGGCTCTTCAGCTTGGAAAAAAGATAACCTAGGGTGGTTATGATTAAGGTCTATAAAATCCTGAGTGATGTAGAATGGGTAGAAGCAAATTGATTTTTTTGCTCTTTCAAAAAGTACAGAGGTCAATCTGTGAAATTACATGGGGATACTTTTAAAATGAATAGGAGGACATATTTTTTTCACTCAAAGAATAGTTAAGCACTAGAACTTGCTGCAGGAGGATGTGGTAACAGCGGTTAGTATATCTGGTTTAAAAAAGGTTTGGACAAGTTCCTGGAGGAAAAGTCCATAGTCTGTTATTGAAATGGACACAAGGGAAGCCACTGCTTGCCCTGGGATTGGTAGCATGGAATGTTGCTACTAACTGGGTTTTTGCCAGGTACTTGTGACCTGGATTGGACACTGTGGGAAATAGGATACTGGGCTAGATTGGTCTGACCCAGCATGGCTATTCTTGTGTTCTTAGGTTATCTGAACAGTTATTTGGATAATGGTGCAGATACCCAGATATCAGCTAGTGCTGAATATTCAGGTACATATTTAAATACCACAGCTGGAGCTATAAAAAACCACCAACCACATTGTCTATATATACTAGCAATATTTATTGTCTGTTGCTATATGTTTTTATTATGATTATTGTTCCTTTCCTATTGCTTTTTAGAACAATCAGGTTGTAGAATATGTTGAGACTCATGTAAGGGTCATTTTACTGAAGAGCTTAACACATTTAAAGGCTTGATTCTAATGCGCAGGAAACCTTAAACTAATGCTGCATCAAGAAAGGGTGTTCACAGTATTTGTTTTTTGCATGTCGTATGTGTTGATGTTCCCATTAGTCCTTGCATTTGCTGAGATTTAATGTAGGATGCGCTAAGTGCTTCTGCATTAACTGCTTTAGCTCATTAGCACACGGGATGTGTAACGCGCTGGCTGGCTAATAGTTGCACGCTCACTCTCCGTCCATGCCACACCCCCTGATAGATGTGGAGGGTCATTTTCGATATGACATCTAAGCCCAACTTTGGACATTGTGCAAAAAACGTCCAAAATCTGAATAGGAAAGAAGCTCATTTTCAAAAAAAAAGAAAAGGTCTATCTTTTGTTTTTGAAAAATTCATGCAGATGCCCCAATCTACATGCTAAACCTTGTGGATCTACCTCCCAGAAACGCCATAAGATCATCCTGCAAATTTCTCAACCTGCACTACCCCAGCTGTAAAGGACCAAAATACAAGCTGATGCATGCCACTACCTTCTCTTACATGAGCACACAGTTATGGAATGCATTACCTACAGACTTAAAAGCAATCAACGAAACAACTATCTTTCGAAAATCTCTGAAGACTTTTTTCTTCAACAAGGCCTACAATGAGAACCAATAGCCTCACTGAGCCACCTCACCAATCCACTCAATTATGAACGCCCACCTTCTATAACTACCCTAATCACTCCTTTCCTCCTTCCTCCTTTCTTCCCTTACTTAATCCCTACACATTACTAATTGTACCTGATATCCTGAAATGACAATGTTAACAAAACTATGTAAGTCACATTGAGCCTGCAAATAGGTAGGAAAATGTGGGATACAAATGCAATGAATAATACTGTTTGTAACAAGGTTTTGTGCTTTGGACGTTTTGTTTTTTGATCCATTAAAAAAAAAAAAAGTCCAAGTGAAAAACATAGAAAACCAAGCCATTAGGATGTAGGAGGGGCCAGCATTTTTAGTAGACTGGTCTTCCAGACATCCCAGGAGATAAATGGGGCACCCTAGGGGGCACTGCAGTGGACTTCAAAAACATTCTCCCATACACATCTCACCGTTGTTCCCTTAGCTTGTCTGATGAGCCCCCCAAAACCTACCGCCCACAACTGTATACCACTATAATAGCCCTTATGGGTGAAGGGGGCACCTATATGTGGGTACAGTGGGTTTCTGGTGAGTTTTGGAGAGCTCACAGTTTCCCTCACACTGACCACTATACTACTCCAGGGACCTGCATGCTGCTCTAATAGACCTGGTTCTAACATCTGAGGCTGTCGCAGAGGCTGCTAAATCATATTTGTATTCACATTTGTGGTGGGTGGGAGGGCTATTGGGGGGGGAGTCACCCTTGATTACCTCCAGTGGTCATCTGGTCATTTAGGGCACCCTTGTGTGCCTTATTCGTTATAAAAACAGGTCTAGCTCAAAACGTCTTATTTCAGCTCTGGACACTTTTGTTCCATTATGGCTGAAAAACATCCAAGTATTAGAAATGGCCAGATCCCGCCCTTAATACACCCCTGACCAGTGGTGTAGCCACAGGTGGGCTTGGGTGGGCCAGGGCCCACCCATTTATGGCCCAGGCCCACCCAACAGTAGCACATGTTTAGTGGTAACTGGTGGGAATCCCAAGCTCTGCCAGCTGAAGATTTCCCCCTGATGGTAACGAACATGCTACTCTCCACAAAACCGGCACCTGTGCATGTTCAGTTTTCAGTGCATGCTTGCTGCCAAGGTGGAAAGAAGCGTTTTCCCACCAGCTGAGATAATTTTTGGGGGGAGGCGGGGGGGGGGGAGAACACTTGGTGCCCACCCAATTCTTGCCCAGGCCCACCCAAAATCTGTTGTCTGGTTACGCCCCTGCCCCTGACATGCCCCTTGTGATTTGAACTCACTTCTGACGGACTTCATAGAAAAACGTCTAAAAATTGGTTTTGAAAATACCAATTTGGACGTTTTTGTGAGAAAAACTTCGCAATGCTGATTTATGCCACTTTTTGGACATTTTTCTCTTTTGAAAATGAGCTCAATAGTCTGATAAATTCGGTAATACATGGTTTAATGTGTGGGGACAGGAAAACCACTACAGCACCCATGAACGCTGGCACACTGTAGTACTAACTGCGCATTAAGGGCCAAATTCAGTAAATGGCGCTGGAAAAAAATTCATGGTCAGTGATATTCTATAAAGGGTGCTCCAGGGTTAGAGCTCTTTATAGAATAGCGCTTAGGGGTAAATTCTACAAGTGGCGCCGATGGAGGTGGAGGCAGGCATGTAATGTCAAACAGCTGTATGAAAAATCTGTCATATACCTGTCACTCAGTCACCTGCTCCCTATCCCACCCTTTGTCTCCATACAGATGGAGGACTTGAGGAAATAGCGAAAGTACCTGTGGCAGCATGACCTGAACCTTCTTCAGGGGGTGCTCGATCAAGTACGTGCCCAGGCAACTGAGAAACACTTTAGTATCAAATGACGCTCTCCTCACTCATTTCCATGGCAGCTACTAGGTGTCAATGTATAACCAATAGGCAAAGGTTGGTCTCTACCCCCCATGGTCAACTCCGAAACTACAATGCCCACCTTAGAATATGTCATGTGCAAATGTGCACCTGTGTGAACAACTGGAAGAAGACCCAGAGCTCACCGCTTGCAGGGGGCATGCCTTTCAAGTCCATATGCAAGTGACCCACGGCCTGGCCTTCCAGGTAACCTGCACCTTCCAAAGGCCTCTGGGAGCGGCATCAGGCATCATCCAGCCCCTTTGAAAAGGGACAGCATTTACATCCGGTTCCCCTTGCGTGAGGCAGAACAGCCACAGACAATGATGGCCTTCTATCAGCTAGCCCAATTCCCCTCTGTCCTGGGTGCAATAGATTGTGCACATGTGGCTCTCAGGTCACCTGCAATCACTGAAAGCGAGAACCTATCTCTTGCTGAATATGCAGGTGGTTTGTAACGCAGCAGTGGTGATCACAGACATGTATGTGAACTTCCCATGATCCTGCCATGGTGCATATTTCCTTTCATGCTCTAGCATCCATGATGCTTTTCAGAGGGGAGAGATCAGAGGCAGCTGGTTATTAGGTGAGGACCATCCTACAACCCAAACTCCCTTTTAATCATTGACTACATCTCTTTCTTTTTACCACAGGTGCGTGGTCCGCTTTTGGCCCAATGGTCTGGAAGATGACACAGATCACACTTGTGGGACTTGACAACATGCAACAATAGGTGTATGTCTTGTCTAACATCTTTTGATATCTCCTGCCCTCAATGTTGGTGACTGTGGCTATCAGGAAGCAGCTATGTCAACCACAGTAGATCCCTTATCTGGCAGTGAGTTGTGTGGTCAAATGTGTTTATTTCATTCCTCTTTAGGCCTGGTTCCTGCTATGTGGTCACATGCCAAAGGTTTTGACATGGATGTCCATGCTAATGTCACATGTTGTCCCTTCATGCAGATGCTCAAGCTGTCCAAGGCTGGGCTCCAGCCGTGGCAGTGGTTGGTGGGGATGGATACGTGGCTATGGGAGGAGCCAAAGTTAAGGGGCCTCTGTGCCACATGCCTTCCTTCCCAGTGGCCTCAGGGACATTATGCTGCCAGGGACTCTGCCTCTATCCTGGAGCTTTGCTAAGCATATTGCTGCCATAGCCTTTCCTTTGGATCCTCCAGTTCACAGTTGGGCAATGGCAGATGCAGTCATCAGATAGTGACTTGAATATTGGCCCCCTTCTGTTATGCTCCATATCCCCATTGCTTTTGGTAGGGGGATGGGGTTGGGGGAGTAAGGGTTGGTGTGTGGAGGGGATGTGGGGTTGGGGAGAGTAGGGATAGAGGTAGGGGACGGGGTTGGGGGTACATGGGTTCTTCATTGTACATTGCTGAGGTTAACATGCCAATAAAAATGTTAACTTTTTTTCATTTGAATTGTTTGTATCAATTCTTTTCTCACATGCTATTTTCTGTTGGGTATGTTCCTGAGGTGCCTCATCTCCTTCATCTGTACTGTCGCTTTCCTCACAGCATCTGGCATGCGACACCTCAATGTTAGGTTAATGCAGCATTCTATAAAACATTCACTTTGCTTTGGTGCACCTTTACAACTCCTCCACCCAACTGATCCAGGGAATGGAACATCATTGTACCTCTATTCAATCTCTGTCTGTGGGAGCACAATGGGCTTCACTAGCCATGCTTTCAGGGTCTAGCCATGTTCATCTGTCTGTTACAGTTTCAAAACACACCCCTATTGTGTGTGTGTCAGCACATCCACTGAGAATTGTTAGCACCCTCCACACCTTGGAGGCCTGACAACGCATACAAGGCAGTCAATGGTCTGCTGTTGTTCTGAGTATCCCTGCTCAGACAACAGTCCAGGAACAGTAAATTGCAACATGAGGCTGCTGGCTGCCTGAGACCTGAACCATCTCCCAGAGAAGGTTGCCAGGTTCCTGAGTCTAGGTAAGCCAGGGCAGGAGTGACCTTAACAGGCAGTGGCAGGGCATTTCCCCTCCAAGTACTGACCTCCAAGTTCTTGCAGCTGCTCACAGAGGTACCTGATGGTCTCCCTATCAAAGGGATTCTCTGTGTACACACTGGCTATCAATGAGGTCAATGAATTGTGTCATAGACCTATATATCTGCTGAACCAGACCTTCCCCTCTCCCCTTCATGCATGCCTCTGCAGATTGTGAAATGCAGCAACAATGATATGGACAGCACTCGTACCTTCTCCAGCAGCCACAGACAAACAGATACACACATACACACACACATTTTTACACAGGGACGGTATGGATCTGCGCACACCCAAAACACGCGCCTACACTAGTGTAGCCCATTTTTCAGCGCAACTTAGTAAAAGGACTCCTAAGTGAATATTCAGTGCTAGCCAGCTAAGTTAATAGCGGTTAAAGATAGGCCTGCTATTTAAGCGGCCTATCTTAACCATTCAACTTAGCAAGTTTAGCACTGAATATTCACTCTTAGCAAGCTGAATCGCACAACATAGCTGATTAGCGACTAACAGCTAAGTGCTAATATTCAGCACAGATCACCAGCTAACTCATGCTGAATATTTAGCGCTTAACCAGCTAAGCACTATTTAACCAGCCAGGAGCCATTCCTAGCCAGTTAAATAGCGCTAAATATCAGGCCCATAATGTGATGTCTGTGCATATCTAGAGTTGAAGGAGAAACGGGCCTCATAGAAATAGATTACACATGTGGAGGGTAATTCTATAAAGGGGTGCCTACCTAAAGCCTATTTTATAAGGTACCTACTTTCCTTTATAGAACACCAGTGTAGCAGAGCTAATATGCATGTATATTTTATGTATAACCACATACACCAGCCATGAGGCTGGAATCAATAATCACACCTAGATTGCTTAAAAATACATGCAAATTATAGAGCATTGTATAATCTATGCATGTAATTGTGCTTTCTATACCATCACATTTAGGCACTATTTTATACATTGCTGTAATATTGGCTTTCTGGACTAGATTCAGTAAATGGTACCCAAAATTTGGAAAAAAAAACTTAGCAGTGAGTGCTAATCTCTTATTGGCACTCCGAGTTGGGTGCCATTTATAAAAAAGCATGTAGCGCCGGGACCTACATCCAACTTTGAGTGCAATGATTTATCCCAACTGAAACCTGGTGTAAATCCTCACACGTAAATTAGGTGCAGATTTCCTGAATTCTACAATACTGCACACATCTATAGTGAACGGCCCTGACCCAGCCATGCCCCTCCCATGGCCATGTCCCCTTTTCAGTCGCACAGTAAAGGATTTGTGCACACATCAGTATAGAAAAGTGCTTAGCAAGATGCTGTGAAATCCAAATTGTCAATGAATGACAAAAATTGATTGTTAGCGTCCAATTATTGGCACTAATTGACTCGTAATTTAATTTAATTTCATGGGGTATATGTCTGTGTATTCTGGTTATTCATATGCATTCTTGGTGGGTAAATATTGGTTCCCTGCTTATCGAATTAATCCCATAGAGGAAGTGAATGTGAGAACATAGAAGTGTTACCTACCCCAGCTCTGCCTAATTTCAAAACAAGGAATGAACTGAAGAGTTTGGACTACACACACAGGAGAAATGAAGATGAGAAAAAGCATTTCACTGTAACTTGACTAAAGGAGAAAAGGCACTATGTAGGAAATTTCCATGCACTAGGAGTCTGTGTATAGAAGAGAATACGACAGTGAGGAGAAAAGTTGAAGTGAACATTTCAGCCACACAAGGACAAAGTTCACCCAGCTCTCATGACTACTGGACCAAAAGAACTGAGAAAAGGTATCACAGATACAGATGAAGGAGTGATGTGATATATTAATGCACTGATGTGTTCAATTACCAAAAGCTGTGAAAACAACTTATGATCACCTAAACTTCCGGAAATCATTAAAAACTAACCTGTTCAAAAGGCATACCCTACCAACCCAACTTAAATGCCTGTACCCTGCAACACAATGAAACCAAAGCTCGTAATGGACATATAATAACTCTTCCTCTCTACGATTCTCTTCCTCTCTAAGATTCCCTAATGTGTCTGTTACACATGAACCTTATTCTACCACAACATTACTGTATTTGTTCATAACCGGAATTGGTGAATGCCTTTATGATACTATCCAGCTTATTTTCGAAAGGGATGGGTGCCCATATTTCAACCCAAATCGGGAGATGGGCGCCCATCTCGCAAAGGCGCCCAAATCGGTATAATCAAAAGCCGATTTTGGGCACCTTCAACTGCACTCCATCGCGGAAACGGCCAAAGTTGACGGGGGCGTGTTGGAGGCATGGTGAAGGCGGGACTTGGGCATGGTTATTGGCCAAAGAGAGATGGGCGCCTTTGGCCGATAATCGAAAAAAATGGGCGTTTTTAGCGCAAATTTAGGGCAGTTTTTTTGGACCTGTTTTTTCACAAACAAGTCCCAAAAAAGTGCCCTAAATGACCAAATGACCACCGGAGGGAATCTGGGATGACCTCCCCTGACTCCCCCAGTGGTCACTAACCCCCTCCCACCAAATAAAAAAGAAGTTGAAAAACTTTTTTTCCAGCCTGTATGCCAGCCTCAAATGTCATACCCAGCTCCCTGACAGCAGTATGCAGGTCGCTGGAGCAGTTGTTAGTGGGTGCAGTGGACTTCAGGCAGGTGGACCCAGGCCCACTCCCCCTACCTGTTACACTTGTGGTGCTTAATGCTGAGCCCTCCAAAACCCACCCAAAACCCACTGTACCCACATGTAGGTGCTCCCCTTCACCCCTTAGGGCTATGCTAATGGTGTAGACTTGTGGGCAGTGGGTTTTGGGTGGGATTTGGGGGGGCTCAGCACAAGGGAAGGGTGCTATGCACCTGGAAGCTCTTTTAAGGTTTTTTTTTAATTTGTAAAAGTGCCCCCTAGGGTGCCCAGTTGCTGTCCTGGCATGTGAGGGGGACCAGTGAACTATGAATCCTGGCCCCTCCCATGACCCAATGCCTTGGATTTATTTGTTTTTGAAATGGGCACCTTCGGTTTCCATTATCACTAAAAACCGATAGCGCCCAGCTCAAAAATGCCCAAATCCTAGGCATTTGCCCCTCACAACTCGTATTATCGAAAAAAAGATGGGCGCCCATCTTTTTTCGAAAATACGGTTTGTCCCACCTACGGAGATGGATGCCACGGAGATAGGCGCCCATGGAGATGGGCATTCGCGTTCGATTATGCCTCTCCATGTAAGCCACATTGAGCCTGCAAATAGGTGAGAAAATGTGGGATACAATTGTAATAAAAAAATTTTTTGTTACATTTGTACCCCACTCATGACAGGCTCAATGTGGCAGGCAATGGAGGGTTAAGTGACTTGCCCAGAGTCACAAGGAGCTGCCTGTGCTGGGAATTGAACTCAGTTCCTCAGGACCAAAGTCCACCACCCTAACCACTAGGCCACTCCTCCATGCCGATAAATGAGTGCTGTACACTTCTCAAAGCAATTTATGTTGTACCCCAAATGATTCTGGGTGTTCTTGGCAAATATGAAAATATACATATTAAAACTTGAAGACAAATCCATTCATCCCCATAAAAGGGGCTTCCCCTGGGGCAAAAGTGCATGTATTGAGTGAAAATAGATGACAAAATATTTTTTTGGTATGCCCATGAATATAGTAGAGTGTCTCTGAACAAAAGTTTACAAACACACATCCTTAAAAGCTAGTTTTAAATTCTGTGATTGCAATATACTTACAGGAAAAATTCATTTTTATTTTCCTTATAGCAAAGATGCCAAGTGTAGGTTGTTGCTTCCAAACTAGATTTGCCCTCTAAAACGCAATTATTTGGAGCGATGGTTTTGATTTCGGAAGACCAAACAAAATAGTGTTTCCCATAGTGCATTGTGCTTCCTCTTCAATGTCTTCAAATCATCACAAATTTGGTTTGTTTTAAACTTTAGGAACATCTTGTAACTTCCCAGTAAACAAAGAAGCATAAAAAGAAATGATGAAAGCATTTTTCGTTCCATTGGTAATCTCATCTCTGTTTTGTGTTTTAAAGGCATGCAAAGTTTAAACTGAGCCAACATTTGGTTGTAAGTAGATTTGATACTACTGCATTTCATTATGCCATGCCATTCTGCCCTGGAATGCAAATATTGCTAATATGATTTCATACATTTAAACCTGGTAAGCAACTGTAGATATAGCTCTCTTTAACCATAATGTATGGTTTCATGTTTTGTTTAGCCAGGGCTTTTTTTGAGGGAGTACTTGGGGGTACTGAGTACCGGCACCTTTTCCGTTGTCTGCTAAAATTGACCCATGGTCCCCAAGTTTTAATGAAAGAGCTCAGGCCCTACACACCAATTCTGCCATGTCATAGATTCTGTGACTGGTTGCAGGGGGTCTGGCTATTGTGGGGTGGGTCCCTGAGTGATCACCCCACCGCTGAAGGATGGCCTGGCATTTGAGTACCAGCACCTTTTTCTCTAGAAAAAACACACTGTGTTTAGCATATACAAGAAAAGGAGTGGAGAAAAGACCAGAACCAGGGTACCCCATAAGAAGGTGACTATGCATGGCACTAGGCAGTCTCCTATACTCAACTAAGCTGGTAGGGATGGAGAATGGCAGTGGCTAGGCAGAGCCATTGTGCAGTCTCCAATGTGGTAGTAGCATTCATTCTTCTGCTTATGTATGGAAAAACAATTCCGAGTGGTGGGGTATGGAAGACAATTGATGACAGCAACTACATTTGCATGCAACCAGCTTCTTGCCATTCTGTCTTTCCTTTTGGTGGCTTTTTATTATTATTATTGTGGTCCCCTTTCATCAGATTTGAGTTTCTAGCAGTCCACATTTTTAACAGCTTGAGCAGGTAAAGGTGCCCCCTGGTTGTGCTGTTGTGTCAAGGCAAAGGACCCCAGGAAAGATTGTGTAGGTGCCTACTGAAGACAACTAGAAAATCTTGTCAGCCTAGAAACTATTGGGGTGTCTATCAGATCATCTGTACCACCTTGCATCGATTTCCTGCTGCCTATCCGGCCCAAAAGAATTGAGGCAGTCTGCCATCTGTGAACCTCACAAAGAGAGAGAGAGAGAGAGAGAGAGAGAGAGAGAGAGAGAGAGAGAGAGAGAGAGAGAGAGAGAGACAGATAAAACAGGAGGGTTTATAACAATACAAGCAGGGCTGGTTAAATTTCATAGATCAATTAGAAACCATGGGCTACCAAGGTCTTGTGGAATCCCACATTAAAGGTTTTTCATGTGGTTAAATGGATGGGAGAGCATGCTCTGGTGAGACAGTGAGGTCTTTTCACTATCATGCCTTTATTTAGGGGCCCTTTTACTGAAGGGTGCTAAGCCCTTAATGTGAGGCTTATGCATGAGAACAGGCTACCACAAAACATTATAAAGTGTTTTCCAGTATTTTTCCAATTTGCTTGTGGTAACCCATCCATTACCTACTTTTTAAAATATTTGTAGGCAGGGGCATGTCTTGAGCAGAGAGTGAACATTCCCACATCATCCAACTAGAGGTTTAGGAATTTGTGTGCTAACTGGATAGCATATGGTTAATGTGGGAATACTTTGGGGAGGGGGAGGGGAGGAATGCATCAAGTTGTGGTGAAAGATCACCCTTTACTGCACCTTGATTCTCCATGGGTTTCAGAAACCTGTGGGATCCCAGTACTTCACGTTGCTAAATCCTGCCTGTGAGGAATAATGCTGCTTGTGAACCACCTCACAAGCAGTGTTATTCCCATGGACTGGAAGCATTAGGCAACAAAACAGCAGCCTGTCACTCCCAGGCCACTAGTTCAAGGTCCCCCAGTCTTCTGCTCCCCCCCCCCCCCCCACTCAAACACCCCCAGAGTTGAAGCCTTCCATTCTCCCTTCTCAATCTGAAATGTTGCTTTGGTAGTCTAGGGTGGGGGTCCTCTGGGGATCTGGGGGGGTCTTCCAGGGTCTGGGGGAGCTTTTCAGGCAGGAGCTATGCCCATTTGCTCCTGCCCTGTCCTGCACCACCTTCAAACTGGTGCCCCTATCAGTAGTCTCGTGCGGCTACCGCTAGGAGTCATATGAAATATATAACCCCTAGTTCTCCACAGGAGCCCCACCCTGGACCACCAATGCAACCTTTCAGGTGGGGGAGAGAAAATGGAGGGCTTCAACTCTGGGGGGTGCTTGAGTGGGGGGGGGGCAGAAATCTGGGGGGACCCTGAGCTAGTTCGCTTAGGATATTTGCATGGTAATGAGATGCAAAACATACATTTGCATATTTTACATCTCATTATTAACTAACCTGCTGCAAGTTAAATATCACCATGGTATTCTAAGTCAAGTGGCTTTAGAGCCCAATAATGAGCATTACGGCCAAATAATCAGTGCAACGGCTCTAAAGCCACTTGATGAATCCCCCCCCCCCCCTTCTTAGTACCTCCTAAATAGTGTTCCTACTTTTCAAAATTTTTGCAGATTCAATGAGCTAATAGAAATATTAGTGCACAATCTGCCGAAAAAAATAAAGTCCACCAATGATGCTGGGCTTAGCGTGGGAAAGGCTCACATTATTAGGTGGTAAGCCCAGATTTTACCACATCATAGTAAAAGGGCCCCTATACATTAATGACTGAGATAAAGAAAAAGCAGCAGCATAAAAGAAGTGAAAAATTGATGGTTATTAAGCCTCAATTACTAACATATGTTAATGCTCATTGATACACACTAATCTGAGTTAAGCACCTAGGGTAGTATTCTATAAATGGACTAAACTTTTGGCACTGATATAAATCAGGGAGAGTGCTCTTTATAGAATAGCAATGAGCACCACAGTCAGCACTCAACTTTGGGCATAAGGACTTACAGTACTTGAAACCTGGTGTACATTCTGGTGGGTACATCAGATGCGGATCCTTGATATTCTTTAATGTTGTGCACATTTTTTGTGAATGCCCCTGACTCACCTATGCTCCTCCCATTGCCACACTCCCTTTTCAGTCACACATGATCCAATTTAGGTGCTCATTGTTACAGAATAGTGCACAGTCAGATTGACACCCAAATCATAATTATTGTCAATTAATGGTCTCTTTTACAAAGACACGTTAGGCTCTACCTGCGTGCAGCGTATGAGAAAATGAGACTACCACCAGGCTACCATGGCCCCCTGGCAGTAATTTCAGATTTGGCATGCACCCATAACGCCTGGATAATTATTTATTTATTTTTTTATTTCCTCCCACACGCAGCCTTTCTGGTGGTAATCAGCAGTTGGTGTGCGCTGCCCGATCACCACGCATGTAGCGCATGAGCCCTTACCACTAGATCAATGGATGGCTCAGGCCAGGTTTTGGGCGTGCACTGGTTTCAGTTTTGCCGCATGCCCTTTTCCCGTCCCAGCCTACGGCCATATCACCCTGAGCGCGCCCGATCTTGTCTGATCTCGGAAGCTAAGCAGGGTCAGGCCTGGTTAGTACTTGGATTAAAAAAAAGTCTTTTGCAGATGCAGTAAAAATTGGCCCAGCATACTCCTAAAACACACACCTACACTACCGCAGGCCACTTATTACCGCAGCTTAGTAAAAGGACCCCTAAGTGCTTGTTAATTCCAATAAATATTTATTTATTGACATTTATATCTCACATTATCCCATGCAAGCATGAGTTCAATGTGGCTTACATTCAATTGACAAATAACAAATGATAGAAAAATTTAGTACATTTCAAGATAGAAATATGAAGAGAAATACGGATGAACAAAATTTTACGTAGATCACAGGAAAAGACAGTAGTAGTAACAAAGCAGATTCAGTTAACAGTAATTATTTATTTATTTATTTATTTATTTATTTATTTGTTACATTTGTACCCCACATTTTCCCACCTATTTGCAGGCTCAATGTGGCTTACGTGGTACCGTAAAGGCGTTTGCCAATTCGGTTGATAACATATACAAGGTTATATTGTGGTCAATGAGGTAGGTATGAGTCAAGCATAATGAGGGTCGAAGGGAATGAGGATTGTAATTGTCCAGTATGATCATTTGATATGCTGTGTTCCTAGGTGTGGGGATTTACGTTGGGTCGGTGGGATAGGCCTTTTTGAAGTAACATAAGTAATTAATTATCCATTAGTAAGAATTAAATCACTGGAGCCCATTAGCTAATTGTTTTGAGTGCCGATCTGGGATCCACTCCCTTTATGGAATCCAGGGGGATAATTGACAAATAGAACCCACTGAGAAAAATAGGTTTTGCATTATTAAAATTATTATTTTAAAAGCATTTACACATGTAGATCAATGCATATAGTAACATAGAGGGGCATAATCGAACGTCGCCGACCAAATAGATCGCCGGCGATCTATGTTGGCGGCAGCGCTACAGCTGGCCAGAACCGTATTATCGAAAAAGATGGCCGGCCATCTTTTTTTTCGATAATACGGTTTAGCCCAGCCAAATGCCTTGGAGTTTGCCGGGTTTGAGATGGCCGGGTTTGTTTTTCAGCGATAATGGAAAAAAAATGCTGGCCATCTCCAACCTGGCGAAATCCAAGGCATTTGGTCATGGGAGGAGCCAGCATTTGTAGCGCACTGGTCCCCCTGACATGCCAGGACACCAGCTGGGCACCCTAGGGGTCAGTGCGGTGGACTTCAGAAAAACCTCCCACATGCATAGCTCCCTTACTTTGGGTGCTGAGCCCCTCAAACGCACACCCCCAAAACCGACTACCCACAAATGTACAACACTACCAAAGCTCTTAGGGATGAAGGGGGCAACTACATGTGGGTACAGTGGGTTGTGGAGGGCTTCCATTACCAGCACAAGTGTTACAGGTAGGGGGGAATGGGCCTGGGTCCGCCTGCCTTAAGTGCACTGCGGTACCCACTAAAAGTGCTCAAGGGACCTGCATACACGCAGGCGTCTAGGACTTGTTGCTGCTGTATAACCTTGGCACACCAGTTGACACCTGAAGACTAATCTCTTTGAAAAAGTCCTTTATTTGAATAAGAAGGTTTACTCACAGTTAACTGCAGATCAGAGGTTGTGCCCCACTGGCAAAGAGTATCCCTGGTACTGAGATTAGCAGTAGGTCAGAGCTGGCAGAATGGTGTACAATGCCCTCTTTCAGCAACATTCAAGGTAATAACGTTCTCCAATGTGGGTAACACATGAAAGGGATCTAAAACTGGCTTACAAAAATGGCCACTACCTCATGGACTACCGGAAACAAAACAGGGCACACTCTGACCCAGTTAGCAGGGGGGAAAAGCACCATGGGAGTAGAGCCCAGTACCCTACACCCACCACAATGCATTGCTGATGTGACTCTGCAGTGCGCATAACAGAAAAGGTGTCACACTCACCCTAGAGCCACATCACAACCAGGGAAAGGCTGTCGGAGGATACAACACATTCTGCTGTCATGGAGGTGGGTATGGCATTTGAGGCTGGCATACGGACGGGCTGGCAAAAGTTTTTAGTTTTATTTTTTTTGTATGGGGGGGGGGGGGGTTGGTGACCACTGGGAGAGTATGGGGATGTCATCCCCCATTCCCTCCAGTGGTCATCTGGTCATTTGGGGCACCTTTTTGAGGCTTGGTTGTGAAAATAAAAGGACCAAGAAAACTCGGTGATATACTGCTAATCGCCGTTTTTTTTCCATTATCGCTGAAAGCCGGCCATCTGGTAGCCACGCCCATGCCCGCCCATGTCCCACCGTTGCTTCGCCGCCAACACACCCCTTTGAACTTTGGCCGGCAACGCGATGGGAAAGCGGCAATGTTGCCAAAAAAGCGGCTTTTGATTATACCAATTTGGCCACTTTTCCGAGATCGCCGGCCATCTCCCGATTTATGTCGGGAAATGGCCAGCAATCACTTTCGAAAATGAGCTGGATAGTAACATAGTAGATGCCGGCAGAAAAAGACCCTCATGGTCCATCCAGTCTGCCCAACAAGATAATTTCACGTGTGCTACTTTTTGTGTATACCTTAACTTGATTTGTATCTGCAATTGTCAGGGCACAGACCGTTTAAGTCTGCCCAGCACTAGCCCCACCTCCCAACCACCAGTCACACCTCCCACAATTGCACATGGAGATTACTAGGATTCAGAGGTTGTGGGTGTGGTTTAGGCATGGATCTTCAAATGGAAAGAATGTGAAAGTTATGAATAGCCAGACCAAGAAAATGCCCCTAAAAATTGGGAAGCAAAACCCAGGACAATTGATAAAATGGTATAGTCCACTAAGCACTAGTTAGTTCAGTTACAGAAGGATGACCAATAGGACCTAGAGCAGAAGTGTCCATCCTTTGAGAGCCGCAATCCAGTCAGGTTTTCAGGATTTCTTCAATGAATATGCATGAGATTTATTTGCATGCACTGCCTCCATTGTATGCAAATATATCTCATGCATATTCATTGTGGAAATCCTGAAACCCTGACTCGGCAAGGGCAGAGGTTGGACTCCCCTGACCTACAGAATCTTCTTGAGATATTTTGACAATAGGCTGAACAGCATTGAACTATTTGAGTACACCAGCACTTACACAGTGATCAATCAACAGCTGGCCCTATAGAAAAAAGAAGAGAATACTGGAGTGGGACAATTTGTTATCAGTTCCAGATTTTCATGAAGTTAAGTATATGAAGTGGAAGAGGCAGATCTTCAGAGTGATGGGCCCAGAGTACTGGAATCAATTGCCATTGGATTTAAGAGAACAACACTCACAATGTCCTTTAGGAGGGAATTAAAACCTGGTTGGTTGTTCTTTTATTGCCTGCATTCATATTTAATTTTACTGTTTTATTTGTTTTGTAAACCACTTTGAATGGCTGTTTCATACAAATTGTGTAGAGAGATGTGGTAGCTGTGTTAGTCCACTTTTAAAGCTAATCAATAGAAATAGAATAAAATAAAACATAGAAAAGAAAATATGATACCTTTTTTGTTGGACTAACTTAATATATATTTTGATTAGCTTTTAAAGGTTTAGATTGTAAGCTCTGTCGAGCAGGGACTGTCTCTTCATGTTCAAGTATACAGTGCTGCGTACGTCTAGTAGCGCTATAGAAATTATAAGTAGTAGCAGTAGTAGTAGTAGCCCTTCTTTGTCAGATCAGAAATAAGCAAATGTTGATAAATAACAGCATATGTTAGTGAAACATCAAAGTATTTCAGTGACAGTCTGGGGGTGTGGTGGGTTAGGTGAGAGACAGGGAGAGCCGGGTGGATGAGGGACAGGGAGATATGCATGGTTGAGAAAAATAAAATAAACTGCACTTTTAACTCTGTTAATATTTAGGTTTCCATCTTTCATATTTATGAGAATGCTTGTGAAAAAAAAAGCTTGACAAGAATCCCTAGTTGATTTGATACTTGGACACAGTCATTCATGTTCACAGTTGCTGTGATGGTTAAACAGCTGAACTACAATATTACATTTTGAATGAATTTGGCCAAAGATCAATCCAGCATAAGAAGACACAAAGTAAGTGACTTATGGCTAATGATGGCTCTCCAGAGGCCTTTAACCCTGAAAAATGTATCAGTCATTTCCAGCTAAGAATTTATAAATGACCTAGAGATGGGAATAACTAGTGAGGTAATTAAATTCGCCGATGACACAAAATTATTCAGGGTCGTCAAGTCGCAGGAGGAATGTGAACGATTACAGGAGGACCTTGCGAGACTGGGAGAATGGGCGTGCAAGTGGCAGATGAAGTTCAATGTTGACAAGTGCAAAGTGATGCATGTGGGTAAGAGGAACCCGAATTATAGCTACGTCTTGCAAGGTTCCGCGTTAGGAGTTACGGATCAAGAAAGGGATCTGGGTGTCGTCGTCGATGATACGCTGAAACCTTCTGCTCAGTGTGCTGCTGCGGCTAGGAAAGCGAATAGAATGTTGGGTGTTATTAGGAAGGGTATGGAGTCCAGGTGTGCGGATGTTATAATGCCGTTGTATCGCTCCATGGTGCGACCGCACCTGGAGTATTGTGTTCAGTACTGGTCTCCGTATCTCAAAAAAGATATAGTAGAATTGGAAAAGGTACAGCGAAGGGCGACGAAAATGATAGTGGGGATGGGACGACTTTCCTATGAAGAGAGGCTGAGAAGGCTAGGGCTTTTTAGCTTGGAGAAGAGACGGCTGAGGGGAGATATGATAGAAGTGTATAAAATAATGAGTGGAATGGATCGGGTGGATGTGAAGCGACTGTTCACGCTATCCAAAAATACTAGGACTAGAGGGCATGAGTTGAAGCTACAGTGTGGTAAATTTAAAACAAATCGGAGAAAATTTTTCTTCACCCAACGTGTAATTAGACTCTGGAATTCGTTGCCGGAGAACGTGGTACGGGCGGTTAGCTTGACGGAGTTTAAAAAGGGGTTAGATAGATTCCTAAAGGACAAGTCCATAGACCGCTATTAAATGGACTTGGAAAAATTCCGCATTTTTAGGTATAACTTGTCTGGAGTGTTTTTACGTTTGGGGAGCGTGCCAGGTGCCCTTGACCTGGATTGGCCACTGTCGGTGACAGGATGCTGGGCTAGATGGACCTTTGGTCTTTCCCAGTATGGCACTACTTATGTACTTATGTACTTATGTACTTATGATGGTGGATATGAAGGAAGTACACTGCTGAATAATGTACATGGAATCCATGCAAGCTTTATCACACCTATGCTAATTGGAGAACCCCCCTACCAAGCAAGTCAATGTAGAGACCTCAGAAATAAGCATTCTTAGGCTCACCAATTCCACTGTCCCAACAATGGGCTGGCACCATCACCACTACACCTCAACTGGATGAATATCTGACCCATGTGCAAAGAAAATATATAGCTTATAATTTATATGAAGGCTTATCTATATCTTATAATGGTCAAACTCTGTTGCCTTCAATGTCCATTGTCCATTTTTTTCTCCTTTCAAAACTGTGGGGTCAGTGCATATTATTATGTGAATGATATCCTTCTCATTCATTACATCATTCTACCTATCCACTTAATCTTGATCTTTCGCAACTGAAGAGCTGTCTGTCCTTCCATCCAAGGAATAGAACTGGACATTCATACAATTATTGCAACTGTTTCAGGATAAGGTGTTAGACTGAAGACTTAATGAAGAATATGAAGCATACCATTAAAGTGGCCTGCTCCAGTTCCAGTTACTCATGGAGTTACCTTTATTTGCACAATCATTTATATGGGCAGGGTGTTCATGTGGAGGGCAATTTAATAATAGGTTGCCTAAACTGAGATACCAAGAGGGCAAATCACTTAACCCTCCATTGCCTTCAGTACAAACAGATTGTAAGCCCTCCAAGGACAGGAAAACCACTATTGTACCTGAATGTATCGCACCTTGAGCTACTACCGAGAAACAAATGTGAATTAAATCCAAAATCCCTTTCATCCTTCAGAGATACCTCCAACAGTACTGGCTATGGCATTTAATTTTAAAGGCATGATGTGCTGAGGCTTGTCCAGAAATGTGGTGCTGAAGTAGGATAATCAAGGACATTAAGAGAGCAATCTAAAAACGTATCTGTTTTCACAAATGTACCCCTCGCAGTCCTTCTACAAGGGTTGGATGGGGGAGGCTTCGAGGATCTGGAGACACATGGACTACAGAAGTTCTTTCCCATCACTCCTCTCCTATTAAATATTTGTAACCATCTACCTTTATCATTGACCCTCTCTCTTTTCTTAAATTTCAAACTCTCCACCCCCCCAGCTTCTATATATTTTATAGTATTGTAAATCACTTAGTGGGCTGTATAACAAATCTGAAACTTGAAATCTGAAAATTGTAATAAATAATTATACACACAGAGCAGTCTAAACAAAGCCGTGGGGAGAGGTAGCCTGCATGGAGCAGCAGGAACAATTCTGAATGAAAGATGCATAGTGAAGTAATAGAACTAACTTACTCTAGTGTTAAATGGACTATAATTCATGGTAGGCACATAGCCTAACCCTAAATGAAGAAACTGCTTCTGGTCTTCTGTTAAATAGGCAGAACCGATCGTTATTATGGACATCACTGCTGTTGATTGATCTGTACTCGCGTGACTGGGCGTGATGTTGATTCCTGTGGCTTCAAGATGCCTCTGCCTTGATTTTTCCCTCCTCCTGTGGGTTTGGGTGCTGGTCTGTCCCCCGCCGATCTACCTTCTGCGGAGTCGCTAATCTCAAACCCCTCCTTCACCTGAGTCCCCCGAATCACCAGAGGACCCTTCAAAAGGGGCTGAAGGGGATCTTGTTCCTGTTGTTTTAACTTTAGACCATGAATATACCCTGTCATTTTGGTAATCTCGTTCATCACGTCTGAATTTCCTAATCCTTACCTGTCACAATGTATCTTTAAATTTTGTTATCATTTGTGTTGATCTCTCCATTTTTTTGTCAAATTCTTCCCGGCTAAATCGCCTTGTTAAGCCGTCTTTTAATGCTGTTACTTTCTGTTTAAGTTCCAATTCAATGGTATTGGATGTTTCCACCAATAATAGCATTAGATCTTGACTGCAACGGTCAAGGGTACCAGTCCATTTTTCCATAAATATTTTGTCCATCACAAAAATTTTAGGATCTTCAATAATCCATAGGCCTCTGGGAATCATGGCCCTTTTCAGATATTGCACTAGTGTACTCCCATGCAGTTCTGCCCTGACCAGTCTTTTCTGTATATTCTGTAAATCTATCCACACATCCTGAAAGGCGGACTCCGAATCTTCATCAAAGAGTGCTGGTCTTTGCATTAATAGCTGCGCTTGTTTAATACTCAACAAAATTTGACTAAAGCTCAGAGTAGGGGTCTCATGGAAGCCCAATAGTGTCCACAAGGGATTCCGTCTTGGAGCCTTTATCAAAGTTCTTTGATGAAATTCTCCAGCCAGAGATTCCTAAAATTCCTTCTTACCTAAAATACACCACCCATTTTTTGAATATTCTGCAATAGGTCACAGTAAATATTGAAGGAGTGTGGCTAGCAACTTTGGATGTTGCATCATTATATACAGCGATTCCACAGTCAGATGCATTGGAGGTGATATATGAAATTTTAGAAAAACGCCCCCAACCAACTAGATTGTCTACCACGTTTTTAATGCAACTAGCCTCCCTAGTAATAGAGGAAAATTATTTCTGGCATGAGGCATTTTTTAAACAACAGAAAGGTGTAGCAATGGGGGCCACATTGGCTTCATTGGTGGCAGCCCTATTTATGGCTTGGTTCGAGCAACAACAGCTATATGGAAAGGTCCAATTCCAGGCAGTAAAGCTTTGGAGAAGATTTCTGGATGATATCTTTTTTCTTTGGATGGACTCAGAGGACAATTTAAAAGCTTTCAGACAATGGATCAATACCCTTGATCCCAATTTAAAATTTACATTGAGCTATCACTTTGAAACTATCGAATATTTGGATGTCAGAATAGTGAAGCAAGAAGGGGCTTTGCCTACCACTGTGTATCTCAAGCCGGTACAAAGAAACAATTTGTTGCGTTTTTCGAGTCATCATCCTTACAAGCTTAAATACAATCTTCCCATCAGCCAATATTTGCGACTAAAGCAGATTTGTTCCTCACTAAACGATTTTAAACATCAAGCCTGCATTTTATGACAATGATTTGAAGAACGGGGATACCCAGCAAAAGCATTGAGGCAGGCATATTTGAGAGCACGCTTTGCACAACGACCGCTTCTATTGCAAGAAACTCCGCAAAAACAATTTGACCAATTAGTGTGTGTGCTACCTTTTTCATCATTATCTCATTTGATAATCCAAACAATGCGGAAGCATTGGCACATTTTGCAACTATATCAAGGATTTGCGGATTTCCCTTTGGTGGCATACAAATGAGGGAAAACAATTGGAGAATTGTTAGCTCCACAAAGATATTTTCAACCTAGTAGGACAGGGACTTTAGGAACACATCAGGCTTGTGGCCGCTGCCAATGGTGTACCCTTACTCTGAACAGACCAGAATGGTCAGTTCCCAACATGACGTATACCTTGAAATCTAGGCAAAACACCACATGCAATAGCAGTAATGTCATCTATGCCATAGCGTGTCCTTGTAACTTGGTTTATACTGGCAGAAATGGGCGCCAGATCAAGTTACATTTGAATGAGCACAAATCCAGAATTAACACTGAAACACCCAAAGCCCCCTTAGCCTTCCAAAGTTCCATAGGTTTCTATGGAACTTTAGAAGGCTAATTGCTTTGACAATATGCCTCTTAGTCACCTATTGGCTCCAACACCATCATCAATGGCAAGATATGCGGTGGCGTGTGATTGATATGGTCAGTGTCGGGTGGGAGGGGGGTCAGGTAGTTTGTTGAACTATTGGGAGCAGTTTTGGATATATACATTGAACACAGTGACCCCTAGAGAGTTAAATGCAGAGATAGAGTGGTCAACTCTTATTTAAAGCATTTTTTTCATCCGCCTCTCTGATTGGCACACTACCATTAAAGGCGATCCTTTAAATTTTGACTCAAAACGCCGACCCACCGTCTTAGGAAGGCTATAAAGCAGAGTAGTCGGCATGCTAGTGAGAACCTTTTAAGAGGTAAAAATTGTAAGAGCTAAGCCTGTTTCCCTTGGGTTGTAAATTTGTTGTAGAATAAAGAGGTTTGGGGTTTGGAAATATAAGAGTGTTCAATAACAACTGTTTTATATTTTAGGGGGTTATTCTTGAGAAAGCTGCATGACAGCAAAATAATGTATTTATATTTTGCTCACACCATTTTCAATAGTAGCTCAAGGTGAGTTACATTCAGGTACTCTGGATATTTCTCTGTCCCTGGAGGGCTCACAATCTAAGTTTGTACCTGAGGCAATGGAGGGTTAAGTGACTTGCCCAAGATCACAAGGAGCAGCAGCAGGATTTGAATCAGTCACCTCTGGATTGCAAGACCAGTACTTTAACCACTAGGCCACTCCAGGTCAGATTGAAAAGCCCTCTACAAGCCTACAACACCATTACTAAGCTAAGTGCAGCTTTATATGCTACTAATTTGAAGGTTTAAACTCTAAATAATAAGAAAAATAAGAACACTTATGATAAATGCAATATATACTATTAAATTCAATAAAAAAAGAATAAAGACCGGTGATGATATGGGGAATGCTTGAGCCACAGAAACCAACTGCAGTAGTGTAGGCATGTGTTTTGCGCACGTGCAGATCCATTTTTCAGCGCACCTGCAATAAATGCCTTTTAAAAACTTTTACTGAAAATGGATACGCGACAAAATCAAAATTGGCACCTGCCCATTTTGGGTCTGAGGCCTTATCGCCAGCCATTGTCTTACCGGTAAGGTCTACTACTACTTATCATTTCTATAGCGCTACAAGGCATGTACAACACTACATCATACACAAAAAGACAGACCCTGCTCAAAGAGCTTACAATCTAGATAAGACAGGTAGACAAAACAATAAGAGTAAGGGAATAAAGAGGTGAGGATAAAAGGACAGGGCAAGTGAGTAGTGGTTAGGAGTCAAAAGCAGTGGTAAAGAGGTGGGCTTTAAGTTTGGACTTGAAAACAGCCAAAGATGGGGCTAGACGTACAGGCTCAGGTACTCTATTCCAGGCGAGAGGTGCAGCAAGATAAAAGGAATGGAGTCTGGAATTAGCAGTAGAGGAGAAGGGGACAGATAAGAGAGATTTATCTACAGAACGGAGTACCCGAGAGGGGGTGTAGGGAGAGACAAGAGTGGAGAGGTACTGGGGAACGGCAGAGTGAATGCACTTATAGGTCAACAAGAGAAGCTTGAATTGAATGCGGAAACGGATAGGGAGCCAGTGAAGTGATTTAGGGAGAGGGCTAATGTGAGCATAGTGACTTTGGCAGAAAATGAGTCACACAGCAGAGTTTTGGACTGATTGAAGAGGAAAGAGATGGCTAAGAGGGAGGCCGGTGAGAAGCAGGTTAACAGGTCTCACACGTTAACTGTGCAGTAATTGCCTACGCATGTAGAATGACGATTACCACCCAGTTTCTGCTGTGCATCAGAAAATAAAAATTATTTTCCGGCACGTGTAGCAGACACGCATCAAAAATGAAATTATTGCAAGGGCCACATGGTACACGGGTGGTAACTCCAAATTGACACATGTAGGACGCATGTACATGTCTATGCGGCTTAGTAAAAGGGCCCCCAAATTCCTTTCCTATGAATAAAATAGGCAATTTTCCCCCTAATGTGGCAAATGAAAAAATACAAAGCATGTATGCACTTGTTGCTGCTGCTGACTATTTAAATGCTTTTGAATATTGGTCTCCACGTTCCATCGTCTGTTTCCAATTATAGTAGCATTGCACATATGGGGTAGGAGACAATAATAAAACTGATGCTTTCAGATCTGACAGTATGGTTGTAGTTGAAGCCAAGACTCAAAAATTTATTTCCCTCCTGTGAGAATTAGTGCTTCGGTATCTACAATATAGCATGAGCTTTTGCATCTCACTATGCCTGGGTACCTGATTTTCTGTTCCATTTTGTTACCTTTTTTTCAGGCCCCTGGAGACATCCATCAATACTCAGAACTGTCTGGTAATCAGAAATCTCTGTCAATGTGACTAGTAGATGCATGGTAAAAGATGATGAATTTTCCATTCCTGAACACCAGGAAAAAGCATCATTAGAACCAGAGCAAACTATGAGCTATTTACCAGACAGATGGACTTTGAACATTCATGGCCGATTAATTCTATTGAACAAGCAGATCAGACGGAAACAGCAACAGAGAAGATCATGAATCAATGGTAGTGTAGATGGCCACAGATGAAGCATCAAGGCAGAGCCAGAATATGGAGAAAGCAAATTTATTCAATGACCCGACATGGCCATGTTTCAGCAAGTGCCTGCATCAGGGGTCAGGATTTTGTTAAGACAATGCAAATGTTCCAGTATGAGTTCCACACTCACAATGGTAAAAAGTAAAAACACTCAAGGATATCAGCGTGTATCTAACACAATGTCCACAGGCAATAGGAACCAAATGGTGAAACTCCTTACCACCCAAAATAAGAAATATATAGGAATGTACTATGTTCCTCAAAATTCTCAAATCGTTCCTATTCAAACAAACTCTCACAAAGAACAACCATATCTCAAACAATTAATTATTATCTGAATTTGTTATTACTCTATTTACCATTAACTTTCTCTTTGCTTCATGTACAATTTCTCATTCATAATAGATTTTCTAAATTTAAAAACATCCATAGTTAACCTAGTATGTTTATGATACTCTATAATAAAATTGGATTATTACAACAAATTACTTTCTTATGCATTATTCTTTGTTATGTATCC
Source organism: Microcaecilia unicolor (assembly GCF_901765095.1). NCBI lineage: Eukaryota > Metazoa > Chordata > Amphibia > Gymnophiona > Siphonopidae > Microcaecilia > Microcaecilia unicolor. The sequence goes on along the minus strand of NC_044031.1, from coordinate 52,562,776 downwards.
TATACTGTTTATTATAAGTCACATTGAACTCAAACTTGTTTGGGATAATGTGGGATATAAATATCATAAATAAATAAATAAATAAATAAATAAATAAATAAATAAATAAATAAATATCTTCAATCAGATGAAACAATCTGTGACTTATTGCACTCATTATTTAAGATATTCACCAACACAGCATATTAAAAAATAGAAAAAAATATTTATAGTTTCAAAACGGTTTCTTGATTTTGATGTTAGTTAAAATTTAATGCCAAGAAGTGTAGAGTGATGCACTTGGGGTACAGAAACCCAAAAGAGAGATACCAGATAGGAGGGGAGAGATTAGTATGCTCGACTCAGGACAGAGACCTTGGGGTGCTGGTGTCAGAGGATCTGAAGGTGAAGAAACAATGCGACAAGGCGACGGTCGTGGCCAGAAGGATGCTAGGCTGCGTAGAGAAGGGCATAACCAGCAGAAGAAAGGAGGTGTTGATGCCTCTCTTCAAGTCGTTGGTGAGGCTCCATTTGGAGTATTTTAAGTTTTGGAGGCCATATCTTGCTAAAGATGTAAAAGACTGGAAGCAGTGCAAAAAAAAGCTACGAAAATGGTATGGGAGTTGCGTTGCAAACCGTACGAGGAGAGACTTGCTTACCTTGGAGGAAAGGAGAAACAAGGGTGATATGATACAGACATTCAAATATTTGAAAGGTATTAATCCGCAAATAAACCTTTTCCAGAGACGGGAAGGCGGTGGAACTAGAGGACATGAATTGAGGTTAAAGGGGGGCAGACTCAGGACTAATGTCAGGAAGTATTTTTTCACGGAGAGGGTGGTGGATATGTGGAATGCCCTCCCGCAGGAGGTGATGAAGATGAAAATGGTAATGGAATTCAAACATGCTTGGGATAAACACAAAGGAATCCTGTTTAGAAGGAATGGTTCCGTGGAATCTTAGCGGAGATTGGGTGGCAACACCGGTAATTGGAAACAAAACGGGAGTTGGGCAGACTTCTACGGTCTACGCCCTGATCATGACTGAATAGATAGGGATGGGCTAGAGTGTAAATTTTAGGGGGCTTAGATGTTAGTTCAGAACTTAGTACAAGAACAGTACTGGGCAGACTTCTATGGTCTGTGCCCTGAGAAAGGCAAGGACAAATCAAACTCGGGTATACATATAAAGTATCACATACCATGTAAAATGAGTTTATCTTATTGGGCAGACTGGATGGACCGTACAGGTCTTTATCTGCTGTCATTTACTATGTTACTATGTTCATCTGACTGATAGACTACAGACTTTTCCTCCAGGAACTTGTCCAATCTTTTTTACACCCAGATACATAACCCACTGTTACCACAGCCTTTAGCGGTGAGTTCAAGAGCTTAACAATTCTTTGAGTGAAAAAAAATATTTCCTCCTATTTGTTTTAAAAGTATTTCCATGTATTTTCATTGCATGTCCCTGGTCTTTGTACTTTTTCAAAGAATGAAAAATCGATTCACTTTTACCCATTCTACACTAGACACAATTTTATAGACCTCAATTATATCCTCCTCAGTCATCTCTTTTAGAAGCTGAAGAGCCCTAATGTCTTTAGTCTTTCCTCATATGGGAGGAGTTCCAGCCCCTTTATCACGTTGGTCACTCTTCTTTGGACCTTTTCTAATTCCACTGTATCTTTTTTGAGATATGGCAACCAAAACTGAACGCAATACTCAAGGTGAGGTCGCACAATGGAGAGATACAGAGGCATTAAAATATCCTTGGTCTTATTTGTCATCTATTTCCTAATTAGGAATTATTAGGAAATAGATGACAAATAAGACCAAGGATATCTTATTTGCTTTTTTGGTGGCTGCCATATACTGGGCAGAAGATTTCAGCCTATTGTCTACAATGACACCTAGGACTTTTTCTTGAGTGCTGACTCCTAAGGTGTACCTTAGCATCAGGTCACTATGATTTATATTTGCTCCAAAGTGGGGGTAAAGATGTGCTTGTACACTATAGTGGATAATTTTTTTTTTGGTTACATTTGTACCCCGTGCTTTCCCACTCATGGCAGGCTCAATGTGGCTTACATGGGGCAATGGAGGGTTAAGTGACTTGCCCAGAGTCACAAGGAGCTGCCTGTGCCTGAAGTGGGAATTGAACTCAGTTCCTCAGTTCCCCAGGACCAAAGTCCACCACCCTAACCACTAGGCCACTCCTCCATAATTCTATAAAGAGAACATTTAGGCACCACAAATGCAGCTAAATGATCAGAATACTGGCATATATGCATGGATAGGTGCACATTGGTACATAAGTGCCAATAATCCAATTACAGTGGCATAGGCTGAAATTTTTATCAGGGGGTATATACCCTCACCCCCTGTATCCCCCTTCCTCAGTACCTTAAAATCACCTGCTCCACTCCAGTCTTTGCCTGGGCATCAGCAATGGTACTTATAAATTGCCTATGGTTGTACCAGGGCTTTCTTTGTGCGCTGTCTCACCCTTCACACAACAGGAAGTTGTGTCAGAAGGGGCAAGACAGTTCCGGTGCAGGCTGCAGGCAGGCTATAAGTGCCTCTGCCACTGCCCAGGCAAAGACTGTAGGGAAATGATTTTAAGACACAGGTGAGGGGGGGACGGGGCGATCTGAAAGGAGGTGTATATGCAACACACATACCTGGAATAAATATGCTACCGCAATTACACATTAATCTATAAAATACTACCTCAATAAGATGGCGTGTAGTATGAAAGTGGGCATACACATGGGCAGGACCCAGTTACATGAAAAGACTTCTATTATTTGTGTGTGTGTGTTTGTGTGTGTGTGTGTGTGTGTGTGTGTGTGTGTGTGTGTGTGTGTTTAGCAGCAGATGAGAGAGAATCAAATGGACAATGGACAAAGCACAGCAAGAAGTAGCACAATGAGTCCCAAGAATTGAAATGAGAAACAAAATGTATTAGATGGCCCGACACGGGCCATGTTTTGGCAACATGCCTGCCTCAGGGGTCAGCCTGATGAATGTTCCAACACAGGTGGATTGTTCCACTCAATCAAATAGAGAATGATTAATCCAACATGTGTACAACATCATGTCTGGAAAAACTTAAGTTCACAATGTGCCAGTCAAACTTTTGAAAGTAATTGGAGCTATGGTCTAGCTCAGTTCTTCCATAGTCCAAAAACAGGCTGACACTGCTGCTGTGTTTTTTGTTTTTTTTTAAACTACAAAGATTAAGTTGCGTTCTTATGGTTTTATGTATGTAGATTTTTTGTTCTTAATTTTAGGAGGAAAAGGCTTCAGATGCTGTGCTGATTATGTACTTATGCATAGTGCATTTTTTTCCCAAATATGTCAGGCGGGCTTCCTAATCAGCCTTTGAAAACCTCCAGAGTGAACTCCTTTACAGGTTTTATCTTTTTTTAATTTTAAGTACTATTTTCTTAGTCCTTTATATATATATATATATATATTTCTACAATGAACTTTACAAAATTTTACAGTATCCTGTTTCCAACAGTGGCCAATCTAGGTCACAAATACCCGGCAAGATCTCAAAAATCTACAAAACATTTTATACTGCTTATCCCAGAAATAGTGGATTTTCCCCAAGTCCATGGGGAAAAGTCTATGGACTTTTCCTTTAGAAAGCCGTCCAAACCTTTTTTAACCTCTGCTAAGCTAACCGCCTTTACCACATTCTCTGGCAATGAATTCCAGAGTTTAATTACACGTTGAGTTAAAAAACATTTTCTCCGATTCATTTTAAATTTACTAGATTGTAGCTTCATCACATGCCCTCTAGTCCTAGTATTTTTGGAAACCATGAACAGACGCTTCACAACTACCCGTTCAACTCCACTCATTATTTTATAGACCTCTATCATATCTCACCTCAGCTGCCTTTTCTCCAAGCTGAAGAGCCCTAGCTGCTTTAGCCTTTCCTCATAGGGAAGTCGTCCCATTCCCTTTATCATTTCCTCGCCCTTCTCTGCACCTTTTCTTATTCCATTATATCTTTTTTGAGATGCGGCGACCAGAATTGAACACAATATTCGAGGTGCGGTCGCACCATGGAGCGATACAAAGGCATTATAACATCCTCATTTTTATTTTCTATTCCTTTCCTAATAATACCTAACATTCTATTTGCTTTCTTAGCTGCAGCAGCACACTGAGCAGAAAGTTTCAACATATCATCAATGACGACACCTAGATCCCTTTCTTGGACCGTGACTGCTAACGTGGAACCTTGGATGATGTAGCTATAATTCGGGTTCCTCTTTCCCACATGCATCACTTTGTACTTGCTCACATTAAACGTCATCTGCCATTTAGACACTCAGTCTCCCAGTTTCGTAAGGTCCTCTTGTAATTTTTCACAATCCTCCCGCGATTTAATGACTTTGAATAACTTTGTGTCATCAGCAAATTTAATAACCTCACTAGTTACTCCCATCTCTAGGTCATTTATAAATATGTTAAAAATCAGCGGTCCCAGCACAGAGCCCCGGGGAACCCCACTAACTACCCTTCTCCATTGAGAATACTGACCATTTAACCCTACTCTCTGTTTTCTATCTTTTAACCAGTTTTTAATCCACAATAGAACACTACCTTCTATCCCATGACTCTCCAATTTCCTCTGGAGTCTTTCATGAGGTACTTTATCAAACGCCTTCTGAAAATCCAGATATACAATATCAACTGGCTCCCCTTTATCCACATGTTTGTTCACCCCTTCAAAGAAATGTAGTAGATTGGTGAGGTAAGATTTCCCTTCACTAAATCCATGTTGACTTTGTCTCATTAATCCATGCTTTTGAATATGCTCTGTAATTTTGTTCTTAATAATAGTCTCTACCATTTTGCCCGGCACCGACGTCAGACTCACCGGTCTATAATTTCCCGGATCTCCTCTGGAACCTTTTTTAAAAATCGGCATTACATTGGCCACCCTCCAATCTTCTGGTACTATGCTTGATTTTAAGGATAATTACATACATGTACTAACAATAGTTTCGCAAGCTCATTTTTCAGTTCTATCAGTACTCTGGGATGAATACCATCCGGTCCAGGAGATTTGCTACTCTTCAGTTTGTAGAACTGCCCCATTACATCCTCCAGGTTTACAGAGAATTCATTAAGTTTCTCCGACTCATCAGCTTCGAATACCATTTCCGGCACTGGTATCCCACCCAAATCTTCCTCGGTGAAGACCAAAGCAAAGAATTCATTTAATCTCTCCTCTACGGCTTTGTCTTCCCTGATCGCCCCTTTTACTCCTCGGTCATCTAGCGGTCCAACCGATTCTTTTGCCGGCTTCCTGCTTTTAATATACCTAAAAAAATTTTACTATGTGTTTTTGCCTCCAACGCAATCTTTTTTTCAAAGTCCCTCTTAGCTTTCCTTATCAGCGCTTTGCATTTGACTTGACATTCGTTATGCCGCTTCTTATTATTTTCAGTCGGTTCCTTCTTCCATTTTCTGAAGGATTTTTGTTTAGCTCTAATAGCTTCCTTCACCTCACTATTTAACCAAACCAGCTGTCATTTGGTCTTCCGTCCTCCTTTTTTAATACATGGAATATATTTGGCCTGGGCTTCCAGGATGCTGTTTTTGAACAGCATCCATGCCTGATGTAAATGTTTGACCCTCGCAGTCGCTCCTCTAAGTTTTCTTTTCATCGTTCTTCTCATTTTATCATAGTCTCCTTTTTTAAAGTTAAACGTTAACGTATTTGATTTCCTATGTATACTTACTTCAAAGCTAATATCAAATCCGATCATATTATGATCACTGTTATCAAGCGGCCCCAGCACCATTACCTCCCGCACCAGATCATATGCTCCACTAAGGACTAGGTCTAGAATTTTTCCTTCTCTCGTCGGTTCCTGTACCAGCTGCTGAGCCTTCCAGAAACAGAAAAATACCTACTGCAACTAAGTAGATGATACCTGCAAGCCTGAAGGTTATTGAAGTGGTGTACATTCAGGTACAGTATGTATTTTTTTAGATTCTGGAGAGACACGAGTTATAGTGGGGTTTGAACTTGTGTCCCCTGGTTTACAGCTTACTGCACTAACCACTACACTACTCCTCTGTTCTACAGGCACATCTGTGTGGCCAGCCAGATAGACATTTGTGTCCCTGTCTTTTTGTCATTTAAAAGACGGACATTTCATTTTGAAAAATTGCTATTCATTTTGGACATTTTCAGTGCAAAAACGTTCATCTCATAGCCATAACTGAACGGAAATCTAGAAGTCCTTCCAGTTTGAATATGGCCGTGAGATGTCCAAGTTTAAGAGCAGGATGTTTTTTTGGACTTAAAGGTTTTTTTTAAATGTCCCTCCCACATAAAACAGGTCAATGGCTGGCATAAGTGGGTCTGCATAAATATGCTATGCAAAATATGCAACTGAGAGGATTTTATACGTTGTTTGTATCACCAAATGGAACGCCAGTGACATGCCTGTGCACCACCCATGTGTATGTTTCATTTGAAGTTGCACACTAAGATCCAGATTCAGTAAATAGCATTCAAATTTAGGCACCAGGAATAATCTGCACTGTTATTCTACAGAGGATGCTTCAGGCTGAGCACCCTTTAGACAATAGCACTTAGGGCAGATTTCTGTGACCAACTTTGGGCGGGAGAATTTATGCCTGCTGAAACCTGGCACTGCATCTAAATACTGGGAATGTCCCTGATCCTCCCATGACCATCCCATGGTCACCTTCTGGGTTGCACCAGGGGAGGACCAAGGCAATCTACTATCCAAGGCAGGGATGAGATGCTGCCCCCACCCAATTTGGCATCTCTCCCTTTCCCTCCTCAACTAGCGATGGGGGTTACATTGGCCCCCACCTGTGGCAAACTTGTCGCGAGATTAGAAGAAACCTATATATACCTGTCCCTCTGGTTTGAGAAAGTTAGGATGTGGGTAAGATACATTGACGATGTCTTTTGCATATGGTCTGGCTCATTATTAGAGGGATTTATGGCATATCTGAACACCTATAACCACTATAAGGGAACTGGTTTCCTCTCTAATACATGCATATAAATATACAGTAGGAACATAGTCTGTTTCTATATTTATATGCATATATCTGAACACCTGCCATTTGACTCTGAGATTCACTATGCAGCATGATTTAAAATGCATATCGTTTTTGGATGTTAAGATCATCAAAGAAAGAGGAAGATTGAATATGACTATTTTTCGAAAACATACCGATAGGAACACATTTTTTGATTACTCCAGTTGTCATCCAAAGAAACTAAAAGACAGTTTGCCGTTTTCACAGTTTCTTAGGTATATACGTATCTGTTCAGAGGAATTGGAATTTAGGAATAAATCAAAAGAACTGAAAAAGAGGCTGAAAGACAGAGGATACCCAAACATAGTACAGAGAGCGTACAGACAGGCAAGATACAATAACCGAGAGTATTTACTGTTACCTAAACATGATGATGAAAACGAGGAGCAAACCATAACTTGTGTTATGCGATACTCTACTATGGCAGCAGAACTTTCTTGTATGATGAGAAGAAATTGGCATATCATACAGACACTACCTGGATTCGCAGATGTAAGAATGAGAATTGCGCTCAGCAGGGGACGGAATCTAAAAGAAATCTTAGCACCTGCAACTTTGAGGAGAGTGATAAAAACAAATACCTCTGAGGGGGAACATAATAGTTGCGGGAGCTGTAGCATGTGTGATACAATGTTGAACACTAAGGAATTTATTGATCCTCAATCGGGTAAAAGGTCAGACCCAGTCAGATCCACATGAAATTTTATGGTTAAGTTTATACTTAACCATAAAACTTCATGTGGATCTGATTGGGTCGTATATGGTATTATATGCCCCTGTAATAAAGTCTATGCTGGGCAAACTTTGAGGAAATTATCAACGAAACTCATAGAACACAAAAGCAATATCCACACGAAAAAAATCACGGCGCCACTTGTAACACACTGTGATGCAGCTAAACATTCTTTTGAATCTTTAAAGTGTGTAGTATTACAACAATTGACATGGAATATTATGGGCGGCGATAAGAAACTTACATTATTACAGCATGAACAGAAATGGATCTATCGTCTACGGACAATTCAGCCATATGGGCTGAATATTAAGATAGAATGGAATCAATTTTTCTGAATAGCCCGATTTCGATGGAGGCAGTTCCAAAAAACTGACAGACAATCAAAGGGAAGGAGTTAAAGTAAAGACGTGTGACGTTGGAGGCTTTTAAGCCACACACCATCTTCTGTGTCCAACAGAAAGAATCTGTAATGGTTCAGTATGAAAGTGAGAAGCCGTTTGGGATAGTAAAGGGTGAGGTTATGATAGAAAGACGGTATGATGTAATGAATCCGCTCTTTTATAGATACCAGTCGGCGGATACCACGGACCCTGATGCAGGAGTCGAAACCTTGGCCAAAGTTGGGCCGTGGTTAGTGGGAAGAAACTGAGCAGAAGAGTGGACAGCTGGAAAGATAAGTTTCTTTTCATATTGTGATATAAGTTGATTAAAGAGAGGTGTCGTTTGCATTAGAACTGGACCGTAATAACATACTTAGACTATTTTTTCACCACATCTCCACACCTTTTCTTGGTTCAAAAATTCAAGTTTTCCCTGATCTCTCTCGAGAGACGCAAAGAAGAAGAAAAGCTTTTCTATTATTGAAAGTAAGGGTCCTACAATTAGGTGGGACCTTTATACTTAAATTTCCTTGTAAATGCTATATTTCATTGGAATCTACTAATTATATTTTCTTTGATCCAGATAAACTTGCAGAATTTATTGTCAGTAAAGAGTAATATACTGTTTGTTTGGATTGTACGCTTTATCGGCTGCCCCGACTTGATTTCTTGCCCTTCCTGTTTGCAAAATGTTTTCTGTATTTGAGTAGATTGAAGCTATACCATTTTTGTTTGAGTCCCTAGTTCTTGGATCATTTAAATGTGGACTAACAAAATTTGTATTTTGCCTGATTGTTTAGTTCAATTTTGTATATTTCTTTAATTCCATATTATGTTTGAGACATAAATGTAATGAAAATTGAATAAATAAATAAATTAAAAAAAAATAAGTTGATTAAAGAGCTACTTGAAACAGTTTGTTTAAACATTCAAGAGTACCATGGACAGGAGGTTTTTGTGCCAGTGATGAATGTATGGGCCTCCCTAAAGTTGATTGAGATATTAACAAAGGAGTTTCCCATCATTTGTTTGAGGCTTTTCCTCCTATAACAGTAACATCGACACTAGTAGATATCTGAGAAATGTGATTAGTTTTACGAACGAAGTGATATCCTATGAGCTGTAGTTGAAGATTTAGATTAGTCGTTATTAAAACAGGTCTAGCTCAAACGTCTTAATTTTAGTCCAGTATGTTTTTGTTTTGTTCCATTATGGCAGAAAAATGTCCAATTGTTAGGAATGCCGTAATCCTGTCCAAACACGCCCCTTATAATTTAGATGCCCTGTATACAAAATGCATTGATAAACATCTGGAAAATAGGTTTAAAAAGTAGCAATTTGAACGTTTTGGCAAGCAAAATGTTGCTTTATGCCACGTTTTAAACATTTTTCTCTTTTGAAAATGAGTCCCTTAGGCATCTATAAATTGCTTGAGCCAAAGTGACAGCAATCACACCTAGACTGAAACCTCCCCCATTCACACCTTCTCTCTAGAGTAGGTGTAAATATTCATATGTAAAGTCTGCATTTGCATGTGTATTTTATAAATGGTGTATGTAAATCTTGATTCTGTCCATGATCCATCTCCATGTGGGTCATATAAATGTATGTGCCTTTTTCGACCACATATACTTTTATTGCACATACCCCCGGATTCTATATACTGTATATGACACCCAGATTTGCAGATCCACGTTTGTGTGCGTGCCTGATATGCATGTGCAAATTAATTGACTAATGAGCTACTCATCAATAACTGAGTGTTAGCAACTAATTATCATTATTAATTGGCACACATTCAAATTTGCACACGTAACTGGCTGTGTGGTATTCTATAAGGTGCTTAACTCCCATAGAGCGTATCTCAAAAGGGGGCATGGTCACAGGAGGGGCATGGGCATGTCAGGGATATTTCAAAATTTACGGATGTAGTTATAGAATACTTGGTCAGGGTGCCTAGCTTGGCTGCTAGCATTTACACCAGGTTTCAGCAGGCTAAGTCTGGTGTCTATAGTTTGGGCATGGGTTAATCTGCAATATGCACTGGGTGTCTATCCTTTATAGAATCTTGCTTAGCACTGATCTTTTCTAGCTTCCATTTCCCAGCACCATTTATAGAATTCTCCCACATAAAAATACCCCCAAAGTGCCTTGAGAAAGAAACTGAAAAGAAGTCTAATTACGTGGCATTTGAATACTTGTAACTGCGTGAAAATTAGCTGTGCTATGCTTCTCTTGGGTTTTTGAATCATCTTGATAGAAAAGTAAAACTAAGCTAGTATACTGATATCAGGCTAAATAGTCTGGTTCACTGAATGCCAGATGGTGGAAACTGGATAGTGCTTGAAACTAGAGGAAGTGGCCATCAATGTGTACTGTTTCTGCCATATGTTTGATATGTGAGGCAGCTATGGTGGTCCAAGTTCTCTTATTCTGATAGCTCTCAAACACTTCGGCATGGCCTAAATCATTTACTTATCTGCTGGCTCTGATGTAGAATAAGTTGCTTGCTGACATGTATCAATAGTCACTGCCAGATTCTGCACAATTTTAAGTAACTAACACACTGTGCAATGATAGTTGAGTGTAGGAGTGTCTGAAGATAAATTATTTATACCCCTGCCTGCTCCAGATGCACAATATAACCCGGCCAATATGAAATGGTTCTGCTCTGCCTGCATATATTGTGATGTTTTAGGCTGTTTTTTTTACTTTATAAAAACATTTTTGAAAGATTAATTCCCTGCTTGGCTCTCATTTGTTGGACAATGTTTGCTTTGCGTACAATGATTGTCATGGTTTACCCTTGAAATGTAAAGACCTCAAGACGAGTGGGACCAAGGAAGAAACTAAGGCAATCAAGATATTATAATCTTATAAGAAGAAATAATTAAGTAATTACATGGTCACAGAAAGAATAACATGCAGAACCTATCCCCAACCCCATCCCTGATTTAGCTCCAAATCATTTATGAGGGAAGTTACTAACATGGATTAAATGAAAAAGGTGTTATTTGCCAAATAATGTGTTAATTAATAAAACACACATTTGCTATTAACACATGATTTTTTTTACTGCACTGCCCAATGAAAAATAATGAAATGCAAAATGTTCAAATGCATGCGAAGTAGTTTATTATTAAGCAAAATGACTAGGAGCTTATGTTTAACCTTGCAAGCTATGCTATACATGAAAAGACAATGCACCTTCAATGTGACATTACTACTACTACTACTTATCATTTCTATAGCACTACAAGGCATACACAACGCTGTACACCATACACAAAAGACAGTCCCTGCTCAAAGAGCTTACAATCTAGATAAGACAGGTAAACAGACAGAACAATAAGGGTAAGGGAATAAAGAGGTGAGGATAAAAGGACAGAGCAAGTGAGTAGTGGTTAGGAGTCAAAAGCAGTGGTAAAGAGGTGGACTTTAAGCTTGAACTTGAAAACAGCCAAAGACGGGGCTAGACGTACATGCTTGAGTAGTCTATTCCAGGCGTGAGGTGCAGCAAGATAAAAGGAACGGAGCCTGGAATTAGCAATAGAGGAGACGGGGACAGATAAGAGAGATTTATCTACAGAACGGAGCACCCAAGAGGGGGCGTAGGGAGAGACAAGAGGGGAGAGGTACTGGGGAGCAGCAGAGCGAATGCACTTATAGGTCAATAAGAGAAGTTTGAATTGAATGCGGAAATGGATAGGGAGCCAGTGAAGTGACTTAAGGAGAGGGCTAATGTGGGCATAGCAACTTTGGCGGAAAATGAGTCACGCAGCAGAGTTTTGGACTGATTGAAGAGGAGAGAGATGGCTAATAGGGAGGCCGATGAGAAGCAGGTTACAATAATCAAGATGAGAGGTGATAAGAGTGTGGATAAGGGTTCTGGTAGAGTGCTCAGAGATGAAGGGACGGATTTTGCTGATGTTATAGAGAAAGAAACGACAGGTTTTGGCAGTCTGCTGAATGTGAGCAGAGAAGGAGAGAGAGGAGTCAAAGATGACCCCAAGGTTACAAGCTGATGAGACAGGGAGAAATAGAGAAAGGGGTGAGAGGAGAAGTAGGTTTTTTTGTTTTGTAATAAAAAAATCAGATATTCTTTTGAAGCATCTTAATAGGTCAGGTGCAGAAAGCAATTAGTGCCTATCCCCGGATCCCATTTCTATAAAAAACACCCACCTCTTACCTGAATCAATTTTTTCATACAATCCACGCACTCCTTGATCCACTTTTTCTACAAAGCCCTCAACCCCCATCACCTGATTCCCTTTCCATAATACCTTCATTGCCCACTCCCTCAGCATCTATCAGAGTCTCCCTCTTGGCTAGTCCAGGAAATTGTGACTACTTTGGGTCACAATAGGGATCTTCAGATGCTCCTCCCCATAGCAGTAATCTCATGGTACTAACCTTAGGAATTCATTATTGTAAAAAGCCATAACCAGATTAGGGAAGGGTTGAGACTTAGACACACATTTTTGAAGCAGATGGATGTCTCAAAATGGACAAAAAAAAATCCATCTTCCAAAAAATGGAAGCTTTACACTGTAGTTCATCCAAATAGCAAGGGGGTGTGTTGGAGGCATGTTTTGGGTGGGACTAGGGCAGGCCCAAAGTTATAACATCTTTCAGCAACAATAGAACAGAAAGAAATGTACAAGGCAACGTAGAAGGACAATTTTACCTAGACCTGTTTAAATCAAGGTCCTGAGTATGAAAATGTGCCTTGATTGATTGAGCAGCTGACCACTGGAGGGGGTGAAGGCATGACCCCTCCCTGGTATCCCATTGGTTACTGATTGCCTTCCACTCCTCTAAGAAGTGAAAGTGACAATGGATGCCAGACTCTATGACAGCTTCAGAAATGATGGTCATTCCTAAAAGACCAGTAAGCAAGTGTAAGGAGTAGCCCAGTGGTCAGTGCAGTGGACTTTGAACAAAAGTACCCAGGTGTAACTCCCACTTTAACTCTTTTATTTCTGTACAACTATGTAAGCCCTCCACAAACACAGAAATTCCTACTCTACCTGAATTTATAAGGCATCTGCAAACATGATGGCTTTTGTAGTGATGTACCTTTAGGTACAGTAGGTTTTTATCTTCCCTGGAGGGTTCACAATACTAAATTATGGAATTAAGGTGGAATTTTTACCTGAGTCCTATTGTTTAAAGTTCACTGCGCTGTCCACTAGACTGCTCCTTTGCTCTGCAGGGAGATCTGAGTGGCCATTTTTGTTTTTGTGCCTGTTTTTTTTGTTTATATTTTGGCCATTTCATTTTGGAAAATAGCTGTTCATTTTGGACATTTTCAGTGCTAACATGTACTTATCACATCCGACATTTTTTTTTTTTTTAAATTTTTGTACTCACGTATTGGACAGGAGCTAAGTGGCATTTGACGAGCGTAGGTCATTACTGCCCGGTTACCATGTGAGACTTTACCGCTAGGCCAATAGCTGGCAGTAAGGTCTCAGATAAAATGGATGCATGGCAATTTTCATTTTGCAGCACATCTATTTTTGGCAAAAATTAAAAAAGGCATTTTTTGCTGAAAAATAATTCTGCGTGCACCCAAAACACGCGCCTACACTACCGCAGGCCAGTTTTCAGTGCACCTTAGTAAAGGGACCCCACAGCTTGTTAGATAACAGGCCACCCTCTGCATCCTTCTCTGTTTTGATCCTTTTTAATATAATTGTGCCATTAGTGGGTTCTTTTAAGTGTCTGGGGTTAAAGGTTGATTTTCTGTTTTTTAAATTTTTATTTATGCATATATATACTACTACTACTACTATTTAGCATTTCTATAGTGCTACAAGGCGTACGCAGCGCTGCACAAACATAGAAGAAAGACAGTCCCTGCTCAAAGAGCTTACAATCTAATAGACAAAAAAAAAATAAAGTAAGCAAATCAAATCAATTAATGTGAACGGGAAGGAAGAGAGGAGGGTAGGTGGAGGCGAGTGGTTACGAGTCAAAAGCAATGTTAAAGAGGTGGGCTTTCAGTCTAGATTTAAAGGTGGCCAAGGATGGGGCAAGACGTAGGGGCTCAGGAAGTTTATTCCAGGCGTAGGGTGCAGCGAGACAGAAGGCGCGAAGTCTGGAGTTGGCAGTAGTGGAGAAGGGAACAGATAAGAAGGATTTATCCATGGAGCGGAGTGCACGGGAAGGGGTGTAGGGAAGGACGAGTGTGGAGAGATAGTGGGGAGCAGCAGAGTGAGTACATTTATAGGTTAGTAGAAGAAGTTTGAACAGGATGCAAAAATGGATAGGGAGCCAGTGAAGGGTCTTGAGGAGAGGGGTAGTATGAGTAAAGCGACCCTGGCGAAAGACGAGACGGGCAGCAGAGTTTTGAACCGACTGGAGAGGGGAGAGGTGACTAAGTGGGAGGCCAGCAAGAAGCAGATTGCAGTAGTCTAAACGAGAGGTGACAAGGGTGTGGATGAGGGTTTTGGTAGAGTGCTTGGAAAGAAAGGGGCGGATTTTACGGATGTTGTAAAGAAAGAAACGACAGGTCTTGGCAATCTGCTGGATATGAGCAGAGAAGGAGAGAGAAGAGTCAAAGATGACCCTAAGGTTTCGAGCTGAGGAGACAGAGAGAATGAGAGAGCCATCAACAGAAATAGAAAACGGGGGGAGCGGGGAGATGGGTTTGGGGGGGGGGGGGGAAATGAGAAGCTCGGTTTTGGTCATATTTAATTTCAGGTGGCGTTGAGACATCCAGGCAGCAATGTCAGACAAGCACGCTGAAACTTTGGTTTGGATATACACATATCCATTCAAATAATACACACTTGAAAAACAGAAAACAGAAAATTCCAGGAAACAATGCCATAAGCAAAAAAACAAAAACAAACAAAACAAAAAAAGACGGGGGGGGGGGGGAGAAAAATCCTTTAGTCCACAGTAATAGAGGAAGGGCCACAGAAAAATAATATTAAGACATCTAAAACTAGACATCCTAGAATTAAAATTAAACAAAAGTGCCCCCTCAGCAGGATGTTGACGTCAGCAGGGGGCAAAGGAGAGCTGATAGTGCATGCCTGAAGGCTGATGCGGCCCTGCGCTTGCTTTTTTGTTTGTTAGTTTTTGGGTTTTTTGTCGCAGCAGTGTCCAGGAAACGGATACCAGGTAGAAGGGGGAGCGGGAGGCAGGAGGTGCTGAATGGAGATAGTGGGGAAGAAATGATAGAGTGAAGACACTGGATGGAAAAGGGGTACAGAGAGAGAGAGATGAATGGAAAGATGGCGAGAGAAATAGGGGACATGGAAAAGGGCTGGAGAGAGAGAAGCTGCTGGAGAGAAAGATGGGGAGAAAAGGGCTGGACAGATGGCGAGAGAAAGAGGGGAGATGTTGGATGAAAGGAGGGAGAGAAAGGGGGAAGATGCTGGAAGGATGGTAGCAGAAAGAGGGAAGATGCTGGAAGGAAGGGTAGGGAGAGAAACAGGAGAGACACTGGAAGGATGGGAAGAGAGAGTGGACATGATGAATGGAAAAGGGGAGAGAGAGACTCACACTGAAGGTAAAGAATGGGATAGAGAGAGACACACACACTGGATGGAAGGATCAGAGAGAGGGGGTAGATGTTGGATGGAAGGATGAGGAGAGAAAGAGGGAAGATACTTGATGGAAGGGTAGGGAGAGAGAGGAGACGCTGGATTGAAGGATCCAGAAATAAAGAGGGGAGACACTGGAAGGATGGAGAGAGAAAGAGGGGAGTTGCTGGATGGAAAGGTGAGAAGATAGAGTAGTGAAAGACTGGAGAATAAAAGGAAGGGGCATGGGGAGAACAAGAGTGAGGAAAAGATGAAAAGCCATAGGTAGATGAAGTAAAAGAGGGAAATTAAAGACTGGATAGTAAGGATGAATTAAATCAGGACAGAGAGGCAGAAAAATAAATCAAAGAAAACAAAGAAAAAGGAGAGAAAAAATGAAAAATGGACAGGAAACCCTGGCAGGATAGTTAAGAGAAGACGAAGGAAAGCAGAATCAAGAGACTGGGACCAATAAAAAAAGTAAATAGCCAACAACAAAGGTACAGAAAATAATTTTATTTTTAATTTAGGATAAAGTAATGTGGTAGCTGTGCTAATAAAGGTTAATAAATGCAAATAAAACACAAAATAGAAAATAAAGTGATACCTTTATATTGAACTGATTTTAATACATATTTGATTAGCCTTCAAAGACCAACACTTCTTTCCTTAGGCCAGAAGAGGATACCATAACAGCAGTATGCTGTCCTGACCTGACCTGAAGCAAGAGGTTTTGGCCTCTGAAAGCTAACTGAAAAAGGTATTAGGCTAGTCCAATAAAAAGGTATCATCTATTTTCAAGTGCTTGAACTGAGCATATATGGTAGGACTGGCATCAGCGGCTAAAGCATGCTGCCAACTGCTACACTGCTCAAATGGCATGGTATGGGGCTCACGCAGTGGACCTCTTCAGCTAGCATGGCTCGGGCAGCTCCGCCAGCGATTCAACCTGTGGCACAATTTTGGGATGGGTTTGCGCTCAAGGTAGGGGGTCCAAGCCCCCCTCACGGTTATGTCCCTGGGGGGAATAGATGTTGGATAGGGGGTGTAAGAGAGGAAACTGAAACACTCCCTCTTACCATCCCTGTTGTCGCTGGTGTAAATAAAATATTTTTTTGGAATGGCCATGGAATTGAGGTTTGTGAAGAGGGTGGAGCCATGAGGTAGAGTAGGCAGATCCAAGACAGAGTGAGGTGGGGCTGGGGGCATGTACTAAAATCTCCCTCTGAAAAGTCAAGACCCCTTGGCAGCTCTGGGTTCAGGTGGTGGCCCTTAGTACATGCTCTGGTGTTTTCAAAAGGTGAGGGAGGCCTGATGACCTTCCCACCAACTCAGTGCATGTGATCCTGCCAAGGTGTGGTGCTTGTACATGGCTGATGTTGGGTTCCTAGCAGCACCCCCAAAACTCACCATGCCAGGGTCCTATAAATGAGCCTCCAGGCCCTCATAGTAACTTATTTATTTAGATTTAGCTCACAACTTTTTCAGTAGTAGCTCAAGGTGAGTTACATTCAGGTACACTGGGTATTTCCCTCTCCCTGGAGGGCTCACAATCTAAGTTTGTACTTGAGGCAATGGAGGATAAAGTGACTTGCCCAAGATCACAAGGAGCAGCAGTGGAATTTGAACTGGGTACCTCTTGATGTCAAGATCAGTGCTCTAACCACTAGGACACTCCTCCAACAATGTTATGTGGTGGCAGGTGGTGATACCTCTTCGTTAGTTTCCCTCCTGCGTCTGAGTCACAGGAGAATAAGGAGCTGTGACTCCTGTGGTGAGAAGTCAGGCTCTTTTCTCAGGGCCATGGCTGAGGCAGTATGTAAAACACCCTTCCGCATGCAGCACCATATATAGACATGGTACACATGGCAGGCATGTCCTGACATTGGCAAAGTTTTTTCAGGATGGGACCACTTCCACATGTGGATGTTTCTCGAGGGTTATTTTCCATTGGGAGACATGACTATTTGAAGATGTCTGTCTCTCTGTGGAGCATCTTTATTTTGGATGGTTTTGGGGGATATTTTGGAACATTCATAAGCATCTTTCTTGACATTCCATTATACCAGTGCTTTTCTGGCAGATAGGTGTTTACTTTTGGACTTGGGTGTCATCAGAAATGCCCCTCCACCACATTATCATCATCATCTTCTTCTTCTTCTTCTTCAAATCATTTCTATAGCGCTACTAGATGTAGGCAGCGCTGTACACATTATATGCAGGTACTTTCTCTGTCCCTAAAGGGCTCACAATTTAAACTTTGTACATGGGGCAATGGAGGGTTAAGTGACTTGCTCAAGATCACAAGGAGCTATAGTGGGAATTGAACCCAGGTTGCCAGGGTCAAAGCCCGCTGCACTAACCATTCACAGAGTCTTTAGAGAGGAAGTCTCCTTGTCTTAGCTTAAGAAGATTGTGGGGTTCATACACATTTGATGGTCTTGTATTGCTTCTCAAAGACATTCATACCAAGCTTGCCATCAGATGAAAAACTGTTAAAACAACAACAGACAATGATTCCAACTTTGTGACAGCTTTCTCTGTAATCGGACATCATGACAATGATAGTGAAATGAAGATAAAGATGCAAATGATGAATTAGACAGCATTACATCTAATGTAGATTATAGTGGCCATCATGATGATAAAATTTTCTTTGCTATGAGGAGCTCCATTGTTTGACAGAGATTCCCTTGATCAATACCTGCAGACCCAGTCAGAAGACATCAGTAATATTTCAGCCTGGTCTGATTTGAAGGAACTTTTTATCAGTCTGAACCCTCCACTTACTACCAGTGTAATTGCTGAATACCATTTTAGCTGTGTTGGATAAATGACTCACAAGTGCACTCGCATAAGTTAGTTATTTTCAAAATGTAGTTTTACTAAAAGCAAAGTGGATTGAATAGTAGAGCAATAAAGTCAAGATAAAAATATTAACAGTAGTTGCATTCATTGTAGTTAAAAGTATAAAATTAGCCAATAGCCTTTTTACTTAAGTAATTTTTTCATATGTTCTTTACTTTTACTTGTACTTAAGTATTAAAACATGCATTTATTTTTTACTTCTACTTAAGTACATTAACACAGTACTTTGACCAATACTGTGCACACTTTTCAAAACAGAGTCTACAGTTGTTCACATTCTTCCCCTGTCCTTAACACAGCCTCGATATTTACTTCTCTAGATATAACTAAACTTGTACAGATTGTGGAACAATGTGCATACCGTTTGCTATGCTGAAGACAATTTTCAGACAACTGAATTATGTAGGTAAAACATTTCAGTTGCATTTTTAAGGGCCTTCCTCGTTGATATAGAGCATGTTGCTGAAACAGTTTTAAGGTGCATGATGATTCTCCAAATCATGCAATATTTTGCTATTTTTAATACACTATAGCATGTCAGCCCCTTAGTAAACTAAATTCTGGAGGGGATTAGGAAACTCAGCTAGGTGGCTCAGAATGTTACTAGATGTCCACTAATATCTTTTCTTGCTGAATATCTCCTGAATAATTATTTACTCCACTATTCTCCCTCTATAAATTAAAAATGATTATTAGTAAACTGATCTCTATATTTCTAGTCTGAACCTGCCTCTCCCCCCTCACCCACTACCACCACCAAACACACATACAAAAAAAATTAACAGTTGTTTGTGCTGCTTAAACCCGTGGCAAATGGAATTTGGCACATTCCATATAAAATCCACAGAAAGGTCAAAGCTGACCCATTGCTCCGAATAATGACAAAACTCCAGAGACATTTTTATTTTGACTCATGCTGGCAGGCATTATATTTTCCTTAGCTGAACCTTTGAAGAGGATGGATGCGAAGCAAAACAAGATACAGTGTGATTGTTGCAAAATAATTCAATTTTATTTTTTCATTTCAGATGTCTCCAGCTAAGGTTATCCTGGCAGTCATCTCATTGTGAATCTGAAGAATCATCTACAGTAACTGGAAAGAAACCATAAAAATGATTTGGCAGTTCAATTAAATTAAAGCTGTAAATGGTTAACTGATTTTTTTTTGTTTTGTTTTTGATGCTACAATGTTTTTCTTGGAAAATTAAAATAATGCATAACAAAAGCTATCACATTTCAATATGAACATTACATAAAGACAAAAAATGGAAAATCGTGGATCTGTTCTAAGTAAGTTTACAAAAGATGTTTATTTAACAGCATTGGAATGGAAATAATGTGCAGCAACATATCAGAAGAGCCTTGTTTCCATGGTTTTTTAATATGAGATGCATATTATAAGATGGTATTTACTGCTTTGAAAAATAGACAGTAAAAATTTTAGATTTAATATGAAACTGAATTCAGGGTCTTAGACAAACTTAAGCATGTGTAAGTAAAAAATTACACTCTAGTTGATATTCCCAAATGTACTTACATGACCAGCATCTGGTGTGGACTGTATAAGTGCTTGCATTTAATTTTGCCACCATGGTGAATGGATAAATTTGAAAGCCAACACAGGGCCAACATTTTTCAGCATATCATGAATTTACATGGATATTGCCCCTATATAAGTTGGATTCATTGGCATAGCTAGGATTGAATGTACCCTGGGCAGAAAAATTAAGATGGACCTCTATAATGCCATTTTATCAAAGCAGTAAGGGCTGACAGTGGGTCGTCTTCAGAACTCCAGTCAAGAGGTGTGTGTGTGTGTGTGTGTGTGTGTGTGTGGTGGTAGGAAAGGTTAAATTCATGGGTATCTGGGATAAAATATGTGTGGGTTCAAGATTTTGGTATTTAGGGCACTTGGATATGTGTGGGTTAAATAGAGAAATAACTAAGACAGTAAGGGTATCTTGGGAGTGTCTGTTGTGGGTGATATGGTTAGTATGGAAGTAGGGGCTTGGATATGTTTAAGGTGCAGTGAGGGTGAGATATATGGGAGTATATATATATATATGGTTAAAAAAATACAAAGGGGAAAGGGAAATTAAATCTTGAAAGAGTAACCTATCTCAGAAAATAGAAAAAAACATCAATAAAGGAAGGTCACAACATGATTGGATTTATTCATTTTGTATACCACCTTATACCAGTGTCAAAGCAGTTCACAAATTAAGGGGGTCTTTAATAAGATGTCCTTAGCATACGCTAGAAATCATCTGGTGCTAAACCCTGAGAGGTCCATTATATTCCTATGGGAGTCTTAGCATTTAGCACCAGCAGATTTCTAGCATGAGGTAAAAATGGTGGGTTTTGGGGGGCTCAGCAGACAAGGTAATAGAGCAATGATCAGATGTATACCTGGGAGCATTTTATGAAGTCACTGCAGTGCCCCATAGGGTGCACTATTGCTTTCCTGGGATGTCAGGGGGACCAGTGTACTAAAAATGCTGGCTCCTCTTACATCCCAATGGCTCGATTTTGTGACCAAGAAATAAAACATCCAAATCAAAAAACCTTCTATTTTCGAAAACAAAAGGTAAATGTTTTTCTTTTTTGAAAATGACCTTCTTTGCTAGTCGGACTTAAGACGTCACATCGAAAATGCCCCTCCAGATCTCTTAGACCCAGTTATCATGCACCAGTTGCAAACCCTGGAGGCTAGATTTACTCAGTCCAATCAAATGAGAATTGTAGTAATCAAGCTGCTTGTGATAACTGTGAATGCTACTATAAATAAAGTAATTTCAAAGTATGGAGAACATCATGAATGTAATACAAAGGTCATAAGATCTATTATAGATCAAAACTATTTCCGATCAAGACCTAAAGATATAATGTTAATCACATGTGCCCCACACAGAAATGTAGGCTACAATATATTTTATGTGTCTCAATTTTTAATTGCGGACACTCACACCAGTTGTATAAAATTGCACAAAAAGCATTGAAACAAAGTAAACACTTATCTGAATCTGAAAAATCCTCAGCACTGAGTTGTCAAATACCCTACGCTCAGACAGAAGACAACTTAAAGTCAATGGCAATGACACCCAAATCAAGAAAGATGCCACGTTAATGGCATTTTGGCAACATTCACCTGTGACTATTCCCCTGGCATAGAAGGAAAATCTATTCAAAGTTCTCTGACCCATTTCCTTTAAGGCCTTGAAGAATAGAGTTTTAAATGTAGTCCTATATAGCAAGTGAAAGGGGGTGGGATTCTAAGATGACAGACTTGAGTTAAGACACTATAATTATGGGACTGATTTTCTATTTGAATCAGTTTTCTGCTTTTCCTTCAAAATGGGTAAAAGGAAAGTAGGTCAATAGTAAAGGTCAAAGACTCTGACCTTTACTGGACCCATAGATACGTTTGTGTCCTGTGGCATTGCATAGAATGTTGATCCAAGGCAATGTCTATGTGAACTGAACTGAGGAGAACAGTCCTTGGGTTTGGAAGGGTTGGAGGTTTCCCTGAGCCTGAATATGAGGTCTCCAGCCTTGCAGCCTTTGATGTCAGATTTCCTGCTACAAAGATTGAATGAGGAAAGCTGTCGCTCAGACATAATAAGGGAATAGGGGGCCCTTTTAATAAACTGTGGCAAAACGTGGCCTGTGGCAGTGCGAGCACATCTTTTGGGCACACACTGGGCCAGTTTTTACCATGTCCTGGAAAAAAGGCCTTTTTTTAAGGGGCCAGAAAATGGATATGCAGCAAAATAAAAGCCAGCGCATGTCCATTTTCAGCCTGAGACCTTATCGCTACCTATTGACTTAGCGATAAGGTCTCATACACTTCCCGGGTGGTAGGCATGCAGCCCACACCCACTGCCATTTACCTCCAGGTAAGCACCATGTGGTAGAAAATAGAAAATATTTTCTACCGTATATTTTTGGCATGCTCCAAATTCTAAATTACTACCCAGGGCCCATAATAGCCAGGTGATAATATCAATTTGGCATGTGCTGGATACTTGTAGGCCCTTCCGTGCCTTTGTAAAGAGGCCCCTAGGTGCCTTAAACTTAAAAATCCAACACTGCTCATATGAGGAAAGGCTAAAGAGGTTAGGGCTCTTCTGCTTGGAAAAGAGATGGATGAGGGGAGATATGATTGAGGTCTACAAAATCCTGAGTGGTGTAGAATGAGTAGAAGTAAATCAATTTTTTACTTATTCCAAAAATACAAAGACTAAGGAACACTCAAGGAAGTTATAGGGAACAGGGCCGTGCCTAGGGTCTCTGGCGCCCCCCTGCAGACTATCAGTTGGCGCCCCCCCCCCCCCGTGAAAATGATCACCCCCCCCCCCCCCATGAAAATGATCGCTCACCACTTGCCACACTGAAAGGAATTGTCAGCAATATTCTTAGAAACAAATTGCTATACATTGCAAAATAAGATAGCAGATGTAAATTCTCAAAGTGGACATATTCCAAACGCTAAAATGAAAATAAAATAATTTTTTTCTACCTTTGTTGTCTGGTGACTTTCTTTTTTCAATTATGTATCTGATTCTGCTGCTATCTGTCCTCTTAACTCCATTTCCAGGGCTTCCTTTCCATTTATTTCTTTACTTTTCTCCTTTCTTCTTCATTTCTTGCTCTATATCCATTTCCAGCAATTTCTCCTCTCTCCCTGGGTCCTGCCCTCCCATCCATGTCCATTCTTGTCCCTCTCTGCCCTTCCCTCCTCCATCCATAGCCAGCAATCCTCCTCTCTCCCCTCCCCTCCCCTCCATTTCCAGCAATTTGTCCTCTCCCTGGGCCCCCATGTCCATCCTTGTCCCTCTCTGCCCTTCCCTCCTCCATCCATAGGCAGCAATCCTCCTCTCTCCCCTCCCATCCATTTTCAGCAAATTGTCCTCTCCCTGGGCCCTGCCCTCCCATCCATGCCTCTCTGCCCTCCCATCCATTCAGGGTCTGCCCTCCCTCTCACTCCCCATTCCATCAAGGATCTATCCCCCCTCTCTCACTGCCCCCTCTTTTCGGCTCCCAGTTCCCACCTGTGGCTGCCCCTAGTTCTAGATCCATTGATTCTCCCATCCACCCCTGCCCCAGGCATGACCCCATTCTCCCTCCTGCTCACTTTTCAGACCCCAGTTCCAGCTCCATGCCCCTTCTCCCATCTGTCTCCCACCCAGTCCCTTCTGCCCATCCGAGTCCCCCTCACCCCATCTGTCTCCCACCCAGTCCCTTCTGCTATCCAAGTGCCCCCCACCCTCACCCCATCTGTCTCCCACCCAGTCCCTTTTGCCCATCCGAGTCCCCCTCACCCCATCTGTCTCCCACCCAGTACCTTCTGCCCATCCGAGTCCCCCTCACCCCATCTGTCTCCCACCCAGTCCCTTCTGCTATCCGAGTCCTCCCCCACCTTCACGGTCACCCCATCTGTCCCCCACCCTCACCCTGCCTCGTCTTCTCCCTGCCACCCGTCTTTAAAAAGAAATTGCCGACGCGATAGCGAGCGCAGCACCTCGTGTGCAAGTAAAAGAAGAGAATCCGATCATCTCATTGGGCCTTCCTTCACTGTCCCACCCTAGAGGAAATAGGAAGTTGCGTCAGAGGAGGGCGGGACAGTGAGGGAAGGCCCAATGAGATGATCGGATCCGCTTCTTTTACTTGCACACGAGGTGCTGCGCTCGCTCGGCAAATAAATTTAAAGGGCTGGTGCGGGAGGGGGGGTGCCAAGATGAAGAGCAGCGGGAGCGGCACCCCCCTCTCTGGTGCCAAAAGATTTAAAGTCCTCGGCGGGGCGAGGGTAAGCACCGCGGCGGCGCCCTCCAAGGTGGGCGCCCCCCCTGCGGCGCTTACCTCGCTTACCGCATCGGCACGGCCCTGACAGGGAAATACTTTTAAATCAAATAGAAGGAAATATTTTTTTCACTGAAGGAATAGTTATGCTCTAGATCTCTTTGTTTTGTCTTTTTAACAATGATTAATGTGAGCTTTTCAAAGTTTTCAGTAATGGTTGTTACGGCAAGGTTCCTGTTTGACTGAGGTCTTTTTTCTCCATATCTTTTTTTGTTTGTTAAATTGGGCATCATGATTTCCCTATTTCACACCAGAGGATAGGTGAAGAGGATTTGGATTTTTTATTTCAATTACCCCAATATTGAATGGATAAATGTTACATCAGGGAGCACTATGAAGATAAAACTCCTAGATGTAATAAATAACTTCTTCTTGGAGCAACTAATCTAGGAATCAACAAAAGAGGAATATCTTTTAGATCTAGTCCTTAGTGGAATGCAGGGAATAGTACAAAAGGTAATGGTGTTGGGTCCGCTGGGAAACAGTGATCATAGCATGATAAAATTTGAGCTGATAACTTGAATGAAGTCACTAAGGAAATCTACTGTGGCAGAATTTAATTTTTGAAAGATTGACTATGATAAAATGAGGAAGATGGTTTAAAAGAAGCTAAAAGGACCAGATACAAAGGTTAGGACTTTCAGGCATGGACACTGTTTAAAAATGCCATATTGGAAGCCCAGACCACATGTATTCCAAGGTAGAAAGAAGAGCAAATAACTGCCAGCATGGTTAAAATGTGAAGTGAAAGAACATCCTTCAAATAATGGGAAAACGATCCGAATGAAAAAAAATATATATATATATATATATATATATATATATATATATAAGAAGCAATATAAGCACTGGCAAGTTAGATGTAAAGCATTGATAAAGAAGGCTAAAAGAGAATATGAAGAGAAACTTGTCACAGATGTAAAAACTCATAGTTTCAAACAGGTTGCTAGGACTTATTAGGAAAGGGATGGAAAATAAGACCAAGAATATTATAATGCTTCCTTATCACTCCATGGTGAGACCTCACCTTGAGTATTGCATTCAATTCTTGTCGCCGTATCACAAAAAAAGATATAGCAGAATTAGAAAAGGTTCAAAGAAGAGTGACCAACATGATAAAGAGGATGGGACTCCTCTCATATGAGGAAAAGCTAAAGAGGTTAGTGTTCTTCAGCTTTGGAAAGAGACCGCTGAGGGGTGATATGATTGAGGTCTATAAAGGTACAAAGACTAGGGGCATGCCAGAGCCATAGCGAGGGGAGCTGACACCCGGGGCGGGTCGCCGCTGCTCACCCCCCCCCCCCCTGGGTGCAGCACGGCGCACCCTCCTCCCGCTGGAGTGCTCCCCCCCCCCGGATCGCATACCTGCGGCGAGGGACGGGCGGGAGGGCCGATCCACCCCGACTGCATGTTGCTGGGGTGTGTCGGCTCCGCGCTGGTTCACTGCTCTCTCTGTCCCGGAACAGGAAGTAACCTGTTCTGGGGCAGAGAGGGCAGTGCACCAGCACGGAGCCGACACCCCCCAGCGGCGTGCACCCAGGGCGTACCGCCCCCCTGCCCCCCCCCCCCACTTCCTACGCCACTGGGGCATGCAATAAAGTTACATGCAAATACTTTTAAAATAAATAGGAGGAAATATTCAGAAACAGAGAAGAGCCTATTCAGAGCCAAAGGTGGTAGCTCAGAGAAGTACTCCTTTGGAGGAGAGGAATGTGGACAGACAGGGAGGTCTGATCCAAATGAAGATCTGCTTGTTGCACAAGTGCCGCAGGCAAAGTCTTAGGTTGTTACACCAGAAGGGATGGGTATGGACAGGAGGAGCTGTAAATATGTACATACTGTGGGATCATAAATTGCATTTGAGAAGATACACCTTATCCCTAAATTACTCTAGATTTATAGTTTGCATCTGCTATCAAGTTGGATTTTAAATTGACCATTTGTTGCAAAGAACATTTCAACTACCTGTTGCAGAGTATTCAGTAAAATTGTTTTTTTTTTGCATAACTCTCTGGATTGGAGTTTTTTCTTTGAGTAACAGTGGAAGTTATTTACTCTCAGACTGTTAAGGGAAAGAAAAGAGAGTAAAAGAGGAATAAAGCCCCAGCTCAGAACCCTACGGCCTTCCAGAGTAAGTCTAGTCTCGGCCTGCGCCCAGCTCAGTATATGTAAAGAAAATCTGCTTGCTGCAAAACTGTTAACTTTTGTGGCCTGGGTCAAGGGTGCCTGACCCTGTGATCTAGGATGCTAATGAGCAAGTGTGAGGGCTGGGTTACATAAATATTCAGGGTTTGAAGGTGGGTTGTCAGAGGAGTATAAACTTTCGCTATGTGCGGACAATATCTTGTTGCTTCTAACCTACCCCTTGTAGCCCAGCATTGCTATCCCTTCCTAACTTGTCAGATATTCAGCAATATGCTTCTGGTTTTACATTAATATTACTAAGATGGAGGAGATGGCATTGGGTTTCTCCTCAAAGATATCGGAAACACTGCAACAGTCCTTTTCATTTAAGTGGGTCACTCATAGTATTAGATACTTGAAGTCTTTTTGACTCCTAATTATGCAGATTTATTTCAGGCAAATTATCCTGTACTTGTTAAAGCAACTACTTCTGATATAGGTAGGTGGAATATGATGGATCTGTCTTTGGGAGAATAGCCACTGTCAAAATGAACATCCTACCCCAATTGATGTGCCGATAATTGTCACCTAAAAATCAATTATTGACATTTATTGGCATTAATTAGAATTTACACACAGAAATGTCTAAGCGTATTCTGTAACGTGATGAGTAAATTCTAAGTCACATAATTGAAAAGGGGACCTGGCCATGGGCATGGAGTGGATGGGTTGTGGGCGTTTCTCAAATCTATGTGCATGGTTATAGAATACAACCATTCCGCACATAATTTAGGCATCAGCATTTACACCGTTATATTTGGCGTAACTGCCAGAGAGTAAATTTAGATGTGCAGATGGGTGCTCAGCATATTCTATAAACCGCGTGGAAATTTAAGCTTATTCTATAAAGGGCGCCTACAGTTAGCTGTACTTTATAGAATATGCCTAGGCATATTTTTGTTTTGGTGCCGATTGTTTAGGTGTGATATATAGAATCTAGTCACTATCAGGAAAGAGTGTGAACTCTTGTGAAAGAGTGAACTGTTCCAGAAATGCATGCACTAGTGACAGCACACGCAAAAAAACACATTTTGTGATTTTTTTTATCTCTTGTTTTATTGCCAACAACAAAAGATATGCATATCCCTATATAACACTACTGCCTGCATGCAGTGCTATGAAAGGGTGCTAAGTATTCCAGTATGATACATGTCTGCAGCAAATAGCTTGAAATGGCCCGCACTGGTGTAGGCATGTGTATTGGACGCACGCAGGCCCATTTTTCAACGTGCCTGCAAAAAGACCTTTTTTTGTGGCCTAAAATGGATGTGCGTGTCCGTTTTGGGCCTGAGACCTTACCGCCACCCATTAACTTAGTGGTAAGGTCTCACACATTAACTGGGCGGTAATTGTCAGCACATACACTGCCGATTACCACCCAGTTAGTGCCATGTGGTAGAAAATAGAAATTATTTTCTGCCGCACGTTTTGGATGCGCGTGAAAATTAGAATTACCACCCAGAGCATGCAGTAGCTGGGCGGTAGTTCTAATTTGACGTGCATTGTACGCATATAGGCACCTATGCGTTTTAGTAAAAGGGCCCCTAAATTGGCAAAGGAAAAGTGATTTGCTTAGGATCATAAGGAGGGCAATTATCAGGAAAGGATTTGAACCTGTTGCTCTAGCCATTAGTTCAAGTCCTCCTCCTGTACATAAAAAAGCAATTCTCTTACCAAATCTGCTTCTTCAAAAATTGTTCTTGTAAGAAGCTCCATTTCTTTAGAATATGGTTTCTCAAGTTGTTCCTGGCATTATTCCTAGCCCTTTGGTATTCACTTCTAGTCCTTGGGTGCTGCCAACAAGTCAGGATTTCAGAATATCTGTAATGAATATGCATGAGCCAGATTTGCATGCATATTGTCTACATTTTATGTAAATCTATCTCATGCATATTCATTGCAGATATTCTGAAAGCCTGAGCTGCTGGTGGCCCTCGAGGATTGGGAGCGAATCCTCTATCCTATCCAGTCTGGTTTTGAAGATATCCATAATGAATATGCATGAGATTGATCTACATGCACTTGTCCTATTGCATGTATTTTGCTAAAGACTTCCTTGGTGAGTAATAGAAGGATTATCATTTCAATACATATTTTTGCCCCAAAATGCATAAATACAATTTAAAAAGCATTGAAAGAATATTGTGAATGTTTCATATCTGGATGTACAACAGAACAAAAAGGGGAATGACCAGATAAATACCAACCAAGGGATAGTTATTAACAGGGCCGGTCTAGCAAGTGCGGGGCCCTATGCAGACCAATTTGGTGGGGCCCCATCCTAGCCCCGCCCCACCGTAGTCCCGCCTCCAATGTAGCCCCGCCCCTACCTCCACCCCATTGATAAGATTATTCCATTTTCAGAACATTTTTTATTTATGAAATTTCAAATAAAGACAAATGAAGCTAAACTTGTACAAAAAACTGATTGAAATAATAAGCACAATGCTATCATGAAACCTCCCCTCCCCAGAAATTATTCAGTTCAAGTCCACTACAATTAGCAGTTCCAATTCTCATAACAAAGGAGAATAAAGGAAAAATATTAAGAAAAGATTCAGTACTTTCAAATTCCCCTATTACTCTGTAATCCATATATGCAATAAAATAAAAATGAAATGAAAAGATATACAATAAAATAAAGTGATGTGTGAAATATAATGTACAATATAAAATCATATAGACCACCAAGGTATTAAAATTGTTTTAAAATATATACCACAGCTCTCTGACTCAAGAAGACTCCGACTCTGTCTGTCATCCATAACTGTCTGACAACACACAGAAAAAAAATAAGTAAAAACAAATTGTCACAATTAATACCTTATACACCAATATACCAGCCATACGGAAAATGCAGACCGTCAACAATATGAAGCTAGCAAGGGATCATAATACTACAATTCTCATGCAGAGCCACAAAACACCCTTTTAGAGGTAGTGTGTCATGATTTAGGCTCTACACCCTTTCTGGTGTTTGGTGCCACCTTAGTAAGGCCAACACACAATCTCTCCACTGCAAAACACTATACACAAACTTGTGCAAAAATACACTCATAACCTTAACAAACCATAAACAGCACTAATTCCAAGGACAGAACGAGCTACAACCTTATGCGTGGCGTGGAAAGGCAACTGTAATTACACCTGGCTCTAAAACACCAGTGCACAACCTAGTGAAAAAAAACAAACAAAAAGGGATTCAAACTATACGCTAGCAGAATACTGCACCTTCCTTGATCACACCTGAAAAATACATGAAGGCAAAATACTGAAATGGAAAGTTACCTCAAGAAGTCAGACTCAGCATGCAGCAATACTACAAAAATTGAAACGTACATGAAAAATATCACAGATGCACATTTCCAAAAACTGACATATTCCAATTAATAAATCCTGAATAAAATAGTTTTTTCTACCTTTGTTGTCTGGTGACTTTGTTTTTCTGATCATGCTGGCTCAGTATCCGATAGTGCTGCTATCTGTCCTCTTAACTCCGTTTCCAGGGCTTCCTTTCCATTTATTTCTTTACTTTCCGCCTTTCTTCTTAATTTCTTGCCCTACATCCGTAAGTAAAAGCTGGGTCCTCCTCCGTGGAATTGACTGGAGGAGGCATAACGTGGATCCAGCTTTTGCCTATTTTCTATATCCATGTGCACTTTTTCTCCCTTTTCCCTCACCTCATCTCCTTCCTCACTCTTCCCTCGCCTCCATCCATGTCCAGCATTTCTTCTCTCTCCTCCATCCACCCATGTCCAGCGACCCTCCTGTCCCCCCTGCCATCCACCTATGTCCAGAAACCCCCCTCCCATGCCATCTACCCATGTCCAGAAACCCCCTACCCTGCCCATCCACCCATGTCCAGCGA
This sequence comes from Microcaecilia unicolor, assembly GCF_901765095.1. Classification (NCBI taxonomy): domain Eukaryota; kingdom Metazoa; phylum Chordata; class Amphibia; order Gymnophiona; family Siphonopidae; genus Microcaecilia; species Microcaecilia unicolor. Next base: position 52,532,246 of record NC_044031.1, on the reverse strand, counting down.
CCCTCCTGTGCCCCTGCCCTCAACCTATGTCCAGAAACCCCCTCCCCTGCCATCCACCCATGTCCAGTGACACTCCTGTGCCCCCTGCCCTCCCCTGCCATCCACCTATGTCCAGAAGCCCCCCTCCCCTGCCATCCACCCATGTCCAGTGACCCTCCTGTGCCCCCTGCCCTCCACTTATGTCCAGAAGCCCCCTCTCCTGCCATCCACCCATATCCAGCGACCCTCCTGTGCCCCCTGCCCTCAACCTATGTCCAGAAACCCACTCCCCTGCCATCCACCCATGTCCAGCGATCCTTCTGTGCCCCCTGCCCTCCACCTATTTCCAGACCCCCTCCCCTGCTATCCCCCATGTCCAGCGACCCTTCTGTGCCCCCTGCCCTCCACCCATGTCCAGCGACGCGACTCTCCTCGTTCCCCTGCTCCCCCTCCCTCCAGCCACCTGAGCCCCCCTCCCCGACCCGCCAAACGACCCTCGTCTACCACCCGACCCACCGGCGGCACCTCACCTGACCCAGCATTTTAAAAAAAGCTACAAGCGGCAGCCGGCAGTGCCTCCTCGCGTCTGTGAAAGAAGAAAAGTCGCTTCGTCCATTGGCCGGCCTTCCCTCATGTCCCGCCCTTGCGGAAGTTACATCAGAGGGCGGGACATGAGGGAAGGCCGGCCAATGGACGAAGCGACTTTTCTTCTTTCACAGACGCGAGGAGGCACTGCCGGCTGCCGCTTGTAGCTTTTTTTAAAATGTTGGGTCAGGTGAGGTGCCGGCGGGTCGGGTGGTAGACGAGGGTCGTTTGGCGGGTCGGGCAAGGGGGGCTCAGACGAGGGAGGGGCTCAGACGGCTGGAGGGAGGGGGAGCAGGGTAACGAGGACTGGAGAGTCGCGTCGCTGGACATGGAGGGCAGGCGAGGCAGACTTGAGGCGGGCCGCGCGGGGCCCCCTTAGGCGCGGGGCCCTATGCGGCCGCCTCGGTCGCCTCTGCCTAAGACCGGCCCTGGTTATTAAAAATCACATAGAAAACATAGTTCATAGAGATCTATAAAATCCATTAAAAATGTAATATCAAGACTCGACGCAGTCCAGCGTTTCGGGGAGCAGTGTGCCTGCCTCAGGAGTCTCAACTTCAATTGGACTTGTAAATCCCTTGTACTGTTTAGAAAAAGATATAAACACAACACCATCAAACAGCCAACCACAATATGGACTGTGGCGGCAAATGGCACCAACTGCTGAAAGTAACACAGCTGATGTGCAAACTGAGCGCTTCGATTTAGCAGCAAAACCCAAAAAACACAGAACTGTGCTTAAATCAATAAAGAAATGGAATATACCCACAGATGGAATTCTGCATGTTTAATGGCTAAATTTGAAAGAGTTGCAGCAGAAAAAAATAGAAGTGTGTTGGCTTATGAAAAAATCTGAGTACCTGTAATAAAATATATTAGTACATAATAAGTTCAGTGTTGTAATTTTCAGTATAGAGACCCACTTTACAATATTATTTGACTTTCACTAGACACTCATGTGTTGTTTGTATATTGTAATTGTTTTGTTATATTACTGATCGGTATTATTAAGCTTGTACTTAAAAGATTACAATTTCAACAACGTTTCCACACTTTTGTACTGTAATTTACAAAATTTAATAAAACTTTTGAACTGAAAACAAAAATAAAGAAATTAAGGCTTCAGGCCTAGTGTGATCAGGATCTCATAAATCTCCTTCATCGCCTCCCTGTAGAGCTTCTTCTGCCCTTCATCCAAATACTCCCACTTTTCCTGGGAGATGTGGACAGCGATATCCTCAGGCATCACTGGTTCCTTAGCCAGGTTCTGGTAGCTTACACACAAGCAGTGGAGACCTTGGGAGGAGAGAAGCCGCATTTGAACTTGGGTTAACAAAGCAAAATGACAGTTGTGAAGTCAGACTATGGCCAGATGTTTCAATGATAGCCTAATGCTGGAAAATCTGGCTTCCCCCAAAAATGAGACCAGCTGCCTACTTTGGAATTCACTCCTGATCCTCACATCTGGGAGATTCCCCCAAAGCCCCTAATTGCTGTTAGAACTAGAAAAGGGAAAAATCTCCTCAATCTTTATAAAAACAGTCTACACCTCCTGCAACTCACCAGATGTGCATGCTTTTGCAGTTTTGAACCTTTTACATCTGGACTCACTTGATTGAGAAAACACATATTTCAAATCTGCAGGAGACCAACCTTCTTAATGTTTTCACTGAGGATCTGGCACTTCTAGGTGCAAGTCATCAGAAGGGGGGATAACAGGGATGGACAGTACAATGCTGTGAATCTTTGGAGGGGTGCATCGGCTTTGTTCACTTTAGATTTTAATGCAGAGAAACATTGTCAAAACTCTAAAATGTTATTATAACATAAGCCTGGAAAATCCTGCCTTTGGATGATCTGTGTTTGGCTAGAGAAGAATTTGTGATCCATGATCTGTGATTCATAAAGCTCCGTACTCCAAGGTAGAAATCCATGATTTATTTTGTCTTTTGAGTCCTACCCTGTGATTCATGGTTTGGATGAAACTTTGTAGAATGTTTTAGGGAATTTGTAAAAGTATTTTGCCAGGGCTTAAGACTTAAATCCTTTCTACAAGGATTGTCTGCAAGATGTGATAACCGTTTCTTGGAATAATATAAAACTTTTCTAAAGATACTATATGTGAGATTTCTAGACCACATCAGCTCATTCATAAGAGGAGAAAAATTCAATTCAATAAAGTTTATTTGAAGATAATATAGCAGATAAAGACCAGTTGTCCCATTTCAGTCTGCCCATTCTACTCCACACTGCCAAGGACAACTTCTAGCTGCCAGTCATAGAAGCCTGACTGTCCACAGGATAAACTCACCATCTAAATAAATCTAAATATGTGGAGAGACTAAACAATTTAAATCTTGAGCTATAGTGTAGTGTTTCTCAATAACTATGCATAAGATAGAACTATATGCAATGGAAGCAGTTTGTGTATATTCAACATAAATATCCCACTGAATAAAGAAATAAGATCAGTTCAACAAATATTACATTAGTGTCATGACTACCTCGCTGTTATATAATTTACATAGAAACATAGGGTCAAATATTTAAAACCTATAATTATTCATTTACACTCTCTCTTTTCTTTTTCCTATGTCATATTAAATGATGTAGGGGTTTTTTTTCTCACTTTTCTATTAGTCATATTTTATCTATTACAAACTGCCCAGAAAGGCTTCTCCTGGTACACTATATCAAATCTAAATAAAACTAGGAAACTTAGAAACATTTATAATTTTTTTTAAATTATTCAGACAATACTGTTCTGTTCAAATCATTTACATAAATACATACGTATTGCCATACTGGGACAGACCAAAGGTCCATCAAGCCCAGCATCCTGTTTCCAACAGTGGCCAATCCAGGTCACAAGTATCTGGCAAGATCCCAAAAAAGTACAAAACCTTTTATGCTGCATATCCTAGGAATAAGCAGTGGATTTCCCCCAAGTCCATTTTAATAATGGCTTATGGACTTTTCTTTTAAGGAGCTATCCAAATCTTTTTTAAACCCCACTAAGCTAACTGCTTTTACTACATTCTCTGGCAACGAATTCCAGAATTTAATTACACGTTGAGTGAAGAAATATTTTCTCAGATTTATTTTAAATTTACTACTTTGTAGCTTTATTGCGTGCCCCCTAGTCCTAGTATTTTTGGAAAGAGTAAACAATCGATTCACCTCTACCCGTTCCACTCCACACATTATTTTATAGGCCTGTATCTCCCCTCAGCCATCTTTTCTCCAAGCAGAAAAGCCCTAGCCACATTAGCTTTTCCTCATAGGAAAGCTGTCCTACCCCCCTTATTATTTTCGTCGCCCTTCTCTGTACCTTTTCTAATTCCACTATATCTTTTTTGAGATGTGATGACCAGAATTGCATACAATATTTGAGGTGCGGTCACACCATGAAGAGATACAAAGACATTGTGAATGTCCTCATTTTTGTTTTCCATTCCTTTCCTAATAATACCTAACATTCTATTTCCTTTCTTAGCCGCCACCGCACACTGAGCAGAGGGTTTCAATGTATCATCAATGATGACGCCTAGATCCCTTTCCTGGTCAATGACTCCTAATGTGGAACCTTGCATTATGTAGCTACAGTTCAGGTTCCTCTTTCCCACATGCATCACTTTGCACTTGCTCACATTAAACGTCATCTGCCATTTAGATGCCCAGTCTCCCAGTCTCGTAAGGTCCTCTTGTAATTTTTCACAATCCTCTTGCAATTTAACAACTTTGAATAACTTGGTGTTATCAGCAAATTTAAATACCTCACTAGTTACTCCCTCTGTAGATCATTTACAAATATGTTGAAAAGCAGCGGTTCCAGCACAGACCTCTGGGGAACCCCACTATCTACCCTTCTCCATTGAGAATACTGACCATTTAACCCTACTTAATGGCTAGATGGCCGTAAGATTATAGGCTGATTAATTTTGTTAGTAGTAGTAGTAGTAGTACCATCATTTTTTCCATTTCCTGCTAAAATTGATCCATTCCCTCTGATATTCAACTAGCGATGGTTTTATTAAAATGATTACCATTGCCCCCAATATTCAGTGCCAGGCTATGTCCAGGCACTGGCACTGAATTTTGGAGGCTACATGTGGGTGGGCTGGTTGGCAGAGCTTATATGGGTCCAGCCATTATTCAGCCGGGGCCTGCATAAGAGTTATTTATTTATTTATTTATTTATTGCATTTGCATCCCACATTTTCCCACATATTTTTACAGGCTCAATGTGGCTTACATAATATTGTGAAGGCATTCGCCAAATCCGGTACGGGATAGGTACAAAATGATGTATTGGGATAGGGAAGATAAGATTCAATAAAGTTGGGTTGAGTTCATCAATGTCCAATACGATCTTCAATAGTGAAGTGTTGCAGGGTTGAGTCATTTAAGTTGGGTCATTCGGATATGCCCTTCCGAATAGGTGAGTCTTTAATGACTTTCTGAATTTTAGGTAATCATAAGTTGTTTTCACCACTTGTGGCAATGCGTTCCACAGGCGTGTGCCTATGTAAGAGAAGTTGGACGCATGGGTTGTCTTGTATTTTAGTCCTTTGCAATTTGGGTAATGGAGATTCAGGTAAGGCCGTGATGAACTGGTACTATTTCTGATTGGGAGATTGATTAGGTCAATCATGTAATCTGGGACTACTCCATAGATGATCTTATGGACTAAGGTGCAGATTTTGAAAGAGATGCATTCTTTGATAGGAAGCCAGTGCAATTTTTCACGGAGTGGTGTGGCATTTTGGAATCGTGTCTTACCAAATATCAATCTGGCTGCTGTGTTTTGTGCCGTTTGGAGTTATGTAAGCCCTGGCTGAATATCGGGCTGGGACACACATAAGCTTTTAGGTTTTTTTTTTAATTAAAGCCCTCCTAAGCTGACACATCCCCCTTTTCCCCCTTTACTCTCCCCCTCCCAAGTCTGTTGCCACAAACCATTCCCCCAAACACCCCCTAGGCCTACCTTGATCTCTGGTAGTCCAGTGGTGGTCGTTGGGGGTATAAGCAGAGCCCCCTTGCTTCTGTCCCTTGTGGCGCCTTTGCAAAATGACTGCCGTGACCTCTTTTAGCACCTTGCGGCACTTCTTGTAGTACCGCAAACTGCTGTGAAAGATCATGGTAGCCGTTTTGGGAAGATGCCACAAGGGACAGAAGCAAGGGGGTTGTGTTCCTACCTCCAACAACCACCACTGGACCACCAGGGATTAAGGTAGGCTCAGGAGGGGTCTACCTGAACTACAGAGGTGTTAGAGAGTGGAGGTTGGGGTGTTTGGGGGAGGGGGAGTGCCTTTGGCCACAGGCTGGGGGAAGGGGGAGGGGAATGCATCAGGAACTTGGGGGGGGGGGCTTCAATTTTTTTTTTAAAAAAAGCTTATTCAGATCCCATCCCAAATATCGCCAGTACCCACACAAACCACAGCTCCTCCTCAACACATCCCCTGGCATGCCCCTGACTGGTCCACTTTTGGGGGGCCGGTCAGAGGTGATATTCACCTCTGACTGGCCCAGTATAGTACTGCCCAATTTAGTGCTGCCTAATATCAGTGGTTGGGCAGAGTGGGCCAGAGTCTCTCTAGCTTGCTTAAATCGCTCTAAATATTGACGCTATTGTCTCCAAGAATTAATGAAAGATCTCAAGCTCTGCCTACCAATGTTGCCTTTTCTTAGAGTCTGTGACTATTTGCATGGGTTCTGGTTATTATGGAGTGGGTCCCTCAATGATCACTTCACCCCTGAAGGATGGCCTGGCATTTGAATACTGACATCTTTTTTGCTAGAAAAAAAACACACTGGTTATGGACATGGTGTAAAGGCCAGATTTTATCTGGATAGCCACAATATTCAACCACTATCTGAATAAGGTGTTCAGGTCTACACTAAATGGACAACGTCAGAATACTGAGAACACTTACACATATATCTAAATTGTTAGCAATTCTGAATTTAGTCCAAAAACTGATTTGAAAATTAAGCACGTTATCTCTAAAATATATACGCTGACATATTGATAGCCAATGAAGGTCACGCATAGAAGGCGATACACTATCAAAACAGCCCAGGCCACAAACCAGCCTAACAGCAGTATTCTGTAGTAACTTTAGGCGGTTACATAACTTACTCGTAATCCGAAGGTATATCAACAGCCAAGACCTGTCACTTCTTCCTGTTTAATATCAGCAAAATTTGCCCTTTCTTCTCTGAGCACACCACCCGAACTCTCATCCACGCTCTCATTACCTCTCGCCTTGACTACTGCAACCTACTCCACACTGGCCTCCCACTTAACCATCTATCCCCCCTTCAATCCATTCAGAACTCTGCTGCACGTCTTATATTCCGCCTGAACCGATATACTCATATCACCCCTCTCCTCAGGTCGCTTCACTGGCTTCCGATCAGATACCGCATACAGTTCAAGCTTCTCCTTCTCACCTACAAATGCACTCAGTCTACAGCCCCTCATTACCTCTCTACCCTCATCTCCCCTTATGTTCACGCCTGAAACCTCCGCTCACAGGACAAATCCCTCCTCTCAGTACCCTTCTCCACCACTGCCAACTCCAGGCTCCGCCCATTCTGCCTCACCTCACCCTATGCTTGGAATAAACTTCCTGAGACCTTACGCCAAGCAGCCTCCCTACCCATCTTCAAATCCTTGCTCAAAGCCCACCTCTTCAATGTTGCTTTCGGCACCTAACCTTTATACCTTTCAGGAAATCTAGACTGCCCCAATTTGACTGACTGTACATTTGTCCTTTAGATTGTAAGCTCTTTGAGCAGGGACTGTCCTTTTATGTTAAATTGTACAGCGCTGCGTAACCCTAGTAGCGCTTTAGAAATGTTAAGTAGTAGTAGTAGTAGTAATATATGTATTAAGCTGAGTACCACTGCTGTTGCTTAAGTCATCATGCCAGCTAAATATTGGCATCATAGGAAATGATGGCAGCTCATATGGCCTGCCCATCCACACTAACTGCTTATCTTTACACTTTCTTTCTCTCCCTTAGAGATCCTGTATGCATGTCCCATGCTTTTTTTGTATTCAGATACTGTTCTCGTCTTTACCATATCACTGCAGGCTGTTCAACACTTCCATTGCCCTTCTGTAAAGAAATATTTCCTTTGACTGCTTTTCAGTCTACTTCTTTTCACCTTCATCATATGTCCCCTCACTCCACAGATTCCTTTCCATTCATAGACCCACCTCCTATGTATTGATAGTTATGAGGCATTCATATACCTCTACCTTATCTCTCCTAGTCTGCTTTTCTTACAAATCATACATATTTAGATCCCCTTATGCTGTATGATGAAGCTGCCTTCGGGTCTGACTCCATCTAGCTTATATCTTTTTGGTGTAATCTCTAGTATTGTACACAGTACTCCAAATGAGGTCTTGCTAGAGGCTTCTACAAAACTATTATCACCATCTTTTTCCTGTTGGCCATTCCTCTCCTTATACACCCAAGCATCCTTCTGGCTTTTGCTGTCATCTTACCTATATGCTTGTGTACCTTAAGATCATCCCACACAGTCACCCCCAGATCTTACCCTTCTTCCATCCACAGAAGAGCTTCACCTTTGTATGCTATTGGTCCCATGACATTTTATAGCTCAAACGAGTGGAGTGGTAGTCTAATGGTTAGTGCAGCAGGCTTTGGTCCTGGAAACCTGGGGTTGCATTCCCACTGCAGCTCCTTGTGACCATGGGCAAATCACTTAATCCTCCATTGCCCCAGGTACAAAAAAACTTAAATTGTGACACCCTTAGAGACAGAGAAAAGTACCTGTATATAATGTGTACAGCATTGCATACTGCTATAGAAATGATTACTAATAGTAGTAGAAATGCATGGCCCTGCATTTTCTTTAGCATTAGATCTTAGTTTCAAAAATCTAGACCATTCCTCAAGCTTTGCTAGGATCCTCTGCATATTATCCACATATTGCAGGTCTCTACCTCATTACAGATTTTTTGTATCATCCACAAAGAGGCAAACCTTTCCTCTTCACAATATCGCTCACAGGACTGATTCCTATGACACACCACAGGTAAAGAATGCCCATTCTGCAGAATGTATCCATTTACTGCTGTTTTTTCTTGACTCCATCTCAACCAGTTTGTAACACACTGAGGAGCTAATTTTCAAAAGAAAAAAGTCTAAAAATGAGAAACATCCAAATGGTATATTAAAAAAAACTGGTCTAAATCGCTACTGCGTCCAGTTTAGAATGTCTCTTGAGGGGGCATGTTGAAGGCGTGTCTTGGGCGGTCTTATGGAATGAACATTTCAGCACATAACCGATAGCAAACTGATTTCACATTGGCGGGAATTCAAACGTACAGACGTAGACCTAATATAAAAGGTTCTGGGGTAAGAGTAAAGTTGTCTTTAGACCCAATAGTGATTTTGTGGAGTTGAAAAGTGGAGGAAGTTGGTTTTACAGAAAGTTGTTCAGTGCTGTGTTACTATTTGTCTGTCTGCCCTAGTCTGAACCTTTTCACCCTTATATACCCTGACTTGCCACCTCTGTGTCTCACCTTCTCAGATTGTCCACCCCTGCTAGCTCCCCCCCCCAGCCACAACTACTCCTTCCTCTATATCTCCCCCATCCCCATTCACTGTCACCAAGCCCATATTCCATTCATTACACCCCCTTACCTGTTTGGTGTCTGTGTTTCTCTCTTTGTCTTGTGTGCTGCTGCTGCTGCTGCTGCTGCTGTGTGTGTGTTTCTGAAGACTGTTGCTTGCTGTTTAGAGAGTATGTTTTTATTACACCACCACTGCCTCAGAGAATGAAACATCAGAGGAATAGATGGGTCACAGTGGGCTCTGGTAGACTAAGATCTGTGACACAGAAACACTCGCCCTCCCAAGTTTTGCCCCTCTCAAATTCTTTTGCAGCGTTGCATTATTACGATGGTGAAAAAAGAAATACTGTGGAGGAACCAGAGGCAATGAAAGTAGCACAACCTAAGAAACATCTCCCAAATAATGACAGAACGGTGAAAAGCAGACAATTCTTACTGCTCGGAGACTCCATTATCAGAAGCATTAACTTAGGAACACAGTTCAGGGATTCCAACCTAGTGAAATGTCTTCTAGGATCTTCAGCTACAAGATGTACAGACCAAATACTGAAAGTGATCCGAGAAGAGAGCGAGGCTTGTAACGCTGATGTTGTAATTCACCTGGGGACAAATGACCTGGCTAACAATAGCAAGTTTATAGCACAGAGAGCATTCCAGAAGCTTGGGGAGGAACTGAAATCTTTGGTTCAGACTGTGGCTTTTCTACATGGGGGAGGGGAGAGGAAAGACTATGCAAAACAGAGTAATTGAATAAGTGGCTTGAGTCTTGGTGTAAAGAAGAAGGTTTTAGATACATAGGAGAATGGGGTAATACATGGAAAAATAACAGGCTGTACTGTAATGATGGGATACATCTTTCTGTGATGGGAAAAAAGATCCTTGGGGAGAAATTCAGACAATATGTTTCTAGACATTTAAACTAGAGGGTGAGGGTGACAAAAGGAAACAAGGGATTTCGGAAAGTCACCACCAGAATAAACATGATGGCAGAGGGAAAGGTCATATAAATATAGTAAACCACCTAAACTCACTAAGCACATGGAAAGCTATGTGCACAAATGCTCGTAGTCTAAGTAAAATGGTTCAAGACTTGCAAGCTCTGATGTTTGAAGAAAACTTGGATACTGTTGCTATTACGGAGACATGGTTCAATGATTCCCATGAATGGGATGTGATTGTACGGGGCTATAATCTTTTTAGGAAGGATAGAGAGGGTCAAAGAGGTGGAGGAGTGGCTCTGTATGTGAGAGACTATATCAGAGTGGCTGAAAGGTGGGGAACCTGGGGAGAGGAATAAGCTTTATGGATCGTCCTAGAAAGAGAAGACGGAACCTGTATCTACACGGGGATTATCTACAGACCTCCTGCGCAAACTGAGAAGTTAGACAAGGATCTGATAAAAGATATTCAAAAGATTGGTAGGAAAGGGGAGGTGCTACTGTTGGGAGATTTCAATTTGTCTGATGTGGATTGGAATGTCCTGTCTGCAGAATCGGAAAGAAGTAGGGAGATTGTGGATGCTTGTCAAAGTGCCTTGCTCAGACAAATGGTGCGGAACCCATGAGGGAGGGTTGATGCTGGATCTAGTGCTCACAAATGGGGGTAGTGTTTCCAATATCCGTGTGGGTTCCCACCTATGTAATAGTGATCATCACACCGTATGGTTTGAAATAAGAGCGAAGTCGTTGTGCGGACGCACAAAACTCAAAGTACTGGATTTCAGACGTACTGATTTTGATAAAATGGGGGAATATCTGAAGAAGGAGCTGTTGGTGTGGGAAGGCGCAGAAAATGTGGGAAAACAGTGGCCCAAGCTAAAGGCTGCTCTAAATATGGCAACTGATCTTTTTGTGAGGAAAGTAAACAAAAACAAGAGAAGCAGGAAGCCTATATGATTCTCCAAACAAGTAGCTGAAAAAATAAGAGCAAAAGAGGCTTTGCTCAAGAAATACAAAAGAACACAATGAGAGGATCACGGAAAAGATTATCAGATTAAACTCAAAGAATCAAAGAGAGAAATATGGCTAGAGAAAGCGCAAGCGGAAGAAAAAATGGCTAATGATGTAAAGAGAGGTGACAAAACATTTTTCAGACATATTTGAGAAAGGAGATAGGAATTGAATTGCGAGACTGAAAGATAATGAGAATGGCTATGTGGAGAGTGATGAAGATAAAACAAACATGCTAAACAATTATTTCTCTTCTGTGTTCATGGAGGAAAATCCTGGAGAAGGACCGTGGTTGGCTGCCGAGGGAATATCTGGGAATGGAATGGATAGTGCGCCGTTTACGGAAGAAAGAGTTTATAAACAGCTCAAGAATCTGAAGGTGGACAAAGCTATGGGGCTGGGTGGGATACATCCCAGGATACTGAAAGAGCTCAGGGAGGTCCTGGCGGGACCTCTTAAAGATTTATGTAATAGATCTTTAGAGATGGGAGAGGTTCCGCGGGATTGGAGACGAGTGGATGTGGCCCCTCTTCACCAAAGTGGAGACAGGGAAGAAGTGGAAAACTACAGACCAGTAAGTCTCACGTCAGTGGTAGGAAAAATAATGGAGTCGCTGCTGAAAGAAAGGATAGTTAATTTTCTAGAAGCCGATGGGTTACAGGACCCAATGCAATTTTTATTTTTATTTATTTTATTTTTACTTATTGCATTTGTATCCCACATTTTCCCACCTATTTGCAGGTTCAATGTGGCTTACAGAGTTTTGTTATGACATAGTCATTCCAGGATATCAGATACAATTGGTAATGTACAAAGCTTAAGTAAAGAAAGAGAGAAGGAAAGTGTAAGGCAAGTTAGTCTAGAAGGTGGAATTTCATAGCTGGGTAGATTGGTGAAGTAGTTTTGTAGTCTATGGGTTCTCTTTGTAGGCTTTGTTGAAAAGATGCATCTTCAGAGATTTGCGGAAGTTGGTTAATTCGTCAATAGTTTTTAGGGCAGTAGGTAATGGCTTTACCAAAGAAAAATCCTGCCAAACCAATTTTATTGACTTCTTTGACTGGGTGACCAAAGAACTGGGTAAAGGACGTGTGCTAGATGTAACCTACTTGGACTTCAGCAAAGCCTTTGATACGGTCCCCCACAGAAGACTCGTGAATAAGCTGAAAGGGTTGAACTTAGGACCGAAAGTGGTGAACTGGATAAGAAACTGGTTGACCGACAGGTGGCAGAGGGTGGTGTTAAATGGAATCCGCTCGGCGGAAAGGAAGATGAGCTGTGGAGTTCCTCAGGGGTCGGTGCTGGGGTCTATTCTGTTTAATATATTTGTGGGAGATATTGCTGAAGGGTTGGAAGGAAAGGTCTGCATTTTTGCAGATGACACAAAAATAGCCAATAGAGTGCATACCCTGGAGGGAGTAGAAAGGATGAGAAGGGATCTCCAAACCTTAGAAGAATGGTCTAGGATCTGGCAGTTAAAATGTAATTCCCTATAATCCACAGGTGCTATTGTATATATATATATATCTTTTTTATTTTACTATAACTGTTCTTCCTTCATATCAACTTCTATAAGGTGAATAAATTGACCCCTATGAAGCTTGCATGTTAAAACCACATTTATATAACAATGCTAAATGTAAATACAATTGTACTCACGTTACATACAGATAATCCCTGTATACATACCTACAGCCCCAAAGTAAATTTGCGCATATCTTTTAAGGAGTCATTCACTCATCCACTCAGACCTATCAATCCAACTTTCTACTAATGATTAATCAAGTACTCTACATTTCAATAACATGCTGTCCATGAAGAACACGAAACAAAAAATCACACTGGAATTGCTCTGATGTTTCTGAATGCGGTGGATGGTGTCCTCTGCAGCCAGACCTCCAGGCTCACTGGTTTCCTGTATTGATGCAGACTCCTCAACCTGCCATTCAATGTGCTGGGGCTGGTGGCCACTAGGACCAGCTTCAGCCTCTGAGTCTGTGTCATCACCTGCATAGCAAAAGAGGAGGAAGTGTGCTTGTAACAATAACTAACCTACCACTCTTTTGCAGCATTCATATACATACCCCTACATGTGAACATCCAGCAAACAGATGGTGAGGAATGGCATTGGCAGGCAACCCACAGATGTCGTTTTACATGCAACAATGCTAGAGACAAGGAGCACTGTGTACTTCAGAGACCAATATGCAAGAGGCAGTTGGGTAGACATAGGACTGCTTTGTACAACACAACGAATCAAGCAACAAGCTGACAAAAATAGGTGCCTGGTGCCCCACTTCCAAATAGGGGACATTGGTATGGCTTTCCATACAAAACTTGTGTCTTAAAACACCCTAAACCCAGTTTTCCCCTCGCTTCATCGGGCCATACGCAGTGACCCACCAGATTGGCCTCGTCATATACAAAAAATAACAGCTAATTTGCAGATCCACAACACCTTTCATCTATCATTACTGAAAACATTAATATTGAGGAAGATGGCTACGGCCTTCCTCACTCCACTACCGGTTGAGGTGGACCTAGAAAAGGAGTATGAGGTTTAGGATATATTGGATTCTCAAATGATATGAGGCAAGTTGCAGTACCATATTGCCTTGAAGGGCTTTGGTTCCTGAGGACAATTCTTGGGAACCGGCAACTGTAATCCATGCTTCAATCCTTCTTCAATGATTCCACTTTCTGTTTTCTCACAAACCCAAACCCAGGCCTGGACGCAGGAGTGGCCTTACAAGAGGGGATACTATCACGGTCTTACAGTGAAATCTTTTCCCCGATGTGCACCGCTCCATCTAGGGCCTCTGTGGGATGGAATCTCTTCACCCATCAGCTGAATGCTGCCCCCCTAGGGCACGTGTGCTGTAGCCCTTTGTTTATCAGGTTAGTGGCAGGAACTTCCTTGGGCACCTCTTCTGGTGCCTTTGCAACTCAGCTCTCTTGGCCTTTCCAAGTCCAGAGTTCCAGCCTTGCTAGTTCCTGAGTTCCTGACTTTCTAGTTCCAGAGTTCCAACTTCACAAGTGTCTGAATACTAGCCTTGCTAGCTCATGAGTTTCAGCTTCACTAGTGCTTGAGTACCAGCCTCATTAACTCCCGAGTTCCAGGTTCACTAGTACATGAGTTCCAGCCTCGTTAGCACCTGACTTCCAGCTTTACTAGTGCCTGAGTACCAGCCTCACTAGCTCCTATGTTCCAATTCCACTAGTGCCTTAGTACCAGCCTTGCTAGCTCCTGAATTCCAGCTTCACTAGTGTCTGAATACCAGCCTCGTTAGCCCCAGACTTCTAGCTTTACTAGTGCCTTAGTACCAGCCTCACTAGCTCCTGAATTTCAGCTTCATTCCTGCCTGAGTACCAGCCTTGCTAGCTCCTGAGTTCTAGCTCCAATAGTGCCTGAGTACCCGCCTTGCTAGCTCCTGAGTTCCAGCTTCACTAGTTCCTGTGTTCCAGCCTTGCTAATTCCTGAGTTCCAGCTTCACTTGTTCCTGAGTTCCTGCCTTGCCTAGCCCTGAGTTCCAACCTCACCTAGCTTTTGAGCCACTGCTTTTTCTCCTTTTCTTTGCCTTCAGAGGTGACCTGTCTTACTTCCTCAGTCAGGCCGTATTTTCATAAAAAGATGGACACCAATCTTTCATTTTGAAAATACCATCAAAGACGTCCAAATCCAAGGACATCCTTAAATTTGGACGTTCCTAGATTTGGACGTCCTTGGATTTGGGCATTTTTGACTTTCAGCGATTTTTGAAACCAAAGACGTCCAAGTCTAAAATGTTCAAATGCAAGCCATTTTGATGTGGGAGGAGCCAGCATTTGTAGTGCACTGGTCCCCCTGACATGCCAGGACACCAACCGGGCACCCTAGGGGGCACTGCAGTGGACTTCAGAAAATGCTCCGAGGAACATAGCTTCCTTACCTTGTGTGTTGAGCCTCCCCAAAAAACTCCAAACCCACTACCCACAACTGTACACCACTACCATAGCCCTTACGGGCGAAGGGGGGCACCTATATGTGGGTACAGTGGGTTTGTGGTGGGTTTTGCAGAGCTCGCTGTTTCCTCCACAAATGTAACAGGTAGGGGGGGTATGGGCCTGGGTCTGCCTGTCTGAAGTGCACTGCAGTGCCCACTAAAACTGCTCCTGGGACCTTCATGTGCTGTCATGGACCTGAGTATGACATCTGAGGCTGGCATAGAGGCTGGCACAAAATATTTTTAAAGAATTTTTTGAGGGTGGGAGGAGGCTAGTGACCACTGGGGAAGTAACGGGAGGTCATCCCCAATTCCCTCTGATGGTCATCTGGTCATTTTGAGCACCTTTTGTGCCTTATTCGTAAAAAAAACACATCCGGGTGAAAACGTCCAAGTGTTCGTCATGGACATCCTTGCTATTTTCGATTATGGGTCAAAGACGTCCAAGTGTTAGGCACGCCCAAGTCTCGCCTTCACTACACCTCCGACACACCCCCTTGAAATTTGGACGTCCTTGCAATGGACTTCAGTTGGAGATGTCCAAAATCGGGTTTCGATTATACCGATTTGGACATCTCTGGGAGATGGACGTTCATGTTCCGATTTATGTCGAAAGATGGACATCCTTCTCTTTCGAAAATAAGCCTGAAAGTGTCCTAACATTGCTTCTACTTTTTCTATATCATTTCAGAGGTATCAAAGAAAGCTACATATTTATTTTTTTTTGTTATTGCTTCTATTTGTGACTTTTTGTTTTTACAAATCTTTCTAGATTTCCTTTAAATCTCACTTTTTGTTGGCTAGATGAATGGTGATAATGTCTCCTAGTGGTTACTTATTTCCCTCTTTTGTATGTTTCCTAATTTCTTGCCTCTAATGTTCTATTGTGGGTGAAGGTATTAGATTGGTTTTTTTTAGTACTGAAATGTACATTGCCTTGATTTCCTTTTGATATTTCAATATGTTTAGTATCGCAACAGTTTGTGTGATTGTAATTGAATAATCTTATAAATAAAAAAACAAGTAATAAATCTCACCTATTGCACAGTCTACCCTTGGCATCCAGGTTTAAAGCAGAGACCCACTGCTGTAACTACTAGGCTTTTCCATTTAAAGTATGTGTTGGCATGGTTTCCATCCTCACACACAGCCTGTTTCTGCCACCAGTTCCAGAAATAGACACAGCAGATTTCTCTACATTGCTTTTGGCTGAGTGGTGGTGGATAACACCAAGAATAAAGATCTTGGTGAGGGAGAGGGATATGAAAAGAGTAAACGTTTAGAAAAGAACTAAATGGGGGTCCATGGTTTGGGGCCCATAAATATATGATAGCTTAAGGCTGAATGTAGTGCTTTTCAGCCCTGGCCATGGAGAGTTGCACCCTTTGGCTAACCTGTAAAATCCATTCTTTGAAATCTAGTGCAGGGTCATCTGATGGGTTCATATCATATTACACTGGTTTTAATTTTATTATTCTTTCCAAACCAACAGAATGGTTTAGTATCACAACGTTCAAGTCACCTCCTTTCTCCAAGTCAATGATATATACAAAGACAACATGACACACACACACATGCATGAGTGTACGTATAAAGAAGTCCTACAGATCCCTCTGTACTGCAAAACTAAGTTCTGCAAACAATTGTACAATGACATAAATCAATAAATGAAACCATCAAATATCTTCTCAGCTGACGATAAATGAAACCATCAAATATCTTCTCAGCTGACACAAATACATTTTCTCTGGCACTTGAAAAAAAAATCCAGTGGAGAAACTACCTTCAGGTGCTTGGCCATTTCCCAGATTCAGGAATTTGAATAATAAAGATAAAATGATTGAATCGTACTTTATTTAGAGTATAAATGCATTTATTCTCAGAGTGCAAATCATTGTAGCCAATCGTGTCTCTCATATTAAAGTAGAATAACTATTAAGAATAAAAAAGATATGGAACCCCGTGTTCAGCTGGTGATAGGCAGCTCGATGACTGCCCACCACTGGCACTGACCTCGGGTATTCAATGCCAGGCTGTATCCAGCAACCGGCATTGAATATTCAAATTTTTTGGCTGGCTGTAACTTAACCAGCTATGAGGATTTATCCACCACCTCCCTGGTTAAGTTTGAGGCAGCCAGTTAATAGCGGGCAAAGATAGAACTACTATTTATATGGTCCAATTTGCCCGCTAAGCCTAGCTGGCCAATGCTAGAATATTCACAAATAGCCAGTTAAATCGCACAACTTAGCTGGTTATTGGTTAGCTGCTAACAGCTAATATTCAATTAAGAAGACCAATTCTTACTAATATGAGGACTTTACTCACAAATTATCCTCTTCTGTCCCAATCATCACAATATCTAGCAAATACACAGTCCAACATCCAATAATGTATACTTCATTTACATTTCATTTATATCTTAACGGGAATCCTCAGAATATTATCAGCCTCACCATGCGGGGGCAGCATCCCCTATATTAATGGCACTGAATAAATCTTCATTGATTCACCCGTGACATACAATTCTTTTATTTAACTAATTTTCTTCATTCTTTTTCTTCGTTTGTCTAAAAATTACTTATTGCTTTTAAAATGCATAACAACGCTACTTAGCTTGGCGGAGGTTTGATCGAGTTGAAAGATTGCTGCCAAGCTAAGTAGCGTTATGTATTTTAAAAGCAATAAGTAATTTTTAGACAAAAGAATAAAAAGAATGAAGAAAATTAGTTAAATAAAAGAATTGTATGTCACGGTTGAATCAATGGAGATCTATTCAGCGCCATTAATATAGGGGATGCTGCCCCCGCATGGTGAGGCTGATAATATTCTGAGGATTCCCGTTAAGATATAAATGAAATGTAAATGAAGTATACATTATTGGATATTGGACTGTGTATTTGCTAGATATTGTGATGATTGGGACAGAAGAGGATAAACAGCTAATATTCAGCAGAGATAATTGGCTATCTCCCACTGAATGGTAGTTACCAGTAAAATGTTATTTAACTGGCCAGGAGCCATTGCTGGGTGGTTAAATAGCGCTGAATATCGGCAGGGGGTGGGGAAGGTTTAATTCACCTTTCTAGTGACTGGAAAAAAAAGTGTTATAAATAGCTGATCAAATGTATAAGCTCAATAGCATATACATGCAAATATAGGGTCTTATGTTAACCCGACCTCCCCCCCCCCCCCCCCCCCCCACAACACACACACACTCAAACCCATACACACACACTGAGAGGCTTCATATTGGCAAAAAGTCTTTTCATCAAATGCAGGCAATTTTGAAACCCTGTGTCAGTTTGGGCCTGCTTTGGGTTTTCAAGCCATTGTTAATGCCAGTTAATCCTTCCCCCAGTGTCTTGGAGTTTTCCTGATAATTTCGGTGCTATTTACCCTTTTCCCAGTGCCTTGTGGTTCCCATGCCAAGTTTGGTGTTGCTGTAACTGTTTCCTGGTGCTTTGGGTTCTTTATGCCACTGTTTCTCTGGTTATTGATTTCACATCCTATTTTGTACGAGAAGCTGTATTTGGGACTAGCTAATAATATCTCCTTTGTGATAGACTAAAGAATAGTTCAGGAACATGTTTAGGCTGCATTTCAATCATCCTGTCAAAGAAAGGCTTTAAGTCTTTTCATGTGATCTTTCTCCAAATGGGTTGGTTTTGTGCATTCCATGACAGGAATGAACCACACTCCTAAGCCAGGACATGTGGTATGTGATCTCAGGTTCTCAAATTTACTGCTGACATTCAGTGTAGAACTTGCATTGTGCCAAGGAGAGCTTCTTTCTGGAGTTATTAAGATGTAACATGTATAGGCAACTTAGCCAGGTGTGCTTGGTAGTTGTTTTTGATCGAGCTTGTGGCACCTAAAATGATGGGAAATATTTATGTATCTTTCTGCTACAGTTTCCTAGCCTTGGACTGCATTTCTTGGTACTTGAGAACCTTCCCTCTCTCCATGCAATGCATTGAGTAATTACTTAGGACTGAAATCAATGCTGCAACTATCAATCACTCATCCTTAAGTTTCAATTCACCTCTCCTTAACCATTTACATCTGATTTTGATCCCTGAATGGTTCTTAGAGTAAAACCTTGTATTCTCCACTGTACTTAGCTTTTGATACTTGTTGTCCAAATCAAAAGTCATCTTCATGTGATCTGAAAAGTATTTCACTACTCAAAGTTGCTCTGTTAATGTACATTGCCTGGAACTGTAGAGCTTTATGTCATCTACAAATAATAAGTGTGATATAACCTCTGGATTGTTGGCATCCCTCTGCTCTATAAGTGTCTACCAGTTGTTTTACTTGGTTCACGGTCACATGGATTTTGCTTATCTTGCCAGAGTTATCTTGATGGATTCCTGGACCTTCTTTGCTGCAGTGTAGTCTGGCCTCTAGCCCTTGGTGAGTATAAAATGCCCTTGTTGGAGAGCACCAGACATGCCAGGAGGTCACTCTGCCTCACAGATGTTTTTCTCCCTCTTGGTTACCATGTTGGCCACTGTGTAATATGGGACCCAAAACACATCATGGTTCCACAGGGCAAGCCATGCTAGGGCTTTTCAGCTTGAAGAAGAGATGGCTGAGGGGAAACATGATAGAGGTATATAAAATAATGAGTGGAGTGGAACAGGTGGATGTGAAACATCTGTTCACGCTTTCCAAAAATACTAGGACTAGGGGGCATGCGATGAAACTACAGTGTAATAAATTTAAAACAAATCGGAGAAACGTTTCTTCACCCAACGCATATTTAAACTCTGGAATTTGTTGCCGGAGAACGTGGTGAAGGCGGTTAGCTTGGCAGAATTTAAAAAGGGGTTAGACGGTTTCCTAAAGGGCAAGTCCATAAACCACTACTAAATGGACTTGGGAAAGATCCACAATTCCAGGAATAACATGTATAGAATGTTTGTACCTTTGGGAAGCTCACCAGGTACCCTTGGCCTGGATTGGCCGCTGTCATGGACAGGATGCTGGGCTCGATGGACCCTTGGTCTTTTCCCAGTGTGGCATTACTTATGTACTTACAGTATGTACACGTGGAAAGTGCAAGAAAGCATATGAAAATGGCAGATAAACCTCTACATATATATATATGCAACCTACATGACTGGTACAAAATTCTGCCATGGATGTTCCCATGGTTCATATAGACTAGTTTCCACAGAAGGTCAGTGTTGTGCCAAGATACATGTGTATAACAACCCAAGAATGTAGTGAATATGTTGTTGCCCTTTTGGAGCATGGGCCTTATACACATAGAAATGGCAGTTATTTCAAACATTTGTATATGTACTCTGCCGCTTTGAGTTTTTTTCCTACCTTATTCTCTGGCTGCTGAGATATGCATATTTTAGACTGCCCTCCACATTTATCACTGCTTTTGTAAAATACTGCCTCCAGCGTTCATAGGTACACCTCAATGTCTCTTTCCTCACAAATACATTCTACCTAAAATAGGGCATGAAATGTACAAAATCTCTTTAAAAAGGTAATTTCTGGAGGAAAGGTCCATAAACTGTTATCAAGGTAGACCTGGGAAAAGCCACTGCATATCTTTGGGATTTAGTAGTGTGGAATATTGCCAATTTTTAGGACACTGCTAGGTTGGAAACCCTTGCTCTGACCCAGTAGGGCAACTCTTATATTCTGTGTATTTGTCATGACTAGTTTGTAAGCTCTATCAATCAAAGGCACTGTCCATTCAATATTTGTACTATGCTGTGTATATCTAGTAATGCTATAGAAATGATAAACAGTAATAGTAATAACACACTCAATGCACAAATTACAAAATAAGTCAAAAAACTATCAAACACAATTATATTTATACTTCACATCAAAATGGGTTTATAAGATCATTGGTTTGAAATCCTTCTTTTCCTGAGATCAAAAAACCATCAAACAGTTATATTTATACTTCACATCAAAATTGAATTATAGATTATTGGTCTGAAATCCTTCTTTTCCTGATATTTAAACCATGTATCTTTCCAAGCAGCAAACAGGAGTAAAAATATAGAGCTAGCTAAACATATTGCTGTTGATGAGAAGTCATCTTATAATCAAATGAGTACTGGCAGCTCACAATTTCTCTAAAGTTTTTATTCTGATGCTTTCGTAGCTGTAAACAGTTCTTTTCTCTCACTCACTCAATCTCTCTCTCTCTCATCACAAATGAAAATATCTGGATTTCTCATCATTCAGAAAAATTACAATAGTAACATTTATTTTGTCTTAAAAAGAAGAATACTTTGCTACCAGCAGACACTGGAGAGAGAGTTTATTTTTGATAATCCCTTTGCTTTGCCTTAAAAACCCATATTCTTAACAGTTTTGATGTTAACTGCTCAGTGCCAAATATTCCTTTCCAGCAGTAAAGTGGAAACCTGCTATTCTTGACTTTCTCCAGTCCTCCGTGCTTCAAATTTGAGAAGGATCCAGGACAGCTGGCTCCTGATTCTCCAGCAGAGATTTGTCTCCTCACTGTCGAGTAGTTTCTAAACTCAAGAGAAAATAAAACTGTTCTCAACAGTTTGTCAACAGGTCAGCTTAAGTAAGTAGCAATGTTTTCTTGTGGATATCAATAAGGCAGGGGTTCTAAGTGAGGGTCACAAACAGACCTTGTTTTTCAGGATATTCACAATGAATATTCATCCAATGGATTTGCATAGCTACAATGAAAACCAAACATATTTATGACTGTCTTTTTGAACTGATGAATTTGGGTTCTATTTGCTCTCACTGCGGCCCAGTCAACAACAGCTATTCTCTTGCCAACCCAAAAAGAGAAGATCAACCCGAGAGAGATGAGAGCAAAAAAGCAGATTTAAAGCATCTAAAACTCTCTATCTTGTGAATCTGCCAAAAAGTATTCCAGTGATGATTGCTGGAATGCAGGGTTTGATGATCCGCACATTCACTGTCAGAATGCCTCCGGAAATGTTCTGAGTGTAGTCTGTCTCCTTGAGCACAGCCATAGTCCATTCCAATTGCAGGGTGGTGATACTATCCAGCACTGACACACTAATAGTGGCTGTTAGAGTTTTAACTGGCCCACCGTCAGTGGAGAGCACAGGTTGCATAACCATCATGAATTCCTATTAGCTTGGAGTCCAGCTGACTGTTGCACTGGAAGAAAGGTTTTATCATTCAGAGACATTTCTAGATTTTCAGACGGCCTGGTGAACACATTAAGTGACCGCTCCAGTGCTTAAATTAAATATATATATAAGCAGCAGTACTGAATCTATACGCTAATCAGATGTGTTTTCATTTTTTCTTCTGAAATGTTCCCAACTTTCAGGTGATTCTTCAGTTTGTTTTACAAATTTGTTGTTAATAGAATTTTTTTAACACCTGATAGAGCTCTAACTCACTGCAATTGACTTAATGCATGTTAAATAAATTTAGCATACGCTAACAAACAGAAAACACACTTACAAATGCACATTCATCATGGATAGCGTGGTCATCTTGCAGGTATTATCCATTAAATGTAGGCATGCTATTTAGCAAACCTAAACTAAAAACATATGTTATCTGGATAGCAATTGAATAGTTCGATAATTTTTTTTTTTTGGTCAATCCTTGATTGACTCCAAATCCAGCCCCTTCAGTCAGATTTTTGGCCTGATGATATCCATATAAACTATAGATAGAGGTTATATGGTCATTGACCACTAGTTCATTTCAATAGCAGCCAGTTAATATATGTGGCTGGATTCTATAAACCCAGTCTTCGAGTAAGCAACAACAATGTAAACTCTGGAATTCAGAAATGAGTAGATAGGTGAGACAAGATTTCCCTTCACTAAATCCATGTTGGCTTTGTCTCATTAATCCACGCTTTTTGAATATACTCTGTTTGTGCTTTATAATAGTCGCTACCATTTTGCCCAGCACTGACGTCAGGCTCACTGGTCTATAATTTCCCAGATCACCTCTGGAAACTTTTTAAAAAATCAGTGTTACATCAGCCACCCTCCAATCTTCCAGTACCATGCTTGATTTTAAAGATAAATTATATAGCAATAGCAATAATTCTGCAAGTTGATTTTTCAATTCTATTACTACTCTAGGATGAATATAGTCCAATCCAGGTGATTTGCTACTCTTCAATTTGTCAAATTGCGCCATTACATCTTCCAGGTTTACAGAGATTTCATTCAGTTTCTCTGACTCATCAGCTTTGAATACCATTTCAGGCACAAGTATCTCTCCCAAATCTTCCTCAGTGATGACCATAGCAAATAATTCATTTAATCTCTCCACTAGGGCTTTGCCTTCCCTGAGTGCCCATATTACCCCTCGGTAATCTAGCGGTCAAACTGATTCTTTTGCTGCTCCTTGCTTTTAATAAACAAACAAAAAAAGTTTACTATTGGGCTCATTTTCGAAAGAGAAGGACGCCCATCTTTCGACACAAATCGGAAGATGGTGTCCTTCTCCTAGGGTCGTCCAAATCAGTATAATCGAAAGCCGATTTTGGACGTCCCCAACTGCTTTCCATCGCAGGGACATCCAAAGTTCAAGGGGGTGTATCGGAGGCATAGCGAAGGCAAGACTTGGGCGTGCCTAACACATGGACATCCTCGACCCATAATGGAAAAAAAGTGAGTCCTTGACAAGCACTTGGACGACTTTACCTGGTGCTGTTTTTCTTATGACCAAGCCATGAAAAGGTGGCTGAAATGACCAGATGACCACCAGAGAGAATCGGGGATGACCTCCCCTTACTCCCCCAGTGGTCACTAACCCCCTCTCACCCTCAAAAACATCTTTAAAAATATTGATTGCTAGCTTCTATGTCAGCCTCAGATGTCATAATCAGATCCATCACAACAATATGCAGGTACCTGGAACAGTTTTAGTGAGTGCAGTGCACTTCAGGCAGGCGGACCCAGGCCCATCCCCCTCCCTACCTGTTACGTTTGTGGAGGAAAGTGAGCTTTCCAAAACCCACCAGAAACCAACTGTACCCACATCTAGGTGCCCCCCTTCACCCATAAGGGCTATGGTAGTGGTGTACAGTTGTGGGTAGTGGGTTTTAGGGGGTGGTTGGGGGCTCAGCACACAAGGTAAGGGAGCTATGTTCCTTGGAGCATTTTATGAAGTCCACTGCAGTGCCCCCTTGGGTGCCCAGTTGGTGTCCTGGCATGTCAGGGGGACCAGTGCACTACAAATGCTGGCTCCTCCCACAACCAAAGGGCTTGCATTTGGTCACTTATGAGATGGGTGTCCTTGGTTTCCTTTATCGCCGAAAATCAGAAACGACCAAGTCTAGGGATGACCATCTCTAAGGATGATCAAAAATTTCAAGATTTGGGCATCCCCAACCATATTATTGAAACGAAAGATGGACGTCCATTTTGTTTCGATAATACGGGTTTCCCCTCCCTTCCATCGGGACATTTTGTGAGGACGTCCTCAACAAAACTTGGGCGTCCCTTTCGATTATGCCCCTCCACATGTTTTTGCCTCCAACACAATCTTTATTTATTTATTTATTGCATTTCTATCCCACATTTTCCCACCTCTTTTCAGGCTCAAAGTCCTTCTTTCAAAGTCCTTCTTTGTCTTCCTTATCAACACTTTGCATTTGACTTACCATTCCTTATACTGTTCCTTATTATTTTCAGTCAGATACTTCTTCCATTTTCTGAAGGATTTTCTTTTAGGTCTAATAGCTTCCTTCAGCTCACTTTTTAACCATGCCAGCTGTTGCTTGGCCTTCTTTATTCCTTTTTTAATACATGGAATATAACTGATTTGTGCTTCCAGGATGGTATTTTTGAACAGCATTCATACCTGATGTAAATTTTTGACCTTTGCAGCTGCTCCTCTAAATTTTGTTTTTCATCATTCTTTTCATTTTATCATAGTCTCCTTTTTCAAAAGTAAAATGCTAATGTATTGAATATCCTGTGTGTACTTACTCCCCATAAAGCAGTCCTTGATTTTGTCAAGGAATTTTACCACTCTATCATTCTCTGATGTTACATTTACTTAGTCAATATCGGGGAAATTGAAACCACCCATTATTATTGTGTTTCCCAGTTTGTTAGGCTCCCTAATTTCTGATAACATTTCTACATCTGTCTGTCCATCCTGGCCAGGTGGACGGTAGTATAGTCCTATCACTATCCTTTTCCCCTTTAAACATGGAATTTCAATCCATAGGGATTCCAAGATGTGTTTTGTGTCCTACAGAATTGTCAATCTATTTGATTCAAGACCCTCCTTAACATACACTGCTACCCCTCCACCAATTTGATCCACCCTATCACTACGATATTATTTGTACCCTGGTATGACAGTGTCCCACTGGTTGTCTTCCTTCCACCAGGTCTCAAAGATGCCTATTATATCAACTTTTTTCATTTAGTGCAATATATTCTAACTCTCCCATCTTATTTCTTAGGTTTATGGCATTCACATATAGACAAATAATGAGAGGAGTGGAACAGGTAGACGTGAATCATTTGTTTACTCTTTCCAAAAATACTAGGACTAGGGGGTATGCAATGAAGCTATAAAGTAGTAAATTTAATACGAATTGGAGAAACCTTTTCTTCTCTCAATGTGTAATTAAACTCTGGAATTCGTTGCCAGAGAATGTGGTAAAGGCAGTTATCTTAGCGGGGTTTAAAAAGGGTCTTGACAGCTTCCTAAAGGAAAAGTCCGTAGACCATTATTAAATTGACTTGGGAAAATCCACTGCTTATTTCTGGGATAAGCATAATAAAATGTATAGAGCTTTTCCCCCTTCCCCAGAATCTTGCCCAGTTCCTTACAAATCTAAATCCCTCTTCCCTGCACCATTGCCTCATCCATGCATTGAGACTCCAGAGCTCTACTTGTCTCTTGGGCCCTGCGCGTGGAATGGGCAGCACTTCTGAAACTTTTACCCTAGAGGTTCTGGATTTGAGCTTTCTACCTAAGAGGCTAAATTTAACTTCCAGAACCTCCCTCTCACATTTTCCTTTGCCATTGGTACCCACATGTACCAAGACAGCCAGATCCTCCCCAGCACTATCTAAAATCCTATCTAGGTGACGCATGAAATCCACCACCTTCGCACCAGGCAGGCAAATGACCAGGCGATCCTCACGTCCAACAGCCACTCAGCTATCTACATGCCTAACAATCGAATCACCAATTACAACAGCCATCTTAACCCTTTCCTCCAGGGCAGAAGCTCCTGGACACATATCCTTGGTGCAAGAGGATATTGCATCCCCTGGTGGGCTGATCCTGGCTACAGGATTACTTCCAGCTTCACCAGGGGGGTTCTGTTTTCTCTTTCTCCACAAGCAACAGCAACCCCACACAACATCATTTTATTTCCACATCATACAACATTTCTCTTATACCCTTTTTTTCCTCACATGTTACTCAACAGTATATACTTTATTGCAGTAACATCAAACTTTTATTTTAACAATTCATTTTTTCTTCGCTTATCATAATTTCTATTATCAACACATTTCCAAACAGTACTATATATTAACTGTGTATGCCCCCACTTTATTCAACAACCACAATTCAGCTTTATCTATCCAACATTCAAATAGGTTATCATGTTTCCCCACAACTCTGAACATATTGATTCATATGTCCTCTTTACCTTCATTATGAACACTCCCCTCCTTCCAGGACCAGGACCAGGACCAGGTAGTGGGGGTCCATCCCAACATTATTTCCATTTCATAACTCAACATTTTCTTTTCTCAACAACATTTTCTTTCCCATAACACTTTAACCGGGCTAGGAACCCCCCTCCTCCCACATTTGAGACCTGGGTCCAACCCAACATTTTTCCAAACACATGCTAACATATTTGCTCTACAACTAACACATAGTTATCTATTTTTTCCTAACATTTACTTTTTTAACTAGGGCATCTTGCCCAACCATTCACTTAACTTTATTTTCATGCTTATTTATTTCTTTAACACAGCTTAATTTTATTCACCAATTTCACCCCATCCCTTTTTCAGTATTGGACCTGAGCCCCAATTCAGCAGTCCCAAATCAGCCATACCACTTATGTTTGGACTTTCTCACAATCAGTCCTCCATGGATCAATCTCGGGACAGCATAAACCTGAATCTGATGGCCCAAATCCACAATTGGTGTTTTCTTAAACAAGGTCTTTATTTCAAATCAATAAAAGCAAACCCGACACGAATCGTGTTTCGGCCGTAAAGGCCTGCGTCAGGGGTCTATTGATTTCCAATATAGAAAAAAGCTCTTGCAGATCAAACTGACAAACAGTTAACTTCTTGCTAACTGAGAAATCACGTACAGAGTGATACTGCACAAATTCCTCTGTCCAACTCGGTATACCGGTATACTCGGTATGCCTCAGATCCACATGCATTCTCCCTGAGATCCTGTGTCATTTCCGCTCCCTCAAATCCTCCTCCTACAATCTGCAGAGCCACAGGCTCATTTCCACTCTCTCCCTGGGTTTCCATTTCAGCCTCCGGTAGAGCACTGAACCAGTATTTCAAGATGTCCAAATGTTGTTTCAGAATGTCTAATAAGGTCAGACGATCTTCCTCATTTGTTAAGGGGGGGTTCAGCAGACCCCTCTCCCACTTCCTAATCATGGTAACTAAGAGATCTAATGCTGTCAGCAACTCCATCCTTTGGGCATGATATCCCCGTTCACTCCCTGGTCCAAACCTTCCAGTTTCCTCCCCCATCTCCTAGGTCACCTCTGACACACCCATGTTGACTCAGTAAGATCCTCCAGCCCTTTACCCAGATACTCACAGCTTTGGTGCACTTCTCTATGTCCATTAGTGTGGGCTTTTACTGGGTGGGAAATTCCAGGTTTAGCAGCACTTACAATTTCAAAGAGAACAAATCTGTAATGCATACAGCAAGAAATTTATAATCCACAAGGCAATAAGAATCCGCAGGCAAAATATTTAATTTGTAATCCACTATAAGGGAAGTCCTTCAGCTCAGTTTCCCAAAAGCCAGATTTATAATCCTGCAGTGAAAGTGTTGTCCTCTTTGGTCTTCCAAACGTCCCATGTTGGACGCCATTTTGTGTATCCTGGGTCTCACCTGTGCACTAGCTCCAGCCTCAGGCAACAACAAAAAAAGATCCTTTACACAAACTTCACAGTCCTTGTTCACTCTTGGGCCACTCTTACCACATACCAGATTTCCAGTTCATTTCCAGTCGAGCTGGGGTGGGTCAGTGGTCCGGAATAAAGACCCAGGGGTTTGGGAGACACATTTTCCAGTTTTGGGTTCCACTTAGCTCTTCAGTCCAGAACCATACAGCACTCTGCAGGATTTACTAACAAACTCAACTTTATTGTAACTTCTGTAACAGTTTGTAACTTCAATGATACTTCACAGCAGTCACTTATATAAGCTCATATTTAAATTAATCTTATACTTCTGCTATTCTGGTGTGAGGGAGGCACCTATACCACTTTCTTCTTGGGTGTATGTACAGGAGATTATTTTCTTTTTGTCAGGGCTATACACATATTCACAAACACACCTGTCCATGCCTATCCTGTTCACCAGATGTAACCCCACGGGTGTTCTGTTCTCCACTGACTCTTTCCACTACCACTAGGCACAGTCCCTTATGGCTATCCTCCTTCTGTGGGTGTACCTTACAGGGCAGCACCCCAGCCTTGAGCAGGCTATGCCCCGCCATGAACCCTGCTTATGGGCCAGACTCCTCAATCTGTCCAAAACTCTGACTCCTGTACCAGTTACTGTTGAATGGGCCAACAACTGCTCCTCATTTCTAGCCCAATCTTAAGGTGGCACTTCAGGATCCCCCTTCTCCTTCTTCAGGTCACTTGGCAGGGACTTGCAGGCAACCAAAGAACTCTCTAAAGGGTAAACACTCCTCTTTATCTCCTCCTAATCTCCTCTCCCCCACACCCCTTCACTCTCCAGAACTAGGGCACAATTTCTTTGTATTTTATTTCAAACTCCACCCCTTGGGCTGGGCCTCCTCCCACTCATGGACCTCCCTGTTACTCCCCCCATTGACTCTATACAGGGATCCTATCTCTTGGTAATCCCCAACCTAATAGGGGATTATACCTATATGCAATTTATTGTAATGCATCTTGGTTTAAGGCACCATATAAAACAATGAAATAATAATAATAATTGATGGCTCTATTGCATTCATTTTTTTAAGAATAGCAAGACTATCCAGCTTATTTCCGAAAGAGAAAGACGCCCATATTTCGACCCAAATCGGGACATAGGCATCTTTCTCCCATGGGCGGCCAAATCGGTATAATCAAAAGCCAATTTTGGGCGTCTTCACCTGCACTCCGTTGCGGAAATGGCCAAAGTTGGCGGGGGCGTGTCGGAGGCGTGGTGAAGGTGGGACTGGGATGTGGTTATCGGCCGAACAGAAATGGGCGACTTTCGCCGATAATGGAAAAAAATAGCCGTTTTTAGCGAGAATTTAGGTCACTTGTTTTGGACCCTTTTTTTCACGAACAAGTCCCAAAAAAGTGCCCTAAATGACCAGATGACCACCGGAGGGAATCGGGGATGACCTCCCCTGACTCCCCCATTGGTCACTAACCCCCTCCCACAAAAAAAAAAGAACTTTAACAACTTTTTTTCCCAGCCTGTATGTCAGCCTCAAATGTCATACCCAGCTCCATCACAGCAGTATGCAGGTCCCTGGAGCAGTTGTTAGTGGGTGCAGTGGACTTCAGGCAGGCGGACCCAGGCCCATTCCACCCCCTACCTGTTATACTTGTGCTAGTTAATGCTGAGCCCTCCAAAAAAACCCAAAACCCACTGTACCCACATGTAGGTGCCCCCCTTCACCCCTTAGGGCTATGGTAATGGTGTAGACTTGTGGGCTGTGGGTTTTGGGGGGATTTGGGGGGGCTCAGAACACAAGGGAAGGGTGCTATGCACCTGGGAGCTCTTTTACTGTTTTTTGTTAATTTGTAAAAGTGCCCCTTAGGGTGCCCGGTTGGTGTCCTGGCATGTGAGGGGGACCAGTGCACTACGAATCCTGGCCCCTTCCACGACCCAATGCCTTGGATTTGTTCATTTTTGAGATGGGCACCTTCGGTTTCCATTATCGCTGAAAACCGATAGCACCCAGCTGAAAACGGTCAACTCCTAGGCATTTGCCCCGCACAACCCGTATTATTGGAAAAAAGATGAGCGCCCATCTTTTTTCGAAAATACGGGTTGTCCCATTCACGGAAATAGGCGCCCACGGATATAGGCGCCCATAGAGATGGCCGTTCATGTTCAATTATGCCCCTCTATGTGTCCTTGGAGGCAAGAGGATAAACCATGACTGGCTTGTTTTGTCCTGGAGGTAGTTCATCATATTAGTGAAACCCAGTGACAAAGATGAATTCTTTTGATAGAACAGAAAATGAGCATAATACACAGCCTTTTGTTCACATACTAGCAAGAAATTGAAACACTACCAATCAGGTCAGATTAATGGTCTGTATCTAAACATAATGATCAATGGCTCTGGATGACTTCTTTAATATGTAATGAAGAAAATTCCCACAACACAAAAATTTCACAGCAAATTAGTCAGGATCACCTCATTTTTCTTTTTCTCATAGCCCCATCAGAATTACACCTTCTGCGACACAGCTGTTTTGATGTAAGATGACGTTTCTGGGATGTCCGAGGAAATGGGAGGATAACAGAATGAGTAGAAAATGATAGAAAACATGTTAATAAAACATTATAAGCAATTGTTTAAACACATAAGGTTCATATGAACATAAGAATAGCCGTACGGGGTCAGATCAATGGTCAGTATAGCCCAGTATCCTATTTCCAACAATGGCTACTCCAGGTCACAAGTGCCTGTCAGAAACCCAAATAGCAGCAACATTCCATGCTACAAATCCCAGGACAAGCAGTGGCTTCCCATGTCTGTCTCAATAGAGACTGTAGACATTTCCTCCAGGAACTTGTGCAAAAACCATTTTTTTGTTAACCCAGATATGCTAACCATGTTACCACATCCTTTGGCAACGAGTTCCAGAGATTAACAATTCATTGAGTGAAAAAATATTTCCTTCTATTTATTTTAAAAGTATTTCCATGTAACTTCATTAAGAGTCCCTTAGTCTTTGTACTTTTTGAAAGAGTAAAAACATCGATTCACTTCTACTAATTCTACACCACTCAGGATTTTGTAGACCTCAATCATATCTCCCCTCAGTCGCTTCTTTTCCAAGCTGAAGAGCCCTAATACCTCTTTAGCCTTCCCTCATATGAGGGGAGTTCCACCCCCTTATAAGCATATAAGCACATAAGCACTGCCATACTGGGAAAAGACCAAGGGTCCATCAAGCCCAGCATCCTGTCTCCGACAGCGGCCAATCCGGGCTTCAAGAACCCGGCAACCCCCCCCCCCCCCCAAAAAAAAAAAAATAATAATAATTTTTTAAATAATGTTCAATGGATTTTTCCTTCAGGAATCTGTCCAAACCCCCCTTAAACTCCGTAAGGCCAGCTGCTGTCACTACATTCTCCGGCACACACTTAAACACCCTCCTCCCCAGTCCCATCCAATCTTAACCAATACATTTAGGAATCTTCAGGCTATTGACCCTTCTACTCTGTCCTTCAGTGTTTCAAATCTCTTCTCTACTACTATGATATCCAAGTCTGTCAATGAGTCTCTCTCTTCCTATAATACTATTCTCTCCTCTGCTCTGGATACTCTCGCTCCTCCCATTCCCCGTTCTGTAAAACGTACCAAACCCCAGCCTTGGCTGACCTCTAGAATCCGCTACCTACGTTCCTGTGCTCGCTCTGTAGAACACCTTTAGCTGAAATCCCGTGCCCATGCTGACATCATACATTTCAAATTCTTGCTGACCTCCTTCCAGTCTGCCCTTTTACTTGCCAAACAGGACTATTACATCCAGTTAACAAATTCTCTTGGCTCAAACCCTCAACGTCTCTTTGCCACACTGAACTCTCTCCTCAAAGTGCCTTCACCTCCAACCACCCCTTCACTTTCCCCCCAGACTCTTGCTGAGTACTTTCATGATAAGGTTCACAAGATTAAACTTGAATTCTCAACCAGGTCACCTCCATTTCTCCTTCCCTTAGTCCATTCTCTCAACCCTCCAACCCCTGCCTCCTTTTCTTCCTTTTCTGAAATCACTGAAGAGGAAACTACACATCTTATTTCCTCCTCGAAACTAACTACCTGTTCCTCTAATCCTATTCCCACCCATCTACTTAACACTATCTCTCTTATGGTCATCCCTTTTATCTGTCATATCCTCAATCTTTCACTGTTCACTGCAACTGTTCTTGATGCCTTCAAACATGCCATAGTCACACCACTCCTTAAAAAACCTTTATTGGACCTTACCTGTCCTTCCAACTATCGCCCCATCTCCCTCCTCCCTTTCCTATCCAAGATACTTGAATGTGCTGTTCACCGCCATTGCCTTGACTTTCTTTTATCTCAAGCTATTCTTGATCCACTTGAATCTGGCTTTTGCCCCCTTCATTCAACTGAAACAGCGCTTGCTAAAGTCTACAATGATCTGTGCTTGGCCAGATCCAAAGATCTCTATTCTATCCTCATCCTTCTCGATCTATCTGCTGCTTTTGACACTGTTGATCACAGCCTACTCCTTGATATGCTGTCCTCACTTGAATTTCAGGGCTCTGTTCTTTCCTGGTTTTCTTCTTATCTCTCCCAGTGTACCTTTAGTGTATACTCTAGTGGATCCTCCTCTACTTCTATCCCACTGTCAGTTGATGTACCTCAGGGATCTGTCCTGGGACCTCTTCTTTTCTCCTTCCCTTGGTACTCTGATCTCATCCCATGGTTTTCAGTATCATCTTTACGCTGATGACTCCCAGATCTACCTCTCCACACCAGAAATCTCAGCCAAAATCCAGGCCAAAGTATCAGCCTGCCTGTCTGACATTGCTGCCTGGCTGACCAAGACTGAGCTTCTTATCTTTCCCCCTAAACCAACCTCTCTTCCTCCCCCATTCTCTGTTTCTGTGGAACCTTGGGGTCATCTTTGACTCCTCCCACTCCTTCTCTGCACATATTCAGCAGACTGCTAAAACCTGTCGTTTCTTTCTCTATAATATCACCAAAATTTCCCTTTCCTTTCTGAACACACTACCAGAACCCTCATCCACACTCTTATCACCTCTCGCTTAGACTATTGCAACTTGCTTCTCACAGGTCTCCCACTTAGCCATCTCTCTCCTCTTCAATCTGTTCAAAATTCTGCTGTACGACTAATATTCCGCCAGTGTCGTTATGCTCATATTAGCCCTCTCCTCAAGTCACTTCACTGGTTTCCTATCTGTTTCTGCATACAGTTCAAACTCCTCTTATTGACCTATAAATGCATTCACTCTGTAGCTCCTCAGTGCCTCTCCACTCTCATCTCTCCCTACATGCCTCCCCGGGAACTCCGTTCACTGGGTAAATCTCTGTTATCGGCACCCTTCTCCACCGCTAACTCCAGACTTCGTTCATCTTACTATACCATATGCCTGGAATAGACTTCCTGAGCTGGTATGTCAAGCTCCATCTCTGGCCATCTTCAAATCTAAGCTAAAAGTCCACCTTTTTGATGCTGTTTTTAACTCCTTACCCTTATTCACTTGTTCAGAACCCTTATTTTATCATCCTCACTTTAATATTCCCTTATCTCTTGTTTGTCCTGTTTGTCTGTCCTAATTAGATTGTAAGCTCTGTCGAGCAGGGACTGTCTCTTCATGTTCAAGTGCACAGCGCTGCATATGTCTAGTAGCGCTATAGAAATGATAAGTAGTAGTAGTAGAATTGCTAATTTACTCTTTCCAAAAATACAAGGACTAGGGGGCATGCAATGAAGCTACTAAATAGTAAATTTAAAACAAATCGGAAAACAAATGTCTTCATGCAACATGTAATTAAACTGTGGAATTCATTGCCAGAGAATGTAGTAAAAGCAGTTAGTGTAGCAGGGTTTAAAAATGTTTGGACAAATTTCTACAAGATAATTCCATCAATGTGCTGTCCTGCACCTATTTTACAGCAGATTCTATGTTTGGCAGCAAGATCATTTAAAATACTATAGCTGAGTGTGGAGAAAACAATCTGTAGCCCCCTCCTCCTCTCCCCCCCCCCCCCCCCCCCAAATAAATATGCTAGCCCTTGCTCTCAGTGAAATACAGGCCAAGGGCTCATAATAAGAGCTAGGCCAGTCTGAGGGGTATTAAATCAGAAGGGAGAAGGAAGGCTACAAGGGAAGACTCCAGAAGGCCAGAGAGAAAGGACGTGTCATGTAATGCTGTTCCACCATGTGACTGCCTGATTTATTTGTACTGCTATTGGTAAGATTGTAATAAACTATCTTATTATATCTATTGAATACTGGGTTCCTTTCTAATTACAGACGTAGCTACAGCTTGGTCTGTGCAGAACTGTCATGAGCAGATGCAGGGTCGGGGTGATTAAGTATCTAGAGGGGATAGATAACTCTGTCCAGGGTAGTACAGAGAGCCCATGGCTTCCGCTGCCCAAACGGGCATACATGCCTTTGCAGACACTATAATATGTGAAGCCTGCTACAAACCTTGACTCAGCCAACCTTCATCCTGTATGCTTGGATATTTATGGTTCTAGATTTTTCATAAATTTGTACTTATTCTCACTGCCTTGTTTGCAACACTGTTGTTTACATTCTGTATTTCTCTACCATTTCTGAAAGAAATGCTATAACATTTTAACTTTCTTTTGTTTTTGTGCTGTTTGAAATTGTTCCCCCACATACCTACTAGGGGTCCATCCCTTTATCGCTGCTATTTTGACTGTTTTTCTTTCTCTATTGTTGAGCACTAGTGTCCACATATCCTCAACCTCTTCTGCTTGCCAAGGTCCAAACTTGAGACTGCATTCTTTCTACTCCAGTTCATCCAAGAAGTCTAAGGCATCCAGAGCAGACCACCTTCTCGCATGGGTAAGCCCGGCTACAAAGGGAAGGTGTTTCAATAGGACGCCTTGTCTCAAACCGGTGAAGATCATAACAACCTAAGCAAGAATTTAGGGTCCAAATGGAATTCTTCACACCTGATACCGGATGACCCATGTGAACAATTGACTGACACACCAATGTGGACTCACCAGTTCGGCCTGCTCCTGTCTCATCTTGATACTTTTGCGTT
The DNA here is from genome assembly GCF_901765095.1 of Microcaecilia unicolor. Lineage (NCBI taxonomy): Eukaryota > Metazoa > Chordata > Amphibia > Gymnophiona > Siphonopidae > Microcaecilia > Microcaecilia unicolor. The sequence goes on along the minus strand of NC_044031.1, from coordinate 52,496,922 downwards.
TCCACTCTTATTTTACATCATCTTTCCTCCAGGGACATTCTTCCTGCACAATTTGGGACTCTTGACATAATGACACATACTAATTAACTTGGTTTTCTACTGCTTCTATTGTGGTTACCTGTACTGCATTCTGTGTTATAGATAGATAGATAGATAGATAGATAGATAGATAGATAGATAGATAGATAGATAGATAGATAGATAGATAGATAGATAGATAGATAGATAGATAGATATTCCCTTTTCCTCCCCAGGTCAACACTTAGGTCAGGTATTTTCTTATGTACCCACTCTGCCCTTATTTTAGCTTCACACGCATAACTAGCTTTAATTTGGCTTCCTTCTTTTCAAACTGTTATACCCTTCATCAATTGTCCCCTGCTAATTTCTCAATCATCAAGAGGGGAGGTACTGATAGTCTTTAGCTTTGCCTGTGCCTCCAGTCATCGAAAAGCTCTCACAGTTGGAGACTTGGTGCGCTGGAAGTACTACACCAGCCACCCCCACCAGTCTAGTGATTGCCACTCCTCCTCAACCATTAGCCACCACTTCCTGACCTGATACCTATGTCAGAAGGGCGTATTCCAAATTTAAACAAAGAAAAACAAACAGCTGTCCTGTTAAACTATTTTCCTTTTGAGAAGGTCAATTTGTAATTAGCTAAGTTATGTAAAATGTTCAGCATGTATAAAAGAGATATTGCAAGTTAGCTAGAAGGAATAAGAGATGTGAAAGATTTTTTAACAGGATTGTATAAGGAGTGTATAGTTTCAGAACAGTGACCCCTACAGTTGCATTGTCATGACAGGATATTTTGTCATGTTTGATAATGCTTCTGTCTACATAATTCGATTTTTACATATACCTTGATCTATGCAAAGAATGAAATCTGAAGAACTCCCTTAAGTTAATGGCATGTTACTAATGAAGTGGACAATTATTAGATGGACTGTTTAAGTAACTGGAAACCATGAGAAGCCTTCAGTAGAAGTCTCCTAGATGTCTTCCATGTGAACCCCTGCCTGCCTGAGTGAGCCTGTCCGAGCGAATCCCCTGCCCGAGTGAATCTTTTAACAGTATGCAGACTGCTGTTTCACAGTACCAGAACCACCCTACACTGACCTATGAAAGCCTCTGATGCAAAATTGTCTACTCATCAGATCAATGAAATTTTAAGTGACTTTGAATTCCCTGATTTCTAGCTGCTTACATTTTAAAACTACACAGTGGACTCTTTTCCAAAAGATTTTATTCTTTTTTACTGATTTATCCCTTTATATCATGAGCTGTTTTATGCACTGCTAATGTTATACAAATGTTCACCATGCTAGGGAAAACTTTTATGTTTTTCAAATTGCTAAATAACACCCTGTCTCCGAAGTTTAGTATAACAGTTAATTGCAACTGCTTTAAGTAAGAAAAAACCTACAGGCCCCTATGTCCTGTATTAACACCCTATGGCTGATACCAAGCTTATTCCTGCAACAAAGGAAAAAGATCATGCTCCTTTGTATTTTCCAAAAACACTATAACTCAACAGTGCCTTCATATATGATCTAGATCTGTTACACCTAGCAGTAAGATAATGGCAAAACTATTATCCTGCCCATAATTATAAAACTACTGCAGGTTAAGCAGTGCAACACTCATAATTGGAGTGGATAAGTGGCCTAGTGGTGGACTTTGTTCCTGAGGAACTGAGTTCAATTTCCACTTCAGGCACAGGCAGCTCCTTGTGACTCTGGGCAAGTCACTTAACCCTATGTAAGCCGCATTGAGCCTGCCATGAGTGGGAAAGTGCGGGGTACAAATGTAACAAAAAAATAATAATTATAATGCTCATGAGTTTGCAGTAGTTATTCATTATTTGGCCAATATTAATCCTTTTTAAATGCTAAAATGAAATATTTGTTCCCTATTGACACCAGTTTCAGCTATATTTATACAATCAAAGCTGATCATTAGTCAAACTTTGATTGAAAATTTTCTTTCCCCCGCCTTCCAACCTCAGCTTTGTAATAATGATATATTGATTACAATCATATGCACTCAACCTTATTGATTCCATTGTATGGTACCTAGACTTAATTGACTTCTCATGTTTCCAAGTCTCGCTCCGCCCTAGAGGGGTAGTTGTAGCATAGTTAGGCCCCTTGGGTTGGTTATGGTAAAAAGGGGAATCCCAATGCTGCATTTCATGCAGCATATAATTATATATCCACATACTGACTCTTGCTATGGCCTTGTCCCACTATGACAGAGCACCTCTGTCACCTCAAAGTTATACCTCCCCCCCCCCCCCACAGAACTCTAAGAGCTCTCTGGAAAGGACGGCCACCCCCACTCATAGTCATGTGTGCCGCCCCCCCCCCCCCCGGGGGGGGGGGGAGGCGGCAAGAGGAGAATGAAGAAATATGCTAGCCCTTGCTCTCAGTGAAATACAGGCCAATAGCTCATAAAGCGAATGCTACATACCTGTAGAAGGTATTCTCCGAGGACAGCAGGCTGATTGTTCTCACTGATGGGTGACGTCCACGGCAGCCCCTCCAATCGGAAACTTCACTAGCAAAGTCCTTTGCTAGCCCTCGCGCGCCCGCGCGCACCGCGCATGCGCGGCCGTCTTCCCGCCCGAAACCGGCTCGAGCCGGCCAGTCCAGTATGTAGCAAGACAATACACTTCAAGGGAAGACACAACTCCAAAGGGGAGGCGGGCGGGTTTGTGAGAACAATCAGCCTGCTGTCCTCGGAGAATACCTTCTACAGGTATGTAGCATTCGCTTTCTCCGAGGACAAGCAGGCTGCTTGTTCTCACTGATGGGGTATCCCTAGCCCCCAGGCTCACTCAAAACAACAACATTGGTCAATTGGGCCTCGCAACGGCGAGGACATAACTGAGATTGACCTAAAAAATTTACCAACTAACTGAGAGTGTAGCCTGGAACAGAACAAACAGGGCCCTCGGGGGGTGGAGTTGGATCCTAAAGCCCAAACAGGTTCTGAAGAACTGACTGCCCGAACCGACTGTCACGTCGGGTATCCTGCTGCAGGCAGTAATGAGATGTGAATGTGTGGACAGATGACCACGTCGCAGCTTTGCAAATTTCCTCCATGGTGGCTGACTTCAAGTGGGCTACCGACGCTGCCATGGCTCTAACATTATGAGCCGTGACATGACCCTCAAGAGCCAGCCCAGCCTGGGCGTAAGTGAAGGAAATGCAATCTGCTAGCCAATTGGATATGGTGCGTTTCCCTACAGCCACTCCCCTCTTGTTGGGATCAAAAGAAACAAACAATTGGGCGGACTGTCTGTGGGGCTGTGTCCGCTCCAGATAGAAGGCCAATGCTCTCTTGCAGTCCAATGTGTGCAGCTGACGTTCAGCAGGGCAGGAATGAGGACGGGGAAAGAATGTTGGCAAGACAATTGACTGGTTCAGATGGAACTCCGACACAACCTTTGGCAGAAACTTAGGGTGAGTGCGGAGGACTACTCTGTTGTGATGAAATTTGGTGTAAGGGGCCTGGGCTACCAGGGCCTGAAGCTCACTGACTCTACGAGCCGAGGTAACTGCCACCAAGAAAATGACCTTCCAGGTCAAGTACTTCGGATGGCAGGAATTCAGTGGCTCGAAAGGAGGTTTCATCAGCTGGGTGAGAACGACATTGAGATCCCATGACACTGTAGGAGGCTTGACAGGGGGCTTTGACAAAAGCAAACCTCTCATGAAGCGAACAACTAAAGGCTGTCCTGAGATCGGCTTACCTTCCACTTGGTAATGGTATGCACTGATTGCACTAAGGTGAACCCTTACGGAGTTGGTCTTCAGACCAGACTCAGACAAGTGGAGAAGGTATTCAAGCAGGGTCTGTGTAGGACAAGAGCGAGGATCTAGGGCCTTGCTGTCACACCAGACGGCAAACCTCCTCCAATGAAAGAAGTAACTTCTCTTAGTGGAGTCTTTCCTGGAAGCAAGCAAGATGCGGGAGACACCCTCTGGCAGACCCAAAGAGGCAAAGTCTACGCCCTCAACATCCAGGCCGTGAGAGCCAGGGACTGGAGGTTGGGATGCAGAAGAGCCCCTTCGTCCTGCGTGATGAGGGTCGGAAAACACTCCAATCTCCACGGTTCTTCGGAGGATAACTCCAGAAGAAGAGGGAACCAGATCTGACGCGGCCAAAAAGGAGCAATCAGAATCATGGTGCCTCGGTCTTGCTTGAGTTTCAACAAAGTCTTTCCCACCAGAGGAATGGGAGGATAAGCATACAGGAGGCCCTCCCCCCAATCCAGGAGGAAGGCATCCGACGCCAGTCTGCCGTGGGCCTGAAGCCTGGAACAGAACTGAGGGACCTTGTGGTTCACTTGAGATGCGAAGAGATCCACCAGGGGGGTGCCCCACGCCTGGAAGATCTGTCGCACCACACGGGAATTGAGCGACCACTCGTGAGGTTGCATAATCCTGCTCAACCTGTCGGCCAGACTGTTGTTTACGCCTGCCAGATATGTGGCTTGGAGCACCATGCCTTGACGGCGAGCCCAGAGCCACATGCTGACGGCTTCCTGACACAGGGGGCGAGATCCGGTGCCCCCCTGCTTGTTGACATAGTACATGGCAACCTGATTGTCTGTCTGAATTTGGATAATTTGGTGGGACAGCCGATCTCTGAAAGCCTTCAGAGCGTTCCAGATCGCTCGCAACTCCAGAAGATTGATCTGTAGATCGCTTTCTTGGAGGGACCACCTTCCTTGGGTGTGAAGCCCATCGACATGAGCTCCCCATCCCAGGAGAGACGCATCCGTGGTCAGCACTTTTTGAGGCTGAGGAATTTGGAAGGGACGTCCCAGAGTCAAATTGGAGCAAATCGTCCACCAATACAGGGATTCGAGAAAACTCGTGGACAGGTGGATCACGTCCTCTAGACCCCCGGCGGCCTGATACCACTGGGAGGCTAGGGTCCATTGAGCAGATCTCATGTGAAGGCGGGCCATGGGAGTCACATGAACTGTGGAAGCCATGTGGCCCAGCAATCTCAACATCTGCCGAGCTGTGATCTGCTGGGACGCTCGCACCCGCGAGACGAGGGACAACAAGTTGTTGGCCCTCGCCTCTGGGAGATAGGCGCGAGCCGTCCGAGAATCCAGCAGGGCTCCGATGAATTCGAGTTTCTGCACTGGGAGAAGATGGGACTTTGGGTAATTTATCACAAACCCCAGTAGCTCCAGGAGGCGAATAGTCATCTGCATGGACTGCAGGGCTCCTGCCTCGGATGTGTTCTTCACCAGCCAATCGTCGAGATATGGGAACACGTGCACCCCCAGCCTGCGAAGCGCCGCTGCTACCACAGCTAGGCACTTTGTGAACACCCTGGGCGCAGAGGCGAGCCCAAAGGGTAGCACACAGTACTGGAAGTGGCGTGCGCCCAGCTGAAATCGCAGATACTGTCTGTGAGCTGGCAGTATCGGGATGTGTGTGTAGGCATCCTTCAAGTCCAGAGAGCATAGCCAATCGTTTTGCTGAATCATGGGGAGAAGGGTGCCCAGGGAAAGCATCCTGAACTTTTCTTTTACGAGATATTTGTTCAGGGCCCTTAGGTCTAGGATGGGACGCATCCCCCCTGTTTTCTTTTCCACAAGGAAGTACCTGGAATAGAACCCCAGCCCTTCTTGCCCGGATGGCACGGGCTCGACCGCATTGGCGCTGAGAAGGGCGGAGAGTTCCTCTGCAAGTACCTGCTTGTGCTGGAAGCTGTAGGACTGAGCTCCCGGTGGACAATTTGGAGGTTGTGAGGCCAAATTGAGGGTGTATCCTTGCCGGACTATTTGGAGAACCCACTGATCGGAGGTTATGAGAGGCCACCTTTGGTGAAAAGCTTTCAACCTCCCTCCGACAGGCAGGTCGCCCGGCACTGACACTTGGATGTCGGCTATGCTCTGCTGGAGCCAGTCAAAAGCTCGCCCCTTGCTTTTGCTGGGGAGCCGCGGGGCCTTGCTGATTCGCACGCTGCTGACGAGAGCGAGCGCGCTGGGGCTTAGCCTGGGCCGCAGGCTGTCGGGAAGGAGGATTGTACCTACGCTTGCCAGAAGTATAGGGAACAGTCTTCCTTCCCCCGAAAAATCGTCTACCTGTAGAGGTAGAAGCTGAAGGCTGCCGGCGGGCGAACTTGTCGAATGCGGTGTCCCGCTGGTGGAGAGACTCTACCACCTGCTCGACTTTTTCGCCAAAAATGTTATCCGCACGGCAAGGCGAGTCCGCAATCCGCTGCTGGATTCTATTCTCCAGGTCGGCGGCACGCAGCCATGAGAGCCTGCGCATCACCACACCTTGAGCAGCGGCCCTGGACGCAACATCAAAAGTGTCATAAACTCCTCTGGCCAGGAATTTTCTGCACGCCTTCAGCTGCCTGACCACCTCCTGAAAAGGCTTGGCTTGCTCAGGGGGAAGAGCATCAACCAAGCCCGCCAACTGCCGCACATTATTCCGCATGTGTATGCTCGTGTAGAGCTGGTAAGACTGGATCTTGGACACGAGCATAGAGGAATGGTAGGCCTTCCTCCCAAAGGAGTCTAAGGTTCTAGCGTCCTTGCCCGGGGGCGCCGAAGCATGTTCCCTAGAACTCTTAGCCTTCTTTAGGGCCAAATCCACAACTCCAGAGTCATGAGGCAACTGAGTGCGCATCAGCTCTGGGTCCCCATGGATCCGGTACTGGGACTCGATCTTCTTGGGAATGTGGGGATTAGTTAATGGCTTGGTCCAGTTCGCAAGCAATGTCTTCTTCAGGACATGGTGCAAGGGAACAGTGGACGCTTCCTTAGGTGGAGAAGGATAGTCCAGGAGCTCAAACATTTCAGCCCTGGGCTCGTCCTCCACAACCACCGGGAAGGGGATGGCCGTAGACATCTCCCGGACAAAGGAGGCAAAAGACAGACTCTCGGGAGGAGAACGCTGTCTCTCAGGAGAGGGAGTGGGATCAGACGGAAGACCCTCAGACTCCTCGTCAGAGAAATATCTGGGATCTTCCTCTTCCTCCCACGAGGCCTCACCCTCGGTGTCAGACACAAGTTCACGGACCTGTGTCTGCAACCTCGCCCTGCTCGACTCCGTGGAACCCCGTCCACGATGGGGGCGTCGAGAGGTAGACTCCCTCGCCCGCATCGGCGAAGCTCCCTCCGCCGACGTAGTCGGGGAGCCTTCCTGGGAGGTGGCCGCGGTCGGTACCGCACGCGGTACCGACGTCGGGGACCTCAACCTGGGCGATGGGCCAGCCGGCGCCACGCTCGACGGTACCGGTGGCGCAAGCACCGCCGGTACCGGAGGGGTAGGGCGCAACAGCTCTCCCAGAATCTCTGGGAGAACGGCCCGGAGGCTCTCGTTTAGAGCGGCTGCAGAGAAAGGCTGAGAGGTCGATGCAGGCGTCGACGTCAGTACCTGTTCCGGGCGTGGAGGCTGTTCCGGGCTGTCCAGAGCGGAGCGCATCGACACCTCCTGAACAGAGGGTGAGCGGTCCTCTCGGTGCCGATGCCTGCTGGGTGCCGAATCCCTCGGCGACCCAGAGCTCTCGGTGCCGACACGGGGAGGAGACCGGTGTCGATGCTTCTTCGATTTCTTCCGAAGCATGTCACCGGAGCTCCCCGGCACCGACGAGGAGGACGTCGAATCCATCCGTCGCTTCCTCGGGGCCGAGACTGAAGAAGGTCGATCTCGGGGGGGCTGTACCGCAGGAGCCCTCAGGGTAGGCGGAGACCCACCCGAGGGCTCACCGCCACCAGCAGGGGAATGGACAGCCCTCACCTGCACTCCACCCGATGCACCACCGTCCGACGACATCAGCAGACGAGGTCCTGGTACCACCGACGTCGATGCAGCTATCCGATGTCTCGGCGCCGATGCAGAGGCCCGATGCCTCGATGCACTCGATGCAGGGGCGGCCGAGGAAGAAGGTCTGGACGCTGACGACGTCGATGCACTCGAAGATCCCGGTGCCGATGCCGACGAAGAGCCCGAGAACAACACGTTCCACTGGGCTAGTCTCGCTACCTGAGTCCGCCTTTGAAGCAGGGAACACAGACTGCAGTTCTGAGGGCGGTGCTCGGCCCCCAGACACTGAAGACACGACGAGTGTCGATCAGTGAGCGAGATAACCCGGGCGCACTGGGTGCACTTCTTGAAGCCGCTGGAAGGCTTCGATGTCATGGGCGGAAAAATCACGCCGGCGAAATCAAAAGCCGAAATGGCGAAATTTGAAGCACCAAATTTAGGGGGAGAAAAAATCTCGACCGAGGCCGAAAAGAGGCCTACCCCGACGACGAAAGAAAACTTACCGGGGCAAAAAAGCTGGAAGTACGGGGAGGATTTACACGAAACCCGGCGGGGGGTTTCCGGAGCACTTCCCGACTAGGACAAAGCTTTCCCGAAGGAAAAAAACACGTTCAAAACAAATTGGACGCGCGAGGTCGACTTTCCGGGGCTCGACACGGCGAAAACACGACCGTACCGAGTGCGGACAAAAGAAGACTGGCCGGCTCGAGCCGGTTTCGGGCGGGAAGACGGCCGCGCATGCGCGGTGCGCGCGGGCGCGCGAGGGCTAGCAAAGGACTTTGCTAGTGAAGTTTCCGATTGGAGGGGCTGCCGTGGACGTCACCCATCAGTGAGAACAAGCAGCCTGCTTGTCCTCGGAGAATAAGAGCTAGGCCTCTTAAAATCAAAATCATCTCTGATACCAAATATATTTCACTGCAGCTCAAGCTGAAATGAGTTCCCAGAGAGCTAGGCTTTTAAAAATCAGAGATCACCTTTGACACAGTTATATTGCACTGTAGCAAGTGCTCAGCTGGCAAGGGAGGGGGCATTTCCTCTTGTCCACAATCCTGAGATTGGCACCTGCAAGAAGTCATAAGCTAAGATGTTTTTGATTAAAATGAGAGATAGTAGAGGGTTAGATGCAAGTAGAGGGAGGGGGGAGCTAAAGAGAGCAAAGTGACCTGTAAAGTCATCTCACAAGATGCGCTCTGAACTTATCTTGTTTATACTTAGAGCTTGAGAACATGTGAAGTCATTCTGATCAACTGATAAGGGCCAAGAGCCCTGGCGACAAAGTTAGAGTCTATTGGAATCAATGGGGTTGAAATGGTATATAAGGACCAGTCTGAGGGGTATTAAATCAGAAGGGAGAAGGAAGGCTACAAGGGAAGACTCCAGAAGGCCAGAGAGAAAGGACGTGTCGTGTCATGTAATGCTGTTCCACCATGTGACTGCCTGATTTATTTGTACTGCTATTGGTAAGATTGTAATAAACTATCTTATTATATCTATTGAATACTGGGTTCCTTTCTAATTATAGACATAGCTACAGCTTGGCCTGTGCAGCACTGTCATGAGCAGATGCAGGGTCGGGGTGATTAAGTACCTAGAGGGGATAGATAATTCTGTCCAGGGTAGTACAGAGAGCCCATGGCTTCCGCTGCCCAAACGGGTGAGGCAGACCTAATAAAATAAACATCCCGCATTCAAGTTTCTGAAGTCACTATTCCTGCCGTCCATGTTTACCCTGGTCCTGCAACAACAGTTCCTTTCCCTTGATTTCTCCCTCTGACATTTTTCCCTCAGCTAACCCTGCTAGCCTTCCAGCGTCAAAGGCATCTAAATTCCTACCATCTTCCTTCATAGCTGATTCCCCAACACGTCTGATCCCCCTACCCCAAAGCAGCTGATTCTCCAGGCACTCCCCACTTAAGAAAGAAGACACTTCTGACCCTCTCTGTCAACAATGAAGCCCCCTGAGGCTCCCATGAGCAACCCTCCACCGCACAATCCCCATTTCCATTCTTACCAGGGTCCCAGAAGCAATACTAACTCACTTCTACTTTTACAGAGATAGGTTCCAAATGGCTACATGACACCTATAGACCTGCCAAGTCTCTTGCTTTCGTGGGTTATTTCTCATCAAGAAATCTGGATCTCTCGCTGAGTGGCCTTCCATCCAGTGACAGCAGGAAGCGCCTTCATAAAGCATCATCTCCTACTACTGCTGATCCCATGCCCCAAGGCAGCAGACACTTTTTAAACCCCGCTAAGCTAACCGCCTTTACCACTTTCTCTGGCAACGAATTCCAGAGTTGAGTGAAGAGAGATTTTCACTGATTTGTATTAAATTTACTACTTTGTAGCTTCATCGCATGCCCCCTAGTCCTACATAAGTACATAAGTAGTGCCATACTGGGAAAGACCAAAGGTCCATCTAGCCCAGCATCCTGTCACCGACAGTGGCCAATCCAGGTCAAGGGCACCTGGCACGCTCCCCAAACGTAAAAACATTCCAGACAAGTTATACCTAAAAATGCGGAATTTTTCCAAGTCCATTTAATAGCGGTCTATGGACTTGTCCTTTAGGAATCTATCTAACCCCTTTTTAAACTCCGTCAAGCTAACCACCCGTACCACGTTCTCCGGCAACGAATTCCAGAGTCTAATTACACGTTGGGTGAAGAAACATTTTCTCCGATTCGTTTTAAATTTACCACACTGTAGCTTCAACTCATGCCCTCTAATCCTAGTATTTTTGGATAGCGTGAACAGTCGCTTCACATCCACCCGATCCATTCCACTCATTATTTTATACACTTCCATCATATCTCCCCTCAGCCGTCTCTTCTCCAAGCTAAAAAGCCCTAGCCTTCTCAGCCTCTCTTCATAGGAAAGTCGTCCCATCCCCACTATCATTTTCGTCGCCCTTCGCTGTACCTTTTCCAATTCTACTATATCTTTTTTGAGATACGGAGACCAGTACTGAACACAATACTCCAGGTGCGGTCGCACCATGGAGCGATACAACGGCATTATAACATCCGCACACCTGGACTCCATACCCTTCCTAATAACACCCAACATTCTATTCGCTTTCCTAGCCGCAGCAGCACACTGAGCAGAAGGTTTCAGCGTATCATCGACGACGACACCCAGATCCCTTTCTTGATCCGTAACTCCTAACGCGGAACCTTGCAAGACGTAGCTATAATTCGGGTTCCTCTTACCCACATGCATCACTTTGCACTTGTCAACATTGAACTTCATCTGCCACTTGCACGCCCAATCTCCCAGTCTCGCAAGGTCCTCCTGTAATCGTTCACATTCCTCCTGCGACTTGACGACCCTGAATAATTTTGTGTCATCGGCGAATTTAATTACCTCACTAGTTATTCCCATCTCTAGGTCATTTATAAATACATTAAAAAGCAACGGACCCAGCACAGACCCCTGCGGGACCCCACTAACTACCCTCCTCCACTGAGAATACTGGCCACGCAATCCTACTCTCTGCTTCCTATCTTTCAACCAGTTCTTAATCCATAATAATACCCTACCTCCGATTCCATGACTCTGCAATTTCTTCAGGAGTCTTTCGTGCGGCACTTTGTCAAACGCCTTCTGAAAATCCAGACATACAATATCAACCGGCTCCCCATTGTCCACATGTTTGCTTACCCCCTCAAAAAAATGCATTAGATTGGTGAGGCAAGACTTCCCTTCACTAAATCCGTGCTGACTTTGTCTCATCAGTCCATGTTTTTGTATATGCTCTGCAATTTTATTCTTAATAATAGCCTCCACCATCTTATGAGTAAACAAACGATCCATGTCTACCTGTTCCACTCCACTCAATATTTTATAGACCTCTTTCATATCTCCCCTCAGCCATCAAGCTGAAGAGCTCTAGATGCTTCAGCCTTTCCTCATAGGGATGTTGTACCATCCCCTTTATCATTTTCGTCACATGTTCAGCATCTCCCCTCTCAGTGTCCCTAACCTCCTCCCCATATTCAGCATCTCCCTCTGTGTCCCTATCTTATTCTGTCCAGTATTTCTCCTCTGTGTCCTTGTCCCTATGCTTCCTTCATGCCCAGCATCTCTTCTCTGTGTCCCCCACTCTCCCCATATCCAGCTTATCTGATTTCTCGTCCTATACTCCTGCAACCCCCATCCTGGTGCTAGCATCTCTCCCTCTCTCCCCTGCCTCCTCTGCCCCCACCCATCTCACCCTGGTCAGCATTTCTCCTTTTCTCACTCTACCCCTCCCCCATGATTCAACATCTCTCTCTTTCCTTCATTCCAGCATCTCTGCCCCTCCATTTCTCCTCCTCTACGTCTAGTATTTCTACTCCTCTCTTCTCCCCTTTTGGTCCAGGTTCTCTCTCTCTCTCTACTTTGCCTCAGGTCTGGCATCTCTCCCCTCTTCCCCCCTCTCCTGGATCTAGAATCTCTTCCACCCCCCCCCCCCTCAGTGGGTATAGCATCTCTATATCTGCCTTCCCCACATAGGCCAGACATCTCTCCTTTCCTCTCTCCATATCAGCATATCTAGCCCCCTGCAATTCCCGCAGTCCTCCAAGCTCATGCTGGCAATGACAGTGATATAAACATTTTACTTTCTGCTGGCCTCATCAGGGTTTTTCCTCTATTGTATCCTGCCCATGGGAAGTTACATCAGAGGAGGCAGGATGTGAATGAGAAAAGGTCCTTCTGGGGCCAGCCATAGGTTTTGTGCTTACATTTCTGTGACTGCTAGCTTTCTAGGAGGACTAGAGTGAGAGAGAGAGAGAGAGAGAGAGAGAGAGAGAGAGAGAGAGGAGAGAGAGAGAGAGAGAGAGAGAGAGAGAGAGAGAGAGAGAGAGAGAGAGAGAGAGAGAGAGAGAGAGATAGATAGATGACTGACTCATGTAGGACATGCGGGGGGGGGGGGGAGAGGAAGGGAGAGAGATAGATGCTGGATAGTGGGGACAGAGTGGGGGAAGCCAAGGAGTTAGAAGTCAGCTTGGGTTCAACACCGGGCATCCCCATATAATTATGCAGCCTTGCGCTTTTTTGCAGGACTTCCTCAATGGTAGATATGGCTTTGGCCACAATCACACCTTGATGGTGGAACATAAATTGGAATAATAAGAGACAATTTGGCCCTAGCCTGAAATTAAACAACCTAATCTGTGCTATGGATTTTATGTAAAGTTTTTCTTCTATATTTCTATTTAGAATTTCATATAAACCACTATGTCAGAGTTACCTAATAGCGGTATATCAAATCAAAAATAAATTTTAAACTGTGAACTTGGAACTAGCCAATATTCAGACCAGTGCTTGGTTAGACTGGTGGATAAAGTTAGGACAACCCCAGACTGCTTTGGCACTACTCATTGCTTGGGCAGTCACATGAAATATTCAGCAGCCTACCTGCTTAAGTGCAGTTAAGTATTGCCAAATTGCCAGCTCAGCAGGGATTAACTGGCAAAAGAGGCTTTTTTGCCTAGTTCAAGCCTTTTGAATATACGGGCCCTACAAAAACAGAAAAACTTTTAGGACATAGTTAAAATGAGCTACAGTTCAGACATGTTATTTTACCACTAGCTTGTGTGAAATAGCATAAGTCTCATTTTATGCAATGAGCCTAGTTACTACGAACTGGGGTTAACATTAAAACAACATGTCCAACCCAACTTCCCCCCTTTAGTTGGTAACTGGAAACATTTGGAAATTTCTCTTTCTGTCAATGGATGTGTTACAAAGTATTAACTTAAAGGATGTTTAATCTTTTGCACTTGCCATAATCACTGTTTTCTCATTTTGAATCTTTATAAATCAGCAAATAAATAATGATAGCAGAAATATGTTGTATTCAACTATGTATAATGCAGATATAGCCTTAGGGATTCATTGAAACAATGAGAGCAGGGATGTCTAAACTTTTGTGTGCAACTACATATATAATATTTCTGAAGTACCTTCAGGTTTTTTAATTGTAAACTAAGGGCTCCTTTTACAAAGCCATGCTAGCGATTCCGACAGGGAAATGTGACACAGCCCGCTCAATTCCTATGGGCTTTGTCACATTTGCCACACAGGAATCGCTAGTGCAGCTTTATAAAAGGAGCCCTAAAATTTGAAATTTCACACTTCAGAAGTCCCTGATATTTATCTGATCTCATAAATGACAATCTCTTTAGAGTGAACTCCAAGAATTTACTTATGACTGACCCAGCTCTGCGAATATGCAGATGACTGATGAACCAAAGCATTATGGGAATGTTCTATTTCTGCCAATGTTAATCTGAATCTGCTGGTGTATAATCATCAGCAGTTGGAAGCCCACTGATTCCAAGTAAGAGCTGGATGAAAGCCAGTTATTTATCAAAGGATAGTTCTCATGCTACATTAATAATATTGATATAAAGGGGGCATGAATCCAAAAAAGCAGCATATTTCTGTCAGGAAATTTACTCTAATTCAAACAAGCTTGAAACGATTGTTGGTAAATTTCTGATAAGGAGATTTATTCTTGCTAAGCACAGAAATCTAAAAATGCTTGCAACTTGACTATATGGCGATCACTCAGGAACCTCTATGCAATGCCACAATGTATTCTTCTTTACCATATATGTATGCACCTTAATGCAAAACTAATTCAGTACCCGGAAATGGCGATCACCATCACGGCATAATGTAAGCCACATTGAGCCTGCAAATTGGTGGGAAAATGTGGGATACAAATGCTACAAATAAATAAAAAAATAAATAGTTCCAAAGCGATCACAGTGATGATTCTCATGTACAAACTGTATCGATAAACAGAGCACATCTTAGTTCATACAAACATTGTTGATGTGTGCTATTTTACTACAGGTCCTGTTTTATATGAAGGAACTGGAAAAACAGTTTTAACATTCTATCTATGATAATAGTTATGAATTTTTGTGGTTGACATTTATAGTCCAAAGTTGATTGCAGTACAGCATATGCGTAATACCATGTGCATGACTCCACAGGATGCTGGGCTCGATGGACCCTTGGGGTTTTCCCAGTGTGCCATTACTTACGTACTTAAGTTGCATGCACAGATTGCTACACTCGTTGATTTGCACGCACAACTTTAGTCGCCGTTTATAGAATCTGGGGGAATATATATACAAGAAAAAACATTTATTGGTTGAAAAATGTATTATTTAAAGGGTTCTAGGTCAATTCCCACCTGGGCAGTTCTCACCCACCAATTCCCATCTGGACAATTCCCATCTAGGACAATTCCCACTGAACCAATTCCCACCACACCAGGAAGGACAATTCCCACCCATAACCTCAAAAGTACAAAACACACTAGGACAAGTAACCTCCCTCCCTACATAAGTACATAAGTACATAAGTAGTGCCATACTGGGAAAGACCAAAGGTCCATCTAGCCCAGCATCCTGTCACCGACAGTGGCCAATCCAGGTCAAGGGCACCTGGCACGCTCCCCAAACGTAAAAACATTCCAGACAAGTTATACCTAAAAATGAGGAATTTTTCCAGTCCATTTAATAGCGGTCTATGGACTTGTCCTTTAGGAATCTATCTAACCCCTTTTTAAACTCCGTCAAGCTAACCGCCCGTACCACGTTCTCCGGCAATGAATTCCAGAGTCTAATTACACGTTGGGTGAAGAAAAATTTTCTCCGATTCGTTTTAAATTTACCACACTGTAGCTTCAACTCATGCCCTCTAGTCCTAGTATTTTTGGATAGCGTGAACAGTCGCTTCACATCCACCCGATCCATTCCACTCATTATTTTATACACTTCTATCATATCTCCCCTCAGCCGTCTCTTCTCCAAGCTGAAAAGCCCTAGCCTTCTCAGCCTCTCTTCATAGGAAAGTCGTCCCATCCCCACTATCATTTTCGTCGCCCTTCGCTGTACCTTTTCCAATTCTACTATATCTTTTTTGAGATACGGAGACCAGTACTGAACACAATACTCCAGGTGCGGTCGCACCATGGAGCGATACAACGGCATTATAACATCCGCACACCTGGACTCCATACCCTTCTTAATAACACCCAACATTCTATTCGCTTTCCTAGCCGCAGCAGCACACTGAGCAGAAGGTTTCAGCGTATCATCGACGACGACACCCAGATCCCTTTCTTGATCCGTAACTCCTAACGCGGAACCTTGCAAGACGTAGCTATAATTCGGGTTCCTCTTACCCACATGCATCACTTTGCACTTTTCTCTTCCAGATCGTTTAAGGGGTCAGTACCCCCTTACACTCCCCCACAACATTATATTTTACACATCTCTTTCCATGCAGGTCATGTGGGGGAGGTCAATGCCTCCCCACACACACACACAAACTAGGTTTCAACCTAATTTGTGATTAATCTGGGATATGAGTAAAAAAAATAAATAGATAAATACAGACTGCGGTTCATGTGTGGGGGGTGTTTAAGTGTGAAAGTTTATCAGATGATGGTCAGAAAGGGGAAGAGTTGAGGCACAGAAACTGGAACGTGAGCAGTTTGAGAAGAGGATAAGATCAAGACAGTGGCCATTCTGGTGAGTGGGGGCAGTGGAGCACAGTTGAAGATTGAAAGAGGATGTTAAAGCAAGAAACTGAGAAGTATAAGAGTCAGAGGGATCATTAGCACATCCAGGGCCGTGCCGATGCGGTAAGCGAGGTAAGCACCGCAGGGGGGCGCCCATTTCTGGAGGGCGCCGCCGCAGTGCTTACCCTCGCCCCGCGCCGCCGAGGCCTTTAAATCTTACCTCGGTCGCAGCAGCATCAGTGAAAGTGCTGCCGACGTCTCCCTTCCCTTGCACTCGTTGGTTCCCTCAGTGTCCCGCCTTCTTCTGACGTCAGAAGAAGGCGGACACTGAGGGAACCAAGAGCGCGAAGGGAAGGGAGACGTCGGCAGTGCTCCACTTTCACTGACGCTGCTGCAACCGGAAGTAAAAGATTTAAAGGCCCCAGAGCGCGGAGGGAAGGGCAGAGAGGCATCGATGGGAGGGCAGAGAGGCATCGATGGGAGGGCAGGGCCCAGGGAGAGGACAAATTGCTGGAAGGGGAGGGGAGAGAGGATTGCTGGCTATGGATGGAGGAGGGAAGGGCAGAGAGGGACAAGGATGGACATGGGGGCCCAGGGAGAGGACAATTTGCTGGAAATGGAGGGGAGGGGAGAGGGGAGGCGAGGATTGCTGGCTATGGATGGAGGAGAGAAGGGCAGAGAGGCACAAGGATGGACATGGGGGCCCAGGGAGAGGACAAATTGCTGGAAATGGAGGGGAGGGGATAGGGGAGGCGAGGATTGCTGGCTATGGATGGAGGAGGGAAGGGCAGAGAGGGACAAGGATGGACATGGGGGCCCAGGGAGAGGACAAATTGCTGGAAATGGAGGGGAGGGGAGAGAGGAGGATTGCTGGCTATGGATGGAGGAGGGAAGGGCAGAGAGGGACAAGGATGGACATGGGGGCCCAGGGAGAGGACAAATTACTGGAAATAGAGGGGAGGGGAGAGAGGAGGATTGCTGGCTATGGATGGAGGAGGGAAGGGCAAAGAGGGACATGGATGGGAGGGCAGGGCCCAGGGAGAGGACAAATTGCTGAAAATGGAGGGGAGGGGAGAGAGGAGGATTGCTGGCTATGGATGGAGGAGGGAAGGGCAGAGAGGGACAAGGATGGACATGGGGGCCCAGGGAGAGGACAAATTACTGGAAATAGAGGGGAGAGGAGAGAGGAGGATTGCTGGCTATGGATGGAGGAGGGAAGGGCAGAGAGGGACAAGAATGGACATGGATGGGAGGGCAGGGCCCAGGGAGAGGACAAATTGCTGAAAATGGGGGGAGGGGAGAGAGGAGGATTGCTGGCTATGGATGGAGGAGGGAAGGGCAGAGAGGGACAAGAATGGACATGGATGGGAGGGCAGGACCCAGGGAGAGAGGAGAAATTGCTGGAAATGGATATAGAGCAAGAAATGAAGAAGAAAGGAGAAAAGTAAAGAAATAAATGGAAAGGAAGCCCTGGAAATGGAGTTAAGAGGACAGATAGCAGCAGAATCAGATACTGGACCAGCATGATCGGAAAAAGAAAGTCAACAAACAACAAAGGTAGAAAAAAATCATTTTATTTTCATTTTAGCGTTTGGAATATATCCACTTTGAGAATTTACATCTGCTATCTTATTTTGCAATGTATAGTAATTTGTTTCTAAGAATATTGCTGACAATTCCTTTCAGTGTGGCAAGTGGTGAGCGATCATTTTCATGGGGGGGGGGCGTGATCATTTTCACGGGGGGGGGGGGGGGGGGGGGGGGGCGCCAACTGATAGTCTGCAAGGGGGCGCCAGAGACCCTAGGCACGGCCCTGAGCACATCTATCCTTTCCGGTCTACTCAGCATTTTATAAACCTCTATCACATCTGCCCTCAGCCATCTATTCTTCAATGTGAAGAGCATAAGAACATAAGTATTGCCATACTGGGACAGACCAAAAGTCCATCAAGCGTAGCATCCTGCTTCCAACAGTGACCAATCCAAGTTACAAGTACCTGGTAAGATCCCAGAACAGTAAGATTTTATGCTTCTTATCCTAGAAATAAGCAGTGGATTTCCCCCCAAGTCTATTTTAATAATGGCCCTAGACTTTTAGCCTTTCATCATAGGGAAGTTGTCCCATCCCCTTTATCATTGTCCTTCTCTGAACCTTTTCTAATTCCGCTATATCTTTTCTGAGATGCGGTAACCAAAATTACACACAATATTTGTGGTGCAGTCGCACAAGCTTTATAATATTCTCTGCTTTATTCTTCATCCATTTCTTAATAATTCCTAGCATTCTATTTGCCACTGCACATGAGTAGAGGGTTTCAACATATCATCAACGATGATACCTAAATCCTTTTCTTGCGTTCCTAATGAGGAACCTTGCATCTCATAGCTATAGTTTGGGTTCCACTTCCCTACACGCATCACTACACTTGCTCACATGAAATATCATCTGGCATTTGGATGCAGAGTCTCCAAGTCTTGTAAGGTTCTCTTGCACTTTTTCATAATCCTCTTGTGATTTAACAACTTTGTGTCATCAGCAGATTCAATCACCTCACTCTTTATTCCTGTTTCCAGATCATTTATAAATATGATATAAAGCAGTGGTCCCAGAACAGATTCCTGGGGACACTCACTATTAACCTTTCTACATTCAGAATATTGACCATTCAACCCTACTCCCTATTTTCTAACTTTTAACCAGTTCTTAATCCACAACAGAATAATGTCTCCTATCCCATGGCTTTCTAATTTCCTCAGGAGTCATTCACGAGGTTACTTTGTCAAATGCCTTCTGAAAATCCAAATACACAATATCTACTGGTTCACCTCTGTCCACATGCTTATTCACTCCTTCAAAGAAATGTAGCAGACTGGTGAGGGAAGATTTCCCTTGGCTAAATTCATGTTGGCTTTATCTCTATAATCCATACCTATATATACATATGTTCAGTAATTTTGTTCTTTATAATGGTCTTCACCATTTTGCCTAGCATTGACGTCAGGCTCACTGGTCTATAATTTCCTGGGTCACCTCTGGAATCCTTTTTTAAAAATTGGCATTACATTGGCCACTGTCCAGTCTTACGAAACTGTAGTGGGATATACTGCCCATACTCTTTTGTATGCAAAAAGTCTGCATTGCCTAACTGAGCCCTATGAACCAAACTCTGACTCGGCCAGGAACCATCGTTTTAGAACAATACTGTCATGGTTGTTGCAAGACTTCCTAAAGCAATGGACTGACATTCCAAGGTACATCTGTGTTTACTTACTATTCTGCCATACTAATATATCTATCTTTCTATTTTATATATGTATGTATTTGTATATTATCAATTAATTGTAATATATTTCCAAAGTGTAGAATTATTCTCTCATGTTGCCAGCAAAGCCTTCATAAGAACCCTTTTCTTTGTTCTGGGACCACTTTAGGGTAAAATCATACTCCAAACAGATGAGACAAGCTGCAAACCTTATCAGAGTAATTATTGCCTAATTAGCTTATTAGCTAATTACCCTATTAGCTCTACAGAACCAGGCCTGTTTTAAAAATTAAATTATATGTTACTAATAATAGCTCTGCAAGTTCATTTTTCAGTTGCATCAGTTCTCTGGTATGTATGCCATCCAGTCCAGGTGATTTGCTACAATTTAATTTATTGAATTGTCCCATTATATCTTCAAGGTTTACAGAGATTTATTTAAGCTCTTCCAACTCATCATCATTAAATACCATTTTTGACACAGGTATTTCTCCCATATCTTTCTCAGTAAAATCTGAAGCAAGGAATTTATTTATTCCCTCTGCTATGACCTTGTCCTCCCTGAGTGCCTCTTTTACCCTTCGGTCATCCAGCAATCCAACTGATTCTTTTACTGGTATCTTGCTTTTAATATATTTAAAAAATGTTTTTACTATATGTTTTTACTTCCAAGGCAATCTTCTTTTAGTCTCTCTCTTTGCCTTCCATTTCAGCGCCTTGCATTTGGGTTGCCATTCCTTATGCTATTTTCTATTATCATCAGTCAGATCTTCTATTTTCTTTTTTACAAACATATACCTACATTGTAACAACCTCTTGGCAGCATATGTGTGTATAAAGTGCATGCAATCATTTCAGTGTGTTACTCATAGATGTATAAATCGGTCATACAATTATATAAGGGTCTTATTCCATATGTAAAAAATGCTTTAAATGCAAGAAAAGCTTTATGAAATTACTTCCAAAATATCTAATTTAAAAATCACTTTTTTCAGGGGTACCAAAACATCACAGGCTCTTATCATTTGAAAACATTAAGAAATTATTTAATATACATAAATGGCCTCAATTCCTTCTACATCAATAATAACTTTTCTCCTTATTACAGGTCTTAAATATTTAAACTTGAATTATACTCATGAACATAAAGAGAAGTGAAGCTCTAAAGTATAGACTTCTAGTCATTAGTTGAACAATGCACAAGAAAAATTGCTAGAAGGATGTGATATATGGTATCTAGATGCAGAGGAATGACTGATATTACCCTCTTGAGGTAACAGTTTGCTAGAAAATGAAAAACTGTCAGCACTTTTATGACAAAAGACAAGATGTAGGAGAGCTTTCACTATTCTTACAGCTCTTAAGAACCTTTGTCTAGACTGTTCCTCAGTGTATCCTCATTTTTTGTGCTGTTAAATGTAGAACATTTGGAGTGGGGGGAGTTCTCAATGTAAGCTTGTGACACATTTAGATTTTACTGGCTTTTCCCCAAGTCTTAGCCTGGGAAAAGAGAGAGACGGATCTCTTTGCTGAAGCCCTGCTGTGATCAGTTATAAAAATAATAATCTGTGAGCAGCATATTTCATGAACTCCCCAGGTACTTTCTAGAAAGTAAACAAATGTTTAGATAGTTTTATATTGATCCATGTTTCACTAACATGTTATTGTTTTGTTGATTGCACTTTTCTGTTCATTGTTCAATATTTTTAAGACAATAAACAATTTTCATTTTATTGATTCTGCCTGTCTGGACTGATAAAGAATCCTGGTGGTTTGTGTGTGGGGTCTGTGAGTGTTTTCTGGGAATTCTGGGACCACTGGGAGTGTGGTCTCTAGTAACCTAGAAATCACTGGGAATAATTTAGAGTGGGAGACTCACCCAGAGGTGGTTGTGTCCCAGTCAGTGGGAGGAGGGTGCTAGTTTAGAGCACAAGCCGCAGGCGGATCTGAGCTGTGCTGGGAATAGACCCGCTACATGAGTCTATCAATATTTTTGCTAGTGCCAGAAATGCAGTGCACTGGGGGGTGGAACTACTGCTGGCACCCGTGTTGGGCCAGCGGTATTTCCGGGTTGCCATGCGACAACCCTTTAGTAAAAGGGCCTCTTAGTAACTATGTCTCATTGCATAAAATGGGACTTGTGTTAAAACAGCAGTAAAATAAACACATCTTAATAGTAGCCCAATTTGATAATTCAGCCTCCTAGAGGGTAATTTTATAACAGTCTATCTAACTTGTACACACAACTTACAAAAGGGTAAATATGTGCATACTTTCCTTTTGGAAGTTACCCATGGAAAGCACACACAAACACACTTACACCATGTTATTTAGTACACATACAGTATATTTCCAGGTTTAATTTACAGGAGTGCGAGTGCATTTTATAAAATATGTGTATAAGCCCAAACACTTCTCCAACCTTGCTCCCGGAACTGCCTCCACCCAGGAAGGCAATTCTGTAACAGTGTGCCTATATTTAGGCACCAAAAATACACTTAAATGACCAGAATGTAAGTTTAAGAGTAGCAGACCAGAAAAAAAAAGTATTTCACCAACATGTATTCACTGCAATATATACTTACAACCTAGATGCCTGACATGACCATGTTTTGTCCATACAAGGGCTGCATCAAGGGCATACAAAACTAATAGACTTCCAGCAGCATCATCTGATTGGTAAAAACAGCACACCCCACAGTCATAGATTAATGTTGCACTTAGGTGTGTTTAATATGAGCAATTTTATGAACGCTATCCTGCTTATAATCGAAAGAGAAAAACGCCTATATTGCGACCCAAATCAGGAGATGGGCGTCTATCTCCCATGAGCGCACAAATCAGTATAATCGAAAGCTGATTTTGGCCGTTTCCAACTGTAATCCGTCGCGGAACCAGGTTAAGTTGATGGGGGCGTGTCGGAGGCGTGGTGAAAGTGGAACTGGGGCGTGGTTATCGGCCGAGGAGAGATGGGCGTCTTTAGCTGATAATTGAAAAAAAAAGGCGTTTTTACCGCAATTTTGGGTCACTTTTTTGGACCACTTTTTTTCCACGAACAAGTCCCCAAAAAGTGCCCCAACTGCCCAGATGACCACTGGAGGGTCACCTCCCCGGACTCCCCCAGTGGTCACTAACCCCCCCCCCCCCAACAAAACACTTAAAACATTTTTTTCCAGCCTCTATGCCAGCCTCAAATACCGTACCCACCTCCATGAAAGCAGAATGTGTTCTATCCTGTGACAGCCTTTCCCTGGTTCTGATGTGGCTCTCGGGTGAGTGTGACACCTTTTCTGTTATGTGGGTGTAGGGCATTGGGCTCCGTGATTCCACTAGCTTGTGGCAAATGCTCACGATGTTGGTAGTTGGTAGGCTTTACTCCCATGGTGCTTTTCCCCCTGCTTACTGGGTCAGAGTGTGCCCTGTTTTCTTTCCGGTAGTCCATGAGGTAGTGGCCATTTTTGTAAGCCAGTTTTAGATCCCTTTCATGTGTTAGCCACGTTATAGAACCTAGTTCTTACCTTGAATGTTGCTGAAACAGGGCATTGTACAGCATTCTGCCAGCTCTGACCTACTGCTAATCTCAGTACCAGGGAGACTCGTTGCCAGTGGGGCACAACCTCTGATCTGCAGTTAACTGTGAGTAAATGTGCTTATTCCAATAAAGGACGTTTTCGGAGAGATTAGTCTTCAGGTGTCAACTGGTGTGCCAAAGTTATACAGCAGCAACAAGTCCTAGAGGCTTGCGTGTATGCAGGTCCCTGGAGCAATTTTAGTGGGTACCGCAGTGCACTTCAGGCATGTGGACCCAGGCCCATCCCCCCTACCTGTAACACTTGTGCTGGTAAATGGGAGGCCTGCAAAACCCACTGTACCCACATGTAGGTGCCCCCTTCACCCCTAAGAGCTATGGTAGTGTTGTACATTTGTGAGTAGTGGGTTTTGGGGGAGGGGGGTTGGGTGCTCAGCACCCGTAGTAAAGGAGCTATGCATGTGGGAGCTTTTTCTGAAGTCCACCATACTGACCTCTAGGGTGCCCAGTTGGTGTCCTGGCATATCAGGGGGGCCAGTGTACTACAAATCGTGGCCCCTCCCATGACCAAATGGCTCGGATTAGGATGTTTTTGAGCTGGGCGTTTTTAGTTTCCATTATCGCTAAAAAAAACAAACGCCCAGCTCAAAAACGTCCATTTTTTTCAAAAATACGGTCTGTCCCGCCTCTTCACGTACCCGTTTTCAGACATAGACGCCCATGGACTAGGGGGCATGCGATGAAACTACAGTGTAGTAAATTTAAAACAAATCGGAGAAAATTTTTCTTCACCCAACGTGTAATTAAACTCTGGAGTTCGTTGCCCGAGAAAGTGATGAAGGCGGTTAGCTTAGCAGAGTTTAAAAAGGGGCTGGACGGATTCCTAAAGGACAAGTCCATAAACCGCTACTAAACGGACTTGGAAAAATCCAAAATTCCAGGAATAACATGTATAGAATGTTTGTACGTTTGGGAAGCTTGCCAGGTGCCCTTGGCCTGGATTGGCCGCTGTCGTGGACAGGATGCTGGGCTCGATGGACCCTTGGTCTTTTCCCAGTATGGTATTACTTATGTACTTATGTACTTATGGAGATAGGTGTTCATGTTCGATTATGCCCCTCCACATCTGCTCAAATACATTGTTTAACCCACAGAAACGCCTTTCTGAATTACCCTCTATAATCAAAAATATCCAAGAATATCCTTTTTACTCCAAGGAGCAATGCAGCAAGGCTGTATAAAATGTTATCAAATTCAACTACTGTTGACCGATACCAGTATAAACAGAAGTAGTGTTGATGGTGCCAGTAGCATTCTAATCTGATGTTTGTTTTAGAAAATATGAAATAAAAATATGGCACACAACCCATACATGACTATTAGAAAATAAAGTAGACACTTAAAAAGATGTGAGGACTTACATATTCCCATTGCATGTAGAAATATATTTTTCTAAAATATGATAATTTTGCACAGTAAATTGAATTTGTCTTGACAGCGTATGGACCCACAGAACATAAAACAAAGAAAAACATGTCGCCCCTGTATCACTTTTCACTTTTCCATAACCCTGAAATAGAAAAAAAAATTGAATCCACACCTTTTAGTTGACAGTCCACATTAATAGCAAACATCTTATCTGTTTTGGCAGAATGACAATGGATAAACTTAATATCCCTTTATCTTCTCTGTTTGGGAACAGTGCTTGCTGTGACTTTTCTTTCCTGATAGCACTGGTTGCTACTTTTCTACTGATATACAAGAGCTCCTTCTGCTGGAAAAAAAAAAATCTCCTTACTATGGGTGTTCTGGACATATTAACTTCGAAAGAGACAATTATTTGAAAAAGCAAGTGAACTACAAAACTCAATTTTGCTGTTAAGAGTGCCTTCAGAGAATTTGGTTTATTGTCTAAGGTAAAAAATAATCATAGAAAAAAGTGGTATAAATATAGTTTGCTGTTTTTAACCAAACTTAAGTTCACTGAGTTTTCAGCTGAAATTCACCTAAGTTGTACTAGCCTAGAAGTAATGGGGTCAATATTCAAATAGATTTTCTGTTTCTGGAGAGCTCACAAAATAAAAAACAAGAGTTGAAGTGGAATTTGAATCTGTGTCCCTTGGTTAACAGTCTATTGTACTAACCACTAGGCTACTCCTCAGTTCTGTTTTCTGCTCCCTTCTGAATGCCCATAATACCTGAAGCTGTTATAGAGTCTGGTATCCCCAGAGCATCTTTCTATAACCTGGACATTCTTGAAGCAAGTCTAAATAAGGGCATTCTTCTTTTTAGACATGGACTTTTCTTCCCCTTTCGTAATCACTGTTGGACTCCAGATTTCAGGCCCTCCCTAACCCCACCTAAAACACACAACTTTGCTATTTGGACATACTGCAGTGTTGGATGTCCCTCTTCTACCTTTTAAAAATCTGAATATGGACTTTTCAAGCAGATGGACGTCCATTTCAGCCTTAAGCACATAAGCACTGTCATACTGGGAAAAGCCCAAGGGCCCATCAAGCCCAGCATCCTGTCTCCGACAGCGGCCAATCCAGGCTTCAAGAACCCGGCAACCCCCCACCCCCCCCAAAAAAAATGTTTATAATGTTCAATGGACTTTTCCTTCAGAAATCTGTCCAAACCCCCCTTAAACTCCGTAAGGCCAGCTGCTGTCACTACATTCTCCGGCAACGAGTTCCAGAGTCCAACTACATGCTGAGTAAAGAAAAACTTTCTCCTATTTGTTTTAAATCTACCATATTCTAGCTTCATCTTGTGTCCCCTGGTTCTATTATTGTTTGAAAGTGTAAACAAACGCTTCACATCTGTCCGCTCTACTCCACTCATTATCTTGTAGACTTCTATCATATCACCCCTCAGCCGCCTTTTCTCCAAGCTGAAGAGCCCTAACCGTCTTAGCCTTTCCTCATAGGGAAGTCGTTCCATCCCTTTTATCATTTTTGTCGCTCTTCTCTACATCTTATCCAATTCCTTTATATCTTTTTGGAGATGCGGCGACCAGAATTGGATACAATATTCAAGGTGCGGTCGCACCATGGAGCGATACAACGGCATTATAACATCCTCGTGTTTGTTTGCCATCCCTTTCCTAATAATACTCAACATTCTGTGTGCTTTCTTAGCCGCCGCAGCACACTGAGCAGAAGTTTTCAACGTCTTATCAACGACGACTCCCAGATCCCTTTCTAGGTTTGTGACTCCTAACGTGGAACCTTGCATGACATAGCTGTAATTCATAGAACTTCATCTGCCACTTGGACGCCTAATCCCCCAGTCTTGCGAGGTCCTCCTGTAATCTTTCACACTCCTCCTGCGACTTGACGACCCTGAATAACTTTGTGTCATCTGCGAATTTAATTACCTCACTAGTTACTCCCATCTCTAGGTCATTTATAAATATGTTAAAAAGCAGCGGTCCCAATACAGACCCCTGAGGGACCCCACTAACTACCCTTCTCCATTGAGAATATTGACAATTCAATCCTACTCTCTGCTTCCTATCCTTCAACCAGCTCTTAATCCATAGTAATACCCTTCCTCTGATCCCATGACTCTCCAGTTTCCTCTGGAGTCTTTCATGAGGCATTTTGTCAAACACCTTTTGAAAATCCAGATACACAATATCCACCGGCTCCCCATTGTCCACGTGTTTGTTCAACCCCTCAAAAAAATGCGGTAGATTGGTGAGTCAAGACTTCCCTTCACTAAATCCGTGCTGACTTTGTCTCATCAGCCCATGTTTTTGTATGTGCTCTGTAATTTTATTCTTAACTAGTAAAAAAGGCCCGTTTCTGTTTTAAAGGAAACGGGCGCTAGCAAGGTTTTCCTTGGAGTGTGTATGTTTGAGAGAGCGTGTGTGAGAGTGACTGTGAGAGAGAGTGAATGTGCGAGTGTGTGTGTGTGACAGAGAGAGAGTGAGAGTGGGTGCGAGTGTGTGTGTGAGAATGAGAGTATGTGCCAGGGTTCCCCCTCCCTGTATCCACCCCAGCGATGCTGTTCTCTCCCCTGCCCCCCTCCGGCCACCCAGCGAGTCTCCTCTGTCCCCTGCTCCCCTTCCAGCCACCCAGGGAATCGTTCGGTGCCTGGAGGGGGGGGGGCCAGGAGAGAGCATCCCTGGGGGGAGGGAGGGGGTAGGACCAGCGCAGGACAACATCCCCCGGGGGGGGACTCACTGGACAGAACACGCGGTGCAGCTCATTCTCTTCTACACAACAGCCCCCCTGATCCCGTCCCCTCAGCCACCCCTGCAGTGCAGACGGTACCCGGTACCCCAACTCCTGCTCCAGCACCTCCGGACCGCTCCCTCCCAGCACCGCAACCCTTACCGGCCAGTGCGCTGCTCTTCACCTCCAGGACGACGACGGCTTAGTTCTCCCGTCCTCGTCCTCCCCATCCCGGCCGCAGAGGCCGAAGCACCGCCGGGCCGCCTCCTCCTCCCGCCCTCTCTTCTGCGTTACAGTACCTACCGCCGCGGCCCCCAGCCACTGCGCATGCTCCCCGTGCACGCGCGCAACCGCCGCAGTACTCCACGCGCCACCCGTCCGGGAGGGAGGGGCAAGTTGCTTCCGGCTAGGGATTTGCAGTTGGCTCCTTGAATGTGCTCCGCCCTCAACGTCATAACGTTTGACGCGAGGGCGGGGCCCAGAGACTGTGTTTTTCGAGGCTTCAGAGCTTCGAACATACGAACCTTGGCTTCAGTGACGTCAGAAGCCAATAGAACATTGAGGGTGAGTTTTATATATATAGATAATAGTCTCTACCATTTTGCCCGGTACCGACGTCAGACTCACCGGTCTATAATTTCCCAGATCTCCTCTGGAACCTTTTTTAAAAATCGGCGTAACATTGGCTACCCTCCAGTCTTCCGGTACCACACCTGATTTTAGGGATAGATTGCATATTACTAACAGTAGCTCTACAAGTTCATTTACTACTCTTCAGTTTGCAGAACTGCCCCATTGCATCCTCCAAGTTTACAGAGAATTTGTTTAGTTTCTCTGACTCGCCTGCTTCAAATATCCTTTCTGGCACCGGTGTCCCTCCCAAATCCTCCTCGGTGAAGACCGAAGCAAAGAATTCATTTAATTTCTCCGCAATGGCTTCGTCTTCCCTGATCGCCCCTTTAACACCACTTTCGTCCAGCAGCCCAACCGATTCTTTAGCCGGCTTCCTGCTTTTATTGTATCTAAAAAATGTTTTACTATGTATTTTCGCTTCTAACGCTAACTTTTTTTCCAAGTCCTTTTTTGCCCTCCTTATCTCCGCTTTGCATTTGGCTTGGCATTCCTTATGTTTTATCTTATTATTTTCAGTTGTTTCTCTTCTCCATTTTCTGAAGGATTGTTTTTTGGCTCTAATGGCTTCCTTTACCTTACTTGATTTGCTTTTTTTTTTTTTTTTTTTTTGTCTATTAGATTGTAAGCTCTTTGAGCAGGGACTGTCTTTCTTCTATGTTTGTGCAGCGCTGCGTATGCCTTCCAGCGCTATAGAAATGCTAAATAGTAGTAGTAGTAGTACTGTTTAGCCACGCCAGCTGACGTTTGGTCTTTTTTCCTCTTTTTCTAATATGCGGAATATATTTGTCCTGTACCTCTAGGATGGTGTTTTTGAACAGCATCCACGCCTGATGCAAGTTTTTTACCCTTTGAGCTGCTCCTTTCAATCTTTTTTCACCGTTTTTCTCATTTTATCGTAATCTCCTTTTATGAAGTTAAACGCTAGTGTATTTGATTTCCTAAGTTCACTTACTTCAATGCCAATATCAAAACTGATCATATTATGATCACTGTTATCAAGTGGCCCTCGAACCGTTACCCCCCACACCAGATCATGAGCCTTTTGAGATGTCCATATGCTTTGAAAACAAGAACCATAGTATAACACTTTTATCCATGGATTTTCAATCACTATACGGATGCTACACAAGTACATAAGTATTGCCATACTGGGACAGACCAAAGGTCCATCAAGCCCAGCATCCTGTTTCCAACAGTGGCCAATCCAGGTCACAAATATCTGGCAAGATCCCCAAAAAGTACAAAACATTTTATACTGCTTATCCCAGAAATAGTGGATTTTCCTCAAATCCAGTTTAATAATGGTCTATGGATTTTTCCTTTAGGAAGCCGTCCAAACCTTTTTTAAACTCCGCTAAGCTAACCACATTTACCACATTTTTTGGCAATGAATTCCAGAGTTTAATTACACTTTGAGTGAACAAATATTTTCTATGATTCATTTTAAATTTACTACATTGTAGCTTCATCGCATGCCCCCTAGTCCTAGTATTTTTGGAAAGCGTAAACAGACGCTTCACATCTACCCGTTCAACTCCACTCATTATTTTATAGACCTCTATCATATCTCCTCTCAGCCGCCTTTTCTCCAAGCTGAAAAATCCTAGCCACTTTAGCCTTTCATCATAGGGAAGTCGCCCCATCCTCTTTATCATTTTCGTCGCCCTTCTCTGTACCTTATGGGGTTGAAAATCCCTCTGACTGGTCTAATACTATATGTGTACTTAGAGGCCGGGTTTGAGGAAGAGTAAGGGCAGAGCAAAGAAATTATCCAGATAGTGGCAACTTTTAGTTGCTGTCTGGATAGCAGTTGCAGTAGTCACTGTATTCCACGTAAAGTCAGCACCCAAGATTATACCTGTAGCAGCACTAAATCTACATATTAATTTAAGAGCCTGAACTAGTATTTAAAATAAAGTAGTGACCACTGCTGCTGAATATTAGCCAGATAGTCTTTATTTGCCCTCATGTTCTACAGTATTAATCTAGTTTGTACTCTGCTTGCAGTCTGACTGACAGACCCTGCTATGTGAAACCTGAATTTTAGCTAGCATTAACCTGTCTTAATGGTAGCCCATAATGATAACTTCCCCTCTTAGTCTAATATGTTCAAAAATCATATTTGAATATCATAAGAAACCTGGATGCAAATCTCAGCTGACCCTAAAATGCTAGAAAATGCATGGGACACCAAATTCAAATTATGGATAGTTCATGGTTCCACAGCCCTCTCTTTTTTTACCAGTTTCCTTGGAATCATTACCTTTCTTCTCCCTACCCACATTTTTATCCCTCTCTAATAACAAAACAGTGGTAAGCCTAACGCAGGCTTATCGCTCACTAAAAGGGAAGTACCGCCGGGCTTCCACAGCAGCGTGGTGGTGGTTCCCTCCCCCAGCATGTGCCATTTCCGGAGCTGCAAAAATATTTCAATTTTTGTAGTGCCAGAGTGTACACGGCAGTATCACGTGCTGCCCGGTTACTGCTGGGTTAGCATGTGAGCCCTTACCACCACCTCAATGGGTGGTAGTAAGTGCTTCCCCCTGAAATAGCCACGCGGCAAGTGCTACACATGCCGCATGGCAATTTCTTGAGAAAAACAAAGACCTGCCTTTTACCCACTGTGGTAAAAGGGGGCCTTGGTGCATATCAACAAACATGTGCTGACACTAGCTTAGGCCCCCCTTTTCCGCAGTTTTGTAAAAGGACCCCTCTGTTTGGTCTGAAAAAACAACATTTAGACTTCCTAATACTTTGCAAAGCCAGAATATGGACATCTAAAACTGCTGTACATCCATATAGTAAAAGGACATGGTCTGGGTGTGTATTGGGTGGGTCTAGAGACAGGCCAAAAGATGGACATTCAACTCCGCTTGCAGAAGGGGAAGGGTTGCCTATGTCTAAAAGTCCATATTTAGCACAGGTACTTGTCACATCTAGGTTACAGAAACGTGTTCTAATTAAGCAGTTCTCCACTAAATGGAGTAAGGGAAGTTGTAGTAGGTGTTTTCCTGTCCCTTGAGAGCCCACAGTTCCAAAAAACCCAAACAAACAAATAAAAATCTACAGCAAGACTTGAATCAGTATCATCTGGCCCTCTACTCTCATTCACCACATTCCGCTCTAACCACTAGGCTACCCCTTCATAGAGATGTCTTTGTTCCCATTTTATAATATGGATAAGTACATAAGTACATAAATATTGCCACACTGGGACAGACCAAAGGTCCATCAAGCCCAACATCCTGTTTCCAACAGTGACTAGTCCAGGTCACAAATACCTGGCAAAATCCCGAAAAAGTTCAAAACAAATAGCAGTGGATTTTCCCCAAGTCAGTTTAATAATGGCCTTTTTTAAACCACGCTAAACTAACCGCCTTTACCACATTCTCTGGCAACAAATTCCAGAGTTTAATTTACATTGAGTGCAGAAAGCTTTTCTCCGATTTGTATTAAATTTACTGTAACCCAAGGGGTTAAATAATCTCAACTGGGCTGAATAAGGGTTCTGTTCAGTGACATCACTCTCAGACATCACTCAGCTGAGCAATTGGTTGTCTGGGAAACGGCTTGCTGGGCAGTTGGGAGGTGGTACACGTCTGTTCCTGAGTCCGGCTCCCTGGCCAGGGATCAACGCGATCGATCATCCAATGGTACCCACCGTTCACAGAGAGAGAAAAGAAGGAAAGCTGACTCTGTAAAATTTAGGAAAAGTATCCTTTTCGATTATCACAAAAGTAAGAGAAAATGAAGAGGACAGAATTGTAGAATTTATACTTACCTGAGATCCGTCTGAAGAGGAACCGGGACAAAAAAAAATAAACAAAGGATCAACTCTTGACATTAAACCAGTACTAAGCTAATTTAATTGCATGCATGATTAATTTAGGAGTTAATTGAAGAGTTACTTATCTGATATTGATATTTTTTCTGGACAAATAAATCTGGGGAGGGAATAGAAAAACCAATGTTAGAATTTTCTGTTGTTGAACCTGTGAATGTTTTATTATTGAGCAATTGAAAATAGGGGCATTAGGAAATTTAAGCACAGAATTTTAGGTATTAGAATGTTTCTATGAATAGAGTTATTAGTGAATTCTTATTATCTGAGCTGAAGATTAATTTTTAAATAAAAATTTTCTGTTAAAAAAATCATTTCCATCTTGATCTAATTTTTTTTTGTATTGTTCCGTCTGTTCCTGAGAAATTTTCCTGAGTGCCTGGCTCGACTACATTAAAGGGGCACTCAGACTGCCTTCTCAGGAGGGGCGGGGCTTACAAAAATGGCGTAGTCGGCAGGATAGGGCCTTCACTTTAAAAATAAAGTGAAACTGGGAAAGCTGAAATATATGTGTGCATATATGGTGAAAGATATTTGCTATTTCTGAAGTAATTTGTGTAAAGGTAATTGTTCATCCCGGGTGAGAGAACTATCACAATATTTTGATTGCAAGGGGAGCCACTGCTGTGTGGGGGAAGGGGAATTTTTGTTTCCTTGTTGGGACCACACATCAGGCGACAGGAGAAGAACATGGAAGAACTACTAAGACAAATTGAGGAATTAAGAAATATAGTGGAAAGACCAGAAGAGAAAGCACCAATAATCCAACAAAAGAAATCTTGGAGAGCTGAGAATAGATGGAATGAAAGTTGGGAAGAAAATAGGAGAACATGGGAAAACAAAAAATACGGAGATCCGTCCGTGAATCAGTTCAGGAAAAGGGAAAAATTTCATGAAGAGGATGGAAATAATCAGAGGGGATCCTATTGGGGAGCTCAGCAGAGGAAGAGAATCCCTGTTTGCTATCGTTGTGGACAGCTTGGGCATATTAGCAGATATTGTAGCGCTGAACTGGAAATGCAAGAAGATCTAAGTTTTGAGAATATGGAGAGATCCTTGAGTCCGGCAAAGCTTGGTCAAAGAGGCTGGAGCCCGGAAAAAGAGAGAGATAAAAGCCTGAACTCTGGAAAGTGTTATTATGTTTGGTACCTGGTACAAACTGTAGAGGAAAACAAAGAACGGTGCAGAGAACAAGAGCAAGTGGTGGAAGAGGGGCAACAGCAATTAGTTAACTTGAATGAACCACTAATAAGTTCAGAAAAAAAGATGGAAGGAAGG
Organism: Microcaecilia unicolor; assembly: GCF_901765095.1. Classification (NCBI taxonomy): domain Eukaryota; kingdom Metazoa; phylum Chordata; class Amphibia; order Gymnophiona; family Siphonopidae; genus Microcaecilia; species Microcaecilia unicolor. Next base: position 52,463,853 of record NC_044031.1, on the reverse strand, counting down.
GAAGTAAGAATAATAAAAGAGGAAGACCAAGTAATAGAAGGGCGAAAGGAAGAAAACAGGATACAAGAAAAAGAAGCAAAGGAGAAAGAAGAAGAGAAGGAGTCAAGCAGCGAGAGCAGTGAAGGTGAATTTAGCAGCGATGAGGAGGAAGACGAAGAAACAGCTGACGGAAAGGGGGCTGAAAACTCGGAAGGGAGTGCAGAAGGTTCAGGAACAGCTGCAGCGGCGGGGGATAAAGCAAAGTTAGAGACCCCAGGGGCTGGGACAGAGGTGGAAGAAACTACCATGGAACCAGCTACAGTGGAAGAAATACAACAGATGGAGACTCTGACAAAATTAAGGTTTCCATTAACTGTTAAAGAGAAGAGAAGGAAAAGGAAGAAACAGGGTAAATCACAGGGAAATTGTGTGATTAAAGAAGCAATGGAAGAAATATCTTTAAAACAAAGGAGAATCATTAATAGCCAACGCTCAGTACTTGAAACGTGGAGTGTTCCAGTGGGAAGTCCGTTCAAGTCCATCTGGTGTAATAGGGGAGGTGGAAATAAAAACAAATGCTCACGTGTGCTCAGAGTTTTTCAAAGGCTGTTATTGTTTATTTACTTGGGAGCAGTTATTTTTATAGAAATGTTCTGTGGAAGACACCCGATTCTTTTCTCTTCATATGAATTCTTTGGGGGTGAAAAGAGGGAAAAGAAGACGGAAAAGGCAATGTTGAAGAAATTTGGAATTTCAAAGAGACTGGGAGAAAAACGGGCTCAAGGAATAAACTATTATTATAAAAAGAGGAAGAAGCTTGATTGAGAGAAAGAGAAATCTCATTATTTCTGCCATCAAAGACATGGGCAAAAAAAAAATTATAAGAAAATTTAAACATTTGTTTTGATATACCAGAATATAAAAACTCTCAGGGAAAGAACAATTACCTGGTGAAATGAAAGATGTTTGAATATATTGAAATGTGGGGGGATATGAAGTGGGTGGATTGATTAAAAAAAAATGTTATTTCATACATTTTTTTTTTAACTTGGCTAGGCCGAATGTAACCCAAGGGGTTAAATAATCTCAACTGGGCTGAATAAGGGTTCTGTTCAGTGACATCACTCTCAGACATCACTCAGCTGAGCAATTGGTTGTCTGGGAAACGGCTTGCTGGGCAGTTGGGTGGTAAGCTGGTCACTGGGTAGATGTGTGTTAGTGCTCAGTGTATGATTGTTTGAGGAATTGGAGTGAAAATGTACTTAAAAGGTTTAAAAAGTTTGGTGTGGTTATTAGAGATGTGCTGGAGGTTTGGTATTTAAAATTGTAAAGCCCTACGCGAGTTTAGGGGGCTTCAGGGAAATGTTGATGTTTGTTTGAAGGGTTTGAAGGGGTGGAAATTGTGTTGGGGTAGTCTAATTATTGTGGTGATAAAATAAATTTTCCTAAATTTTTGAAATGGGATGTGTAAAAAGTTAAATGTATCTAACAAGGTTAATGTCCAGCTGCAGTAGTGCAACTCAGAATTCTATGGAGCCTGATTGTTTCAGGAAAGCATAGAGAGATGTGATGCTGCTCTGAAGCTTTAAAGATATAGCCATTTGGGGAATTTTGATATTAGTAATTCTGAAAGGAAAATTATTTGATGCGTCCTGTTCTGATTGCTTTGCAATACAGAAGTGGCTACTTCTGTCTAATGAGCTAAAGGGAAAGAATTAAAGCACTATTGTGCAGAGCTGGTTTAAAGGAAAAGAACTTTACAGGCTGTGTGTATTGTGGCATTGGCTGTAAGATCTAAAAATCTTTATTAATTTAAGGGTTAGAGTATCCCAATATTTTGTTTCCAACTTAAGCAGGTGTGGGAGGGCGTAGAATAGGGAAAAATAATTATCCATTTTTTTTTACAAATTGGAATAGCCAGCTAGGGAATAAATTTATAGTGAAGAACATAGATAACTTGTTAAATAATTTTAGTTAAGGTGTAGGGTTTTTATTGTTGATTTTGTAAAGCATAGGTTAGTAGGTACACGTCTGTTCCTGAGTCCGGCTCCCTGGCCAGGGATCAACGCGATCGATCATCCAATGGTACCCACCGTTCACAGAGAGAGAAAAGAAGGAAAGCTGACCCTGTAAAATTTAGGAAAAGTATCCTTTTCGATTATCACAAAAGTAAGAGAAAATGAAGAGGACAGAATTATAGAATTTATACTTACCTGAGATCCGTCTGAAGAGGAACCGGGACAAAAAAAAATAAACAAAGGATCAACTCTTGACATTAAACCAGTACTAAGCTAATTTAATTGCATGCATGATTAATTTAGGAGTTAATTGAAGAGTTACTTATCTGATATTGATATTTTTTCTGGACAAATAAATCTGGGGAGGGAATAGAAAAACCAATGTTAGAATTTTCTGTTGTTGAACCTGTGAATGTTTTATTATTGAGCAATTGAAAATAGGGGCATTAGGAAATTTAAGCACAGAATTTTAGGTATTAGAATGTTTCTATGAATAGAGTTATTAGTGAATTCTTATTATCTGAGCTGAAGATTAATTTTTAAATAAAAATTTTCTGTTAAAAAAATCATTTCCATCTTGATCTAATTTTTTTTGTATTGTTCCGTCTGTTCCTGAGAAATTTTCCTGAGTGCCTGGCTCGACTACATTAAAGGGGCACTCAGACTGCCTTCTCAGGAGGGGCGGGGCTTACATTACTACTTTGTAGCTTCATCACATGTCCCCTTGTCCTAGTTTTTTTTGGAAATAGTAAGCAAACGATTCACGTCTACCCGTTCCACTCCACTCATTATTTTATAGACCTCTATCATATCTCCCCTCAGCCATCTCTTCTCCAAGCTAAAGAGCCCTAGATGCTTCAGCCTTTCCTCATAGGGAAGTCGTCGCATCCCCTTTATCATTTTTGTCACCCTTCTCTGTACCTTTTCTAATTCCATTATATCTTTTTTGAGATGTGGTGACCAAAATGTACACTTATTTGTTCATATAGTTCAAAGAACTATAGATACTGCAGCTTTAAGGAGGTAATTCTATAACATAGGCTCTAATATTTACACACTGCTTATGTGATACACACTGCTTATGCGATGGTATTTACACGCATTTGTGTGCACTGTTTCAAGTATTTGTGACTGCTAAAATTCCACTAAGTGCAATTCTGCAAATACCTGCTTAAGTACCTGTCCTAAATTCAGACGCTTAGCTATGTGGGTCCTGGATGAATATTGGCCAGGAACCACAAAACAAAACAAAAATTGTTGAGCCACCTCAATCCCTCCCTCCTACTCTGGTTCTGATCCTCTCACTCCTCCCCAGTGCTACCAAGCTCCCTACCCCTTCCCCCTCAACTAGCAAAACACCCCACCCCCTTCAACCCCTCTTCCATGCAGGGTAGGCTATCCAGCGCCTACCTGTAATCCCTGGTGATCCAGCAGGGGCAAACAGGGCAGGAGCAAAGCCCACTCACTTTTGCCCCTTGCTGGGATCTCTCACAGCAGCCTCACAGTATTTTGTAAAAGAACACTTGCAATGACACATACGAAGTAGATGCCATAGCTTCTCCCAGAGTAATATATTGAATGTTCCCTCAATGAAAATGTTTCAAATGATGGATTGGTAAGGTTGCTCATTCTCAGTAGTAGTGCCAGAGTTGGGAAGTGCTCTTCCAAGGAAGTTGTTTACAGAAGAGAATTCTTATGCATTTCAAGGGCACCCAAAAGCTTTCCTTTTCTAATGGTAATAGATCCTGTAGATCTCTGGGGCAGACACAAAACTGTGAGGTAGAAGAGACAAGAATCTGCTGATATTGTTCAGAAGCCCTCTATTGTGTTATGAAAGTTGGTGGAAGCTGTAACTCGTGTTTTAATGTTAACGGTTGTATATGTACAATTAATTTCATATATACTTTCAGGCTTATTTTCGAACGAGACGGGCGCCTATCTTTCGACACAAATCGGGAGATGGGCGTCCTTCTCTCAGGGCCGCCCAAATCAGCATAATCGAATGCCGATTTTGGGCGTCCCCAACTGCTTCTCGTCGCGGGGATGACCAAAGTTCCCTGGGGCGTGTCGGAGGCATAGCAAAGGCAGGACTGGGAAGTGCCTAACAGATGGGCGTCCTCAAGCGATAATGGAAAAAAGAAGGGCGACCCTGACGAACACTTGGCTGACTTTACTTGGTCCTTTTTTTTTTACGACCAAGCCACAAAAATGTGCCCTAAAGGACCAGATGACCAGTGGAGGGAATCGGGGATGACCTCCCCTGACTCCCCCAGTGGTCACTAACCACCTCCCATGCCAAAAAAACTTTTTTTTTAGAGTATAGGTAAAGGATGTCCTTTGCTATGCCTCCGTCCCTGCAATGCACGTACAAAATGTGGATGTTTCTGTGAGAAGGATGTCCATATCTTTGCTATGCCTCTGACACCCCCTTTATTTAGATTTTGAATCACAAGTAGTAGCAGTGGGATTTGAACCAGCCACCTCTGGATTATAAGATCTGTGCTCTAACTGCTAGCCACTCCTCCACTCCACTCCCTTGAAATTTGGCCATCCCTGTGGGGGGGGGGGGGGGGGAACAGTATGCAGGTTCCTGGGGGGGGGAGGTATGTGTGTGTCAGCGGAGGCTCAACTGCTCCCTCCACCACAGGGACAGCCAAATGTCTATATATCATACATTCCAAGTCAGTCTTAATACAACCAAATGATAAATTTAACATGCGTTATTCAGGATAGCCCAATTATTTTTTAATATTTCAAAACTTTTTTTTTACTACATACCAAAGTTTTTCATGTCTCACAATAACAAGAGATATTCACCACAACTTTTTAATAGATCCCAAAATGTCTGATTCAAGAAAATTTAGCTAAAATAAAAACACCTTGCACATATGGAGAAATTTAGATCGCTGTCTTCAATAGCTGAGTTCAAAGTATGCTAAAATAGCAAACCGTCTTTAACAACTAACTGAAGTTATAATACACAACATGCCTTTGCTAACTCCGAAACTGACCAAAAAAAAAAGCCACCTGAGGCTGTCATCTTTTCCAAATTTGTCTTTGTCTACTTATGACTTATTTTCTTTTTTTTTGGTAATGTTTAAAATTTTCCAATACTCTTTCAATGTAAAATTTCATCATTGTTTCAAAGCAGATGCCATTGTTTTTGTTATTTCTATTAATAGTATGCAAATACATGTTTTGCTCAGAATAGCCCCTGGCACAGGCAAAATAAAAGAAGCAAAGGCTCAGCAGAAAAAGTTGAATAATAGGAATGGACAACCAGGACATTTTTTTTCATTCTTTTCTTTATTTCAAAATGAATTTTGTTAGTGTGCATTATTTGTTGTGCTCCTACCTCCCCCCCTCCCCGGGGCCTATCTCTATTCCTTGGTGGTCTAGTGGAGATCATTGGAGGCAGGAGTTCAGCCCTTCACATTTTCTCTTCATAATGACTGCCACAATCTTTTGCTGTAGCTTGTGGAACCGAATATTGCCAGTGTCGAGATATTTCTACAATTATCTAACCTCAGGTAGAAGGCAGGCAATTAGGGAATGAATACTCATAGTACAAAAAATGGAAAAAATGAAAGATAGCACTCTGGTATAATGAGACATTCCACAAAGCAAAGACCCAAATTCTTATAGTCTAAGAATACTAATAAAGACTGACAGAAGGGGGGATATTGGTTATTTTTAGAAATTCTGCAGCATGACTTGTTTTCCGCCAGAATCGTTATACCCACACTAGCCCGCTCCTCAAGTCACTTCACTGACTCCCTGTCCGCTTCTGCATTCAGTTTAAACTTCTCATACTGACCTTTAAATGCATCCACTCTGCAGCCCCCCATTACCTCTCCGCTCTCATCTCTCCCTACATTCCTCCCCGTGAACTCCGCTCACTGGACAAGTCTCTCTTGTCGTCCTCCTTCTCCTCCACTGCTAACTCCAGGCTTCGCTCCTTTTCTCTCGCGGCACCTTATGCCTGGAATAGACTTCCTGGACCTATACGTCTAGCTCCGTCTCTACCTGTTTTCAAATCTATGCTGAAAACCCACCTTTTCACTGCTGCTTTTAGCTCCTAGCCACAATTGCCATCCCCTTGTCCCTTCCTCCCTTCTCACCCATTACTTCCCTCATCCGTAAATATCTTGTCTGTCTGTATTATTTAGATTGTAAGCTCTTTTGAGCAGGGACTGTCTCTTTGTATCAGGTGTTCAGCGCTACGTGCGTGCGTCTGGTAGCGCTATAGAAATGCTAATAATAATAATAAGTTCCAATTTACAAAGGTACACTGTGAACAGTAAGAAGGTGTTGAAATATTGATACTTACTTCGTCTTTGGTAAATATCATAATTTGTTATGCAATGCCAGGAGTGTTTTATCAGAACTACTCACTACTGATCGAGTGGTTGGTAGATCTTAAATTACCTCTTTTCAAAATAGTGTTGTTAGGGGATTTTACAATGGTGTTCCTTGGTTAACTGCCACCCGGGGCAAATCACCACTGTGCACCCTCTTCCCATGTGCAGTGTCATACCCCTGGGTGCAGCGTCGTTGTACCCAGCACATCACCTCAAAACACCCCTCTCCCGGGTGCACTGCTCATACCTCATGGGGTGCTAGGAGCAGCCACACGGCTGTCGGCTCTGCCGGTTCCCTTCTCCCTCTGCCCCAGAACATGAAGTAACATCAGAGGGAGCAGAGAACCAGCGGAGCCAACAGCTGTGCAGTTGCTCCCTGCACCCCCCTTGCAGCGTGCACCTGGGGCAGACTGCCCACACCCCCCCACCCTCAGTACGCCACTGGGATTTTAATGTCAGAGTTGATACTGCTGATACAGATGAGATTTTATGCCATTTATGCCCCTCCTGGTTCTCTAAAGAGCTTCACTTGTTAAAGCAAGCTTTCAGAAGGATTGAATGGAGAAAATATCTTTTGAGAGTGACGTGAGTAAACTTATAATTCTCAATTGATAGAGTATAAACAGTCAGTGCAGACAACTAAATGTAGTTATTATAATGATATTATTGAAAAGGCACCGCCTAGTTCTAAAGAATTACTTCATGTAGTAGCATCATTGGTTAGAGACCCTAGTAAATCCTATGAGATGGTTTCTTCAATTTCAAGTTCTGAATTTGCGCAGGATTTTTGGAAAAAGTGAGTACAATTGTTGATGAATTTGGGGATACAGATTTACCGATAGTGTTATCTAGAGTGATAGGAGAAAGTAATCAATAGTTGATGTTTCAAGAGGTTACTAGTCGGCAAGTATGTAAGACCATCTCCCGAATTAATAATAGTTTTTGTAGAGTAGATGTCTGTGCACCTTTGGTATTGAAGGCTTTAAAAACTTCTGTGGTGCCTCTGTTTATGAAAATTATTAATAAATATTTTGAGGTTGGTTTAGTTCCAGATGGTCTAAAAAAAAGGTGTGGTTAGGCCTCTTTTGAAGAATAGTACATTAAATGAGTCTATGGTAGCTAATTACAGACCTATAACCTCATTACCATTTTTAGCCAAAGTAATGGAGAAATCGGTATATAGTAACATAGTAACATAGTAGATGACGGCAGAAAAAGACCTGCACGGTCCATCCAGTCTGCCCAACAAGATAACTCATATGTGCTACTTTTTGTGTATACCCTACTTTAATTTGTACCTGTGCTCTTCAGGGCACAGACCGTATAAGTCTGCCCAGCACTATCCCAATTGATTAAATTTTTAGAACAGTATGAGATCCTGAATCCAAATCAATTTGGATTTCAAGTGAATCATAATACGGAGGCACTTTTACTGTCTCTATTAGAGAAGGATTTGATAAAGGTCAGAGCTTTTTGTTAGTAGAGTTAGATATTACGGTTGCTTTTGATACATTTGATCACAAAATTTTGATTCAGAGTTAGAGTCACCACCTATGTCACTCATTTATACTACAACATTACCTCTCTCCACAGTTTCCTCCTCCATAAAAAAAATATTTATCTTTTAATATTACATTCCTTCATATGCCTGTCTAAACAAGTTTTTAAAACTTAAAAAAAATAAATATTTATTTATATTTTGCTCACACCTTTTTCAGTAGTAGCTCAAGCAAGGTGAGTTGCATTTAGGTACACTGGATATTTCTCTGTCCCAGGAGGGCTCACAATCTAAGTTTGTAACTGAGGTAATAGAGGGTTAAGTGACTTGCCCAAGATCACAAGGAGCAGCAGTGGAATTTGAACTGGCCACCTCAGGATTACAAGACCAGTGCTGTAACCACTAGGCCACTCCCATCTCTAGATGCTCTTTTAATTCTAATAGTAACTTGTTCCAAAGTTGTGGCCCAGAAATATAAAAGATGGAATTTCAAAACTCCTCCAATTTAACAATTTGGCATGTTGGCACTTCCAATAAAACTTTACCATAGATCAGTGATGGCGAACCTATGGCACGCGTGAGCCCTCTCTGTTGGCACGCGCGCCATTGCCTCAGCCAGTTCCAGCCCCCCTCTCTCAAGCTCTGGTCCCGCCCTCATTTCCTGTTTCCACAAGGGCGGGACCAGAGCTTGAGAGACAGAAGGGAAGGCTGAAGGCTCGCCGAGCCAGCGCTTTTCACTGCCGCTGCCGACACCGCCTTAACTCCGACCAGGTATGACTTTTATTCAGAGGGGGGTCCCTGGTGCTCAGAGGGAGGGCAGGCGACCTGATGCTCGGGCGGCCTGGTGCTGGGTGGGAGGGAGGGAGTGATGCCTGATGCTGGGAGGGAGGGATGCCTGATGCTTGGAGGGAGGAATGCCTGATGCTGGGTGGGAGGGAGGGACGGATGCCTGGTGCTGGGTGGGATGGAGGGGTGCCTGGTACTGGGAGGGAGGGAGGGAGGGATGCCTGGTGCTGGGTGGGAGGCCTGGTGCTGGGTGGGTGTGAGGCCTGGTGCCTGGTGCTGGGTGGGTGGGTGGGAGGGAGGCCTGGTGCTGGGTGGGAGGCCTGCCTAGTGCTGGGAGGGAGGGTGGGAGGGGAGAGGAGGGTGGCTGGACATGGGTGGCTGGAGGGGAGGGCAGGGGGAGAGGAGGGTTGTTGGACATGGATGGGTGGAGGAGAGGGCAGGTGGGAGGAGGGCAAGAAATGAAGAAGAAAGGAGGAAAGTAAAGAAATAAATGGAAAGGAAGCCCTGGAAACGGAGTTAAGAGAACAGATAGAGAGCAGCAGAATCAGAGACTAGGACCAATATGGATAGAAAAACAAAATCACCAGACAACAAAGGTAGAAAAAATCATTTTATTTTCATTTTAGTGTTTGGATTATGTCCAATTTGAGAATTTACATCTGTTGTCTTATTTTGCACTGGGTATACTGGAGCTGTAACAACTTACAGAAATGATTTATAATGAAAAAAATCATATTTTTTTCTCCTATACTAGTATAATAGTTTCAATGATGTCTGTTTATATGCCACACCAACAAAAAGAAGGTCCAAGTCTCCCGCAAAAAAACACATGAAACAACAAAGAGAGCGGAAGGAAACCAAAATAGACCAGATAAAAACCACAGCGAGTAAGAGCAACAAAAAAGTTTATTAGGACCCTACACGGTCCGTGTTTCGGCCAACCGGCCTTCTTCAGGGGTCTTCCTTCCTCCATATTAGCATATTCATTTCCATATATATAGATAGATAGATAGATATATGTAAATGAATATGCTAATATTCCCCACCCCATCCTTTGCAACCCCAAATGAAACAGTCAAACTACGCCCATGCCAGTATGGTTAAAAGGTGAAGTGACAGAGGCTATTCCATTCTTTGAAGGAAAAAGGACCGAAATGAAGAAAATAAGAAGCAATATAAGCATGACACGTTAGATGCAAAGCATTGATAAAGAAGGCTAAAAGAGAATATAAAAAGAAACTTGCTGCAGAGACAAACACTTACAGTAACAACTTTTTCAGGTACGTCAGAAGTAGAAAGCTTGCGAGGGAATCTGTGGGACCACTAGATCATGATGGAACAAAAGGGGCACTCAGGGAGGACAAGGCTATAGCAGAGAAACTGAATGAATTCTTTACTTCAGTCTTTAAGGAAGAAGATGTAAGAGATCTACCTCTACCAGAAAATGGTTTTCAAGGTTGACAGTGTGGAGGAACTGAAAAAAATCTTGGTAAATCTGGAAATTAAAGAGTAGTAAATCACCTGGACCAGATAGTGTACATTCAAGGGTGCTGAAAGAACTCAAATATGAAATTGCTAACCTGCTGTTAGTTATTTGCAACCTGTCATTAAAGTATTCTGTAGTACCTGAAGATTGGAGCATGGCCAGTACAACATCAACTTTGACTGAGAAGACTGACGTCAATGCTGAGTAAAATAGTAGAAACAATTTTTAAGAATAAAATTATGAAACATATAAATAAACATGGTTTAAAGGGACAGAGACAGCATGGGTTCAGCCAAGGGAAGTCTTGCCTCACAAATTTGCTTAAGTTCTTTCAAGGCGTGAATAAACACGTGGATAAAGGTGTAGTATCCATTATGTAGCGTATCTAAATTTTCTAACAGCTTTTGACAAAATGCCTCATGAGAGACTCCTGAGAAAATTAAAGAGTCATAGGATAGGAGGCAATGTTTTTTTGTGGATTAGTAACTGGCAATTGAACAAAAAACAGGGGATAGGGTTAAATGGCCATTTTTCTGAATGAAGAAGGGTGAATAGTGGAGTACCAAGGGGATCTATACTGGGACCGATGCTATTTAACATATTTATAAATGATCTGGAAATCGTAACAATGAGTGAAGTGATTAAATTTGCAAATAACACAAAACTATTTAAGGTTGTTAAAACACATGCGGACTGTGAAAAATTGCAGGAAGACCTTAGGAAATTGGAAGACTGGGCATCCAAATGACAGATGAAATTTAATGTGGACAAATACAAAGTGATACACATTGGGAAGAATAATCTGAATCATAGTTACCTGGAGGCTGTATAGAGAGGGGAGTGACCAGCAGAAGAAAAGAGGTGTTAATGCCCCCGCATAAGTCATTGGTGAGGCCCCACCTGGAGTATTGTGTTCCGTTTTGGAGGCCGTATCTTGCTAAGGATGTAAAAGAATTGAAGCGGTGCAAAGAAAAGCTACGAGGATGGTATGGGATTTGCGTTACAAGACATATGAGGAGAGACTTGCTGACCTGAACATTTATACCCTGGAGGAAAGGAGAAACAGGGGTGATATGATACAGACGTTCAAATATTTGAAAGGTATTAATCCGCAAACGAACCTTTTCCGGAGATGGGAAAGCGGCAGAACTAGAGGGCATGAAATGAGATTGAAGGGGGGCAGACTCAAGAAAAATGTCAGGAAGTATTTTTTCACGGAGAGAGTGGTGGATGCTTGGAATGCCCTCCCACGGGAGGTGGTGGAGAGGAAAAATGGAAACGGAATTCAAACTTGCGTGGGATAAACATAAAGGAATCCTGTTCAGAAGGAATGGATCCTCAGGAGCTTAGCTGAGATTGGGTGGCAGAGCCGGTGGTGGGAGGCGGGGCTGGTGGTTGGGAGGCAGGGATAGTGCTGGGCAGACTTATACGGTCTGTGCTGGAGCCAGTGGTGGGAGGCGGGGCTGGTGGTTGGGAGGCAGGGATAGTGCTTGGCAGACTTCTACGGTCTGTGCCCTGAAAATGACAGTTACAAATCAAGGTAAGATATACACAAAAAGTAGCACATATGAGTTTGTCTTGTTGGGCAGACTGGATGGACCGTGCAGGTCTTTTTCTGCCATCATCTACTATGTTACTATGAGGCAGTGCCCAAGAAAAAGATCTAGGTGTTGTTGCAGACAATACACAGAAATCTTCTGCCTGGGGGTTTGAAAATCTAGCTAAATAAACAACAGTGTATGTACTCTTGACCCACCATAAAAGATATACTAGTAAAGAATACCTAAAATCATGAACACAACATATGTCAACTCTGTTGATATAAAGAAATTCAATGACAAACATGTGAACATGTAAAGTATCTGAAGTGATATTGTGGTTTGTTTTTATGTTGCAAGCAAACTAAATGGCATTAGACAACGTTCATAATAAATGTAGTTGAGTGACAACATGGATGGACACTTCTCCAGACTGAGTCCTTTTTGGCTCCAGGATCCCCACTTTTGCAATCTTCATTTGTCTTCCATGACCTATGATGGTAGTCCATTTAAGACTTCTGAAGGACAAACTAGACCTACAAAAGAACAGAAGGAAATCCAAATGCAGACTGCTTTTTTTCCTTAGCCTCCGACCTCCCCTTCTACTCTTCATCCCAGTTACTGTTACCAGAGACTGGCTTATATAGAGCCTTTCTGGAATTATCCACCATGCCACCTCTTCTCCAAGTTCTGGAAACTCCTGTGACCACTCCCACTCTCTTTTCTGGACTGCTCTAGGCTGTCTTGACCTGCACTTTTGGAGACCACTTGGCCACTTCCTCCGCCCACTGGCCTGAAAACAATACAAATGAGGGACCCAAATGCAATCTCTTTAGTTCACCCTTCTACCCAGGGCTTCACCAACTGCCTGGGCCCACCAAGGCACTTATAATGCCCCATCCCTTAGCCTTTCTGCCTGATCAGCACTTCCCACACTCAGTACCTCTTACCTTGAGGGGCTGCTGGAAATTGCTCTGCTAAGTGTGGCAAGGGTCCTCTCTAATCCAGCTCCTCCATATGGCTGTCCATCATGTCCTATCTGGGGTGCCAAAATTGTGACATCACCCTGGGCTCTATACTCCTCAAGCACTCCAGGATGCTGCAGATATCTCAGCTTAGCAAAGTTCAGGTCAAGGCCATAAACCAATCCATTCCAGATTTTCTTCCTTTATTCATGTCCATAAGCACATCAGCAGTTACAGCAAACAAAAGGTTGATCCCACAACAGCTCCAGTTAATAAAAATCCATAACTATGGTCCTTTCACCTTGACCCTTTCCCCCAAACAGTATACGGTTCAGGTTTCATAATGTGGGAAGTCTTTCCTTATCAGACTTCCCCATTACTGAGGCATTGGCAGCTCACCTCTTATTGTACTGCCTTACTCCTTTCTGAGAAGCCTCCCAAAGCTGACTTTCCAGTACCTCGGGGTTAGCCTTTACTGAGCTTCCCATTCTATCTTTCCTTCTCCTCCAGCAGATCTGGGTGCTCCTGCTTCCACATAGTCTATGGCCTAAGCAGGACCCCTCTTTCCCCTTGATCTTCTCCCTGGTTTTCTCTCTAGTTGTTGAGCTCAGTCTGCTTTCAGCTAAGCTAGGAATGGCCTCATCCATAGGAGCCGACTCTGTGGGTGCTGTGGGTGCTTGAGCACCCCTAATATTGAGAAAATTCCTTGTATGTGTCCAAGGAAGGGTTATTTCCATTGGGCTTAGCACCCCAATAATTTTGAAAAGTTGGCTCCTATGGCCTCATCCAACCTGCTTCCTCATTAAGGAGGTATCATGTTTTTCTTCTTTAACCAGGGAACTTTGGCTTTGTCCCATGGGACTCCCCTTGGCTGCCAAATGGGGTTGCTTTGCCTCTGATCTAGAGGGAATAACCTTGATCTCCCTTCCTGAGGGTGTTCCGGTATTTTCTTTTCTCCTCTTAGTTCCAAGGTTGGGAGTCTTAAGGGCTGTTCTACTGGGTCTCTGACCTCTAGAGGGGCTCTTTGAAACTGCCTCATCCAACATTTCATTCCCCTATCAACGGGTGGTTGCAAACCCCTTCCAATAAGGAGGCACTGCCCCAGGTTTTCCTCAACCCCCTATTCTGAGCTGGGACCTGTAGTTGGCCTTTTCCCACCACTATGGCAAGCCATGGCTACTGACTTGTCAGCCCTTATTATTACTTACAAAATAGTTGGTAGTAAGGGCTATTCAGTTCTCTTAAGACTTGAAACTAACAAAATCTTTAATATCTTGAAACATAAACCTTGGCACACCAGCACACCCTGAAGCCTCTTTCTTTTTCTGATATTTTCTTTATTGCGTAAACACATCAATGTACTCACAGTCAGAAGGGATGCTTCATAGCACAGGCACTTCGTTATTCTGGGCTGAATAATGCTTGGAGGTAGAAGTATGAGATAAAACAATTCTACTGCTGAGGTGGAAAACAGATAAACAGGGAGAGACAGCTCAGAAATGGATGCCTGGAACGTGCTATATCTTATTGACAAGATATATTTTACAAGGTAAAAAAACAAGTTCTCTTCAGGGAGTTTATCAGGCCAAGTACAGACAGAAAACAAGATGGAGAAAGTTTCAAAGCTAGGGGAAAAGCAGGGGGGCTCCCAAGCCCAAAGAACAAGAGCATAAAGACCAATGAGACAGAGCCTTCAGGTAGCAAGGCAGTCAAGCTAGGCTGAGAAGGAGAAGAGGTTCAGGCAACATTACATCAATGATAACAAGTTTTTTTTTTTTAAACAAACAGACAAGTTTGTCTGCAGTAGCTGTGAACTATATGACACATAATGAATGCATTGCTCCTCTAACTTACAGACAGATCTGCAGTAACGCATTAAACACATTTCAGGAACCTACTATAACTAAGGGAAGGCTGTCAAAGGACAGAACAAGGGCTCATGCACTAATGGCTACACATTAATATGGAAATTAGCATGTGGACATTAATAGGAATAATGAAAAATAATGGAAAATAGGGGCATTTTACTGCTGCACTAAAAGTGGCCCCAGTGGGTGTGAAAAAACCATGATGGGGATAATGCAAGCCACTTTTCAGCACAGCTTTGTAAAAGGGCCCCAAAATGAGTAAAATGGTAAAAACAAAAAAGCCAAACCCTTAGATGAACAACTACAAAGGTCAAAAATTTATATCAGGCCTGAATGTTGTTCATAAATACTATTGTGGAAGCTCATACCAAGTATATTCAATATATTTAAAAAGGTAGAAGGAATGCCAAATGAAAGCCAGAATGGCTACACAGTGAGATGAAGGAAGATATTAGAGCTAAAAGAGAATCCTTCAGAAAATGGAAGAAGGATCCGACTGAAGATAATAGCAAATAACATAAAGAAAGGAAGAAAAATGAATGCAAAGAGATAGTATGAACAGAAGATTGCCTTGAAGGGAAAAACTGAGAGACTGGGCATCCTGATTCAGGATACAATCAAACTATGCAGAACTGCCATTCCCCAACTAAATGAATCAGAATCCCTTTTAATCCAGCTAGAAGAGACAAACCCAATCTGGCTGCTCATGGTATATGGAGTACCTCATGATAACACATCATCTGAGCAAAAAAAAAACCCTTGATCTGATTACACAAGTGATCCTGAATTATTCTAGGATGGTGATAATGGGAGATTTCAATCTGCACATTGAAGCCCCAATACCTCCATAGCTGTCTCCCTGGGTACGATGACAGCTCTAGGATTCACAGAGGTAATCAATTCTCCAACCTATGAAAAAGGTCATATACTAGACTTGATATGCTATAAAGGGTTTGACATTCCAGAATACCAGTACTAAAACAACACCATGGGCAGATCATTTTCTAATTAAGTTTTCCCTAAGTGATCACTTAAAACAAGTGGCACCTCCCAGAGTTTGGAAGGAGATCAGAGATGAGAAAAAACTGACTGCTGAGACTTTCCTAGAGGCCTTGGACTATCCACATGTGGATGAAAAGACAACTGCAGTGTCAGAACAGATTGATATTTGGAATAAACACTTAGCTAAAACCTTAGACAAAACAGCACCAATAACAAAAATGTCTTATGCCCCACTCACAAATGTTCACCTTGTTCTCCAGAACTTCGAACCCTACATTTCCATTTCTCCTATCAAATACACTTTACTTGAGTTAATGACCACATACCTAGAATAATGAGCTAACTGCTCAAAGAATACTGGATGAAAGTGGTTGAAATAAAAGATAGAAGTGAATGGACACTTCGGGCTGAGATGCATGTTCTCAATTACCTTCAGAGGGTGGTCATCCAATCATTTCCTTAATTCACTGTGTCACCACTTTAGATATTGCTGGCCACTTGCCCTGGAACAGTGTTGGAAAACTCCACCACATCTCCTGACTCGCTTTTTCAGGTAAAAATAACAGAGGAGTGGCCTAGTGGTTAGGGTGGTGGACTTTGGTCCTGGGGAACTGAGGAACTGAGTTCAATTCCCACTTCAGGCACAGGCAGCTCCTTGTGACTCTGGGCAAGTCACTTAACCCTCCATTCCCCCATGTAAGCTGCATTGAGCCTGCCATGAGCGGGAAAGCGAGGGGTACAAATGTAACAAAAAAAAACATGGAGATAAGTGCAAAATACCGAAGAAGACATAAGGGACTTCCTCTATATTCAGTCAACTGGAAACATAAGGGACTTCCTCTACATTCAGTCAACTGGAAACAGTGTATGTCTTCTGGGTATCTAAATTGTAAGATACCAAATATATCCAGAAAAACATAAGAGGAAATTCTCCGAGTAATAACTCACCCAAGCAGAATGCCACCTTTATAGGCGAAAGGCTATTCCTAGAGGGTGAATAAGTTCCTCAATCATTGAAAATCCCCTTATTGTTTGATGTTTAATTTTTCTTTTTTGTGTGTTATGTGCGCCAATTCCTTTTATATGTATACTTATACTTACACCCAAGTCATACACTGTGAACAGTACATACTTCAAGAAAGTAATCTAAACAATGAAAGTATTTCTCTTGTGACATATATGACTTTTGTAACATTTATAACATTTCCTATGTCATCTCATCTATAAAAAGCACACAACATATCTATAACATATAGAAATTAACTTATAGATTCACTAGCTTGTAACTAGAATACTTCATATAAGTGCACATATCTCAGTGCTGTTGGGTGAATGCTCTGCACCCGGTATCCATGATGTCTTAACGCTGTTGCTCCCAGTGTCTTCAAAGCGGCAACAAACTTTTTCTGGCAGGATCCACGTGGAGGAGCATAATCGAATGAGGCGCCCACGTTTTCCTGAGGGCGTCCCCGCAGGATGGCCCCATGAAGGGGCAGGGAAACCGCTATTATCGAAACAAGATGGGCGTCCATCTTTCATTTTGATAATATGGTCGAGGACGCCCAAATCTCAACATTTAGGTCGACCTTAGAGATGGGCGACTTAAATGTTGAGATGGTCGTCCCTGGTTTTCGGCAATAATGGAAACCGAGGACGCCCATCTCAAAAATGACCAAATCCAAGCCATTTGGCTGTGGGAGGAGCCAGCATTCGCAGTGCACTGGTCCCCCTCACATGCCAGCACACCAACCGGGCACCCTAGGGGGCACTGCAGTGGACTTCACAATTTGCTCCCAGGTGCATAGTCCCTTACCTTCGGTGCTGAGAACCCCCAAACCACCCCTAGGAGGCACTGCAGTGGACTTCACAAATTGCTCCCAGGTGCATAGCTCCCTTAGCTTTGGTACTGAGCCCCCCAGTTCCCCAGGACCAAAGTCCACCACTCTAACCACTAGGCCACTCCTCCACTCCACTCTGAGGACGCCCATCTCTTAACTACGCCCCCCACTGCCGACACGCACCCGTGAACTTTGGTCATCCCCGCGACGGAAAGCAGTTGAGGATGCCCAAAATCGGCTTTTGATTATGCTGATTTGGGCGACCGTGAGAAAAGGACGCCCATCTCCCGATTTGTGTCAGAAGATGGGCGTCCTTGTCTTTCGATTATGCTGCTGATAGGGGAAGCCATTGCTTGCCCTGGGACTGGTAGCATGGAATGTTGCTACTATTTAGATCTCTGCTAGGTACTCGTGACCTGGATTGGCCACTGTTGGAAGCAGGATACTGTGCTAGGTGGACCATTGGTCTAACCCAGTATGGATATTCTTATGTTCTTAACTGTATTCAAATCCAGGCATAACACCAAAATTTTGAGGTTGGTTTTAGTTATTTGCTCACTCATGACCTTGTTTCAACTGTTTTAAATAAATTAATTTCCAATGGTCTTTTTACACCCTGTATGTTTGTCTTGATTAAGCTGAAACCTTTACTTAATAGGTGTAATTACAACGTATTGGATTTGCCAAATAGTGCTATAGAACCGATAAATGATAGCAGATGTATTAATAGTTGTAGTTATACTAACTCTTCAGTTTTTTGCAACTAAGGATTCTTTTTGTAAACATTCTTTATTTAAATCCTGTTCCCATTTTTGTCTCTAGCACCTGCTCCAGCAGGGCTCTCCATAAAAAAAAATAAGCCTACCTCCTCAGAACATTTATCATTGCCATTTGCTCTAGCACTTCCTTTCCACTGAAAAAAAATTTACTCTGGCTGATCTATGCATGTCTCTTGTAGCCTGGAGCCGCCAAGCTTTTCTGCAAATCAAATCAAATAACAATGAACATCTTGCTTATATTCATTAGACATAACCGATTTGTACTAAAAAGTTACCATAAAAGAAGTTAGTTACGGTAATATTTATTTTATATTTTTATTGGTATTCTTTATAATGTGCTTCTGAGAAAACAAAATCACATGACAGTCAGTTGTATTTTATGCCTGATCCTAATCTGTGAGCCTTGCAGGAATATCCTGATTGGCTTGTCCATAAGGAAAAATGTTCACTTTGCTATATAACACATCTATATATATAAAACTCACCCTCAACGTTCTATTGTCTGACGTCACTGAAGCCAAGGTTCGTAAGTTCGAAGCTCTGAAGCCACGAAAATCACAGTCTCGGGGCCCCACCCTCGCGTCAAACGTTATGACGTTCAGGGCGGAGCAATTCACTCACTTTGACGGCGGCCAGGGCGGCGCAATGGCGTCACTGACGACAAAGGTGCGTTGGGTGGGGGGGGGCCAGAGTCACACATCGACGGCAGCCACGGCGGCGCAATGGCGTCACTAACAACGAAGGTGCGTTGGGTGGGGGGGGCCAGAGGAAAGCCTTGCTAGCGCCCGTTTCATTGGCTCCAGAAACGGGCCTTTTTTTACTAGTTTAACATATTGAGGCAATACCCAAACAACTGATGGTTGCCAAATACTATGTAGTAAAAACTATCCCTATTTAAAGAATGGAAATTTGCTAATAGCATCTGACAGAGAATAGTGTAAGAGAACAGCATACATTTCCTATCAAAAGAATCAAAAATCTATAAGTGAAAAAGAAATTTCATCTGCCACGGATAATAAAAGTTGTAAATTATAAAAGCATCCACACTGCTTGCCTCTTGCCAATGAGGCTGCTTTAAAAAAAATTGATCTGCCTCTTCTAATGAGTAAAACAGATACCAAGGTGACAGATGTCCTGCTCACGATAGTGATGTTAAGGAATGGAAGACCTCCCCAGGAAGATAACATTTTGTGCCTTCCAACTTGTGGAAATAATTTATCTTCTATCTGTTCTTACCAAGTCCAAAGTCAGGAGGATTAATACATGAGACAATGAACGGTTGTGCAAAACAGATTATCGCCTCATGTGACAGGATTTAACTTGCAGAATATAAGGCTAAGCCTCAGGCAGGCGATAATTTCTCACTTATGTGCTGACACACAGGAAGGTCAGTGTGCCTAAGGACAGGAAAGGAAACAAACAGCTTGTCTGAACTGGAGGAATGTTGTTGAAGGCAGGACATCTAAAAGATGTTCATGGAAAAGGAACATAAGAAAAGAAAAAAAAAGAATCAGCAAAGGCACTATTACCACAGAAAATTAGAAATGGAGAATTAAAAATCCACCGTCAGCATCTGTATACCTATTATTATAACCTAGCTAACTGAGATCAAGAAGTCTGGAGCTACTCCAAACACATAAATCCAGGAGAAATGACTGAACCAGTACAAGCTTCTTAATTGATTGTCTTGGCTATAGTGACGGTTTCCATATACCAGAAGGCCAACATGTTAAAACATCATCAAGTATGTATTTTGCTTACCACAACCATGTTAAAGTCAACTGTAGTATTCTTTCCTTTTATCTAGGTTACCTAGGATGGATGGACTCTGGTCAGCGCAAAACAAAATTACCCAATGGCAAACCAAAATGAACTCCAAAGCACCGACACCTCAGTGGCAACCCGTTTCACATGAGCCTCTCCTTATGGCTCACCTAGCCTCTTCATTGGGACAGTAACATGCTTTGGTTTACTCTTATAAATAGATTTTATAAGCATACTTTATTTGAAAAACCAAATCCACAAAATGTTTTAATATATTAATATAATAACAAACAGCACTTATCTCTGATCACAGACTGGTTTGTATCATAGTAACATAGTAAGTGATGGCAGATAAAGACCGGAATGGTCCCACCAGTCTGCCCAACAGTCACATTCATTATCAATTCAAGATTAATCAGCAATGAACGTGGTATTGTATACTTGATCATGGTCTTTCTTTGGTGATTCAGCGCTGTCCTTATGATTCAACTACTGGAGTTGTCGTCAAAGCCCACTCCAGCCTATCCAAATCCGCCCTGTCATTTGCGGAATACCGATCATAAAAGTCTGCTCAACACTGTCCTCACAGTCCAATTTACTGGAGTTTCCGTCGAAGCTCTACCCAGCCTATCCTAAACCGGATCATCATATGCAGGACTCAGAATGTACAAGCCAGTCCAGCACCGGCCTTAGTTGATACAGCCAGAGTTGTCTTCTAAGCATCACTTGACATGCAAAGAGATAAGTGCTATTTGTTATTATATTAATATATTAAAGCATTTTCTGGATTTTTTTTCAAATAAAGTATGGTTATAAAATCTATTTATAAGAGTGAACCAAAGCATGTTACTGACCCGATGAAGAGGTTAGGTGAGCCATGAGTGAGAGGCTCATGTTGAACGAGTTATCA
Organism: Microcaecilia unicolor; assembly: GCF_901765095.1. Taxonomy (NCBI): domain Eukaryota; kingdom Metazoa; phylum Chordata; class Amphibia; order Gymnophiona; family Siphonopidae; genus Microcaecilia; species Microcaecilia unicolor. The sequence continues at coordinate 52,443,061 of NC_044031.1, read as the reverse complement.
CTGAGGCATCAGTGCTTTGGGTTAATTTTGGTTTGGTATTGAGTAATTTTGTAGTGTGTTGATGGCTCCACCTTGAGATTTTGCCTCATCCTTTTAATTGGGACTCTGGTCAGATCATCTGCTGTGGCTAGCTTGGTTCTTCCTTTGCTAGCGAAGAAGTAGTCCTTCGTTGGATGCAGGCTTATCCATGCAGTTTCAAATCTTCAAATCTCTGATGGGTTGGTGTCTTGTCTAGGAGTCTCGTGAGCCCTTGGGTCCTGCTGGAGGGTTGGAGAGATGATAGACCCCGGCCCTCCAAGGGACTGCCGAACCACCCCAAGTCTTCACCTGCGGCGACCACCGTTCCCCAGGAGTTGAGCCCCCAGGTGCAGGTGACCAACAGGACTTCCGGAACCGTGGGGTAGAGCAGGCTGAGGGCCGCAGGTGGTGCAGGGGCTCGGAGGGCTAGGTAGACAGTTACAGAGCTGGGTCTAGAAACCAGCAGGCGGCAAGCAAAGCAGTAGTCAGGATCAAGGCAAGGTCTCTGGGCAAGCTGCAACCAAAGCAGTAGTCAGGTTCAAGGCAAAGTCTCTCGGGCAGGCGGCAAGCAAAGCAGTAGTCAGGTTCAAGGCAAAGTCTCTCGGGCAGGCGGCAAGCAAAGCAGTAGTCAGGTTCAAGGCAAAGTCTCTTGGGCAGGCGGCAAGCAAAGCAGTAGTCAGGTTCAAGGCAAGGTCTCTGGGCAAGCGGCAAGCAAAGCAGTAGTCAGGTTCAAGGCAATGTCAAATCAGGTCTAGCAGAAGGTAGCGACAAGAGGTCACCCAGACGCGCAGGCAAGTCTACAAGAGTAGAAGCCGAAGCAAAGTTGAAGGGAAGAGCTGCTCCTTAAATACCCCTCCCATCCGGAACGCTGCAAGTCAGCTGGCAGAGAGACACTTTCAGCAGGCTGGCAGGAGCCCGATTGGCCAGCCGACAAGCGAGGGCGGACCTCCACAGCCATCAGCCAATCTGGGCGCAGGAGGTGTGGCCAGAGTTCCCGGGCTCCGCGCCCGGAAGAGGAGACCTCAGCTCGGGATGCCGGTCTCCAAAATGACCGACGCTCCCGCAGCCACCACCATCAGAGACGGAAACCACGTCTAGGCACCCCGACAGCCCTGGCCACCCAGGGAAGGAGCATGGCGTTCGCTGCCGGCCGAGGCCGCATGACCGACGCTCCCCTCACCGAGCGAGGAAGCGAGGAGCGGACCGGAGGTGCAGGTGAGGGACGCGACAGTTGGTCATCCTTTGCTACACTTTGAGGACCTTTTACTAAGGTGCACTAAGAAACGAGCTTAGGGCATGCTATCGCGGGACTTTCCCGTGTCCTAGGCCTATGTCTATTATGCCCCTACAATAAGTTTTTTTTCTCTTTGCAGGTTCTGCACTAGCTTTTCCATTAGCATATGGGACTTGCAAAAAATTTTACATGGGAGCACTTATTTCCTCCTATGTACAAGGTGCTAAGTACTCCTGCATTAAGCCTGCATTAACCAGTTAGCACTCTATACTAACTGCTTTTACATTTTCTGGCAATGAATTCCAGAACTTAATTAAACTTTGAGTGAGTGAATAAATAATTTATACAATGATCTCCCTGGCATCCAACCTCTTACAATTAGGAAAGAGCCATCCAATACCTTAGCAAGATAGTTCCCACAGGTTGGAGCCTATTTAATCTTTGGAACTTGAAAGAGGAGAGGGTGATATCCTTCATGGGCTTTTGCATATAACTCTGATCAAGGAGGTTTGCTTTTGGAGATCCCTGATCAAATGATAATATTTTGACTTGTTTCAAGCTACTTCAAGATATTGAATTTGGAAGCACTAACAGTTTGATCTTCACTGATTTGGGATACATTTTTGCGGACTGTGACATTGTTGGTATAGACTGTGGTTAGGTCTTAAGAGATCGATTTATGAGATTATCTTAAGTGCATCAGATCCCTCATTCCATCTCCTTAGTTTGATAGTGGATTTTAAATGAAATTGCTTATGGCAATATGAATAAAAGTTTTACATATTCTATAACCAATAACAAAATGTTTGAGTTATAGCCTATTTTGTATGCCACCTATTTAGCCTAGGTTATATACTGACAGGCATATGGAGTATGATTGAAGTATACAGGAGTCAGAACCACTTAACTAAACTAAACATGACCAAGACTGAGCTTCTTATCTTTCCCCCTAAACCAACCTCTCCTCCTCCCCCATTCTCTGTTTCTGTGGATAACACTCTCATCCTTCCTGTCACATCAGCTCCTAACCTTGAGGTCATCTTCGACTCCTACCTCTCCTTCTCTGCACATATTCAACACACTGCTAAAACCTGTCGTTTCTTTCTCTATAATATCAGCAAAATTCGCCCTTTCCTTTCTGAGCACACTACCAGAACCCTCATCCACGCTCTTATCACCTCTCGCTTAGACTATTGCAACTTGCTTCTCACAGGTCTCCCACTTAGCCATCTCTCTCCTCTTCAATCTGTTCAAAATTCTGCTGCACGACTAATATTCCGCCAGGGTCGTTATGCTCATATTAGCCCTCTCCTCAAGTCACTTCACTGGCTTCCTATCCATTTCTGCATATAGTTCAAACTCCTCTTATTGACCTATAAGTGCATTCACTCTGCAGCTCTTCAGTACCTCTCCACTCTCATCTCTCCCTACATTCCTCTCCGGGAACTCCGTTCACTGGGTAAATCTCTCTTTTCTGCACCCTTCTCCTCCACTGCTAACTCCAGACTCCGTTCCTTTTATCTTGCTGCACCATATGCCTGGAATAGACTTCCTGAGCCGGTACGTCAAGTTCCATCTCTGGCCGTCTTCAAATCTAAGCTAAAAGCCCACCTTTTTGATGCTGCTTTTAACTCCTAACCCTTGTTCACTTGTTCAGAACCCTTATTTTATCATCCTTAGTTTAATATTCCCTTATCTCTTGTTTGTCCAGTTTGTCTGTCCTAATTAGATTGTAAGCTCTGTCGAGCAGGGACTGTCTCTTCATGTTCAAGTGTACAGCGCTGCGTACATCTAGTAGCGCTATAGAAATGATAAGTAGTAGTAGTAGTAAGTTGGTGTCCTGCTGGGTGTTAGAGGGTTTGGTGACCCCCCTCCATATCCCTTTTGATTGCACCCAAGAGAAGGAGAGACTGGACTATAATCTGTGTATTCTAGCAAGGCCCATCCCCCCACCTGTTAAACCCACCCGAAAACCACTGTACCCACATGTAGGTGCCCCCCTTCACCCCTTAGGGCTATGATAGTGGTGTACATTTGTGGGGAGTGGGTTTGGGGGGGATTAGGGGGCTCAGCACCAAAGCTAAGGGAGCTATGCACCTGGGAGCAATTTGTGAAGTCCACTGCAGTGCCCCTAGGGTGCCCGGTTGGTGTCCTGGCATGTGAGGGGGACCAGTGCACTATGAATTCTGGCTCCTCCCATGACCAAAGGGCTTGGATTTGGTCGTTTTTGAGATGGACGTCCTCGGTTTCCATTATTGACTAAAACAGAGGTCGTCCATCTCTAAGGTCGACCATCTCAACATTTAGGTCAACCATCTCTTAGGTCAACCTAAATGTTGAGATTTAGGTGTCCCCTACCGTATTATCGAAATGATAGATGGACGCCCATCTTGTTTTGATAAACATGATGCCCCACCCCTTCATGGGGACGTCCTCAGAGATGGGCGCCCTTAGAGATGGGCGTCCTTGTTCGAAAATGCCCCTCCACGTCTATCTCAATAGCAGACTACAAACTTTTCTTCCAGGAACTTGTCCAAACCTTTTTTAAACACAGATATGCTAACCACTGTTACCACATCCTCTGGCAATGAGTTCCAGAACTTAAGTATTCTGAGTGAAAAAAATATTTTCTCCTATTTGTTTTAAAAGTATTTCCATGTAACTTTATTGAGTATCCCCTAGTCTTTGTACTTTTTGAAAATTGATTTACTTTTACACATTCTACACCACTCAGGATTTTGTAGACCTCAAACATATCTCCCCTCATCCGTATCTTTTCCAAGCTGAAGAACCCTAACTTCTTTAGCCAATCCTCGTATGAGAGGAGTTTCACCCCCTTTATCATTTTGTTCACCCTTTTTAACCTTTTCTAATTCCATTATATTTTTTTTGAGATATGGTGACCAGAGAAGGAGCAGAACAGACTGGCTCAGTAAATCTGTTCCAAGCATATGTGCCACAGGATGGAAAGCATGGAGTCAGAAGTCAGCAATGGAAGAAAAGGGCAGTGATAATTGTGACCTGCCTGATGAATTCATGTGGATGGGTACAAGGAGAAATGAGAGGAAAGGTCATGAACAGTTGCAAAATAGCTTAATAGTGTGTATTGTTGTGTACCATGGTGTACACTACTATTGTTAAACAATATACATTTTTGAGTCATATTGTACACTAGTTTATAATTGGATACACTATTGACAAAATGGGAAAAACTCTATATTTGGGTCTTTATTCTGACATTCCAGGTTTCACAAATTAAATAAAAGCACATGTTGTTGAGATTTACCATGTAGTTTCAAATTAATACACATCCCTAAGTTGTCTGCAGACATTGATAGGAAGCTCCTGAAGCGCCTTCAAATGAGGAGTTATATGGATGTAACAACGCTGGTGAAAGACAAGTTGCACAGATGGCATTTGGATACTGGGGTGCAGAAAGATGGGATGGTACAGACTGCTGTAGTCTGAGAAGTGACGAGCGTGTAGATAAGGGAGTGGGTGTATTCTGAAAGGAAAGGGATGGGTTTGGTGATATGTGATCATGAAATTTTGTAGAAAAGGAAAACAAAGTGTCAAATATAACTCCAAGGTTATAGGAAGAGAGAACATAGCAATATGTGTTAATATTACAATACTCAAATAACTAAGGGGTCTTTTACTAAAGATTAGTAGGGCCCATAGGAATAAAATGGAGTCTGTGGCAGATAACTTGCATTAAACTTAACAAAATACCCCCTAAACAAATGTTTGGGCTGTCAGAATGATGACAAAGAGGTATATAGTTAAACTGGGTGTATTTTGGCAAATTCTGTGGACACTTTAAACAAGGGGTTTTCATGAACAATCTGAGCAAAACTACATGGATATTTTGCTTTGATTACTTTTGCACCAATAATTATCGACAAAACTTTGCTTTTGATTTTTGTACAAATATATATTAAAGGCAAAAATATATTCATAGATTTTATTTAAAACTATTTACACTCCACTACCCCAAGTAGAAAGAAATTGTAAGCCATCTGAGGACAAGGAAATACCTATTGAACCTGAATGAAACTCTTCTTGACCTACTAGTGAAAAAAAAAGGTGTGAACTAAATTCAAATAAGTAAGAAAATAAATAACTATACTTTTCTCACTTGAACTACCACCAACTTGAAAATGCTTCAAAAAGCCCCTGGGTAAAAATACACATGGTATGAAAAAATCTGTATACTTTTATTCATGTAAAGGATAGGAAATAAAACCAAAAATTACCACAAGTAATCTAAAACACAGGCAACCAGACATTTAGGTATGTCTGAAAGGCTATGAATATAATCATTTCTAGAAAGCCTTGAGGAAATAGTTGATCTGTTGGTGTCAAGCAAGAACTTAGAAAGCCAAATCTTGAGGCCACATCCATTCCACTGCTGGAAGCTCTTAAAGCTTTGTGGTTAGACAAGAGAAGTAAGGTTCATGGGTGGAAACTAAAGGCCCCTTTTACAAAGCGGCAGTAAGCCCAACGCAGGCTTACCGCTCGCTAAAAAGAAAGTGCTGCCGGGCTACCACAGCAGCCCGGTGGTAGTTCCCACCCCCAATGCGCCATCATATCTGGCGCTACAAAAATGAATATATTTTTGGAACACCAGTGTGTACCCGGCAGTAATTGGGCAGTGCCATGCGCTGCCTGGTTACCGCTGGGTTAGCGCGGGAGCGCTTACCTCCACCTCAATGGATGGCAGAAAGTGCTCCTACCCAAAATGGTCATGCCACAGCTTCGTAAAAGTGGCCCTAATTGAGGGGTCCTACATGTGCTCCTATCCAAAGTTGGAGAAATAGCAAGAAATGTTCTGAATATGCAGCGATATCAACGTTCCTTCTGATTTAGTTCATTCATAGGGTATCTAAAGACAAAGTTGTAAGGAAAATAAGGGCTTCAGGGAGACCTTGTAGAAGAAGCTTCAAGAGTAAGAAAGGAAGCTAAACCATATGTATCTCCAGAATGGAAAATTTGAGTGGGGAGCAATGGTGAAGGTGGAGAAAACACAGAAGTGAGGACCCAGGATTGAAAAGGGTTCACAGTCCCAAAGCAGAAGGTCAAGTCCCACATAAATGTAGGAGTGCCAGAAGTATACAATCTAATCATAGAGGAGCATAATCGAAAGTGTCGCCCAAGTTTTGCTGAGGACATCCTGGCAAAATGTCCCAATGGAGGGGTGGGGAAACCCGTATTATCGAAACAAGGTGAACGTCCATCTTTCGTTTCGATAATACGGTTGGGGACGCCCAAATCTTGAAATTTAGGTTGTCCTTAGAGATGGTCGTCCCAAGACTTGGTCGTTTCTGATTTTCGGCAATCATGGAAACCAAAGATGCTCATCTCAGAAATGACCAAATGCAAGCCCTTTGGTCGTGGGAGGAGCCAGTATTCATAGTGCACTGGTCCCCCTAACATGCCAGGACACCAACCGGGCACCCTAGGGGGCACTGCAGTGGACATCAGAAATTCCTTCCAGGTACATAGCTCCCTTACCTTGTGTGCTGAGCCCCCAAAACCCACTACCCATAAGTGTATACCACTACCATAGCCCTTACGGATGAAGGGGGCACCTAGATGTGGGTACAGTGGGTTTCTGGTGGGTTTTGGAGGACTCACATTTACCACCACAAGTGTAACAGGTAGGGGGGGATGGGCCTGGGTCCGCCTGTCTGAAATGCACTGCACCCACTAAAACTGCTCCAGGGACCTGCATACTGCTGTGATGGACCTGAGTATGACATTTGAGGCTGGCATAGAGGCTGGCAAAAAATATTTTTAAAGATTTTTTTGAGGGTGGGAGAGGGTTAGTGACCACTGGGGGAGTAAGGGAGGTCATCCCTGATTCTCTCCAGTGGTCATCTGGTCAGTTTGAGCACCTTTTTGTGCCTTGGTCATAAGAAAAACAGGACCAGGTAAAGTCGTCCAAATGCTCGTCAGGGATGCCTTTTTTTCCATTATGGGTCGAGGACGTCCATGTGTTAGGCATACCCAAGTCCCGCCTTTGCTACTCTTCCGACATGCCCCCGTGAACTTTGGTTGTCCCTGCAATGGAAAGCAGTTGGGGAAGTCCAAAATTGACTTTCGATTATACCGATTTGGGCGACCCTGTGAGAAGGACGTCCATCTTCCAATTTGTGTCAAAAGATGGGCGTCCTTCTTTTTCTAAAATGAGCCTGATAGAACTCCATGATTAAAATGTCATAATAGGCGATGATGGGTAATATATGGGCATGGAACTCCACAGGTAAAGCCCTTAAATGAGTGACTGAGGAGAGTCCATAGACATAGAACTAAATGTCCAGAACGTGTAAGGGCATGAGTAAAAATAATCTTGAGAAATAGATCTCAAATAAATAGGGACTGGGAACCTTGACCTAAAAAACCCGGAGACAGGATTAAAAAGAATGGATTGGGTAGGGTAAAAAGAGAGATGTGATAGCCGTGTTAGTCCACTTTTAAAGGTAATCAATAGAAATAAAACAAAATAAAGCATAGAAAAGAAAATAAGATGATACCTTTTTTATTGGACAAACTTAATACATTTTTTGATTAGCTTTCGAAGGTAGCCCTTCTTTGTCAAATCAGAAGTTGGTAGAGTAAAAGAAAGCAGTCTTGTGCATTTGCAGATAACCCAGATCCAAGAAGCCCAGAATGGAAATTAGAAGCAGAGGCCTGAGAAAAGTTAAGAAAAAGGAAATGTCTAAAGGTTTTGGGAGGACAGGCCCGGAGTTTAGGGCTGAGTTCATAAGAAAGGAGGTGACTACAGACCAAGACCCTAGGCCTCAGGGGTCTGGTGATCAAATTAAGCTAAGAGTTCTTGGTAAAGTCAGGAAGAAATGGGAGAAGTTTGGGAGGGATCTTAAGGTCAACAACACCCCAAATATTTAATATGGGAAAGAAACGTAAACTTTTTTTTTATTGTTAACTCTTGAAAGAAGAGGTAAAAAGGGGGGGGGGGGGGGTGTGACAGGGACAGATCTAGAAGCGTCCTTGACGCTGGACAGTCATGGAGCCCAAGGTGAGAAAGTCCTGTCAGTTGGTGTTAAAAGGAAAAGAAGCTTATAGGTCCCTTTAAAAACTGGGGGAGAGGAAATGCACTACTCTGAAACCTGAGGCAGGCTAGCTAGCTTTGTCCACAGAGCACGATTAAGTGGAGACAGGTTCTCATCATACTTAAACACATGACCCAGGGATTAGCCAGCTGAGTGGCCCAGAAAAGCTACGGGAGGGAAGTGTAAACTGTTCAGAAAGAGGCCCTTTTACCAAACTGCAGTAAAAGGGGCCCTCCAGTAGCAATGGGGGACACTTTTGCCATACGCCAGGGCCCTTTTTACCGCAGTGGTTATAAAGCCCCTAACAAAGACATGGTCATGCGGTAACCTGGAAGTAACCACACTGCCCTTTTACCGCTGGGTTAGTGCCATGCTAGAAATTACAGAATTATTTTCATAGAGTGTGTGCTTGAGGCAAAACTACTGCTGGTGGCCGCATTGGGTTGGTGGTAATTCCAGGTTACCGCATGGCAATCCCACTGCCGCAAAGCAACTCTTTAGTCAAAGGGCCCCAAAGTTTTATTTCCTACTCTAGGGCAGTATATCAAATTTTGTTATAAACCTGAAACCTGATCCCTGGCATAAGTGAAGGAGGAGGAGCCCCATAGCCTGGGAGAATTGCAAAGGAAATGGAAAGAAACAGAATCTGGGACCTGGAAGGACTATGGCAGAGATGCTCTGTGAAGGAAACCTGTTACCCAAGAAAAAAAGCTGGTCAAAAATTTTTAAAAGTTTTATGTTAAACTGTACCTACTGTACACCGCCTTTAGTGACTCTCTTCACAAAGGCAGTTAATAAATCCCAATAAATAAATAAATAGAGGAGGAGTGGCCTAGTGGTTAGGGTGGTGGACTTTAGTCCTGAGGAACTGAGTTTCATTCCCGGCACAGGCAGCTCCTTGTGACTCTGGGCAATTCACTTAACCCTCCATTGCCTGCTGCATTGAGCCTGCCATGAGTGGGAAGAAGTGCGGGGTACAAATGTAATAAAAATTCATTAATTTAAAAGGGAATGGGACTTATATACCACCTTTCTGTGTTTTTTCCAACTACATTCAAAGTACATCCCAGGGGCGTAGCCAGACACCCAATTTTGGGTGGGCCTGGGCTCAAGATGGGTGGGCAGAACTCCACCCTGTCCCACAAGTGATTTGGTTTCTCCCTCTCTCGTCTGCATGCCATATGGTCTCTCATACATCTCCCCTCCCCCACATTCCTTTTAAGCCTTCCTCTGATGTAACTTCCTGTTTCCGCATAGGCAGGAATACATCAAGGAGAAGGCTGTGGAGCCAGTTTGAGCAGTAAGTATCAGTTGCTGCTCGCTGCAGGTGAAGATCTGCTATTTACAAGGTATGCAGGAAGGGCAGTTGTTGGAAGTTTTTGGTTGGTGGGGCTTGGGAATCCCTGCCAGCCACATCATAGGTGTGCTGCTACTGGGAGGGCCTGAGCCCAAAGTGGATGGGCCTGGGCCCACCCAAGCCCATCCTTGGCTATGCCACTGGTACATCCTACTGCATTTCTTTGAAGGGCTGAACAAATATGTGGATAAAGGGGAGCTGGTTAATATTGTGTATCTGGATTTTCAGAAGGCATTTGACAAAGTACCTCATGAAAGACTCCAGAGGAAATTGGAGAGTCATGGGATAGGAGGTAGTGTTCTATTGTGGATTAAAAACTGGTTAAAAGATAGAAAACAGAGAGTAGCCTTAAATGGTCAGTATTCACAATGGAGAAGGGTAGTTAGTGGGGTTCCCCAGGGGTCTGTGCTGGGACCGCTGCTTTTTAACATATTTATAAATGACCTAGAGATGGGAGTAATGAGTGAGGTAATTAAATTTGCTGATGACACAAAGTTATTCAAAGTCGTTAAATCGTGGGAGGATTGTGAAAAATTACAAGAGGACCTTACGAGACTGGGAGACTGGGCGTCTAAATGGCAGATGACGTTTAATGTGAGCAAGTGCAAAGTGATGTATGTGGGAAAGAGGAACCCGAATTATAGCTACGTCATGCAAGGTTCCACTTTAGGAGTCACGGACCAAGAAAGGGATCTAGGTGTCGTCGCTGATGATACATTGAAACCTTCTGCTCAGTGTGCTGCTGCGGCTAAGAAAGCAAATAGAATGTTAGGTATTGTTAGGAAAGGAATGGAAAACAAAAATGAGGATGTTATAATGCCTTTGTATCCCTCCGTGATGCGACCGCACCTCGAATATTGTGTTCAATTCTGGTCGCCGCATCTCAAAAAAGATGTAGTGGAATTAGAAAAGGTGCAGAGAAGGGCGACGAAAATGATAAAGGGGATGGGACTACTTCCCTATGAGGAAAAGCTAAAGCAGCTGGGGCTCTTCAGCTTGGAGAAAAGGTGGCTGAGGAGAGATATGATAGAGGTCTAGAAAATAATGAGTGGAGTTGAACGGGTAGATGTGAAGCGTCTGTTCACGCTTTCCAAAAATACTAGGACTAGGGGGCATGCGATGAAGCTACAATGTAGTAAATTTAAAACGAATCAGAGAAAGTTTTACTTCACTCAACGTGTAATTAAACTCTGGAATATGTTGACAGAGAATGTGGTCAAGGCGGTTAGCTTAGCGGAGTTTTAAAAAGGTTTGGACAGCTTCCTAAAGGAAAAGTCCATAGACCGTTATTAAATGGACTTGGGGAAAATCCACTATTTCTAGATTAAGCAGTATAAAATGTTTTGTACATTTTTGGGATCTTGCCAGATATTTGTGACCTGGACTGGCCACTGTTGGAAACAGGATGCTGGGCTTGATGGACCTTTTGTCTTTCCCAGTATGGCAATACTTATGTATTTATGTTTACATATTATATACAGGTACTTATTTGTACATGGGACAATGGAGGGTTAAGTGACTTGCCCAGAGTCACAAGGAGCTGCAGTGGGAATTGAACCCAGTTCCCCAGGATCAGAGTCTGCTGCTACTCCTCCAGGCTACTCCTCCAGGCTTGACCCTGATTTAATTGTCATTTCTCTCTTCCCTACCCTTCCCTCCATGTTTTTAGTGTATTTATTTATTTTATTGATGCTTGTATCCCACAGTTATCCAAAAATGAGTTTTGGTTCAATGATCATTTTTGGATTCACATTCGTTTAGGAAATCTGTGAGGGATGTTTGTGTTGCAGCTAGGTTTGGTCTTATTTTTGTTATTTTGTCCTTAAAATATTGTGAGCTTGCCTTCTGTTGGTGGTGATGCATTTGATGTTAGTAGGGCTTGTGTGTTTAATACATTGTTCATAAGTTCATATATATATATATATATTGTGTTTATCTCTTCTGGGCATACATATGTGTTGTAGTATCCTGCTTTAACTCTTTTTATACTGTGTTTGTACTTGCTTAGAGGTTTCTTCCATATGGTTTTGTTCATATCTGATTTGTTTTTTGGATCATTTTCTTTCTAGTCTTCTGCAACATGTTTTCATTTCTAGTAGTTCTTCGTGATACCATGGATGTGGTTGACTTTTTCTCTTTGTATGGTGCTACAGCGCTGCGTACGTCTGAGCATGTCCCCCAGTGTGCCATGGTAAGCTGTGTTAGTGCATGTTAGTAAAAGGGTCCCTGAATATTTTCTGTTCACAAAATTCTGTGTGATATGGGGCAGAGTAATGAACCCCTTTCCTATCCTTCCTCTCTGAAGTGACTCTCATTTTAATATTCCCTCTTCTGTAGCGATTTTCTCTCCTCTCAAAATTCTCCTGACACATTTCATGCATGTACTCACCTCAGAAGATTACTAATCCTTACCATTCATCCCTTTTCTCAGGCATGGATCTAATTTGCTTTTAAAGTGAGGTTTGGGGGCTTGCAAGTATAATTACAGGATTTTGTTCTCCAAATCATAATGCGTTATTGGTAGGAAGGAGAAGGAACTAGTCAGCTACTACTAATTATTCTGGGAGAAATTCAAAGGAGGAAACAATTGGAATAGGACATGCGGTGATAGAATAGGTAGGAATGTCAGGGGAGACTGTGTTCTGTCCTTTGACAGCCTTGCCTGGTTGGGATAGATTCCTGTAATGTGTTTAATGTTTAATGTAGTCACTGTAATGTTAAATAAGCAAGGCATTATGTGAAATGTAGTTCACAGGTAGTGCAGACACACTTGTTTAGAAAACTGTTATTAGTGGAGTGCTGTTGCCTAGGCCTTTTTGCTCAGCCTAACTTGGCTCTGTCCTCATTCGTCCTTTTGGACTCTTGCTCTATGGGCTTGAGGGAGCCTCCCCTACCCCTCTCCTGTCCAGTGCTCTCTCTGACTGACTTGGTGACTGTCTCCATTTTATTTCTGTCAGCACTTGTCCTCATAGACTCTGTGGAGAGAACTCGTTTTTTTTTTTTTACCTCATACATATTCTCATATATATTTTGCCAATGAGATATTGCATTTTCAATCTCCCATCTGTGAGCTGCTCTGCCTGTGTAACTGCTTTTCTACTTAAGTAGTAGAACTGCCCTTTTCCTCAGGTCTCTGATTCCACCTGAGGCAGCTTTCAGAACACCAAGGCTCTGTGCTAAGTAGCACCTCTTCTGATTTGTGAGTAAACTGCTTGTTATTCATTAAAAGACATTTCAGAAATATAAAGAGACTTCAGGGTGTAATGATGTGCTGAGGTTATACATCAAGATACTGAGATCTTACAGTGACAGATCTTGGCAGGCTTGAACAGACTGCCCTGAGTGATCCTTATTTGCTAGTAGTGACAATGCTATCATATTAACCCTCATGATTATTGAGAGCAACTGGTTACTGCACTCTCCAAATTTATGATGTAACTCCAAAGTTTGCACTCCTAAAATGTTGAATATTTAGCACAGTTTCACAGTTGCTCCTATGCAGAATTTCTCAAATATTTAGGCAGTGATGACAATCAGTTGGCTGACAAAAACTTCCAAGGTAACAAATTATGCCAGAGCAGAAATATCTCATACCTTGCCACACATTGTTGTTGATTCTATAATGGTTTATTTTCCAAATATTGTCACTGACATCCTAGAGTATAGCGTTCTCATATTACAGCCAATTACAGTGAAATGTTTTCTGTCTGTAGATGAAAAACTGCACTGTAATTCCCCAGGTGGAAATTGCATTGAATTCTACAGAAAACTTCATTATATCAGCTCATGATTGTTTTTTTTTATGTAACCCCAAGGCTAAGGCTATAGTTTTGGTTTGTTTCTCACTGACGCCCCAGGGCAATTTTAATCCCCCAAATCAGCCATTCATCCTGGGGAGATTTACTATTGTGGATGAAAAGCTGCTTGATTTTCCAGACAGACAAGAGATTCCTGTAGGATTTCTCCTACACTTCCATAAATGTAACTCAGCTTATTCATGCTATCGATTTGTCTTCACAGCTCAATGTCACCGGCATCCTTAAGTATAATATCTCTACATTTTAGACAGATACCAGAAATATATTTCTTTGTATGGATAAAAATCTGCTTTTTAATTGTGTGGTAAATTGTTACCCCATGATACCATATTGAGGCAATTTATGAATAGGTGTTATGATGACTAAACTACCACCCACTTAAAAAAAACCACATTTTTCAGATATTAATAAATTGTTAGAAAAGCCTCAGAAGGTGGTCTGGTGGCACAACATCAGCACTGTTTGGATTCAGTTCATGCTTTTTAGGCTGACAAAGTTCAAGAAACTGAGGTGGTCTTTTACAAAACCGCATTAACGTTTTTAGCTAGTGGTGAAAATCAGCTGTCGGTAAACACTGAGATGCCCATTATTTTCTTATGGACATCTCAGAATTTACCACCAGTTGATTTTTACCGTGAGCTAAAAACGCTAGCATGGCTTTGAAAAAGGCCCCCTGAGGTAGTACCGGTCACCAAGGATGTTCATGCCAAAAAATTTCAGTTTGGTTCATTATTGGTACAATCAGTGCATTTTTCCTAGTGAAAAAGGTACCAGTACTCAAATGCTGGGCCACCCTTCAGGGGTGGGGTGATCATCGAGGGACACACCCCACAATAGCCAGGCCCCCTACAACCAGTCTCAAAATCTATGACAAGGCAGAATTGTTGTGCAGAGCCTGAGCTCTTTCATTAAAACTTGGGGACCATGGGTCAATTTTAGCAGACAATGGAAAAGGTACTGGTACTCATGTAATTGACCCTTTTGTGTTTCAGTGTACTCCGTGAGTTATCCAAAACCTGTTGTTTTTAGTCGTGGCCAATATTTGAAAACTCCTTACTGAGCACAGAGGGCAATTCAGGTTCACTATCCACGTCTCTCATCCTCGAAGGGCAAGAGAGGAAAATAAACTAGTTTAGGATTGTTTCCCAAATTTTAAAAGAGGCAAAGAAACAAATCAGATTCTCTCAACCAATGTAACGATTTTATTTATCATCAGAACATTTCACAAATAACAATGTATCCCTTAGAGTATTCTGTCAAGTAACCTTATTTATTCTCTGTTTTCCCTATAGGAACTTCTTTCAAAAGAATGGAACCTTTGTCAGATAAGTATTACACATCATATCAAAATTTTCTTTAAATAAATTTCTTCTCCTTCTTTTACAAGCCTTCCCAAAGTTTTGATTCTTTGTGTGTGTTTCTTTTCTTTTTACAGAAAACTTCCTTTCCTCAATAATGTTCCCAGAGTAACCAGGTAAGTACTTTCTTAATTTTACTCCCTTCGATTTGAGTCCCTTTTATTTCTTTCTCTCTTTCCCAAACACTTCCCCTTTCCCCACACAGTCACTTAGCTGAGGTTGTCTTCTTTTCCGCTGACGTGACGTGTATGTTGAGTGGCTTTCTTGCGTGGGGGCCCGTGTCATTATCCGGTCTGCCCAACCGTCCTTGAGCAGGTCTTCTTCCTACACCTTACACTTAAATAAAAGAACCGTAGGCAAAACCCTATCTCCCTGAATTTTTGTAGGCGATTTCCAATCTGGTGAAATTATTAATTAGACTTTGGCCAAATAACTCTAATCAAATAAAATTAAATAAAGTCCCTTTTCCTTTCAGGCCTACGCTATTTATTTTATGGGTTTTACTCCCTTAGCTAAGAAAGAGTGTCTGACAACCATGCACTCAATACACCTCTTTCAACATTCCATACTCAGTATTTTTACCAATATTCCATCCCATGTATTACCCTATATTCACCCAACACCACAGGTTTTTTCTCTTTCTCCTGCTAATTTATTTCCTAAAATATTTTTCTAACACAATTACTATTCTCTTATTTGGCTATGTGTGGATCTCTCAACTCTGTCTTCTCTGACAATCCCTCAACATGCACTCACATTCCCAACTTCAGAAGAAATTACAAGATATCCCTATTCCTAGACTCCTTCACTTTCCCCACTCACCACTTCACTCCACAGACTTGCAAATCCCTTCCAATCTATTCCTTTTTTTTCCCCTTAAATCCTCTTTCCCCTCTCTCACTCTGCACAGTGCTTCCACTCTCTTCAGCTGTCAGACTCTCTCTGGCAACTGCCACCAACCCCTGTCACCCAGGAAACCGGACTTTGGCTTGGGGTTCTGTGTCCCCTCAGCCAATCACCCGTCCTTTTAGAAATTCTAAACTTTTCTGCTGACCTGCGGAATTCTGGCCAGCACTGCTCCAACTCCATTTTAATTGAAAAATTTCCATAGAAATTAATGGGAAATTATTCAATTAACTAAAATCCCCTTAAAACGTTAATCAAATCACCCCAAATTTCCCATACTAATTAAAATCCCCATCCCCTATTAAGCTATGCTTTTAAATTTTAAAAAATACCCATTTTTAAAGCCCACCTACAATTATTCCACCTAAAACCCCTCTAAAAATTCCAAAATTATTTAAAACCTACATTAAAAATTCAAACACTATTCCCTCTACCTGCTACGTCGAATAGAAAAATTTAACCCTTAATTAACCCCTTAAAATCAGACCCCTCCAAAAGACCCCCTAAAAATATTAAAATTCAAAAACCAACTCATCAGAAAAATCCCCCAAAATCCCCCAAACCCTAATCCGAAAACACAATTTAAAAAACTCAAATCCCTGAATTTTTAAGAATAAAAGTTCCAATTTTCACAAATTTAAAATAAATTAATTAAAATTTCGGGCCAAACGACCCCTTACCTTTAAGCTGACTTTCTCCACATGTGACGACCCTCCTTGGATCCGACCCCACTGTTCTCCAGATGAAAACGGAGTCCAAAACAAAACGGCCCCAAAAACCGCCATTTTGCCTGGAACTCCGGTCTAAAATCGAGGCCCAGGCTTCTAGGCACGACCGGAGCTCCAGCCAAAACACGAGCAGGCACGGTTCTGATTCATGCATGAGGCGCGCCTCACGGGAGTGCGCCCGCACGTTCTCCTCTTCTCGCTGCAGGCCACAAACATCTCTCCAGCCCAAAAACGAGACGGGAATCCCCGTCATCGCGGCGCCGCTTCCCACGGTCCAGAAACTGCCCCCCCTGAACATGTCGGCGCTGGTCCCCGCAGTGCATTCAACAACCCCCCGACTCTCCTCTTCCCTCCAGCCCCACTTCATCCCGAAGGCTTCTTCACTCCTGGGGACGTGTCCAATCATCCCCAGAAGCCCAAAAACGGGGGCGCTGTTCCTCTCAGCCCCAACGCTAGGATGCCCATCATGTCCGCCCTATTCCTGCTCGTCACCACCGGCCCGATCCCTTCCCCTTGCCCGGGAAGTTCCCAAATGTTCCCTCCTTCCTTTCTTCCTTTCCCTTTGTTACACTCAGTATCCCCAAGTACCCCCTCAAAAAAAGCCCTGGGTACAATCATCTGTTCAGTTTTGAATACCAACTGATTCATTTGATTTATTGCTATGGAAGTCAATAGTGAATGCTATTTTGCTCTCTAACAGTAGATTTCCCATCCATTGTTAATCAAACATGCTTAGAAATGGTTGGCAGGAATCTGCTGCAGAGGCAACAGCACTCCAAGAGATCAAGATTGAAACCAAAAGAAAGGCAAGTGCTTTAAGAGTGACTCCAGATCACTATGTGAAGGACTAAGCAGCACAAAGAGAGGAGATAAAACCCCAGGACATGGGGACAGGGCCCAGGAAGGACTGAGATTGACTAGAAGACTCCAGAACTACTGAAGAGGACAAAAGCAGCAGCAAGATTGGCAAGAAGGACCTAAAACACCTGAAGAGGTCCAAAGCAGTACTGGGCAGAAGAAAGGCCAGCACAGCAGCAAGATTAGCTAGGAAGCTCCAAAGCACATGAAGAGTACTAAAGTGGCAGAAAAAAAGGTTCCAACACCCCAGTAAAGGGGGAAAATGACATTAACATTGGTGGGAGGGGGGGGGGTCAAAGGGCTTGGCAGCAGGGGGGCCAGGGCGAAATCTACGGGGGCCCATACCCCCGTGGCCCCACGTAGCTATGCCCCTGCTTCACAGCATTATATTGAGGTTCCTCTGAAACAGCAACTTTCAAGTGAGTGGTAATTTAACTGACGACCGTACTGCTTACATCATCATTGGTCTTCACAGTTTCTGTTTCATTTTTTTTTTTCAAAAATCTTCAGATTATTGACTAATCCAAAACATCACTTCTGAGGTGATCAGATTGTAAGATGTGAAATTTTAAAAAATAGTGTCATGAAGGCTGCAAATACACAGGGTAAGGGGTAAAGTAGCACTTGCAATAGCATGAACCCAAAATATAGGGAGAGGGACAAAGCAGCAAAAGCTTTGGCATTGAGGCACCAAGACAATGAGGATGAAAAAAAGTATGGGCATTGGTGTTCAGCGGGCATTTATCCTTCAAAATTTGGTCATGATGGGTCTGAGACCATGTGATCATTTTAAGTGCCATCAACATTCAAGGTCTTCGGAGATACTTGGATACACAACATTTATTAGTTTAGGACATTTTTTCCTGAAGAGTACTTGGAAAGTGGGAGCTATAAGATGATGCACCTAAGATTTACTCTACACATAACGGAGATGAGAATATCCTAAGACTCCAAAGGGAGGGTAAAATAGTAACTGTAAAGAAGGAAATGTATTTTTTGTCTTATATTTTTAGGGGAGGAGGGGGACAAAAACTTGTGGAAGCAAAAGAGTGACGGGGCAGGTTACTATACTGGTTAGTACTGTCTAGAGCAGGGGTGGGCAACCACAGTTCTCGAGGGCCACAATTCAGTCAGGTTTTCAAGACTGCCACAATGAATATGCAAGAGATCTATTTGTATACAAAGGAAGCAGTACATGTAAATCAATCTCCTGCATATTCATTGCAGAAATCCTGGAAACCTGACTGGGTTGTAGCCCTCAAGAACCATGTTTACCCACCCTTGCTCTAGAGTGATATTAGTTTCCCAGGCAGCAGTAGGGAAGACAGTGAAACAGGTGGCAGTCACTAGCAGCAGTAATACAGCAAAGCAATGAATCAAGAGAGCAAAACAGATTGGGAGAGGAGCATAGGAGCCAACTTTTTTAAATTATTGGGGGTGCTAAGCCCAATGGAAATAACCCCTCCCTGGACACATACAAGGAATTTTCTCAATATTGGGGGTGCTCAAGCACCCACAGCACCCACATAGTCGGCTCCAGTGGAGAGGAGTATCAGTAGCAGGATGGGATAAGAAGGAGATCTAAGGGGAATGCTGCAAGGAGGGGGAAGAGGGAGGTCTTGAGAAGAATGGAAAAATGAGCAGGGGATGTTGTTCTTTGATTATTAAATTATATCATAACACGCAGTGTCTGCCTTGTTAGGTTGCTAAGATGTTAGTCTGCAAATGTTAGCAACCAAACTTGGTTCATTTGTGAATGGAAGTGTTAATAATGTCTCTTGCTGTCAATGAAGAATATTAAAAAAAAAACATGCAGCTAACCATAGTGGCATTCGTGACACAAGTGGCAATGGCTAGAGTGGCACTAATATCAATAAGGCAAAAAAAAAAAACAGAGGAAAAAAGAAGATCCTCTCGCAGATGGTGTCCAAAAAATTCTTTTATTTCAATAATCTTCAAGAACAACAAAGGACACCCAACATGACTCGTGTTTCAGCCCTACTGGCCTACGTCAGGGGTCTAGAAATTGGTCATATCATACATATTTCCAGAAAGGTCATCAGGTAGCACAAGAGTGGAAGACGCTGAACACAATCTCCAGTAGATCAAGAAAAAGTTTATTGTCCAATCAATGCAAAATAAGCACTGACAGACCCAACACGGGCTGTGTTTCGGCACTCCTGCCTTCGTTGGGGGTCTTATTGGTCAGTTGAAAAATCTTAGCTGTAAAAACAGGATATGATACAATAAAACTTAGTCAGTCATAAAATTAAACAGTGTGACAGCAATCCACTGGAGATTATGTTCGGCATCTTCTACTCTTGTACGACAATATGAAAGCCCATAACGCCTCCTAAATAGGAGGTGGTAAGGGCTCCCAATTAATATTTTTTCTATGGCCACATGCAAATGCTAACATTAGTGCATGTCAGAAATGAATTAATTGAAAAAAGCTGAATTTATGACTGTGCTAGTAATGGGTATACCCCTGGGTTTTATATATTGCACCCAACTTTGTGTGCACATCAGAGATGTGTGCACAAATAAATTGACTAATGAGCTCGGAAACATCAATAATTGGGTGATAACAACCAATGATTGACGTTAATTGACAGTCTCAAAAATTTGCATGATCATCTTGCTTCATGCTGCTCTTTAAAGCACAGCACCTAACTTCAATCATGCGTATCTGAAAAAAAGAGGATGTGGCCATGGGGCATTCAAAAAAGGTGCATGTGGATTTACAGAATTCACCCAAAATACCCCTTAGTTGGGCACCAGCATTTATGCCTGCTTTTAGCAGGTGTGAACAGCGTCCAAGAGTTAGGCATTGAATCCACGCCAAACGCTATTCTATAAATGATTTGCTCCCTCTATATAATAGTGCTTAGCACTCAAGAATTTTGGCACCAAAGTTTCAATGTGGAAGTTAATACAAAGAGACAGATCTTGTAACAAACACGCAGCCTTTATTCAGTAAACAGCTCCCAGGTTTTCAATCATCTGTTCCCGTCTGGTTTTAATATAGTTTTTTTTAGCTTATGTCTGAATTTTTGAATGTTTGTGTTTTTTAGTTGTTCTGCCCCTGATGCAGCCAATTTCTTTGGCGAAACATGGCCACGTCAGGCACAGATGATTGAAAACCTGGGAGATTTTTTACTGAATAAAGACTGTGTGTAATTGCTACAAGATCTGCCTTATAAAAGTAATAATAATATTAATAATAATAAACCAGAACGAGGACAAAAACATCTTCAAACCATTGGTTTTGACGACGTTTTCATCCTCATCTGGTTTATGTTTACTTTAATATATCATTTATGTTGTTATTATGATTATTATTATCATTGATGTTATTATTGCCATTATACAGGTTTTTGCACTACAAGTGGGGGGGTTTCTCACCCTGACCTGTTGGTTGCTGTTTTCACCAAGTTTTCCGTGCCACATATTAGATTCCCTCCTTAGCGCATAGAAAAACTCATTTCCTAGAACAGTTTAGCAAAAGGGCATCTAGGAATCT
Source organism: Microcaecilia unicolor (assembly GCF_901765095.1). NCBI lineage: Eukaryota > Metazoa > Chordata > Amphibia > Gymnophiona > Siphonopidae > Microcaecilia > Microcaecilia unicolor. The sequence goes on along the minus strand of NC_044031.1, from coordinate 52,422,188 downwards.
CAGCTCCCGTTAGGAATAGGTAGTGGAGCTGCTATTTATTCTGCAGGGAATGTGCATATAGGTGCATTTCTAACTTTATGAAAATGTTTGAAAGATGGACAAAATTATGTTAATGACATGACTTTTTTTTTCTTCAGTTTGCAAATCGCTAAGGATGCCATTACTATGAAGTTTTAAAATAAAACAGCGTATGTGAAAAACTATGCGATGACCTGTTATAGTTTTGGGTTGCAAGGTGTTCAAGGCACAGATTTCTTCTTAATGAAGACTCACTAAGGGAATATTGCGTTTAGCCTTAAATGCTCGTGATGATATATTGCAAATGTATGGCTGTCCCTCTAGTTTCTCATAGCAAAGACATATGGAAATAGCTGGATAGGGGAGATCTTTTAAAATCAGAGCCTTTGAGCTGCTATTTTCTGGCCTCTGTTCAAGGCTGTCAGATTTTCTTTTTTTCAGCATTTTAGGTGCACTGTGATGAGCATGAACACTGATTAGATGTGAAACTATTTCAGAGATTTCTTCTGGGTGGACATGAGCAAATAGTTTGCAGCTGTTCCGGGTGGCTAACGAGCTGTTACTCCTGAGCCATGATTAGGTAGGCTTTGGAGATGATCACATTAACAGCATTTAAAGTCTCTTCATGTGTGCCACACAGGGAGAGTCAGACTCCGCTCTAGTGATAGTCAGAGATGAATAGCCTGAGTGAGGGAGGGGGGGGGGTGAAGATTTAAGTTTAGTATCACTCCACTGCCATGCTTCCAGTACTTTTCTCATATGCTGATGCTCAAAACTCCAGCACTATATGTAACAACAACCAACCAATACCACCATCTGTAATAAGATGCAAATGATATGCATGCTGTTTGACCAAAAGCAAGGGGGAAGAACATGCATGGTGCATGCGCAAAAGATTTGTACGCATGCGCCAGGCAAACCCAGAAGCAAAGCACACATCGGCGCCATTCTGTGCCTTTAAATATAAGCTTTTCAACAAAATTTTCACCTGAAAAGCTTATATTTAACAGCAGAAAACAGGTGCCAATGTGTGTTCACTTTCGGGTGTCCTCTGACTCACACACATTCCTCTCTCAGTACCAGTACTTAGGGGCTTGCACTGGCTTCCTTCTGCTGCCAAATTAAACAAAAACCATCCAATTTTAAAAAAAAGTCATGGGAAATCCTCTCTTCAAACACCCCAATGCCAGCTCCGAGCTGGCACTAGGCTTTCAGCGGCTTTGTTTTTTGTGTTGGGGCTATTGAGACTGAATAGGAAATGACCTCATTAACATTCATTTGACTACATTTAAACAATATTTGTGCTAATATTTGGTGTGCACATTGTTTCCCATGCTTGAGCCCTCTGAACATTATACACAGATTAATGCCGGCATTAGTCCAGCACTAATCGGCTCTAGTACAGGTGTTAGGTTCTGAGTGTCGGCACATCAGTGCCTTGAGATGTTTTGATCTTTGCTTCTTCTGTCTTGCCCTTCTCTCACTTCTTTGGAGTATTGTTGGCTCTGCCCCTGTTGTTTTGTCATTCACTCACAGTCAGATGATCAAAAGCCCCGCGCTGTTTGAAACAGCGCTCTAAAATAGCGCTGGAACAGTGCGGGGCGCTATTAGACCTATGTTCAGAGATAATGCATGCAAATTTAAGCAGCACAATTATCTCTGATCATGGGGTAGAAGTGCAGGTGAATTGTGCCTGAGCATGCGCTCAGCACAATCCTCCTGCACTTGTTTGACAGGTCTTGGCTGTCAAAAGCCCAAACCTGTCAAACACAGAGGCTGGAGGTCCATGGGACCACCAGGCCCTGACTACCCCTGCCCCAAGCAACAGGGGCTGGAGGTCCAGCGGACTTACGGTCTCCCCGACGATCCCCCCCAGGTTCAGGGAGGGCTGGAGATCTGGTGGGTCTCCAGCCCCCCCAAACCCCCGGAAAATGGTCCCTGGTGGTCCAGTGGCCGCCGGCCAATCCCTCCCTCCCAGCGAGCGACAGGGGGGCTGGAGGTCTGGCGAACCTCCAGCCCACCCCAACTCCCCCCCCCCCCCAGCGTTGTCTTTCGAATCCCTGGTGGTCCAGCGTGAAAAAGAACCCCCTCACGGCCCCCTACCTTAATTGGAGGAGGGAGGTAGCCTGCCTCCCTCCTCTTCTTTGGGTTGACGACGCAAAATGGCGGCACCCAGCCCCTCCCAGTACATCCTGGGCGGGGCTACAGACCATATAAGCTCCAATTGCTGGTTTACAGTACCCCTGACAAAGGCTTGCATGCCGAAACACAGCCCATCTTAGATATCACCTGTATGCTGTATCTGGAGAACATGAACATTACCGCCCATCCATTTTGGGTCTGAAACCTTACCGCAAGCCTAGCGGTAAGGTCTCACGTGGTAACCGGGTGGCAATGGTCTATGCATGTCAAATGCCACTTGACGCGCATAGCTGAGGCGCATCAGAAAATAAAAAATATTTTTGGGACACGCATAATGGATGGGCAGCAAAATTGAAATTACTGCAAGGGCCACACGGTAACCAGGTAGTAACTCCAATTTGGCGTGTGTTGGGAGCACGTAGGCGCCTAGTGGCTTAGTAAACGGGCCCCTAAAACAAGTGACTATTGCCCTACTAATTTTTGTTTTAAACATGTTCAGATAAACGCTTTTATGAGCAGCTGAGAAGCAGAAGGTTAGTTTTGTATGACAATAGTGCAACATATTCAGGCATCTGTAATTGTTAATAAAACAAATCTAAATATTTTCCAGAATATTTTGGTTGAAGAGAACAGAATGATCAATATTCAGCTCCAGATTCCTACTAATTTATGGGAAAATATGCCCAAATTGCCTTTATTTTATATTTATTTGGTTAGTTTAAAACTGACAAGCAATAATCATGGTGACCATGTGCGATTAGAAACCTGTAAATATTTGAAGAATTCTCCCCCTGAACTTCAAAGTGTCTGTAGAAAAAGTTGGCACCATATGGAAGAACTGTTGAAAGTTTGTAAATCACTTCCTACAGAACAGAATGTCTAAGCTTTGTTAAAACCATGTGCACAAAAATGGAATGCAACCTTAACGGTCCTTTGCAAGTTTCATAGCAGAAGCAGAGCAAATTCAATACTAATGCCTCAAATAGTAGCTACTTCTTTTTTTTTAACTAGCTTTGACACATTCAGTAATGAAGCATCAACTGAGCAGAGCTTGATTCCTGGGGAAACGGCCTGGAACACAGTTGTGCCACTTCTTTCCAGGAGTGCTCTGCTTTACCCCCTCCCTTCCAGATAGTCTGAGGGGAGGAGTGAGCCTGCAGCAGAGAAGAGGACAACCACTCTGCTCTTTAATCCAATCCCTCTTCTGATGTTGTTGCCCTGGCCTGCTCTCTCCTCCTACTCCACAATTCTACTTCCTTTTGTCTACAATTGCTTTTTTTAACCCGTGATGTGGCACATTAGTGTGCAGCGGCTGCTCCTGTCTTGTCAGTGGTCTGTAGCGGTCAGTTGCAGCGGGCAGGGATTCAGACAGCCTGCTTGCGCCATCCCCTGAGTCTTAACTTCCTGCTTCCTCATAGGTGGGAGGCATCAGAGACAGGGCTTGAGCATGAGCAAGCTGTCTGAATTGCTGCCTGCTGCTGTCGCTGATGCACACCACTGCTGCTGACAGCTACATGAAAAAGATGAGGGAAAAATAGGTTCAATTCCCTAATTTGTTTATCCAGGTACCATGAGGAAGTTATTGGAACCTTCATATTAAATCTTACTGTACACCGCCTTGAGTGAATTCCTTCAAAAAGGCGGTAAATAAATCCTAATAAATAAATACTTTAACTTGGCCATATATTGCTACTTTGGTTTGATGTGTGTGTTCCTGTGGCAGTTGGTTAGTTCTCATCAAAAATTTAAACCAGATTATTACATAGTGAAAATTGTGTGACATTCAGATTGTGTCCATTTGGTATGATCTCTTTACTATGTCATTTTGGGGGTAGTTTATTTTATTTGTTACATTTGTATCCCACATTTTCCCACCTATTTGTAGGCTCAATGTGGCTTACATAGAAATGGAGAGGCATTTGCAGACTCCGGTGTGAACAAATACAAAGTGATGTTGTGGTAAGATAAAGTTCGTGTGGCACAGCCACATTAGGGAATCGTAAAACGGAAGAGTTGTGTTATGTCCATTACGTACTTTAGTTTTATTGTGTTGCAGAGATCAGGCATTTATGATGGATTTGTAGGATATGCCTTTTTAAACAGGTTAGTTTTTAGTTTTTTTCCAGGAGTTCTATAAATGTGTGCCTGGTGGGAGTCTATTATAAAGGAATTGAGGCCTACAGATTGGATGTGGTAACGAAATGTGACCACCACCAGCACTGTGGTGGGGTATTCATCTTAAAATTGTTGTTTTTGAATGCATGTGGCTAATTGTATTATCTTTGAAATGTATTGTTGCCCTCTTGCCAACTTGTGTTTTCAATAAAAATATTCAACTAAAAGATAACACAATGGTTAAAAATCTAATTAGAATCCACTAAAACAAAAAAGTTTTGGGTGTGGAAATATAGAATCACTAGACTAAGCAATCAACAAAAATCCACAATATGAAAATGTCTTATAAAAGGAAGGAAAAAGCCTCAAAGAGCTCAAAAATCATATAGATTTACAGAGCTGAACAGATCAAACAATCTTCTCTTCATCATCGGCCAAAAAACCTTCCTTATTGATGTCTTTATCTTTTTGTTTTTTATAATTTACAGTTGTGATATTAATCAAAAGGTTCAGTGATGTGATAGTCTGTACTATGTTGAGCTACAGCGAATCTACAGAAAGTCTAAATCTTAGCTATCGCTGCCAAGTAAAGCAGTCATACTAGCAAAAGCACGTGGAATGGGAGAATTGTGGGTGTTTCAAAAAACTGTGTGCACTGTTATAGAATTCACCTGCTCCTTGCCTAACTTAGTGTGTAAATACCCACAACTGCATTTAGTCACGCTGTAGGCACTAGGCGTATTTTATAAACCATGCTTAATTTAGGCATAGTTTTATAGAATAAGCTTAGGTGTATTTCTTTTCGGCATTGATTTTTACGGAACCATGTATAGAATCTAGTCCTAAATGTCATCTGCCATTTGGATGCCCAGTCTCCCAGTCTCATAAGTCCTCTTGCAATTTTTCACACTCCTCTTGTGATTTAAGAACTTTGAACAACTTTGTATCGTCAACAAATTTAATTACTTCACTAGATTATTCCCATCTCTAGATCATTTCTAAATATGGTCAAAAGCAATGGTCTACTGAGGACTAGGTCTGGAATTGTTTCCCCTCATGTTGGTTCCTGATCCATCTGCTCCATAAGACATTCTTTGATTTCATCTAGGAACTTTACCTTCCCAGTCTGCCCTGATGCTACATGGCTGCCAGACTCATCTTCGGAAAAACACGCTTCGAAAGCGTGAAACTCCTCCTAAGAAGCTTACATTGGCTTCCTATTAACGCTTGCATAACATTCAAAATATGCACAATAGTCCACAGAATCAACCATGGACTCGCACCAGATTACATAACTGTATTATGCGGCCCTGGCTGAATATCAACTGGGCCAGCGTAAGCTCAGGCAGACTGCCCACCTATATTTATTTATTAGGATTTCTTTACTACCTTTTTGAAGGAATTCACTAGCCTCCATTATTCAGTGCTGGTGCCTAGACATGGCCTGGCTAATATTGGGGGCTAATTCAGCTGGTGAAGGTAAGCATTAAAAAATGTTGATGGCCGCTGGCTGAATATTGGGGGGGTAATATTTTTCTTTGGTTATACTGCCTAATTTTACATGCAGAAGTTCCATTTAAATCTAATTAGTGTCAATAATTGCTTGTTAAAAAGCCAATTATTGTAATTAATTGGCTTAGGGGTCCTTTTATTAAGGTGTGCTGAAATATGGCCTGCACTGATGTAGATACATGTATTGGACGCGCGCAGGTCCATTTTTCAGTGCACCTGCAAAAAAGGCCTTTTTTTGGGGAGGGGGCAAAAATGGACAAGTGGCAAAATAAAAATTGGCACGCGTCCATTTTGGGCCTGAGACCTTATCGCCACCCATTGACTTAGCAGTAAAGTCTCACATGTGAACTGGGCGGTAATTGTCAGCACGCATACACTACCAGTTGCTGTCTAGTTAGCGCCGTGTGCCGGAATTTTCCGGCACACATAGTGGACACGCGTAAAAAATAAAATTATCACCTGAGCCACATAACAGCCAGGCGGTAGTTCCAAACTGGCACACATCGGGTGCGCATAGGCGCCTACGTGGCTTGTAAAAGGGCCCCTTATTATTCAATTAAATTGCATGCGCAACTTGGGTGAGCGCCCAAATTTGCGTGAGCAATTTTTGATGACTTTTATGGAATTAGGGGGTTAATATGTAAGTAACTAATTAACTGTATTTTATCCAAACACCCACTAATACAAAGGCAATAAACATATTCTACAGTTTAGCACTTATCCTAAATAATAAAACACACCTCCAACATTCTGAAGCTGACTGCATGGCTGAGGCATTCCTGCTCTCTGTATCCATCTCCTGAAAATGACATCACGTACTTCCAGGTTCGTCACAAGCAGAAGTGACCAACCACACGAGGTTTCTCGGCTTCAGAATTTTGGAGGTGCATTCTATTAAATAGGATTGGTCAGTTCCTTGAAGCACAGCCAGATCTCAGCGTCCTGCACAGTAACGCTCAGACACCAGAAAGAGAGGGGGGGGGGCTGACACCAGAGAGAGGGAGGGAGGGGGGGCTGACACCAGAGGGGGGGGGGAGGTATCTCTGTCACACACACACTCTCTCACACACACACTCTCTCTCACAGTCAATGTCTTTCTCTCTCTCTCTCACTCTCACACACTGTCTCTCACACACTCTATGTCTCACACTGTATCACATTCACTCTCTATGTGTCACACAGTCACTCACACACTCTCTTGGTCTCACACACTCAGTCTCACAGAGAGTCTGTGTCTCACACACACTCTCTCTCTCACACACACTGTATCTGTGTGAAACACACTCTCTCTCACACTGTGTCTCACATACGCACTTACACACACACACTGTCTCTCTCACAGACACACTCGCACCCAGACTCACTCTCTCTCTCTCTCTCTCACACACACACTCGCACATTCACTCTCTCTCTCACACACAGTCACTCTCACATACACTCTCTCAAACATACACAATCCGAGGAAAACCTTGCTAGCGCCCGTTTCATTTGTGTCAGAAATGGGCCTTTTTTTACTAGTACAGTATAATAAGGGAAGCTATAAATCAATTATTTATGTAGTTCTTCAATGCCAATTCATTAAAAAAAACTCTCCCCTGTAGCAACTACCTCCCCTACATGACATCATTTCCTGACATTTCAATGACTGGGTTAAGTGTAAGGGTTTTGGAGACTGTGCAGATACATAGAAAGTATCATTTATTCAAAAATCCCTTGCATTACTTAGTCATAATATCACATGAGTTATCCAGTGCCAAAAACAACATACCTCACTATGCAATCTGTTTGCTATATGTTTATGAGTGACCTTTCCAAAGACATATCAAAATGCAAATGATTAGAGATAAGAATTCTTTCTAGGACATGAACCTTGTGTTTCATTTGCTGTAGGTATGATTTATAGCATAGGCGATTGATTGCACTATATCCAACACAAGTAAGCGCTAATGAAACTCTTCTTATAAGTCACCTGGAAATCTAGTGGCTCATTGTTTAGCCACTGAAGTCTACCTGAAATATAGTGAACAGTTACAGAACTTATAGTCCGCTATTACCAAATATAGTTCAAAACGGATAACAATAAGAGAACTAAACTAAACATATAGGAGCGTACATTAAATTAATAACAAAATTATAACTAATTCACTGTATTTAGAACATAAGTACATAAGTAATGCCACACTGGGAAAAGACCAAGGGTCCATCGAGCCCAGCATCCTGTCCACGACAGTGGCCAATCCAGGCCAAGGGCACCTGGCGAGCTTCCCAAACGTACAAACATTCTATACATGTTATTCCTGGAATTGTGGATTTTTCCCAAGTCCATTTAGTAGCGGTTTAAGGACTTGCCCTTTAGGAAACCGTCTAACCCCTTTTTAAACTCTGCCAAGATAACCGCCTTCACACGTTCTCCGGCAACGAATTCCAGAGTTTAATTACGCGTTGGGTGAAGAAACATTTTCTCAAATTTGTTTTAAATTTACTACACTGTAGTATCATCGCATGCCCCCTAGTCCTAGTATTTTTGGAAAGCGTGAACAGACGCTTCACATCCACCTGTTCCATTCCACTCATTATTTTATATACGTACCTCTATCATGTCTCCCCTCAGCTGTCTCTTCTCCAAGCTGAAAAGCCCTAGCCTCCTTAGTCTTTCTTCATAGGGACGTCGTCCCATCCCCGCTATCATTTTAGTCACCCTTCACCGCACCTTTTCCAATTCCACTATATCTTTCTTGAGATGCGGCGACCAGAATTGAACACAATTCTCAAGGTGCGGTCGCACCATGGAGCGATACAACGGCATTATAACAACCTCACACCTGTTTTCCATACCTTTTCTAATAATACCCAACATTCTATTCTATTTCTTAAAGAGATAGGTTTTAAGCGCCTTCCTAAAACTAGAAAAACTAGAGGAGGCTTTCATCCCTTTTGGAAGGTGTGACCAAAAAGCTGCTGCTTCATACATAAAAGTTCTCTGAAATCATTTCCAGTAGCGAACACCTTTAGGGCTGGGAAATGTTAAAAAATTAAAATGTCATATAAGATGCATTGTCTTATATATCGGCCTGCATGTCAATATCACCATATAGCCCTGTATAACTCCATATAATATTTTAAAAACAAGACTACCTAATTTAAACATAATCCTCCTCCGTAAAATTGACTTGAGGAGGTATAACGTGGATCCAGCTTTTGCCTATTTTCTCAATCCATGTGCAGTTTTTCTCCTCTCTTCCCTTTGCCTCATCTCCATCTATGTGCATCTTCTTCTTTCATCTTTCCTCCCTTCCATCCATGTCCAGCACTTCTCCTCTCTCCTCCCCTCCATCCATAGCCAGCATTTCTCCTCTCTCTTCCCTCCCCTGTATCCATATAAAGCAATAATTCTCTCTCCCCTCTCCTCCATCCAAGTCCAGCATTTCTCCTCTCTCCCCGCCAACTCCTCCATTCATCCATGTCCAGCAATTGTCCTCTATCTCCTGCTCTCCTCTCCATCCATTTCCAGCACTTCTCCTCTCTCCCCTCCCCTCCCCTACCATGTCCAACGATTCTCCTCTCTCCCGTGCCTTCCCCTTCCATCCATGTCTAGTGAATCTCTCTTTTCTCTGACCTCACCTCCCATCCATATCCAGCCTTTCTCCTCTCTCCCCTGTCTTCCCCAGCCCTCCCCTCTCCTCTCATCCATGTGCAGCAATTCTCCTCTGTCCCCTGTCCTCCCCTGCCATCCATGTCCAGCGATTCTCCTCTTTCCCCTGCCCTCCCATCCCATCCATGTCCAGCAATTCTCTCTTCCCTGCCCTACCTTCCATCCACGTCCACCAATTCTCTCTTCCCTGCCCTCCCTTCCATCCACATCCAGCAAATCTCTCTTCCCTGCCTCCCCCTCCCATCCATGTCCATTGATTCTCTTCTGCAACACAAGAATTGAACTGTGTAGCACAGTGTTCTTAGGAATGTGAATGCTATGTACTCAGGGAGCAATCAAAAAAGAAATATTTTGGGGAAAGAACAGATGAAAACAAAAGTGTCCCACTCCAAGGTAGTATAGAATGTGTGAGGTAGTCGATGAGTATGAGAGTTTGGCAGTCAGGGAGCAGGAGGAAGAATTGTTCCAGCAGGAGCCTTTTTAAACTGAAGAGGTTCACACTGGAAATTAAAGGGTGTCTGCTCACAAAAACTGGGTTCCATAGGCTTGAATGAAGTCCAGTTATCATCCAGTGGCTGCACCCAAGTGAGATGGCCCAAAGGATACATTAGCATATTATCAAATTTTACACCATTGTTAACAGGGTAAATAACAGCGTGTTGTCCTGACCATGGGATCAAAGTACAGATAGTGCATCCTTGTGGTGAACAGATTAGAACACTTTCAGGCTTATTTTAGAAAGAGAAGGACGCCCATCTTTTGACACAAATCCCAAGATGGGCGTACTTCTCACAGGGTTGCCAAAATCGGCATATTCGAAAGCTGATTTTGGGCGTCCTCAACTGCTTTCCGTCGTGGGGACGACCAAAGTTCACGGGGGCGTGTTGGAGGCTTAGTGAAGGTGGGACTGGGGCGTGCCTAACACATGGGCGTCCTCGATCGATAATGGAAAAACACTTGGACGACTTTACCTGGTCTTTTTTTTCTTACGACCAAGCCACAAAAATGTGCCCTAAATGACCAGATGACCACTGGAAGGAATCGGGGATGACCTCCCCTTACTCCCCCAGTGGTCGCTAACCCCCTCCCACCCTATGCCCATCTATGCCAGCCTCAAATATCATACCCAGCTCCCTGACAGAATATGCAGGTCCCTGGAGCAGTTTTAGTGGGTGCAGTGCACTTCAAGCAGGTGGACCCAGGCCCATCCCCCCCTACCTGTTACATTTGTGGTGGTAAATGTGAGCCCTTCAAAACCCACCAGAAACCCACTGTACCTACATGTAGATGCCCCCTTCACCCCTTAGGGATATGGTAGTGGTGTACAGTTGTGGGGAGTGGGTTTTGGGAGGGGAGTTGGGGGACTCAGCACACAAGGTAAGAGAGCTATGCACCTGGGAGCAATTTGTGAAGTCCACTGCAGTGCCCCCTAGGGTGCCCAGTTGGTGTCTTGGCATGTGAGGGGGACCAGTGCACTATGGATGCTGGCTCCTCCCACGACCAAATGGCTTGGATTTGGTCATTTCTGAGATGGGCGTCCTCGGTTTCCATTATCGCCGAAAATCGGAGACGACCATCTCTAAGGTCGACCTAAATTTTGTGATTTGGGCGTCCCCGACCGTATTATTGAAACAAAAGATGGACGCCCATCTTGTTTCGATAATACGGGTTTCACCCTCCGGGACGTCCTGCGAGAGAGTCCTCAAGAAAACTTGGGCGCCCCTTTCGATTATGCCCCTCCACCTGTCCACCAATCAAGGTGAGCTATAGCAAATTCAGGCAATTTGGTGCTAGCCATCTGAACAACAGATGGTGGCCAGTGGCCCAACTTATAAGTGATCAGAATTTCTTTTAGGATTTAGGACAGGGCATTTGTGTTCTCAGTAAATGACTTTTGAGGGGGACAGAAGGCTGTTGCTAACCACATCCTCTCCAAAGGACATTACACAATGTGATACCCTCAAGCGAGTCTTCTCCAGAGTAGCCCCCACACTCTGAAACGCACTGCTTGAAATGCTCCACTTAACACAGGACTATCTCTTCAAACATTACTCTTCCTACATTTCCTTGTTTTACTGTATTCTTTACCATGTAAGATGCTTTCTTTTACTATTGTAAAGAGTATGTAGAAAGGGCTAGGGAACAAAAAGGGAAAAGGAGAGGAAGGAACTACAACTCCCAACATGCCCCAAAGGAACCCTGGGATAGGCAAGAGTACCCCCGTTACCGGCAGGCTTGTCCCAAGAAAGACCTCGAAATGAGAAACTACGACTCCCAGCAGGCCCCAAGGGAACCCGCAGATAGGAGAGAGTACGTGCATTCCTGGGAGTCACCAGAAGAGGGCCGCAGGGGAGTGAGTAAACCCAATTCTCCAACCTGGGTGGGGAGATGGTGGAACAAGTGGGTGGAGAAAGAAAAGACACCAAAGAATCTTAATGAAGGAAAGGGGCAGCAGCTGGAAAGGGGGCGGGGTGCAGAGAATATGGATTGGGCTCCTGAGGAGGGGGAGGAAGTAGGGGAGCCTTGCCCGATGGAGCTGACAGAGCCTGAGAACGCCTTGGAAGAGCCGATGGACTGTGCAGCTCTGGCTCAACGAAGGCCAGAGGAACAGCGGGGCCAAAACGGGTCAGCGGGAGGAGGTCAGGAGAGAGTGGGACTGACCAAGAGGGTGGGACCCTAGGCTTTGAGCCCGCGCAGAGCCATTGTTCGTAGAGAGAGAGAGAGAGAAAAACTATTGCTTATTTTTTTTTGCACCCACTACGGGGACTGAGAGGAGCCCAGGGGAGTGACTATAACTCGTAGGGAGTCACGGGACGGGAACTAACCCTGGGAGCCAGGAGCTGGCCGTGACTCTCATGGTTTTTTTTTGTTTGTTGTTTTGAACCTTGGACTTTTTGCTTTGGGGTGATCCCAGAGCTACTTACCTTTGCAGCTTAAAAAGATAAGAAATTGGTTGCTGTGTTTTTTTTTTTCCTCGCAACTCTCCAGTTGAAAAGAGGGAGAGGGGAAGTAGCTGCTGAAGCCTGGACTGTGTAACTGACCGGCTTGAAAAGAGGGAGAGGGGAAGTAGCTGCTGAAGCCTGGACTGTGTAACCGACCGGCTTGAAAAGAGGGAGAGGGGAAGTAGCTGCTGAAGCCTGGACTGTGTAACCGACCGGCTTGAAAAGAGGGAGAGGGGAAGTAGCTGCTGAAGCCTGGACTGTGTGACTGGCCTACTTGCGAAGAGGGGAAGGGTTGTATGCCGTAAGAGGAATAAAAGCTGAAAGACGGAGGGGTTAACCTCCACTGCAATAAAAAGCTGTCCGGTGGATTCTTTTTGTTTTGGTTTTTGGAGTTGTACCGGACGAGAGAAGGAGGAGCAAACTTACAATTGGTGTCAGGAGTGGGATCAAGTTGCTGACCTGTCGCTCGAGGAGGCCAAGACAAACCAGAAAGAAAATCCCGACGGAGGGACCAATGCGGAGAAAAGCGCAGACCTGTCTTGGGTTCTGGTAAGCAGGGCCAAGATTGGGGGAAGGGGATAGAGGGAAAACCTAAGTGGTGAAATCGCACTTGGAGTTTGTCTTCTGCTTTCCTTTCCTCAGGAGTAGCTGTTCCGGCGCAAGTATGGATCCCAAGGAGATCTTCGCCTGGATGACTATGCAGTTCCAGAAGCAGCAGGAACTGGCTGCGAAGATGGTGGAGGAGTCCTTGACTGCCGCCCGAGATCAACAACAACCGGTGTTGAATCTGCTCCAGGACTTTTTTCAGAGGGGGAGCAGTACCCCTGGGGAGTTTGGAACCAGAATGGCCGGACAGGGGACCGGAGGAAACGGTGCGGTAGGACCTATATCCATGAATGCACTTACCTGGGGGAAGTTATCTGAGCAGGATAATGTGGATGATTTCCTGACCGCATTTGAGAGGGTGGCAGCGGCCGCTGGATGGCCCCAAGAGCAGGGGGCCATGCGATTAGTGCCTTCACTATCAGGGGAGGCTCTGGCCGCCTTTAGAGACTTGCCTACTGGGGACGCTGCCAACTATGGGAGGTTAAGAGAGGCCATCAAGGACCGATATGGACTAAGTACCCAGGCTTATAGGCGAAAGTTTAGGTCCACGAGATGGGAAAAGGGGGAAACACCTAAAGCGGTGGCCAATAGACTGATGGACTTAGTAAAGAAATGGTTGGAACCCGAGCACCACACCACTGCCGAGATTCTGCAAGAACTGGTAGTGGAGCAATTCCTGCAGGGCCTACCCAGGGAGATTAGGGCAGGGCTGGTCCAAAGGGGCTGTAGGACGGTAGAGGGCGTGGTGGCGGGGTTGGAATGGTACCTGGAAGCCCAACATTGGGGGGGACCCGACCTGGAGGGCGGAAAGTCACGGCCTCAGGAGAGCTGGGGTCCCAAAGTTTCCTTCCGCAAGAATGATCCCCAAGGAGGGCAGGCCGGTTCAAGTGGGGTGGGGAAAAAGCCAGTAGGGCCAGAAGGCCAGGGTAAAAAGGCTACCGCTTATGAGGGAAGACTATGTTATCAGTGTGGAAACCAAGGGCACTTCAAGAGGGATTGCCTAGGTCGGGAGGGGTGGATCTCCCAGGTTGCCCAGGGGTTCAGGCCACGTTATACCGCCAAGGTGGAGGTGGAGGGTTTGCCTATTCTAGCCATGTTAGATTCGGGGGCCGACCAGTCCATGATCTCTAGACAGTTATGGGAGCAACTAAGAAAGAGGAGGACACGGGGTAAGGATACCTATGAAGGAGCAGTGGCAATTCAGTGTATACATGGCGCCAGTACACGGTATACCCTCCATAGAGTTAATTTGAAGGGGCCCACAGGAGAGATAGAGATAGCCATGGCTGTTCTACCCAGGTTGCCACAGGAGATGATTTTAGGAAGGGATTGGCCGCCGTTTACAGACTGTATTAGTAAAAAAAAAGTGTTGGTAACTACCCGCTCACAGGCCCGACAGGACCCTGAGGCGGAGGAAGAGGGAATAGGAGGGATTTTTCCTTTTCAGGGAGAGGTCTTAGGGGAGCCGGGAAAAGAGAGAAAGGGTAAAGCCTTGAGGAAAAAGGAGCAGAGGGGTAGACGGGAGGCCTTGGAGCAGGTACAAAGAGAAAGTTACCTGCCGGTAGCCCCGAAAGAATTGAAAGAACAGTTCCCACAGTTTCATAGGGAGCAGGCCGCTGACCCTACTTTAGAATATGCCTGGGAGAGGGCCCGCCAGGGGGGGGGGGGGGCATTGAGGCTCCGGGTTTCATGGTAGAAGGGGACATATTGTATCGTAGGGTGCCAAACTGGGAGAACGCTGAAGGAGGGAGACAGTTAGTAGTTCCTCAAACTTTTCGTCCACTAGTGGTAAGGCTGGCTCATGATCATCCTTTGGGTGGGCATAAGGGTTCTCAGGCGACCCTAACTCAGATATTGGCGCGGTTTTATTGGCCAGGAGTTTATGGGGAGGTGGAGAAGTATTGCAAATCTTGCCCAAATTGTCAGAAGGTGGCAGAGCATCTCCCACCCAAGGCTCCTCTAAGGCCACTCCCTAGGGGGGAACAACCGGGGAGGAGAATAGCCATGGATATCATTGGCCCAGTAACAAAATCTCCGAGAGGTTTCCTCTATGTGTTAGTGATAATGGATATGGCCACTAGGTACCCCTGGGCCATACCTTTAAGGAGCATATCCGCGAGGGGCATTGCCCGGGAACTGATAAAAAGTTTTTGTGAGGTAGGGTTCCCCCAAGAGGTTTTGACAGATAGGGGATCCAACTTCATGTCAAGCACCTTAAGGCAAGTGTGGGAGGCTTTTGGGGTACAGCATATCCGTACCGCGGCCTACCATCCGCAAACAAATGGGATGGTGGAACGTTTTAATAGAACCTTAAAGGGGATGTTAAAAAAAGCGCTTGGCGAAGATAGGACGGGTTGGGACCAGCTGTTACCCTTCGTGCTATATGCATATAGGGAGAAGGTGCAGGACTCCTTAGGAGTTTCCCCTTTCGAGCTAATGTTTGGCCGGAGGCCCAGGGGAATTTTAGATATCCTACAGGAACATTGGGTACCTCCGGAAACGTCAGATCAGTCAGTGGTAGAATATCTACAGGATCTCAGAGCCCGATTGGATAAGTTACAGGAATATTCCCAGGAGAGGCTGGAACAGAGCCAGTCTCATCAAAAGGAATATTATGATAAAGGTACGCGGGAACGGGAGTTTGTAGCAGGAGATAGGGTCCTTATCCTGGTCTCTGAAGATCCTCATAAGTTTGCCTCTAGGTGGAAGGGTCCCTGGGTGGTGAAGAAGAGGCTAGGGCCGCTCACGTATGAAGTGGCGAACGAGAAGCGTCGGGTCCAAACCTTCCATGTGAACCTTATGAAACCCTGGGTAGCAAGGGTAGACTTTCAAACTCGGGTGGAAGAAAAGGAGGGAGAGGAGTTGGGGCTGCAAATAAGAGATATTTTCAAGCCCGGAGAGCCAGGGATTAATCCCCGGTTGCCCCAGGCACAAAAAAAGGAGATCGAAAGGCTCCTAAAAGCGTTTGACGATGTGTTGACTGCGGGTCCGGGGAATACTCACCTGGTGGAGCATGACATTAGAACAGAAAGGGGTAAAGTAGTTCGGCAAAGGCCATATAGGCTGTCCCCCATGAAAAAGAGAGAGGTTATTAAACAGGTACAGGAAATGTTAGATTTCGGGGTGATTGAGGAGTCAAATAGCCCCTGGTCAAGCCCCGTGGTATTAGTGCCAAAGCCCGAGGGGGAGTGGAGATTCTGCATAGATTTCCGCCAGCTTAATACCATTTCTCAAGCAGATGCCTATCCTATGCCCTACATTGAGGAGCTGGTGGATAGGCTAGGATCCGCACAATATCTTACTACCCTGGACTTGACAAAAGGGTACTGGCAGATTCCACTTACCCCAGGGGCTCAAGCTAAGACGGCTTTTAGTACGCCCATGGGCCTGTACCAGTTTAAAAGATTACCCTTTGGCCTTAATTCAGCGGCTGCGAGCTGTCAGAGGTTGCTGGACAGGGTTCTCCGGCCTCATCAGGCATACGCCGCAGCGTATATGGATGATGTAGTAATACATAGTGGGGATTGGAACACCCATTTAAAACAGGTGGAGGCGGTGCTGCAGGCTTTTAGGGATGCAGGCCTTACCTTGAACCCCAAAAAGTGTTACTTTGCTCAGTACCGGGTGAAGTATTTGGGATATAATGTGGGCCGGGGAGAGGTGCGTCCCTTATTAAATAAGGTCAAGGGCATCCAAGAGTTTCCCCGTCCAAACACCAAGAAACAGTTACGTAGATTCCTGGGTATGGTAGGGTATTACCGCAGGTTCATCCCGCAGTTTTCCTCAATGGCCACGGCCCTTACTGACATGTTGAGAGGGAAAAAGCCGGACCGATTGAGGTGGGGAGGGGAGGAGGTGAGGGCATTTGAACGGATGCAGAGGGCCCTGTGCCAGGAACCTGTATTGAAGGCAGTAGATTTTGAGAAACCCTTTGTCCTTCAAACAGATGCTTCGGGGAGGGGGTTAGGAGCAGTTCTGTCCCAAGAGCATGAAGGGGAAGAACATCCGGTGCTCTATTTAAGCCGGAAGCTCCTTCCTCATGAGGAGCATTACTCCACCATAGAGAAGGAGTGTTTGGCCATACGATGGGCAGTGCAAGAGTGTAGTGTCTATTTAGAAGGGAGAAAATTTAAGCTGGTTACTGATCATGCTCCATTGAAATGGCTAAATATGATGAAGAATAATAATGGGAGATTAATGCGATGGTACTTAGCTTTGCAGCCGTTCCAATATTCGGTGGAGCATCGACCGGGTCGATGTTTAGAAAATGTGGATGCCCTGTCCCGGGTGGAGGAGGAGAAGGGGGAGAATGAGGAAGAATGGGGAGAGGGAAGCTTAAGGGGGGGGGTATGTAAAGAGTATGTAGAAAGGGCTAGGGAACAAAAAGGGAAAAGGAGAGGAAGGAACTACAACTCCCAACATGCCCCAAAGGAACCCTGGGATAGGCAAGAGTACCCCCGTTACCGGCAGGCTTGTCCCAAGAAAGACCTCGAAATGAGAAACTACGACTCCCAGCAGGCCCCAAGGGAACCCGCAGATAGGAGAGAGTACGTGCATTCCTGGGAGTCACCAGAAGAGGGCCGCAGGGGAGTGAGTAAACCCAATTCTCCAACCTGGGTGGGGAGATGGTGGAACAAGTGGGTGGAGAAAGAAAAGACACCAAAGAATCTTAATGAAGGAAAGGGGCAGCAGCTGGAAAGGGGGCGGGGTGCAGAGAATATGGATTGGGCTCCTGAGGAGGGGGAGGAAGTAGGGGAGCCTTGCCCGATGGAGCTGACAGAGCCTGAGAACGCCTTGGAAGAGCCGATGGACTGTGCAGCTCTGGCTCAACGAAGGCCAGAGGAACAGCGGGGCCAAAACGGGTCAGCGGGAGGAGGTCAGGAGAGAGTGGGACTGACCAAGAGGGTGGGACCCTAGGCTTTGAGCCCGCGCAGAGCCATTGTTCGTAGAGAGAGAGAGAGAAAAACTATTGCTTATTTTTTTTTGCACCCACTACGGGGACTGAGAGGAGCCCAGGGGAGTGACTATAACTCGTAGGGAGTCACGGGACGGGAACTAACCCTGGGAGCCAGGAGCTGGCCGTGACTCTCATGGTTTTTTTTTGTTTGTTGTTTTGAACCTTGGACTTTTTGCTTTGGGGTGATCCCAGAGCTACTTACCTTTGCAGCTTAAAAAGATAAGAAATTGGTTGCTGTGTTTTTTTTTTTCCTCGCAACTCTCCAGTTGAAAAGAGGGAGAGGGGAAGTAGCTGCTGAAGCCTGGACTGTGTGACTGGCCTACTTGCGAAGAGGGGAAGGGTTGTATGCCGTAAGAGGAATAAAAGCTGAAAGACGGAGGGGTTAACCTCCACTGCAATAAAAAGCTGTCCGGTGGATTTTTTTTGTTTTGGTTTTTGGAGTTGTACCGGACGAGAGAAGGAGGAGCAAACTTACACTATATAAGCTGCACTGGACCTGCTGTATGTAGGAAAGAGTGGGATACAAATGTAATAAATAAATAAAACAGGCCTTTAATGGAAGAAGTTAGTCTCACTCACACACACAAGGAGTGACACGGGCTGCACATCCTGCAGCAGGACATGTTTATCCACTCCTACCCTAGCTGAGATAATATTTAACCATCTCTCTGCCCTCATGTGCATCTTTCTTTAAATTAGTCACCTTATTTTCTAACTCCTCTTACTCTCTTAACTATCTATATGTTCCATCTTTGCTTATACCCTTTATTGTCAATTAAAATGTTCTATTACATATTATGTCAACATTATAAATAGTATACTAAGCCATACTTTGCATTGTCATTTGAATATTTTTACTGCTGTAATTGTCTATTGCTTATGTTTGATTTATCCTTACTGTACACCACCTTGAGTGAATTCCTTCAAAAAGATGGTAAATAAATCCTAATAAATAAATAAATAATAAATAAAGATAGTAATAAGCTCGATCTGTACTTGATCACAGGCCATAGCCCATGAAATATTCCTTCCCAAACTATATTCTTGATGTGCTAAGGTCACCATTTTCTCTCTAGAGAAGTGGACACTGGTGGTGCCCACTGTACTTGATTGATGTTTAATGAATAGAACACCAGCTTTTCCTGTACAGAACAGAAAGTTAGGATAACGAGGTCTCTTCCTCCAGGAAAAGGTGGGGGGTGTCTCTTGATAGTGATATACCCCATCTGTGGAGCTGGCCCAACCAATCGTGCATTGCCAGACGATAGTTCCTGTAATGAGACTTGGTAAAGGAGAGCAGAGACAAGACCAAAAGGAAACCATGACATAATGAAAGCTTAACAGACTATTATCATAAAACAAATACACTAGTGTTCACTAATTATATAATACAACAACAGAAATAATATTCAATACTTATTAACATAACTATTAAACTCCTATATAGGGTTCCTCTACTATACAGCAGGAGTATATAATATAGTTACCATCTCCCCAAATGGCTTTTCTTTAGACAGCAGTCATCCGTGCTGTATTCAGGTGATGTCTGAAGACAAAGACTGATACACACATATTACCCAAATGGTTTCAACTGAGTGATATGTTTCCAGCATTGCTGGTATCTGGCATTAGGATTTGGTTTAGGCTAGGGCCTAGGGTACTAGTAACTAAGTACTGTCCATCCCACTTTGCTGTTCCAAGGGGGAGATTTGGTCAGAGGTTCAGTCTGCCACCTGGATCCCACTTCAGTCCGTAAAGTGGACACTGCTGTGCATTCTGGTCAAGGCTGGCAGCATAATTGTGCATAAATTCATGGCTGGACCCTGCGAGCACTAGGAATGATTGGAATGATTTCTGATCTGCTGGAAGTTTCTGTATCAGCTCTATTCTCTGAGAATTTACAGAATTTCCATCCTGGCCAATGGTGACCCCTAGAAAATAGACCTGTGACTTATACAGCTGAGCTTTGGCAGGATTCACTTTAAGACCAGCTTCTAAGAACTTTAAAAATCTCTCTTACATGAGCCTAGTGTGTAAAATCATTCTCAGACTGAATTAAAATGTCATCTACATATTGTATGACATTTTCTCTGCAAGACACATGGGCCAGGGCTTCATGCATATATTTGTGGAGAATAGATGGCTAGGCTCTGAACTGATGCTGACAATCACACATTACTCTTTAAGCTAAATATTTAATAAATTAATCATCAGAAATAAATCTCATGAGTTAAATAACATATGTTCTTATGTGAACCTTTGTATACTTGAGTAATTCAAAGTAATCTGCTACTGTGAACTGTGCAGTTATATAAAAGGGGAACTTCTGACAATCCTTCTTAAAATAAAAGGGTAATCACCAGCCCTACTTCTCTGGGAGCACCAGTAGTTTTATATCTATTTAAAGTTATACCTACTATTACCCATCACCATTGAACATCTAAAACTGCAGTATGTCCATATGGAAAAGGTGCGTGGTCTGGACATGTTGTGGGCAGGACTAGGGGCGGGCTAAAATATGGATGTCCAATCCCCATTTAAAAAGGCGAACAGGTTTCTACATCCAAAAAGATGGACACTGGCATTTAGACCTGCTTCCCCGGACGTATGGTTGTCAGAAAAGTTCTCTGATTCATCCAGTTACCTCGTTAATCCCAAAGTGGTTGCTGTCCCTCCAAAAGTGAAATTGAAATGGGACACCGAGATCTATGACAGCTTTGGGAAATATTGATACTAAAATGGATGACAAAGAATCGTGTCTCAGTACATGGACTTCTACGTGGCCATTTCATATCATGGACATTCATGTGCTTCCACATTGGTGTCCATGTCCCTGGTTTTCCCTGTTCATATTTTAGACATTTCAGTTTGTAAAATGGATGTTCATGTTAGATGTAACCAGCACACAGATGTCCATTTCTCCATGTATTTTAGAAGAAGCTGTACGTTGGCAGATACTGTTCTAAAATACAAGTGCAACTGGTGCCGTACTGACCTGGATGTTCGTATTCTCAGTTGGAGATCCTTTCTAAAATGTCATTCATAACTTACATGTTGAGAGGCTAAATTTTACTGTTGAAGGTTTTTGTAGGCCATGGCTTTACTCATGCCTTATTTAGATGTCTAACGTTGGTCATTCTATAAAGTGCTATGAGTTTAACAACAAATTGTGGTTAGCTCTGCCACTGACTCCATAAGTACTTTGAATTTCAACCAATATGTTCCTTACAGGAAAACTGCTATTAGCCATCTATTATTTACCCATCCAAGTCTCCCACTTTTCACAATAATATTTATTTCCGTTAGGCGAAATGTTAAACTTAATTAGATTTGTCCACCATTTAATTTTGCTACAAAATTATCATGGAAAGTACATCCAACTCTAGTGACTGTATGCACCACATATCTCATTAAGAACATTCCAGAAATACTTATTCATGGTCATGCTTTGCATCTTAAATTAGTCTATAAATCAACACAGCTGGTAAACTGCATCTGCATTCCATCACTATGCATGAATGTATACCAACTGCCTAATGACTGAATTAGAAATATAAGTTCTTTCTATGGTGGTTATCTCAATAACATCACCTGATGTTTCATTAGCATGGTAAGGTGCAGCTGAGACTACCAATTGTATAATATTTCCTTTCCCTTAGTCATAGTCAAACAAGGTAGCATAACGTGATTGCTTGATAAATAGCAGTCACTGCATTATTAGATTGGTAATGATTGGCCTATACACCGGTCAGTACTATTTCTCCACATAGCTCCTGTCAGACTGCCATACCAGAGTAAGATAAGCTGGCAATGCCAATCATGAGAGGTGATCTGCCACACTGATGAAAGCTACAAGCTCTCCTACAAGTAAAAGGACTTCACAAAATAATTACTCCATAAGTTTTCTTTCCTGCTGCCCCACTAGGTGACATTTGCCATGAAGCCAGGCTCTTCACCATATGCAAGAGAATTGTTGTGACCCTTTGCCTTTGTGGTGAGCTAGGAGTGGCCTAGTGGTTAGGGTGGTGGACTTTGGTCCTGGGGAACTGAGTTTGATTCCTACTTCAGGCGCAGGCAGCTCCTTGTGACTCTGGGCAAGTCACTTAACCCTCCATTGCCCCATGTAAGCCGCATTGAGCCTGCCATGAGTGGGAAAGCACAGGGTACAAATGTAACAAAAATAAAATAGATACTATTGGAGATTCTACATGGAATGTTGCTACTATTGGAGATTCTACATGGAATTTTATCACTATTGGAGATTCTACATGGAATGTTGCAACATTCCATGTAGAAGGCTGCGCAGGCTTCTGTTTCTGTGAGTCTGACGTCCTGCACGTACGTGCAGGACGTCAGACTCACAGAAGCAGAAGCCTGCGCGACTACATTGGTGGAATAGCAACATTCCATGTAGAATCTCCAATAGTAGCAACAGTGGAGGAGTGGCCTAGTGGTTAGGGTGGTGGACTTTGGTCCTGGGGACTTGAGGAACTGAGTTCAATTCCCACTTCAGGCACAGGCAGCTCCTTGTGACTCGGGGCAAGTCACTTAATCCTCCATTGCCCCATGTAAGCCGCATTGAGCCTGCCATGAGTGGGAAAGCACGGGGTACAAATGTAAAAATAAATAAAAAATACTCTTCCTTTGGGCTGGTCCTCAACCCCTTTTATTTGTGTTCTAATGAATGTCTTAGTTGGGCACCCCTCGCCAAAGCTGTGACAGCACACAAAAGAGTGGATAATCAGTTTACTAACATAGTGCGCCGACTGCCACTGCATGAGGGTGGGAGGGTGGGTGTCTGATCTCATAGTGCAGCCCACAGCTCTGAACTGATAGATGCTGGCTCTAAAAGCCTCGCTCCATTTTTATCTTGTCATTCATTTTTGGCACCCTCTCTTCAACCTTGATGGTATTTCACATCTTGCCAAGGTATGGTATATTCTGAATTAAACATTGCATAATCCATCATATTAGCTTAAAACTGTATTTTTAAATTTACAATTACATGCATTGTGTTGTGAGCAGATGGCATTGTGACTTATATCATCAGGGGCAGTTTAAGGGGCAAGCAAGTGAGGCACTGGCTCAAAGCACACAAGCTTTGGGCAGTGGCATAGTTAAGGGTGGGCCTGGGTAGGCAGAGGCCCACCTATTCTTGGCTCAGGCCCACCCACCGGTGGAACCCCACATCAACATCTCTCCTCCCTTGTCATTTCCTGCTTCCTGTCCTGTAGATAAAGAGTATGGGAGGTACAGAAAGGGTTTAAAAGGGGAAAATGTGTAAAGAAGGTTTGGGAATTGCATGAAAGAAAGGAATTGGATGAGGGGGAGAATGTTAAGGAAAAAAAATGATTTGACGAGTATGTTATGGGGTAGGGCTTGATGTGGAAGATAAGAATTTCTACTTGGACGAGAAAATGCATTTTTGTTGTGGGAAAAAGAAAGGGCAGTGGGGGGTTTGTTTCTGGGGTTGGTGGTAAAGTATCAAATGAGGGAGGGGTTGAGGTTCGCAGCTTAGCGGCGGGGAGAAGTACGTTAATATGGAAAATATTTTGGGATACTTTTCAAAAGTGGGGGCCAGTTGAGACCTTAGTCTTGTGTGTGTGGCATAGGCAGCATTCTGCTGCTCGTGGTGTGTGGTACCACCACGGGACGGGCATGACTCTGTGGCACAGCGGGTCATGGAGGGGAGTGATGGAGAAGTTATTATTGAAGGAGTAACTGGGGCAGCTAGTGCCTCACTGTCTAGCTGCAGGGGGTTGGGGAAGTTTGTTATGATAAATTTGTTAAAGATTAAATTTGTTGGCGGTGTGTTAAAAATAATAAAAGCTGCGGCCAAAGTTTTCCTAATTGGAATTAACTGTGCAATGGATATTATTGGAATGTTTAGTGAATTGAAGTGGCAAATGGGAGTACGAATGCCTATGTTATCCACACACACAGAAAAAAATCCACTCCAGTGGCAGTACTTTTTTAAGAAGTTGTTAAAGACTTTCCTCTTTGCTAAGACTTACCCCCCAACGTACCATGTTGATTGATGCATCCCTTGTCCCTTACCCTGCCTAGTTCACGCTGTTAGTTTCTCCCCTCCTATTTGCTTCTTTTATGCTTGCCTAAGCTTTTAACTTTGTACTCTTATTTAATTCTCTGTAAGCCACATTGCGCCTGCATGAGTGGGAAAATGTGGGATATAAGTAATAAATAAATAAATACTTTTATGGATTCCCGAGGGACAGCAACTGTTCTGGGAACTCAACAACTCAATTTACTATTTTGTAATGTGTATTGTTCCTATGTACTAAAAAAAAAAGGTGTCCCAGAGATCCACTCAATTATTTCCATGGAAAAGGCTGTGCAAGGGAATGCCAAGGTTTGGCAAAGCACAGTGGGCTCTGACAGCTGAGGAAATACAGAGTCTGAACTCAGCTCAGTTCCTGGCTCAGCAGGGTTTTCTGTCTATAAACAGAACAGGTGTAGGGAGGTGGAGTTAGGTTAGCAATAAACCCATAATTAGATTTAAAACGTTCACCGAGATTTTCACTGTCAGCCTGAGAGATATAGTTTTACAAGAATTATGCCCTTGAGCATTAGGCTGAAAACAACGTGAGAAAAGTGATGTCAGACCATGCATGCAGCTCTTTTCAGTTTTTGCTTGCAACTGATCCTCCCAAGAGTGCAGTTCAAAGGTGGGCAAAAGTGAAAGAAAAGAGGTAATCAGTCTGGTTAGAGATGTTATTTACAAAATTAAGTGTTGTTGTTTTTAATATTCATTATAGGAACATATTGACTGATTTAACAAACAAAAGCTCCAAGCTACAGTTAGCTGGCAAGAAAATTCAAACATCAATAACACAATTGAGATGAACTCATAGAGGTCTTCTTAGGGGGAGGGAATTTCTAATCATTTTGGGAGGTATTTCTGCTGAGTACCAACAAGTCTCGAATTCCATAACAATAACATTACCTCAATAAAAGTGATTCATTTAATGAATCAGTAAGCAATTAAGCTCCTCATTTGTCTGAATGACTCAATGATCCCAACGGATGAAAGAGAAAAGCAATTACAATTAAAAGTGTATCACTGAAAACTCTCTGAGTGGGAAATGAAACATCCAGGTCAGGATGTTCACATTTTACCAACTATTTTACAAAAGGCTATGTCAAACATGGAACATTTTGTAAATTACATATGAGGATACTGACAAAAACATATGTGTTTGATGCAGCGATTTCATAAAACTGCGCACAGTGAAAATAAAAATAAATAAATAAAAAAACACCATCATTCAGAACTTCCACGTGTAAGTACTGGACTTGTCAGTTTTATGCATAGTGGCCCCCCAGCTACAGACTGTCTTCACCCTGGATACTTAGGGTAGAATATCCAGGTATATCTACTAACCAGGAAGTTAACTAGGCACCAGCCGATATTCAAACCAGTGCCCAGTTAACTCAGGGGCTCTTTTACAAAGTAAGCCCAACGTAGGCTTACTGCTCACTAAAAGGGAAGTACCGATGGGCTACCGCAGCAGCCCGGCGGAGGTTTCCACCCCCAGCGCGTGCCATTTCTGGCGCTACAAAATATTTTAATTTTTGTAGCGCTGGTGTGTACTCTGCAGTAATCAGGCAGTGACACACGCATGCCCGGTTACCGCCGAGGTATCGTGAGAGCCCTTACCTCAATGGGTGGCGGAAAGTGCTTCCACCCGAAATGGACACGCAGCAAGTGTTTCACTTGCTGTATGTCCATTTTTTTAAACCCTGCCTTATACCCACTGTGGTAAAGGGGGCCTCAGCGCACGTCCAAAATACACGCTGATGCCAATGCAGGCCCCCTTTTGCTGCAGCTTTGTAAAAGGACCCTTCAGTGCATAATGTTAGGACAGCTGTTTTGCATGTACAATTGGAGCCAAACAAGCAGTAAAGCTACAGAACTTTTTTAATGCCCAATATTAAAAAATGGAGGATTAATGAAAATGATCACATCTTAGGGATGTGTATTTGTGTGGAACAATACGGGGAATATCCATGACACTTCTTATTATCACATTTCCCATGTTTTTAGAGGAAGGGATTTTCGATTTAGCTCATGCCTTTACTCAGTTATAGCTCTAGATGAGTTACATTCAGGAACTGCAGGTATCTTCCTGTCCCCAGAGGTCTTATAACCTAAGGACCAAATGAGTTACATGTGTTTAATTGGGTGTGTGCCCAATTTACATGCATAACTTATTTGAGTAACGAGCCAATCAGTGCTGATAATTGGTTGAAAGCAATCAACTATCAGCTCTAATTGGCATTACTTAGAATTTACATGCATATCTGATTCTATAGCAGAGTGCACCTAAATCCTAATGAGTGTAACTATTTGGGGGTGTGGATAAAGGTGTTTCTGGGGGCATTCCCAAACTTTATATGTGTTGATTTAGAATCAGGCCAAACTGTGCCTAAGTTAGGCTGTAGCATTTAAGCCTGCTTATAGCAGACATAATTGCAGGTACCTAGAGTTAGTCATAGTTTAGTCCTTTTAGAATCATGCTAAGTGCGTTAAATTTGCAGTGCCAATTTTTAGGTGCTACATATAGAATTTACCCCTAAGTTTGCACCTGAGGCAATAGAGGTTAAGTGATTTGCCCAAGATTATAAGGAGGCAGAGTGGGAACTGATAGTTCTCAGCCCATTGCTATGCTAACCATTAGGCTGCTCCTCTACTCCCAAAATGCGGCAAAAATCCCAAAGTTCACTTTTTTTTCCTTGTGTTGTCAATAATGTGCACTATTGCTCAAGTAGGCCCTTTGTGTTACTAAAGTGTATTAAGATGTTAACATGCTCAATTTCACTAAAAGGAGCGTGCAGGATGTGAGGGGAAGACAGAGCAGGGCAGGCAGTGTGGCAGCGCCGGAGACCAGCGCTAGACAATGCTTCAGCTGGCGAACGTTGGGGACCCCCACCAGCCAAGGTATTTGCTGAGGCAGGGTAGCGGGGGGGGGGGGGGGCAGACCAAAATGTGCCCCCTCTCACCTCGGGCTCTAGCCTCCTTGGATGTGCAAATATTCTTGAGATTTTTGCATCGCCACTCGCTCGCTCTTAAGGAGGAACTGTACATTTCTTTATGCCATTATCTTCCTGAGTGTTACCCATCTAACCATTGAATACTCCTTTGGAAGAAAGGATTGTGTATCCCTTAGTGTTTTTTCCCCAGTGTGCCAATCACCTCAAAGATTGAAACACTTCCGGAAGACTCCTGAGGAAGGCGCTACGGCGCCGAAACACGGCTGTATTGAGTCACCTATTCACAATAAAAATCATTGTTTTAACTAATCTATACGTCTGCCCCATTGTTTGAATAGAGCCTATTTTCCCCACCCCTTTTTTTGTTTTCGCTTTTTTGTCCTGTGAGGATCAAGTGCACCTCCACACTCGTGTGGTTTTTCTCTAGCCTCCTCCCACCACGAGGTCTGGCTACGCCCCTATCAGTATGTTTACTGCTAAGGTGTAGTAAGTCGCATATTAAGGCCATTTTTGTAAGGGGTAGAACAAGGATGGAGAATGGGTGTAGAACGTGTTTGACACTGAATGTGCTGTACTTACGTACTATGTGCTAGCTAACACATTCGTAGCCGATTTGCATGCGTAACTTAATTGAATAATGAGCCAATCATCGCCGATAACTGGATGTACATAAGTATTGCCATACTGCGAAAGACAAAAGGTCCATCAAGACCAGCATCCTGTTTCCAACAGTGGCCAATCCAGGTCACAAATACCTGGCAAGCAATTGGTAACCAGCAATTATCAGCATTAATTGATAGCAATTAAAATGTATGTGCATTACTATCTAAGCATTTTCTATAATGTAGTCCATGTAAATTCTACTGTGTGAATCCCAAAAGGAGGAGCATGGGCGGGTTGTGGGTACTCCAAAAATCTACGTGCAGTATTATAGAACAACCTGCTCTGTATCTAATATTAGACGTGGGAATTTACACCAGGTTTCCATTGACATAATTGGCTGCACCTAAATTCTAGTCGTATGGACAGATTTAGGCATCTTCTGTAAACTAGTTTACAGAATATGCCGATGTTTTCCTTCGGTGCCAATTCTTTAAGCACCATACATAGAATTTGGTCTTTTCAGTGCAAAACTTATCACACTTTAGTAAAAGAGCCCCATGCTGTGCCTATTTCTCATTAGTGCATACTGTTTATGAATAGATGCATTATTACACAATTGTAAGATCCTTAGGTCTGGGACAAATTGGTAACTAAGGGCTACTTTTACAAAGCTGTGCTAGACATTCCAGTGTGATGAATGTGATGAAGCACATAGGAATTGAATGGACTTTCTCGCATTTGCCACTCCGGAATCACTAGCACAGCTTTGTAAAAGGAACCCTAAATGCTTATTACCGATTTATAGTATTACATGTCTAGTATTCATATAGAAATGATAAGTATAAAAATAATTGTCAGACTTTTTAGCTGAACAATTACTACTACTACTTATCATTTCTATAGCGCTACTAGATGTACGCAGCGCTGTACACTTGACCATGAAGAGACAGTCCCTGCTCGACAGAGCTTACAATCTAATTAGAACAGACAACAAGGAGTGTTGCATGAACCAGTCAGATTTTAGGAAATATAATAATATGGAAACTTTAGTGATAATCAATAATGTATCAAAAGACTGATCAAGGTCTAGAGAAATTATGTGAAACCGTAAAAGAGCAAATGTCCACAGTCACCACAAACCATGAATGAACATAGGTTGGTAATGCCTAGTCTGTGCCAAGCCTATTGGGAAGCAATTTGTAAAAGCACTTTTTAGTTTTTGACTCCTTACTTCTGGAATAAGCATCCCCTTAATCTTAAAGCAGACTCATCCTTGAAAATTTTAAGGGCTAATTTAGGGGTCCTTTTACAAAGGCGCGCTGAAAAACGGCCTGCGGCAGTGTAGGCACATGTTTTTGGCGTGCGCAGAATTATTTTTCAGCGAACCTACAAAAAATGCCTTTTTGTTTGCTGAAAATGGACATGTGGCAAAATCAAAATTGCCGCGCGTCCATTTTGGGTCTGAGACCTTACCGCCAGCCATAGACCTAGTGGTAAAGAATTTGGGCGGTAATGACCTACGCTCATCAGATGCCACTTGGCGTGCATCTGCTACGTGCGCCAGAAAATAAAAAAAAAATCTTCAGACATGCGTATCGGACGCACGCCAAAAATGAAATTACCTCAAGATCCACACGGTAGTCAGGTGGCAACTCCAATTTGGCGCACGTTGGTTGCACGTAGGTGCCTATCCAATTTATTTTCGAAAGAGATCACCGGCCATCTTCCGACACAAATCGGGAGATGGCTGGCGATCTACTGATCCCAGCCAAATCGGTATAATCGAAAGCCGATTTTGGCTGGTGCCAACTGCTTTCCATCGCGGAGCCGGGCAAACTTCAAGACAGAGTACAGAAGGCAGGACGGGGGTGGGGCGTGGTTACGAGATGGCCGGCTTCACCCAATAATGGAAAAAAGATGGCTGGCTGTGATGAGCATTTCGCCAGCTTCACTTGGTCTATTTATTTTTAGGACCAAGTCTCAAAAAAGTGCCCCAATTGATCAGATGACCACCGGAGGGAATCAGGGATCACCTCCCCCTACTCCCCCAGTAGTCACCAACCCCCTCCCACCCAAAAAAATTAAAATAAAACATGTCTTTGCCAGCCTCAAATGTCATATCCAGCTCCATGACAGCAGTATGCAGGTCCATGGAGCACTTTTAGTGGGTGCAGTGCACTTCAGGCAGGTGGACCCAGGCCCATCCCCCCCCCACCTATTACACTTGTGGTGGTATATGTTTAGCCCTCCAACTCCCCCCCCCCAAAAAAAAACTCACTGTACCCACATGTAGGTGCCCCCTTCATCCCTTAGGGCTATGGTAGTGGTGTAGAGTTGTGGGGAGTGGGATTTGGGGGGCTCAGCACACAAGGAAAGGGAGGTATGCACCTGGAAGCAATTTGAGAAGTCCACTGCAGTGGCCCCTAGGGTGCCCGGTTGGTGTCCTGGCATGTCAGGGGGGGCCAGTGCACTACAAATGCTGGCTCCTCCCACGACCAAAAGGCTTGCATTTCGCCAGGTTTGAGATGGCCGGGCCCGGTTTCCACTATCGCCAAAAACCGAAGCTCTCTTAACCCGGCGCATCTCTTAACCAGTGCATCTCTTAACCCGGCGATCTCAACATTTGACCTAAATGTTGAGATTTAGGCGGCGCCAACCGTATTATCGAAGGAAAAGATGGCCGGCCATCTTTTTCGATAATACGGTTGGCTCCGCCCCTTTATGGCGCTGGCCACATAGATGGCCGGCGCCGTTAGATTATGCCTCTCCACGTGGCTTAGTAAAAAGGGCCCTTAAAAACAAACCTTTTTTTTCCAGGGCATTTCTTCAGTGAACTGACATGTTCCTGAGATCCCAGTGCAGAAGTATGGATTTCAAATAATTCTCACTTGATCCTTTGTGTGTTTGTTTCTGTCCTATAATTTTATGGCATTCTTTTTTCTTACCTTAACTTTGCTTTTTGAATTTTTTTTAATGTAAATCACTTTGACTTGCATGTTAAAAAAAAGCAATCCATCAAATTTTAATAAACAAAACACATAGGAAAGGTACATGGTTTAAGATCACTTCAGTTACTTTTTAAACACCCTACTTTTTCACATACTCCACTTGAGCAATTGCAGATGTATATCTTTGGGTTATTGGTGAATTTATAGTTATTCACTGTTTATCTTTATGTGGGTTCACTTCAGTATGGTTTTTGGTGACTAGATTTATTTTCCGTTGATTCAGTTTTGAATGGACATGTTGTGATTTTTTTATAGTTGTATGTATGTGGTTCACTAACACTTTATGATTCATCTTAATACACAGTGTTTAGCTTTCTTTT
The DNA here is from genome assembly GCF_901765095.1 of Microcaecilia unicolor. Lineage (NCBI taxonomy): Eukaryota > Metazoa > Chordata > Amphibia > Gymnophiona > Siphonopidae > Microcaecilia > Microcaecilia unicolor. The sequence goes on along the minus strand of NC_044031.1, from coordinate 52,391,301 downwards.
CAATTGCATATAATTATGCGTCTTGTCTTACATGCACGTTTATGCTTAATGCTCCTTTAGTACACCATGCTTACTTTTTTCACGATCACTTTGATTTTTTTTTATTAGTGGCTAATCACATCTCATAAGAGAACATAAGACCATAAGAGTAGCCATACTGGGTCAGACCAATGGGCCATCTAGCCCACTGTCCTGTTTCCAGCAGTGGCCAATCCAGGTCACAAGTACCTGGCAGAAACCCAAAACGTTGCAACCAGGGGCGTAGCCAGCCTTCCGTGGGAGAGGGGTCCAGAGCCCGGGGGGAGGGGGCACATTTTAGCCCTCCCCCCGGCGCCGCCCCCCCACCGCCGACATTGCCGCCCCCCCTCCCGCCGCGAACCCGCCGCCGCTGCCGCCTACCTTTACTTTTGCTGGCGGGGGATCCCACTCCCCGCCAGCCGATGTCTTCTTCTTAGTCGCTTCCTGTTCTTCAATTTGTTTGCTGACATCCTGCACGTTGTAAGTGCAGGACGTCAGACTCAGAGAACAGAACTGTTCTCTGAGTCTGACGTCCTTTACGTGCAGGATGTCAGCAAACAAATTGAAGAGCCAGAAGGACTGAGAAGACGCCGGCTGGCGGGGAGTGGGATCCCCCGCCAGCAAAAGTAAAGGTAGGCGGCGGCAGGGGCGGGTTCGCCGGGAGGGGGGTCCTGGGGTGAATCTGCGGGGGCCCCGGTCCCCTCAGGCCCCACGTAGCTACGCCACTGGTTGCAACACTCCATACTACAAATCCCAGGGCAAACAGTTGCTTCTCATGTCTGCCTCAAGAGGAGACTAGGGACTTTTTCTCCAGGAATTTGTCCAAACCCAGGTACACTAACCGCTGTTACCATATCCTCCGGCAAAGAGTTCCAGAGCTTAATTATTCGTCGAGTGAAAATATATTTCATCTTATTTGTTTTAAAAGTATTTCCATGTAACTTTCTCGAGTGTCCCCTTATCATCTATTTCCTCCTCCTCTGTCCTATAGACATTTTTTTGTTGAGGGTTAGATATTTTAGACACTGAATTGATGTCTCTCTTTAGATATTTACTGTTGTCCAGAGCTGCAGCTGTGCAAGTTCATCCATATCAGAACATTGGGCATTTGGTATCTCTCTGTTATTTAGTCTACTCTTTTGGTGTATGATCCATTAGTAACATTTTTAAAAATGACTTGACACAGGCGTGTTTCGGCACCAGAGCAACTTCTTCAGGAGTCTTATGATATAATATGATGTTGAGTTCCAACTAATCGTATATATATACAGAGCAATATATGGTACAGTGGGACCACAGTCCTCACTATCGAGATCAAACGACTTCTGTGAACAGGAAATACAGTCTCAGTGACGTATCCACTCCTTCTCTGCCTTAGCCTAGTAGGCTGAACCACGGCCCATGTCGAGACATGCCTTATTTGTATTGAAGACTTTTATCAACACCAGATTACTCTGCCTTGTGAGTTTTGTCATCTTCGCCGTGTTGCTTTGGTTTGCTAGAGAAATTATTACCATAAGATGTAAAATAAGCTGTTGTGTAAGTTGAAAGAGGTTTTGGGAAACTATATTTCACTGTTTCAATAATGGAAATAAAAGTTAGCAGGGCACATTAGGTGATACAGTCTCTTTCCCAACCAGGACATGGCAACTGCCTGCTCTTTCCCAGACAGACCTGGAGGGCACCAGTGACCCCTAATTGCCCTTATATGGAAAGATAACCCCTTGTGATAGCACCAGAAGACTACCACTAGGGGTCACTGGTGCCATATTGGACTACAGCACCAACAAGGGCAGGAACAACTAGGTTGCTCAGACCACTACCCAATGACTAAGTTTGGTAGGCCCAGTGTGTGGGCTTTCAGGAGTATGGAGAAAGGGTCCGGGACTTTCAGGCTTTAGGGGTCTGGTTCATGGTGTGAACTGTCACTAGAGGGGCCATTCAGGTTGAGTAGATGGTTTGGGGTACTTTAGGAGTGGGATTGTTGGGGATGTACCCTATAGGGGCATTCTGCTTGGGGGGGGGGGTCTATTACCAACTATGTTTAAGCTGAGGCCAGGCCACTTTACACTGTGGAGCAGGAGCATCGGCCTGTAGCTTGGCTATACCTCTGGTTATACTGAAAGTTGTGCAGTGTCCTTTACGTCATTTTCAGGAGTAAACAACACGAGTTATTGCCCTAATGCAACTTGAACGCATTGCTATGCTGTTTGTTACTTTCTCATCCACTGCCCTGATAAGAACATTATGTATGGTTTTTTTTTTCCTGTTAGCTGCTTAGGTTTAAAAAGGGAGGGTACAAGTTTTTAAAATAAATAAATATTGTCATACTAGGTCAGACATAAAATCCATCTTACCCAGTAGCTTGCTTCCAACAATGGCCAATACAAGCCACCAGTACCTGGTAGCAAGATTCCTGCTACTATTCACAAAGATAAGTAATAGTTTTCCCCATGTCATGTCTACCTTAATAGCAGTATATAGACTTTTCCAAACATTTTTTAAATCTAGTAATGCTAACTGTTTTAATCACATCTTCTGGCAACAAGTTCCAGAGCTTAACTATTTGTCGAATGAAAAATATTTTCTCCTATTTGTTTTAAAAGTATTACCATATAACTTCATTGAGTGTACCATAATCTTTATCCTTTTTGCAAGATGAGACCTTTAGTCTCAACTGCTCTAAAGGATATTGTAAATCACCGGAAGAACAAATGTGATGTGCATGTCAATTTATGGTGGCATTGGGTCTGTCTGTTTAGGAAGTATGAGAAAATACTTGAAGACATATACATAGTAACGTAGTAGATGACGGCAGAAAAAGACCTGCACGGTCCATCTAGTCTGCCCAATAAGATAAACTCATATGTGCTACTTCTTGTGTATACCTTACCTTGATTTGTATCTGCCATTTTCAGGACACAGACCGTAGAAGTCTTGCCCAGAACTAGCCCCATTTTCAGGACACAAACCGTAGAAGTCTTGCCCAGAACTAGCCCCACCACCCAAACACCAGCCCCGCCTCCCAATCTCGGCTAAACTTCTGAGGATCCATTCCTTCTGCACAGGATTCCTTTATGTTTATCCCACACATGCCTGAATTCCACTACCGTTTTCATCTCCACCACCTCCCACAGGAGGGCATTCCAAGTATCTACCACTCTCTCCGTGAAAGAAGACAGGTTCCTACAGGGAAAAGCAAGTGGGACTTATTGGATCATTGTGTGTTAAATGATTCTTGAGAGGATTTTTGATTAGTTTATCGTGTTCGGTTATTATCTTATTTGGTATGGTTTTGTATTTACCTTTGGAACAAAATAAAATGTTTTAAATATAAGACGTGGTTTTAGTATAGAAACGGCACAGGGTACACTTGTGTCTGAAATTAGGACATACATGTATAATGTACAATCTTCTCTGCCTCTAAAATTCAACTGAGAAATGGCAATAAAAAGGTGTTGATCTTATACTCACCATGACATCAACCATGGTATTTGGAACGGAGGATGAGATAGACTTTTTTGAATGCCTGTCAGAAACTTTTGCCAGGAAAACAAGAACAGTGACCCTTGTAGACACACAGAAGAAACAGTCGCAACAAGGGTGACAAAGGAAAGGGCAGCAGACGATGTCCATAATAACACCTTTATTGAAACATCCAGAGACTCAACATGAGTCATGTTTCGGCCCACAGAGGCCTTCCTCAGGAGTCTTTGATTGGATGTGTGTTGATATACAGCTACGTCTAAAATGAAACCGGTAATATTTAATATCTGTGTGTGTAGTGGTATCTGTTGGGAAGGACTCGCTTAGGGCAAAGGTGTCTGGCAGCTGGATTTGCAGGGCTGTTGTAAGATAATGTGGTATCAGCTAATTTCAGGATTGGACAAAGATAACTTACATTATAAAAGCCCTTCAGCCAATCAAGCATGCCAAAGAGGAACTGAGTTCAAAAAGTGCCACACAGGGTGAATATCCTGGAAGCAAAATTAAAGGATTTTTAACTGTGAGAGGGATTGATATTAGAGGTGTTTGTGCTTGTTGACTCTCTGTATGTGCAAACAGAAAATAGGTTGAAACTCCTTCACAAAAGGAAGAGGTTTACATGCTAGCCACCCTGTATGATCAATGGGTAGAAAAGATTTTTTCCCTTCAGTGCAATACAGTGATATACTTGTGGGATAAGGTGATATTTCAGTGGAAGAAGTGGAGCACCAGATGAAGAAGGGCAGTGGTGATGGAGCAAGGGAAAGAGTAGGTATGATTGAGGTAAAAAGTGATGGTAGATCACAAATCTGTGGTTATCAATAACTTCTAGTGCATATAGGTAGATAGCAGACTAATGAACCTGAAGCCCTGGCATGGATTGGAAAAATGATCCATGAGGCACTAGAGATGTTCTTTTTTTTTTTTTCAAATTTTTAACATTTACATATCCATCATAAGAAACATATGAATTGCAATTGCAAAAAAAGGAAAATAAATTACAAAAAGGGACAAATATTCCCTAAGAAAACCAACTAGCCCACATTTAGAGGAAAGAGTCACCTCAAAAACAAAAGAAAAACAAGGCAACCAAATCAGTATAAACTATTATATACACCATATATACTATATGCAACCCCTTAAACCATACTACTAGTTTCATGTCCCTTAATAAACTGTTCAATTTGTAATGAGTCCAAGAATATATATTCAACTCCTTTTAATGTAAGAAGACATTTACATGGGTACTTCAGGGAAAAAGAAATGCCTATTGCCAACACTCTAGGCTTAAGAGCCCAAAAGGCCTTTTGCCTAAGTTGAGTGGCTCTACCCACATCTGGAAAAACATTAGCCATGGCCCCAAATATATCGTCTTTTTTTTTTAAGTGTCCAAGACCAATGATTTATCTTTCTCTTGACCAAAAGACACCAACAGGGTGGATCTAGTTTTTATTGCGTCTTGGGAATGTTCTGAGACTACAGTGAGATCCGCCTCTGTTGTAATCAATTGTTCAGCCCCCTGTTGAGAGTCAGCGACTCTTCTCTACCAGGCAAATAATAACAATTCACAATTTGAACCGTATCAACAATAGATAACCCAAGAATCTCCTTGAGGTATTTCCTCAGGAGAATCTCAGGAGACAAAATTCAAAAAACGGAGGTTCCTACTTCTACTCCTACTGGCGTTCTCTATATCATTTATAATTTTAAATGTAAATTAAAAGGAGATGTTCTTTAGTATGACAGTAGCATCACTGGCCAATAGCAATTCCATGATAACAGCTTTTTGCGTCTTGGTTTCTGCTGAATTGTAACAGGTAGACGTTTCCTGTTTGATCTTGCATATTCCCTCGGCTGTTGATCCAAAGCCATGTTTTAACAGTAACACAAAGAAGGTCCCAGAAAGTGTAGGATCAAAGATCTATCCCTACTTGACACCACTTGAAATGCCTAAAGCTGAGTCTTCATATTGGATGGTACCTTTCATGTTATCATGGAAAGTCTTTATCAAGCTGAAGCATATGGAAGGAGAGTCACTTTTCCAGCAACTGAAATAGATCTCCTTTACTTATAAGAGTAAAGGCTTTAGGGAGATCCATAAAAGCAACATCTGCAGCTGATAAACAACCAAATGTGCTAGTAGAAGTTGTCTAGGATAGTGTTGACTCCTTGCCTTATCATGAGCACTGATGTCACTAGGGTAGGGCCACACATCTGTATCCACACAGGCAATGTATAAGAATGAATAAAACACAGAAATTATTTATCCTAATAGGAGTGCCCTGAGCTGAAAATATGTCCTGTGTGACACATCCCTAGTACTCCCATCTCCCCAACAGGGGAGGCAATGGACAGGATAAATGTTTGGCCCTGCCACTTCTCTTGTGTCCTATGCAGCCACAAGGCTACACATAGCTCACTAGTGCCTTGTACCCTGGTGGATAGCTGAATAAGACATACAGTAGCTATTTATATTTGTGTCCCAAAAAGCATTAAGATTTGCCTGAAAAGGTTTGCCAAGTGATGGGATAGGACCATTATTCTGCTTCATTCCCAACCTCTAGATCTAAGGCTGGAAACCCTTGTTCTCTCATACTAGATTTAATGGGGCAGAGTGCAAGGTCCTGATTAAGTCTGAAAGTGCATACCAAGATATATTATATTTCTCTGTTTGTTTCTTTAGCAAGTATTGTGTACGGTTGACCCTCATTAAACAGCCAATATTGTTATGTTACACACAGATAACGTCTTTCTATCAGGTAACCACTGGGAAGAACTTTCCCCCCTATTTTTATCTTCCATATCACAGTGTTTATATTTAACTGGCCCTAATTAGAAAAAAAACAATGACAAATTTCTATGAATTTTCACAGAAAACAGATGCAGAGTGACTTACCCAGAATCTTGTGTTGCCAACCACCACTGAGCCAGGTCATAACACTTGTCTACATTTGATGGATGAAAAGTGTATTTTCATTAGTAATTCTAAACCCTTGAGGGAGGGCTTGTGTAAAAGCAACAGCAACAAAAATGAAAATAGCCTTATGGCAATAATTGAAATGTCGTCATGCCATTATAATGTTTGGGGTCAGTTAATTGCCATCGAAGTATTTTCAGATGTTAACCAGGTTCAAGGTCATGGGTTTTGTAGTTCAGTTTTGGTAGCTGTGTCTTACAGTTAGAAACATTCAGGGGTGTTGAGAGCTTTGACACATATTGTATATTCCTATTATTACAATGAATATCACATGAACTATTACAACCAGGCTTGCTCTTCCTGAAATACTGCAATTACTTTGAGCCATAATTCTCAGACTTAGCATACATTTTTAAAAAAATGTCTTCATTCCATTGTGAAACAAATTACTTCAAGTAAGGGAATGAGGGGTCCTCTTATTAAGCAGTGCTCACACGTTAATTGTTGTTAATGGCTGTGTGCTAATGGCCATTAATTCAGAAAATGGAAAATCAGCCATTTTCCTACCACGCTAAAAATGGCCTTAGCGCACAGGAAAGACCAGCTTAAGTGCACACTAACCAGCTCATTTTCAAAAGTGATCGCCGGCCATCTTCCGACACAAATCGAGAGATGGCCGGCGATCTCCTGAACCCGGCCAAATCGGTATAATCGAAAGCCGATTTTGGACGGGTTCAACTGCTTTCCGTCGCGGAGCCAGCGAAACATCAAGAGGGCGTGTCAGTAGGGTAGTGAAGGCGGTACGGAGGCATGCTCACGAGATGGCCGGCTTCGCCTGATAATAGAAAAAAAAAGCCAGGTTTGACAAGCATTTCGCCGGCTGTACTTGGTCCCTTTTTTTTCATGACCATTCCTCAAAAAGGAGCCCCAACTCACCAAATGACCACCAGAGGGAATCGGGGATGACCTCCCCTTACTCCCCCAGTGCTCATCAACCCCCTATCACCCCCCCAAAAAAATTAAAAACATTTTTTTGCCAGCCTCTATGCCAGCCTGAAATGTCATACCCAGCTCCATGACAGCAGTATGCAGGTCCCTGGAGCAGTTTTTAGTGGGTGCAGTGCACTTCAGACAGGTGGGTCCAGGCCCATCCCGCCCTACCTATTACACTTGTGGTGGTAAATGGGAGCCCTCCAAAACCCACCCAAAATCCACTGTACCCACATGTAGGTGCCCCCCTTCACCCATAAGGGCTATGGTAATGGTGTAGAGTTGTGGGGAGTGGGTTTTGGGGGGGATTTGGGGGGCTCAGCACCCAAGGTAAGGGAGCTATGCACCTGGGAGCTATTTTAATGTTTGGTTTTTTTTAGAAGTGCCCCCTAGGGTGCCCGGTAGATTTCCTGGCGTGTGAGGGGGGCCAGTGCACTACAAATGCTGGCTGCTCCCACGACCAAATGCCTTGGATTTCGCTGGGTTTGAGATGGCCGGCATTATTTTCCATTATTGCCGAAATCCGATGCCGGCCATCTCAAACCTGGCGAACTCTGACATTTGGCCAGGCCCAACTGTATTAGCGAAGCAAAAGATGGCCGGCCATCTTTTTCGAAAATACGGTTGGCTCCGCCCATTTACGGCACCGGACCCAGCTATTTGGCCGGCGCCGTTCGATTATGCCCCTCTAAGGCTACTTTTTAGTGTAGCTTAGTAGAAGGAGCACTTAAGATATAAACCAGGTTAAATACTATTCAGTCTGCAATTCTTGCTGGTTCTGCTACATTCTTTGCTTCTTTTGTGATAGAAACAGATCAAGGTTGCATTTTAAAATTATAATTCAAACATGGCGATCATACGAAAATCTATTGCTTTGCCAACACATTCGGCGATTTTATAACCAACAACTCCGTTCTGCCAAAGGGAGATAATTGTTCTAATCTCATTCAATCTGCTGCTAATTCCGCTAAGCAACTGTTTTCATTTTTTTTCCTATGCTCACCAGTTCTTTAGACTCTCATGTACAAGTTCCAGCCCTTCCCTTAGATATTTTTGCAAAGTTTTTTTTTCATACAAAGGTGAGTTCTCCTCAGTCTAATTTCTCTGTTAGTACAGGTTCTACTACTACTTGACATTTCTAAAGCGCTACTAGGGTTACGCAGCGCTGTACAATTTAACATAGAAGGACAGTCCCTGCTCAAAGGAGCTTACAATCTAAAGGACAAATGTAGAGTCAGTCAAATAGGGGCAGTCTAGTTTTCCTGAAAGGTATAAAGGTTAGGTGCCGAAAGCAACATTGAAGAGGTGGGCTTTGAGCAAGGATTTGAAGATGGGTAGGGAGGGGGCTTGGCGTAAGGGCTCAGGAAGTTTATTCCAAGCATAGGGTGAGGCGAGGCAGAATGAGTGGAGCCTGGAGTTGGCGGTGATGGAGAAGGGTACTGAGAGGAGGGATTTGTCCTGTGAGCAGAGGTTATGGGCGGGAACGTAAGGGGAAATGAGGGTAGAGAGGTAATGAGGGGCTGCAGACTGAATGCATTTGTAGGTAAGAAGGAGAAGCTTGAACTGTATGTGGTATCTGATTGGAAGCCAGTGAAGTGACCTGAGAAGAGGGGTGATATGAGTATATCGGTTCAGGCGGAATATAAGTCGTGCAGCAGAGTTCTGAACAGATTGAAGGGGGGATAGATGGCTAAGTGGGAGGCCAGTAAGGAGTAGGTTGCAGTAGTCAAGGCGAGAGGTAATGAGAGCATGGACGAGATTACGGGTGGTGTGCTCAGAGAGGAAAGGGCGAATTTTGCTGATGTTAAAGAGAAAGAAGCGACAGGACTTGGCTATCTGCTGGATGTTAGTACAAGTTCTAGCTCCTCGATTAGTTTTTTGCAGACTGGCTGCGCCACTTGGTCAGCTTTCAATATTCCTTCCAGATGCACTCACTAAAATCATGTCCTCTGTAGATTGTACTACCTGCCAAAAATGTCCCATACCCATTCTATTTTTTAGCACATGGGAAGTGCGTACCAATCCCAAAACTGCCTTAGGGCACATTCAGGCTTTTTAACATTGCCTTAAACATGCATTAGCGCTTACCACAGCTAAATAAAAGGAGCCCATTGTATTTTAGATAGAATTGCCGTTTCTTATTTTTATTAATATTTCTAGAAATGTTCTCAGTTTTCCTTTCAAGTGTATATAAGTATATATATATAAGTATAGAAGTGGAGTGGAGGAGTGGCCTAGTGGTTAGAGCACTGGTCTTGCAATCCAGAGGTGGCCAGTTCAAATCCTACTGCTGCTCCATGTGACCCTGGGCAAGTCACTTAACCCTCCATTGCCTCAGGTACAAACTTAGACTGTGAGCCCTCCTGGGCAGAGAAATATCCAGTGTATCTGAATGTAACTCACCTTCAGCTACTACTGAAAAAGGTGTAAGCAAATCTAAATAAATAAGAGTAGCCATACTGGGTCAGACCAATGGTCCATCTAGCCCAGTATCCTGTTTTCCAGACAGTGGTCAAGCCACGTCACAAGTACCCGGCAGAAACCCAAATCGTGGCAACACTCCATACTACAAATCCCAGGGCATATTGTATGACTAATTTGTATAATTTTAAAAATCAGTTAACAATTTACTAGGCACTGACTGGTCAAGTGGCCAAATGCGACAGTGAGCTGGAGGCTTGTACGCAGGGGTGTGCTGGTAAATGTTTAACAACAGGCTCTTTCTCCAGACATAGCCAGCTCTGCAGTTGGAAGGGCCAGGGGTGGTGGTGGGGGGGAGGGGAAGCACTTGCCTCTCTCTCCTCCCTCCCTTCGTGCGAGCACGCTAGGCATACCTTTGCTGGCAGCCAATAAATGGACTGCCACCACTCCCAACGTCTTGCTCTGAGCAGCATGCTGGAACTTCTCCCACATGCTCGAGAAGTCCCAGCCTGCTGCTCAGAGCTGGAAACAAGGAGTGGGGAGCAGCAGCAGTCTATTTACATGGCTGGCAGGGCTCAGCATCCCCACCAGCAAAGTAAAAAAGAATTCAGCAGGAGGCCCAAGCCCACATTTTGGGAGCCAGTTGTTAAAGTAGCCATGGAGGGCCCTACTTTAACAACCGGCTCCCAAAATTCTTAAAAACTTAACAACCGGCTCTTGCGAGCCTGTGAGAGCCTGCTCCAGCACACCACTGCTTGTACACAATAGCCCTGAAGTACTTGTTTTGGCTATTACCCATTAATATTAGACTGATCAGAGGTGGGGATTGGTACACACAGAGGCGTATTTTTAAAGCACTTAGGGGTCCTTTTATGAAGCTGCGGCAAAAGGGGGCCTGCGCTGCGGTCTGCACATGTTTTTGACGTGTGCTGAGGCTCCCTTTTACTGCAGCTGGTAAAAGGCAAATTTTTTTTTTAATTGATGTGCGGCAAGTGAAGCACTTGTAGTGTGCCCATTTTGGGTGGGAGCATTTAATGCCACTTGATTACCACCAGGTACACACCGACGCTACAAAAATTAAAATATTTTTGTCGCACCAGAAATGGCACACATTGGGGGTGGGAAATACCACTAGGCTTCTGCAGTAGACCGGAAGTACTTCTCTTTTAGTGATGTTGTATAGGACATATTTTATTCTCTGTTTTTATTGTTTTCTTCATTGTTTAATGAAGCCATGCCCTTTATTTGTCATATTAATGTGTCCATCTAGTTATTTTGGAAGTGAGAGGGCAGTGTAAGTGAAACAGGTAGTGGGGGGGGCCTGGGTCCACCTGCCTGAAGTGCACTGCAGTACTCACTAAAAACTGCTCCAGGGACCTGCATAGTGCTGTCATGGAGCTGGGTATGACATTTGAGGCTGGCATAAAGGCTGGAAAAAAATGTGTTTTAATTTTTTTGGGGGGTGGGAGGGGGTTGATGACCACTGGGGGAGTAAGGGGAGGTGATCCCCGATTCCCTCCGGTGGTCATCTGGTCAGTTCGGGCACCTTTTTGAGGCTTGGTCATGAACAAAAAGGGATCAAGTAAAATCGGCCAAATGCTCGTCAGGTCCGGCCTTCTTTTTTCCATTATCAGCCGAGGCCAGCCATCTCTTAACCACGCTCCTGTCCCGCCTTCGGTACACTGCCGACACACCCCCTTGAACTTTGGCCGGCCCTGTGATGGAAAGCAGTTGAAGCCGACCAAAATCAGCTTTCGATTATACTGGTTTGGCCAGCATTAGGAGAAGGCCATCCATCTACTTATTTGTGTCGGAAGATGGCCGTCCTTCTCCTTTGAAAATAAGCAGGATAGTAACATAGTAAATGACGGCAGATAAAGACCTGTACGGTCCATCCAGTCTGCCCAACAAGATAAACTCATTTTACATGGTATGTGATACTTTATATGTATACCCGAGTTTCATTTGTCCTTGCCTTTCTCAGGGCACAGACCGTAGAAGTCTGCCCAGTACTGTTCTTGTGCTAAGTTCTGAAGCTAACGTCGAAGCCCCTTAAAATTTACACTCCAGCCCATCCCTATCTATTCAGTCACAATCAGGGCATAGACCATAGAAGTCTGCCCAGCTCCCGTTTTGTTTCCCCAATTACCGGCGTCGACACCCGAAAAAGGTTCATTTGCAGATTAATACCTTTCAAATATTTGAACGTCTGTATCATGTCACCCCTGTTTCTCCTTTCCTCCGAGGTATACATGTTCAGGTCAGCAAGTCTTTCCTCGTACGGTTTGCAACGCAAATCACATACCATTTTTGTAGCTTTTCTTTGTACTGCTTCCAGTCTTTTTACATATTTAGCAAGATACGGCCTCCAAAACTGAACACAATATTTCAAGTGGGGTCTCACCAATGGCTTGTAGAGGGGCATCAACACCTCCTTTCTTCTTCTGGTTATGCCCCTCTCTACGCAGCCTAACAACCTTCTGGCCACGGCCATCACCTTGTTGCATTGTTTCTTCACCTTTAGATCCTCAGATACCAACACCCCAAGATCTCTCTCCTGAGTCGAGCTTATCACAGGCATCACAGGTTAGTGACTCCCGTGGTATATCAAAGTGCAGAAAAAGGAGAACTTTTACTGCACCTTAATAACTTGTCTTCTAAATCTTTTTAAGTCCAATGGAATAGTGACCACTAAAACTATGAGGAAATTTCAGTCAAGGTTCCAGGGACCACGGTATCTAACATTTCCTAGTGTACATGAGGATGGTCATGAAAACTGCAAAACAAAAAGTAACAAGATTTGAAGATCAGTTTTTTTTTTTAAATGTTTATTTCTCATTATGTCAGCATTGGTAACATTCCCTGAGCCGTCTAGGAGCAAAATTTTAGTATCTTCAGAATTTTCCTCTGCTGCAGAATGCTACCTAATGGATTATGTCTCTGACACAGTTAAAACAGCATTTTCATCTCTATTTCCTGAATCTACTTTCCTTCTGTCTTTTTTCTATGCTGTTCATCTGTAGTGCATCCAAATCTCAAGGAGGGTGTTGGGAGCATGTTAAGGGTGGGATTTGGATGTTCCTAAGAACTGGACGTTTTTCATCCATAACGGAACAAAACAAAACCGTCTAGGACTAAAACTAAGAGTCGAAAGCACCATTTTTGTCAATAAATTAATATTTTTCCCAGCACCCTTATGCACAAGCTGTTTGAGCCATCCCTGTGAGATTATGTGAGGTTTGTCTGTCTGAGAAGCTGTGTAAGTAATTATTGCTAATCGGTTTTCCAAACATGACAGCTTTCTATATTTAGTCATTTCTGCAGATAACTGGATTTCACTGAGTTGGAGAGACACACCGATAGCTCCTTTGTGTGTACTGTGACACCTCACATTACCTGGCTTAACAATCAGGGGCGTAGCCAGATAACAAATTTTGGGTGGGACTAGGCAAGAAGTGGGTGGGCACCAAGTGTTCTCCCCCCTTCCAACCACCACCAAAAAAAAATATTTCAGCTGGCAGGAAAATTCATCTTTCCACCTTGGCAGTATGCAGCAGGCATGCGCTGAAAACTGAGTGTGTGCAGGTGCCAGTATCGTGGAGAGTAGCGTTTTTGTTACCATCAGGGGGCAGTCTTCAGCTGGCTGAACTTCAGATCCCCATCACCTACCGCTAAATGTGTGCTACTGTTGGGTGGGCCTGAGCACTAAATGGGTGGGCCCCGGCCCACCCAGGCCCACCTGTGGCTACGCCACTGTTAACAATTACTCTAAAACACTTTGAGTGTTCAAAATAAAAATGAAGTTTAAAAAATTCTCATATGATACAAGGGCTCTGGTAGTTCTGAGTGCCAGCTGTTTAGCCTTGTTAAAGGAACCCTTAACAGGTGAAGAAAAAGCAACATGTGCTAAGAAAATTGATTACAGTGACATCTCCAAAACAGATTAATCAGTCTCTATTTCTACACATATTTATGTTTTCCGTGTAATCATCATTTTTTTTCAAAATGCATGCTCAAGTGAATCAACTACTCATGTAAAATTGTTCAGCGTTCCATTTTCTCATTTACAATAGTTTGGTTTCAGTATATCAAAGGTAATTTACCACAAGATAAAAGAACACGGGGCCTGACTTTAATAATTCTTGTTTTCCTCCATGTGCATATGATGAAAAAGGAATTTTAGTACGCTTGCTCTCTGCAGTATGAATGTCAAGGACTTGAATTTTGGTAATATAATTAATACATCACTGTTTCAGCTCTATGTTACCACAAATCTAAATTAGAGGAAGTATCTCCCATGGCTTTAAACTTCAGTTTTTTTTATTATCATATATGTAGAGCAACATATAGAAACTGAGAGAGGAGTTCTAGGGATTTTTTCTGTTTTAATTTAAACCTTTCATTAGTTCTGAAATACAGAATCAGGAAATTATACCACATTAAGAAAAAAAAATAGGTAAAACTTTACATGACAATAAGTAAAGTAACCCTCATGATGGGAAAGAGGAGATATGATACAATAATAAGAAAACAAATTTCAGTAATCAAATAAGATATTTATAAAAATCTAAACTATTAGTTATCTCAATTGAGTATGGACCTAGAATAACCCCATCTTCCCCCATGTTACTAAAATCATGAGGCAATCTTATCTTCTATAAACCTTTCTGTCATGAACTCAGGGGATGGTGAGCCCTTGGGTTGCAGCTGGACTCCAACCATGGCAGACAAGTACCCCAGGCTGGCACACAGCAGGAACCTAAGCAAGGTGATTCATGGCAGAAAACTGAGGCAAGGCTGAAACCATGGCAGGAACTTGAGACAGACAAGACTAGGCAGGACAAGAGCAAAACAAGGAAAAAACTGGACCTAGACAAGGCAGGACAGGCAAGACAGGAAACGGATCCAGACAAGGCAAGGAAAAGCAAGGCAATGGGGCTACAACTGGACCTGGACTAGACAAGGCAAGACAAGGATAGAACTGGGTCCAGACAAAGCAAGACAAGGCAGGGCAAGAACTGGATCCAGACATGGCCAGACAAGATAAACAAGGCAGGGACTAGAGGCAGGACTGGAGCTTGGTAAGAACTTTGCGATGAAGCAGGACTGGAGCTTGGTAGGAACTCAGAGACATGGCAGGACTGGGTCCAAGGCAAGGCAAGCCTAGGTCCGAGGCAAGGCAGGCTAGATCCAAGGCAGGTTAGATCCAAGGCAAGGCAGGCTAGGTCCAAGACAAGGCAAGATTTGGTGGACACAGCAAGGCAGGAATCGGAACAAGGCTGGAACAGGAACAGCAGCAGAGGACATTGCAAGGTGAGGCAAGAATGCGAAGACATGAAGACCTCTTGCGAAGGCACAGGAGGGGCAATACTGATCCCAGATTTAGGAATCTCAGGCTGACACCAGCTGCAAAGACCCAGATGTTCCTTCTCTATGGCAGACTACATAGACCCGCTCCTGGCATGCATGCCTAGGAAGCCCCATCCCTTGGCAGGAACAAAGCTGAATGGACCACGTCACCCAGTGAAGTGCCCAGAGCACTGAAGACTGCTGCCTGTTGCTGCACAGGAACCACCGGAGGACCCCGACCCATGGAGGCACCACCGACATGGTAAGATCACTGGAGGTAGGGGGGGTTGGGACAGGAGTCACACACTATCCAATTGAGAGGAATCAAAAAACAGAAACTATTTCCCTTTCCAACAGATCACACACTTGCATGGGAACACACTGAAAAATTGATCAATTAGAAAACAAACTAAACATTTGCATATTTCCTATAAAGTACCTGGGGAGATCAGGACATATATAGCTGTTCACCAATTATCAAATATAACTGTTTTCTACAGGGCTTCAGCAAAGAGCTCTCTCTCACTCTCTTCTCCCAGGCTGAAACTAAACTCAAAACTAGTAAAGTCCAAATGAGATGAGCTCCTGGGCCAATCAGAGCCCAGCCAACAACATTTCACATATATACAGTTTCTTGCTTCCTGTTTGTGCCAAACTAAAGAAAAAACACTCAGGGGCCCAACGCGCGCGTCAAGTGGCATTTGATTCACATAGACCATTACCACCTGGTTGCTGCGTGAGACCTTACCGCTAGGTCAATGGCTTGTGGTAAGATCTCAGACCCAAAATGGACGCGCGGCTAAAAAATGATTCTGCGCAAGCCCAAAACACGCTGTCGTGTTTGTGATTCCTTGTGCCCAGGAGAGGCACAGGAGCGAAGCTTTGAACCTGCACTCTGTAGGGCAGCCGATCAACCCCAAGATTTCACCTGTGGTGACCGCAGTTCCCCGAGGGTTGAGCCCCCAGGTTCAAGCAGTCGACAGGACTTCTGGATACTGGCAGGGGACTGTCGGCCACACGCAGCAGGCAGGGAGCAATCCAAATGCTGGCAACGGTTGGGTCAGGCAGCAAGTAGAGAGTAGACAGGAGTTAGGCAGTGTCAGGTCTGGCAGCTAGCAGCAAGTGGACAGGATTCAGGCAGTTATCAGGTCAGGCAGCCAGCAGAGAGTAGTCAGGATTCAGGCGGTTGTCAGATCAGGCAGCAAGCAGAGAGTAGTCAGGATTCAGGCAGTTGTCAGGTCAGGCAGCCAGCAAAGAGTAGTCAGGATTCAGGCGGTTGTCAGATCAGGCAGCAAGCAGAGAGTAGTCAGGATTCAGGCAGTTGTCAGGTCAGGCGGCGAGCAGAGAGTGGTCAGGATTCAGGCAGTTCTCAGGTCAGGCAGCTAGCAGAGAGTAATCAGGATTCAGGCAGTTGTCAGGTCAAGCGGCGAGCAGAGAGTAGTCAGGATTCAGGCAGTTCTCAGGTCAGGCAGCTAGCAGAGAGTACTAGTAATGCAGTGTCTGATGTAATGTTTTTTTGTATAGAGGAAAAACCTCAAGCCCAGGCAAATACTCCTTGTGTTGAATCCAACTATAGGGAGCACTGCCTGATCATCATAGGCTAAAAAACCTCTTCTCTGTTACTGTAACCCTCATGTACCATTCAAACAGTTCAGTGAAAGAATACGGGGGTTACTTATCTTGCTGCTGTTTAACCACTGAGCAGACTAATGCACAATCACAGTCTTCTTAACCCCGTCCACGGCCCGACTTCGGCCCAAGTTTCGCCTCCTTCGTCAGGGTCCGTGGGATACTCGACTGTTATCTGCAAAAGAATATAAAAAACGTCCAGGACTAAAACTTAGATGTTTTGAGCTAAACCTGTTTTTATTACGAAATAAGCCACAAAAAGGTGCCCCAAATGACCACTGGAGGGAATCAGGGATGACCTCCCCTTACTCCCCCAGTGGTCACCAACCCCCTCCCACCCCCAAAAATTGTGATGAAGAACATTACTTGCCAGCCTCTCTGCCAACATCAGATGTCATACTCAGGACCAGTACAGCAGTATGCAGGTCCCTGGAGTAGTTCAGTAGTAGGTGCAGTGCACTTCAGGCAGGTGGACCCAGGCTCCTACCTCCCCCTATCTGTTACACTTGTGGAGGAAACTGTGAGCCCTCCAAAACTCACCAAAACCCACTGTACCCACATATAGGTGCCCCCTTCACCAGTAAGGGCTAAGATAGTGGTGTACAGTTGGGGTGGTAGGTTTTGGGGGGCTCAGCACACAAGGTAAGGGAGCAATGGTTAGATGTGTACCTGGGAGCAGTTTGTGAAGTCCACTGCATTGCCCCCTAGGATGCCCTATTGCTGTCCTGGGATGACAGGGGGGACCAGTCTACTAACAACGCTGGCTCCTCCTCCGTCCCAATGGCTTGATTTTGGACATTTTACACTTGGACGTTTTGGGGGGGGGGGGGTCCGAAAATGGCTGTAAAACAAAAATGTCCAAATCACAAAACGTCCATAGTATTTTCGAACACAAAAGATAGACGTCTATCTTTTTCAAAAATGACCTTCTTTCCTGTTCAGAATTTGGATGTTTTTGTAAAACGTTCAAGTTCTGATTTAGCTGTTCTATCGAAAATGCCCCTCTATATCAACTGGCTCACCTTTCTCAACATGTTTATTCATGCCTTCAAAGAAATGAAGCAAATTGGTGAGGCAACCTTGGCTGAATTCATGCTGACTGTGTCCCATTAAACCATGTTTGTCTATGTGTTCTATAATTTTATTCTTTATAATAATTTCTACTATTTTGCTCGAAACCGAAGTCAAGCTTACTGGTCTAATTTCCTGGATCACCCCTGGAACTCTTTTAATAAATCGGCATTATATTGGCCATCCTCCAGTCTTCAGGTACTATGGATGATTTTAAAGACAGGTTACAGATCACTAGAAGCAGATCAGCAATTTCATGTTTGAGTTCTTTCAATACTTTGGGGTGTATACCATCCGGTCCAGGTGACATCACAGAAACATATGTACCTCATAGAATAGAAGATGAAAAAATGACAAAAGAGGAAAAAAGGTAATGGAGAATATGAAAATAAATGGAGATATGGAAAGTGAGAGAGAAAATGAGAGAACAAAAAAATAGAGATTGGCACAGAAAAGGAATGAAAGAGACAAAGAAGAAAAAGAAAGAAGGGAAATGAGAATGAGGAGGGACCTAGAAATAATTCTGCTGTTTAAATGCTTGCAGCTGTATGCACTCCTGAATTCTCTTCACTGACATTTGATCTCTCTGAAAATAGCTAAAAATATTTGTTAAACCTTGAGTAACTGTCCAAGAAATGCAGGGCTGGACTCAGCATGATTGCTCGTGTCAGAAGTTGTTCTTGGTGGCCTGATGTGCAGCCTTTACATCTGATATTTATTTGTGTGTGTGAAATGAATATGAATAAGATAAATCACAAATTAATGCTGTAATTCAGATTCCTATCAATCTCTGAACCTATCCAGTTAGAAAACAGCTATCAAAAGATCTCTTTATTAAAATCTCCAATCAGATATTCCCAGGAGAACAGCAGTTTTCAAGAAAGGCACAGATTAGAAAGTAGACATACTGATTTGATAACAGTCACAGCAGTAACGTACTCTAACTGTATGAAATACATAAGCAGGGAATATTAAAGTCACAGGAAAATTCAGCAGCAATAGCCATGGTGGCAGGAGCCTTGATTATAGTGTTTTCTTTGCTCACTTCTTGCATATACCAGTAACGTACAACTGCTTTGTCTGAACAACAGAATTGCTGTATATTTATTTATTTATTTATTGCATTTGTATCCCACATTTTCCCACCTATTTGCAGGCTCAATGTGGCTTACATAGTATTGTTAACGTGGAGGGGTATAATCAAACGTCGCCGGCCAAATAGGTCGCCGGCGATCTATTGTGGCGGCGGCGCTACAGCTGCCCAGAACCATATTATCAAAAAAGATGGCCGGCCATTTTTTTTTTCGATAATACGGTTTAGCCCGGCCAAATGGCTTGGATTTTGCCGGGTTTGAGATGGCCGGGTTTGTTTTTCAGCGATAATGGAAAAAAATACCGGCGATCTCCAACTCGGCGAAATCCAAGCCATTTGGTCGTGGGAGGAGCCAGCATTTGTAGCGCACTGGTCCCCCTGACATGCCAGGACACCAACTGGGCACTCTAGACATGTGGGTACAGTGGGTTTTGGAGGGCTCCCATTACCAGCACAAGTGTTACAGGTGGGGGGGGGGGATGGGTCTGGGTCCGCCTGCCTTAAGTGCACTGCGGTACCCACTAAAAGTGCTCCAGGGACAGGACTTGTTGCTGCTGTATAACCTTGGCACAGCAGTTGACACCTGAAGACTAATCTCTTTGAAAACGTCCTTTATTTGAATAAGCACGTTTACTCACAGTTAACTGCAGCTCAGAGGTTGTGCCCCACTGGCGAGTCTTCCTGGTACTGAGATTAGCAGTAGGTCAGAGCTGGCAGAATGGTGTACAATGCCCTCTTTCAGCCACAGTCAAAGTAACAACTAAGTTCTCTAACATGGCTAACATATGAAAGGGATCTAAAAGTGGCTTACAAACATGGCCACTACCTCATGGACTAACGGAAGTAAAACAGGGCACACTCTGACCCAGTTAGCAGGGGGAAAAGCACCATGGGAGTACAGCCCAGTACCCTACACCCACCACAATGCATTACTGATGTGACTCTGCAGTGCACCTAACAGAAAAGGTGTCACACTCACCCGAGAGCCACATCATAACCAGGGAAAGGCTGTCGGAGGATAGAACACATTCTGCTGTCATGGAGGTGGGTACATCATTTGAGGCTGGCATACAGGCTGGCAAAAAAGGTTTTTAATTTTATTTTTTTAGTGTGGGAGAGGGTTGATGACCACTGGGGGAGTATGGGGAGGTCATCCCCCATTCCCTCCGGTGGTCATCTGGTCAGTTGGGGCACCTTTTTGAGGCTTGGTCGTGAAAATAAAAGGACCATGTAAACCTGGTGAAGTACTGCTTATTGCCGGGTTTTATTTTTTCATTATCGGCGAAAGCCGGCTATCTGGTAGCCACGCCCACACCCGCCCATGTCCCGCCTTCGCTTAGCTGGTGACACGCCCCTTTGAACTTTCGCCGGCGAGGCGATGGGAAAGCGGCGATGCTGTCAAAAACACAGCTTTCGATTATACCGATTTCGCCGCTTTTCCGAGATCACCGGCCAACTCCCGATTTATGTCGGGAAATGGCCGGCGATCACTTTCGATTATAAGCTGGATAGTTGTTCCAGTATATAAGGTATAGTTAGCATTGTGTAGAGGTTGTATGGGAAGAAAGAATATCAAAATGACACCACATCTTATACAGGTACCTCTTCCCCATGGATGAAGTTTTTGTTTTGTTCCATTAAGGCTGAAAGACATCTAAGTCTTAGGAACACCCAAGTCCCGCCTTAAACACGCCCCTGCTGTGCCCTCTTGAGATTTAGACGTCCTTGTGATGGACTTCAGAGAAAAACGTCTGAAAAAAGGTTTCGAAAATACTGATTTGGACGTTTCTGTGAGATAAACGTCCAAATGCAGACTTATGTCAATTTTTGGACGTTTTTCTCTTTTGAAAATGAGCCCAATAGTCTATCTAGATTTTCAGAAAGCTTTTCATAAAGTACGTCATGACAGATTCCTGAGAAAATTAAAGAGTCTTGGGGTAAGAGTCAATGTCCTTATGTGGCATAAGAATTGGTTATTAGACAGAAAACAGAGAGTAGGGTTAAATAGCCATTTTTCTCAATGGAGGAAGGTGAATAGTGGAGTGTCACAGGGATCTGTAGTGGGAACTATGCTATTTAACATTTTTATAAATGATCTGCAAATTGGAACAGCGAGTGAGGTGATTAAATTTGCACATGACACAAAACTATTCAAAGTTGTCAAAATACATGTGAATTGTGAAAAATTGAGCTAAGACCTTAGGAAACTGGAAGACTAGGCATCCAAATGGTAGATGACATTTAAATGTAGACAAATGCAAAGTGTTGCACATTGGGAAGAATAATCTGAATCATAGTTATCTGATGCTAGGGTCCACTTTAGAAGTCAGCACTCAAGAAAAAGATCTAGATGCTATTGTAAACAGTACACTGAAATCTTCTGCCCAGTGTGTGGCATCGACCAAAAAAGCAAACAGGATGCTAGGAATTATTAGAAGAGGGATGCAAAATAAAACCAAAAATATTATAATGTTTCTGTATTGCTCCATGGTGCAACTTCACCTTGAGTACTGTGTTCAATTCTGGTCGCCATATCTCAAAAAATATATAGTGAAATTAGAGAAGATTCAAAGAAGAGTGACCAAAATGATAGAAGGGATGCAACTGCTCCAACATGAGGAAAAGCTAAACAGGTTAGGGCTCTTCAGCTTGGAAAAGAGAAGGCTGAGGTGGGATATAATTGAGGTCTACAAAGTCCTGAGTGGTGTGGAGTGGGTGGAGGTGAATCGATTTTTCACACATTCAAAAAGTACAAAGATCAAGGGACACTCAATGAAATTGCACGGAAATACTTTTAAAACAAATAGGAGGTAATATTTTTCACACAAAAAATAGTTAATCTCTGGAACTCGTCGCCGGAGGATGTGGTAACGACGGTTAGCGTATCTGGGTTTTAAAAGGGTTTGGACAAGTTCCTGGAGGAAGCGTCCATAGTCTGATTTTGAGATGGACATAGGAGAAGCCACTGCTTGCCCAGGGATTGGTAGCATGAAATTGTGCTACCATTTGGGTTTCTGCCAGGTACTTGGGTGGCAGAGCTGGTGGTGGGAGGCGGGGATAGTGCTGGGCAGACTTATACGGTCTGTGCCAGAGCCGGTGGTGGGAGGCGGGGCTGGTGGTTGGAAGGCGGGGATAGTGCTGGGCAGACCTATACGGTCTGTGCCCTGAGGAGGACAGGTACAAATCAAAGTAGGGTATACACAAAAAGTAGCACATATGAGTTTATCTTGTTGGGCAGACTGGATGGACCATGCAGGTCTTTTTCTGCCGTCGTTTACTATGTTACTATGTTACTTGTGACCTGGATTGACCACTGCTGGAAGCAGGATACTGGACTAGATAAACCATTGCTATGACCCAGTATGGCTATTCTTATTTTCTTATGTTATTATCCAGCTCATTTTCAAAAGTGATCGCCAGCGATCTTCCGACACAAATCGGGAGATCGCCAGTGATCTCCTGATCCCGGCCAAATCGGTATTATCGAAAGCCGATTTTGGCCGGCCCCAACTGCTTTTTCATTGCGGCGCCGGGCAACCTTCAAGGGGGCGTGTTGGTAGGGTAGTGAAGGTGGGACGGGGTGGGGCAGGGGCGTGGATACGAGATGGCTGGCTTCGCCTTATAATGGGAAAAAAGTGGACGGTTCGAACGAGCATTTCGCCGGCTGGACTTGGTCCATCTATTTTTAGGACCAAGTCTCAAAAAAGTGCCCCAATTGACCAGATGACCACCGGAGGGAAGCGGGATCACCTCCCCTTACTCCCCCAGTGGTCACCAACCCCCTCCCACCCAAAAAAAAAAAAAAATTACCAGGCTGTATGCCAGCCTGAAATATCATACCCAGCTCCTTGACAGCAGTATGCAGGTCCCTGGAGCAGTAATTAGTGGGTGCAGTGCACTTTAGGAAGGTGGACCCAGGCCCATCCCCCCTACCTGTTACAGTTGTGGTAATAAATATTGAGCCCTCCAAAAAACCCCAAAACCCACTGTACCCACATCTACGTAGGTGTCCCCCTTCACCCCTTAGGGCTATGGTAATGGTGTAGAGTTATGGCGAGTGGGTTTTGGGGGGGAATTGGGGGGCTGAGCACACAAGGCAAGGGAGCTATACACCTGGAACCTATTTTTTTTTTAATATTTAGAAGTGCCCCCTAGGGTGCCCAGTTGGTGTCCTGGCATGTGAGGGGGGCCAGTGCACTACAAATGCTGGTTCCTCCCATGGCCAAATGCCTTGCTTTTCGCCAGGTTTGAGATGGCCGGGCCCAGTTTCCATTATGGCTGGAAAACGAAGCCGGCCATCTCATGTAAACCCGGCGATCCTGCTCTAAACCCTGCGATCGATTTAGCCGGCCCCAACCATATTTCGAAACCCTTTGCGGAGCCGGCCCTGAAGATGGCCGGCCATCAGTTTGGCCGGCGACATTCGATTATGCCCCTCTATATCTCCTTTTATTAAGCAGTGATTTGAACCAGTTGTAGTCTCCTAGTAAGAGACAACAGTAGACCATGGCAGAGAGAGTTGCAATAATCAAGAGCAAGTAATAGTCTGTGGGGACCTCCAATTCAGGACAGAGGGCCTTTTCATTTTTCACACTGTTTTGGGGAGGCAAATTGCAAAAAATAATTACAGATTTTGAGCTGTATTATTTTTATTTATTTTTGTCATAAAGAGGCCAACAAAGCCTTTGTTGTGTGCTCATTTTTGCATTTTTTTACGTATAAAATAGCTGTTCTGCATGATTTTGCATTGTAGTAGCTTACAAGTGCCCTGGAACATCCCAATAACATGTTCACTTGTCAAGTATTAATTGTGCACAGTTAAAGGTACCGTTCTGGCCAGATCAGAACATGCTTGGATCACACCAATGAGCACTTTTTGCTCACACTTTTTTCAGTAGTATCTCAAGGTGAGTTACATTCAGGTACATTGGATACATTTCTGTCCCTGGAAGGCTCACAATCTAATTTTGTACCTGAGGCAATGGAGAGTTAAGTGATTTGCCCAAGATCATAAGGAGCAGCAGTGGAATTTGAACTGACCACATCTGGATGTCAAGACTCCTCCTTGCTCCAGTGCATGAATAAGGATCTCATGATGAAAAGCTCTGCTCCCAATCCTGCAGGCTAATGACGCACCTAGCACTAGCTACAAAGTTGTGCAGTTCCTCACACAAATGCATGCCTGCCCTGAATGTAAGCACTATTCCGTACAGTATTCTTGTTAAGCTGAAAACAAAAGAAAAAAAGTAAAGTTTTCTAACTAGAGACACTGGTTTACTTACAGCCCTAGTAGACTTGCAGTCCCTTCAGTAGCTGTCTCTTTCTTAGGGTCAGATGGTCTTCTAGCCATTCTGTAGCACCCCACATCTTCCAGTGGCTCTGTTACAGTTGTTGTCTCTCCTTTCAGGTTGGAGGGTCCCTTTCTGCTTCTCCATCAGTCTCTTTCTGTTGAGCACTTTCTGCTGTTGTTTCCCCTCAGATTCTTGACTGTGTCCCTCCCGTGCTCCGTCCATTTTGTACACCCCCTTGCAAATATGACCTATGCAAGATAGTTGCATATGGTATAGTCTTGATTATCTTACCTTCACTAATCCAACCATCTGTCATATCTGATAGATCCCCCCCCCCCCCCGTGACATCATCGCGTTGGCGTGAAGAAGTGCCTAAGTTCTCTTCCTGTTTTCTGACTTCACGTGCTGCTTAGTGGTAATAAACAATACTATGTTTTAAATACAGATACCCTACACCTATTCTTTATGCATAAAGTATGTTTTCTGTGCATTTTTAAGGGGTTACCATTGTTTTCCATATTATCTGACTTTTCACTTATCCGTCGATGGCTCGGTCCCAATTACATTGAATAATCAAGATTATACTGTATTTATAGAATAGTGCTGAAGTTGCATACTAGCATCTATGCCTGTAAGGATGCACCTGTACATATATATGCTAGTATTCTAAACATGTGTGCATGCAATGGGCATGTAAATGTTATCACCTCACCGAACCTTATGCCTGGAATAGGCTTCCTGAGCCATTACATCTAGCTCCATCCCTGGTTGCCTTCAAATCCGGGCTAAAGGCCTACCTGTTTGATGCTGCTTTCAACTCCTGACATAACTTTTATCCTTATGTGTCCTTCTGATTGTCCTTCCCTTATCCTTTTTGGTCCTGTCTGTTTGTCCTGATTTAGATTTTAAGTTCTTTTGAGCAAGTACTGTCTTCTTCATGTTCAATTGTAAAGCGCTGCATATGACTGGTAGCGCTATAGAAGTGATTTATAGTAGTAGTAGTAGCAGTTAAGGGCCCTTTACTAAGCCACATAAGCGTCAACACGCACCCAACGTGCACCAAAATGGAGTTACCGCTCAGCTATCGCGTGGCTGTTGCAGTAATTTCATTTTTGGTGCGCATCCGATATGCATGGCCGAAAAATAATTTTTATTTTTTGACGCGCGTATTGCACGTGTGTCAAGAGGCATTTGACACACATAGGTCATTACCGCTCAGTTACCATGTGAGTCTTTACCACTAGGTCAATGGCTGGCGGTAAGGTCGCAGACCTAAAATGGACGAGCGGCAATTTTGATTTTTGCCGCACTTCCATTTTTGGCAAAAATTTTAAAAGGTCTTTTTTACAGGCGTGCTGAAAAATGGATCAGCGCGCACCCAAAACCCGCACCTATACTACCATAAGCCATTTTTCAGCGCACCTTAGTAAAATGGCCCTTTACTACGCTGTGGTAAAAAGTGGCTTTAACACGCACTTTCGTGGGTTTTGCCCACATGCTAAGGCCATTTTTACTGCAACAGTAGAATGATCTTCTATTTTTTTCTATTAATGGCCGTGCGCTAATATTGCCATTAGCATGCAGCCATTAAAAAATATTAGTGCATGACCACTGACTGACATTTATTTTGTAGGAGGTAAGGGCTCACGCATTAATCCTATGCTAATCAGTTAGCATGTAGTAATGTAGCTATACTAACTAATTATGGTAGAAATACCCACTCAGCGATAAAATAAAAAATATTTGTAGCATGCGGGTTATGTGCACATATTAGGGCATTACAAAGACACCTGAGCACATCCTATCGTAAGTGGAGGAGTAACCTAATGGTTAGTACAGAAGTCTGAGAAATTGGGGACCAAGGTTGGATTCCCACTGCAACTCCTTGTGACTCTGGGTAAATCACTTAACCCCATACAATATAAGTCCCCCCAATTCACTATCTTTATATTTAATATAGCTCCTTTAGATTGTAAGCTCCTTCGAGCAGGGACTGTCCTCTGTGTTAAATTGTACAGCTCTGCGTAACCCTGGTAGCGCTTTATAAATGTTAAGTAGTAGTAGTTATTTAAGGAGGAAAGACCTCAGTGGCCGCATATATCCAAAGAAATGAGGATATGATAAGCCTCTCAATAGCTCCACCATCATCGGTCAAGAGAACCTGCTATTATTAACTTGTCAAAGCTGACAATGATATTGTAGCAGAACTGATGTGTAACATTTCACACCATAACTTAAGCAGCATATTAAGGCATCACACAATAATAGCGGCAAGCCTATGCATAAAGTTGGGTGGCAACTTACCTCAATAAGGCTCTACAGAGCCGTCTGTTTCGACAAATAAGGCTTCTTCAGGAGCTCAACCACCAACCAGTATAGTACATAGTTTTTAGGTTCCTTAGATCCATCACTAGGGTTTGTTCTTAAGTCACTCAGGGGCCTTTTTACAGAGCAACACGGGCTTAACACTCGCTCTTCTGGGACTATCGCCGGCCCAATGCGGCAACCAGCAGTAGTCCCGCCCAGAGCGTGCGCCATTTCTGGGGGAAAAAGAAGACCCCCCCCCCCCAGAAATTAATGGCATGGCACTAACCCAGCGGTAATCGGGCATCACTGCGAGCTGCCCGGTTACCACTGGGTTAACGCGGGAGCCCTTATCGCCACCTCAATGGGTGGCGGTAAGGGCTCCCTGTCACGTGGCCATGTGGTAAGAGTTCTCTTACCGCATGGCCATGTGTGTCTGGGGGCTTTTTTACCCTCTGCGGTACAAAGGGCCCTGGTGTGTTAGAAAAACGGCCCCTGCAGCTAGCACAGATACAAAATAAGTATCTGTGTATAATGTATAACTGCATTGATTGGAACCACAGGAAGGCAATATGTATAGTCCAATCCCCATCCTCTTTCCCTTTTCTGAGTGATTTAAAGCTACAGTAAACATGTACTAGTGCTTAATAAAATGACCCTTTATACAAGTGCCTTAAAAAAAAAACACCTTTATCACATGTGACCATCTCTAGGAAAATAGAAACGACCTCTCCAAAAGTACTTAATAAAAACACTTTGAGTTCATTTTTATTACACAGGAGGTTAGAACATCATAGATTAGATAACAAACTAAGGGTCCTGTTTACTAAGGTGTGCCAGCATTTTTAGCATGTGCTAACCGTGTAGATGCCTATAAGAATATTATGTTGCATCTACACAGTTAGTGCATGCTAATGCTTAGCACACTATAAAAATGCTAACGCGCCTCTAGCGCAGCTTAGTAAACAGGGCCCTAAGGGGCTCTGTTTACTAAGCCACGTAAGCGCTTACACGAGCCCGATGTGCGTCAATTCCGAGTTACTGTGTGGCCCGGGGCGGTAATTTCATTTTTTATGTGTGTACGCTACACGCGCCGGAAATTATTTTTATTTTCTGGTGCACGGGCGGTAATCGGCATTTGAACACGCATTGACCATTACCATCAGGTTAATGCATGAGACCTTACCGCTAAGTCAATGGCTGGTGGTAAGGTCTCGAACCCAAAATGGACGCGCGCCAGTTTTCATTTTGCCACACGTCCATTTTCGGCCCCCCCCAAAAAGACATTTTTATAGGTCCGCTGGAAAATGATTCTGCGCGTGGCCAAAATACACACAGGCCATTTTTCAGCGGACCTTAGTAAAAGGACCCCTAAGCATGAAACTTATTAACTCAATTTTGATTTGCACCCATGAGGTGAAAATCAGTCATTCTAGACGTTTTGGATCCGCAACTTTAGTCATGTTTTCCCAGAGATAGTCACAAATTACCTCAAAAGGTGTAATAATTAAAGCCCTTTCATGGGGTAGAAAGATCAGAGAGCAGAAAAATATGATATGATACTAATCTCTATTGCTCTTTTTCTCAGTTTCTCATAAAAAAAACAATAGCATGCTACAAAGAGAAATTTTATAGAAACAGAAATTGTACATCTTTATTAGAAAAACATTATCAATAAAGTGACAAAACACACAAAAAATAACCTATTGCAAAGCAAGAATGAATGCATTAATTTGTAGAAACAAAAATATGTGATACTGTAGGAAAAATACACTGAATAAAGTAAATATGAAATTCAGATAAAAGTTAGATGAGAAGTACACAGGAGAGAACGAAACCGAAAAGTGATACTAAGTACTAGCCTGCTGGAGAAAGTCCAGTCGTTAATGAAGACCATCAAACAATAATGTAAATAAGTCTTCGCGTTCCTACTTTTCAGAACCGTGAGCCTGGGTGTTCCAGCAGCATGTGAAAATACTTAGTCTAGTGGTAGTCGGGAATGCATGGAAGTATAAATAGGAGGCATTTCATTTTCCAGCCCACTGTCTGACCCCTCCCCAAATTCTCTGCTGTCCTGCCAACAGCTTATTTTGTTTTATTTAAAATGCACTTTCTTGCCACTTATCCATCTTCTCTTTCCAACCCCAATAACAGTGCAGATCTATATTTTTATATGTCTTACCATATCGACTTGCATATTTCAAAGCAAGACGGGAAGAAACACTCAGTAATTCCAAGGGAAAAAAGTCATTTTATTCCCTTTTATCCCAATCTGAGAGTGCAGTAAATCTCAGTAAAAGAACTGAAAAAATGGAAAAGATAAATACAGTTTCCAGAACAGAGGGGAAAGCCAGCAGTCAGCTTGGATCTAGGACAGACGAATCGTGGAAATTTGTGGTATCTCAGGTGAAAGGAGCAATGCTGAGGACTGGGGGGGGGGGGGGGGGTTGATATACTTTTCCAATGACTTGAGCTGGGGGGGGTGGGGGCAGATGGGAGAATCCTCTGCTGCTGATCTAGTCATTAATGGTCATATTTGGGCTAAAATGAAATGGTCACTTCAGAGCCAAGTTCCATGCTACTGTTCTAAATGACAGTGACCGTATCAGTAATGTAGATTCCCCATGCTTCAGAATGTAAACAGTATAATACTCCCCCTGGGA
Organism: Microcaecilia unicolor; assembly: GCF_901765095.1. Taxonomy (NCBI): domain Eukaryota; kingdom Metazoa; phylum Chordata; class Amphibia; order Gymnophiona; family Siphonopidae; genus Microcaecilia; species Microcaecilia unicolor. The sequence continues at coordinate 52,362,069 of NC_044031.1, read as the reverse complement.
CTGATGCCCTAGGCATCTGCCTGTTTTGCCCAGCTACTGTATTGTGATATCCCTGGTCTATGGAATTGCACCAGGAATAGAATTAGACAGAGCAAAGGGGTTTTTGTTCCTTATAGAAACATAGAAACATGACGGCAGATAAAAGCCATATGACCCATCCAGTCTGCCCATCCTCTGTAACCCCTAATTCTTCCTGTTCCTAAGCGATCCCACATGCTTATCCCATGACTTTTTAAACTCTGGAACAGTCCTCGACTCCACCACCTCCACCACCATACGCCTCTATGTTCCTTTCATGCTGTTTTTTAAATTGACACATTTAATACAGAAAAAATCTGTGAAAATGCCACAAAAGGGTTATACTAAGCCGTGGCAAAAAGTGGCCTGCAGTAGTGTGGGTGCGTGTTTTGGACATGCGCTTGGCCATTGTTTTACCGTGGTTGGGAAAAGGGGCTTTTTTTTAATGGGCTGGGAAATGGGCATGCACTGAAATTAAAACTAGAACACACTTGTTTACAGCCTGACCCCTTACCACCACCCATTGACCTAGCAGTAAGGGCTCACATGCTACCCGAGAGGTAACCATGCAGCGCGCACCAACAGCTGATTACCGCCAGGAACGCCCCACATGGTAGAAAATAGAAAATTATTTACTATCTCGGAATTTGGTGTGCGCCAAACTCAGAATTACCGCCGGGGCATGCGCTAGCCCGGTGGTAGTGCCGATTTGGCACACACTACCCGCCCGTTAGCCCTCCTGCTCCTTAGTAAAAGGGCCCCTAAATGTCTTGTAGTTTCTTATATACTGTTAGCAAACACAAAGGCTATCAAAGTGGTGTATATTCATGTGCATTAGGGATTTGCTTGCAGTGCTCTCTCTGCTGTTACATTTTTGTGAGAAGCTTTTCATTCAGTGAACTGTTACCTGCCTTAGCAGTAATGTGGACAGGTTATTTATTCCTAGAGTTTTCGGTTTTGAAAGCATTGTGTTTATACCCATTTGTAAGCTTTTATTAATTTAGATCATCAGTTTTGTAACCTTTATGAACATTTCACAATTAAGCACTGTTTATTTTAAAATCTGGCTCTCCAATGTAAAATAGCTATCTGGCCCTTTAAGATACTTGCAATGTGCTTAGAGATGACCTTTAACCTTATGATGATGCTATATGAGTCATGGGTCTCAGAAGCTAGTAATGCTAATGCACAGTGTTGCCAGGTGGGCGGTTTTACCGCCCAATTGGGCGGTTTTCCGCGACCCGCCACGGGAAATTTTTGCCCGCGGCGGGTTGCGGTTTTTTTGGGCGGCTTTTTGGGTTTCTGTGCGGTTTTTTGGGCGGCTTTTTGCCTTTTTCGGCCGCGGGGGGGGCGGGGTTAGTGACGTTTTTTGGGCGGGGTTAGTGACGTTTTGGGCGGGCCGATGACGTGGGAGGCGGGGCCGATGACGGGGAGGCGGGGCCGATGACGGGGAGGTGGGGCCGATGACGGGGAGGCGGGGCCGGTGACGTGGGGGGCGGGGCCGGTGACGTGGGGGGCGGGGCCGGTGACGGCGGGGGCGGGGCCGGTGACGGCGGGGGCGGGGGTGGGGGTGTCAGGGGCGGGGTTTGTGTTTGGGCGGGCTTTGGGCTGGTTTTTGGGCTGGATAGGGCTAGAAAAAAATTTTCCACCTGGCAACCCTGCTAATGCATATCAGTTTAGTTGGAAGTAGCAGATAAATGGGTGTTTGCTTTATTTCTGTTCATCTTGCACATCTTTGGAATATGTAGGGAGTCTAGCTGTGATCTGATGGAGAGGTACTAGATGTTGTTTTTAAGATTGAGTGCTTGCAGTGCTTCCTCTGTTGTTATATTTTTGTGAGAATTCTTTTATTCAGTGAACTGTTTCCTGACTCTAGCAGTAATGTGGACTGGTTATTTATTTCTAAGGAGTTTTTTTGGTTTTGTGTTAAGAATATCAGTGGAGAAACTAGAATGTGTAGAGTCTTTTAAAAGTTTTGTGCACATTTAGATATGCTTCTTGTCTGATGATATTTTTATTTTTTGTTTTTATATCTGTGTAGAACTAGATTTTTGGAACTACTTGTGTGTATGATATATTTACATACACTTTTGATAGGTATGTATAAAGAAATTTCTTCCCCTCTTCATTGAAATGTTTTGATTCTAATTGTATGATCTTAACATTTTTTATTGACAGTTATAAATGTGATATGAGTAATTGTAGATGTTCTGATAAAAACATTTTATGTGATGTATGATTTTAATTATAATTATAAATATTTGTTTTACAGATGATATCATGTATGTCTATACATATTTTTTTAGAACTCTTAAAGGATTGTTTTATATATGTTGAATCTCTTTTTTTAAATAATTGCCTTTTATTAGTTGAATCATGCTTATGACATTGTTAATATGTATGGTTATACATGTTTTTATACTTGTGTTTTGTTTTTATAGTTTATACCCCTGACGCAGCCTGAGGGCGAAACGTGGCCACGTCGGGTATTGTTCCAATAAATGCATTTGATTCCACTGCTTTGTTGTTTTTTATCTAATCATTAGACTACATCTGTGTGCAGCAGTGGTGTAGCTACGGGGGGGGGGGGGGGGGGGGCACAGAGGCCTTGGCCCTCTCAAACTGGCTCCGGGGTCCCCAACCCCCGCCAGCTAAGGTGTCTGTCCCAAGCTGATCTTACATTGCTGGTGCTCTGTCCTGTTTTTCAGCACCGTGCACTCTTGTTTTAATGAAACTGAGCGTGCTTTGCTTAGTTTCATTAAAACGAGGGTGCATGGCGCTGAAAGCAGGACAGGGCGCCAGCAATGTAAGACCAGCGCGGGACAAACGCTTTAGCTGGAGGGGGTTGGGGACCCCCCCCCCCCCCCCCCCGCCAGCCAAAGTACCTCCCAGCGGCAGTGGCAGGGGGGGAATGGCAGTGGCGGGGAGGCAGAGGCAGTAATAATGTAATATAAGGAAAGAAAATAAAAAAAATGTTACCTGGGGTCCGGGGGCTCCTGTAGGCTGTCCCCGAACGAGTGCTGGCCGGGGTTTGCCCGATATTTTTGGGCCCGCGTTTTTGGGGCCGGCGGTCCTGTTTTGCAACCCGGGGACGGTTGGGCCCGTCCCCGGGTGTAGCGGGACGAAGGTGGGTTTCTTCGCTCCGTTTCGGGGAGGATGGGGCCGGTTTTGGCTTTGGCGCTAGGCGCCAAAGTGAAGAGGAGCACCGAGAAGGGAAAAAACGTGGGGGCGCGCTACATGCACGAATCAGGTTCGCGCGTTTCCCGGTTAGGCTGAAGCCGGGGCCTAAATTTCGGGCCCGGGCTCGGAAGTTTTTTTATTTTGGCTCCGTTTCGGTGTGGGGACGACCGGGATCACGTAAGGAGAAAATCAGGAAAACAGGTAAGGGGTTTTTAACACAAAATTTTAATTAGTTAATTTTAAAATTGTGGAAATAGGGACTTTTATTTTTAAAAAATCAGGGTTTTGAGTTTTTTAAATTTGGTTTTTGGATTTGGGGTCGGGGAATTTTTTAGAATTTTTCTGTCGTTTTAGATTTTGAATTTTAATATTTTTAGGGGGTCTTTTGGGAAGGGTGCTATTTTATGAGGTTAGGAAAGGGTTAATTTTTAAATTTCGACGTGGTGTGTCCGGGAGGTGGTTTTAGAATTTTTGAGGAGGGTTTTAAATTTTTTGGGAATTTTTCCGGGATTTTAGGAGGTTTTCTTTCGGGCGAATATTAAATTTTGGGATTTTTAAATTTTAAAGATATAGGTTAATAGAGGATGGGAGGTTTAATTAGCATGAGAAATTTGGGGTAGTTTGAGTAAATTTTCCGGGGTTTTAAATTAATTGAAGTTTTTCCCATTGATCCCTATGGGAAATCTTTAATTAAAATGGGGCTTGAGTAGTGCTGCTCAACATTCCGCTGGTCAGCAGAAGGATACGGAATGTTGAGCAGGACTCAGGATTGGCTGGATGGGTTGCGGAACCCCAAGCCAAGGGTCCGTCTCCCAGGTAACGGGCAGGCTGGCAGTTGGCAGAGCATTGCTGACTGAGGTGAGGAGAGGTGGTGTGGCTGAGATAGTGGATTGGGAGTGAGTTTGTGGAGATTGGAAGTGGTTGAGGTTTGGAGTTGGGTGACAAGCAGAGTGTTGGGAGAGGTTGGAGGTTGAAGAGAGAATTTTTGGAGTTGTGTTGTGATTTTTGGGTGTAAAGTGTATGGTGAAAAAGGGGTGTATATATGTTAATGCTGTTTAGTATAGGGATCATTTAAGTAAGATTAGGGGGTATTAGTGAGGGTATTGTTATTTTAATTTTGTTAGTTAGTGGTGGCCAGTGTATAAAATTTAAGTGTGGATTAATGTCATTAGTGGGGTGGGGTTGTTAATAGGTAGATTGGGTTTTCCTTCCTTTTGGTTTGTTTAAGTGTGAGGTGTAGGTGCGGAGGTGACGGTCACAAGGGATCCTGAAACCATCTGGAAACATTCATCTTGGGCCCCAACGCAAGACAGATCCTGAGGAAAATTGGCCGGTGGTGGTGCACTAGTGTGGTGACTATATTTCACAAACATAAATTTGCATATTTACCTGAGTTGATCACGGTGCTGAGCTCCTACAAGAGATAAAAAAAATGCACACAAAGTATCATTTTCTTTTAGTGACTAAAGATTGAAATTAGAAATTATTAAAGAATTCATTGAATGTTTTAAAAGTAAAAGAAGAAAAGAAAGAATACTTATCTGATCTGTTCCATTAGTAGTGTTCAGGATTGGCTTCTGTAATAAAAGAAAGCAAAGAAGAATTAGTTCACTGTTAGTAGAATTTTCTGTTTAAAATTGTATCTGTTGTATATAAAATAAATGTTAGTTTCATTGTAACATTTGAATTGAGTTTGAGTTTGGGTAACTCAAGTGGAATCCAATTTTAGTTTTCTTTCCCTGTACACTCTTTGAGGGTATACAGCGAGGTTAGTGAGCTTGTATCACCCCCTGTGTTCTCAGGTGTAAACCCCTACCTGGCACGACTACATTCAATAGGGTTGGGGTGACACATATCAAACGGAACACAGAGGGGGGAATAGCAAGATTTGGCGTAGTCGGCAGGATTCTTTCCTGAATTTTGTGAGAGATACAGGGAGGAGAGTGAGAGACTGCTTCTTTATTCAACAGGTTGTTTCCGGTTGCAGAGGAGTGCTGCCTTAATTAAAAGAAAAGTGTCTTGTGTGTGTGTCTTTTGTGGGGGTTTCCTTGTTCCTGGGGCAACATCCACTCGGAGATGGAAGGTGAAGCAGCCGGGAGCCGCACTGTTCCTCAAATACTGACCCATACCGTCATTATTCCACAAGATCGGACAATGCCGGATTTTTATGGATTTCCGAGGAGTGCCGAAGATTTGGGAGTTGAGGAATGGGTCGACAAAATGAAAACCAGGATGAGAATAATGCGGGTGTCACAGGAGGATCAGGTGGATGTAGTGCGAGACCACCTTAGGGGAATTGCACTGGACACAGTAAAATACTCTCTGCCCAGGGATTGCTCGGTTGAAGAAATTTTTGATTTACTCCGTCAAGTGTATGGTGACAAAGTTGCTCTGGGGCTCAGAATTCAAGAGTTCTATAATCTCTGGCAAGGGGAGAAAGAACAGATTCGTGTCTTCGCGTATAAACTTCAGGAGAAACTTGATGCTATCATGAAGAGGGACCGAAGAAGGATGGGCCACCCTGATGACACGCTGAAAGAGCAGTTTTTGATCGGTCTAAGGGATGAAGGGTTAAAGCGAGAGGTGATGAGGAGAAGTGAAGATAATCCAGCTATGTCATTCGCGGACTTAATGCAGGCTGCGATTCGTTGGGCCGGGGAGGAAAGAGGTTTGGCCCTGGGAGACACTCATCCAAGAAAGATATTACAGAGAAGCAGAGAAGATGCGGGAGACTGTCGTAGGACGGAGGATTCGGTTGCAGAGGTAATGATGCAACAGATGACAAGAATGTTTTCACGGATGTGTGAACACCAAGAGGAGGAATGGAGAAGACAACGGGGCGAAAGAAGTAGTATGGGACCTTCCAGTTACCGTGGGGGTTATATGGGATACACCCAGCAAAGACCGTCAAGAAACAGTACGGGGGAGATAATATGCTACAGATGTCATGAGCCGGGACATTTCGCACGGAATTGTTATAGTGAAAGGATCAATCGTTCCTATTCTGGTGGAAACCAGTCGGATGCGGAAAGACCTGGTCCTAGTGGAGTTCCTAGAGGAGAAAGAGCTCGAGAGGAGCCGACTCAGAAAGTGGAAACTGAAAAACCGATGGTCAGAATGCAAAAATACTTGGAAGGTGAAAAGGAACGGGAAGAGAAGCTGTTTGGAGAAAAAGCGATCGGAGCAAGCCCGTTATTGAAGATCAAAATTGGGGATGTCGAGGTACTGTGTACCGTGGATACGGGCTCAAATGTCTCAACGATCCTGGCAAGTTTTTTTTTACAAGAACTTCCCAAATACTGATCAGCTGAAGGATGCAAGTCAATTAACATTAGTTACTGTAAATGGGACTGAACTCTCGGTTTTGGGATACATTGAGGCGGATGTACAATGCTTAGGCCAAGTGGTCCCACAAAGGTGCATTTTTATAGTGAAGGACAACTTCCGAGAAGGGCAAATTGAAGATAGCCAGGTGCAAGGTATTGTTGGAATGAATGTTCTACAGCACCTGGAAGGTTTGTTTAAGTACCTTTCGTGTTTTGTACTAGAACCGGCAAGAATTTCAGGCATTTTAACAAAAATATCCCAGAAGAGAAGTACCAGAATGAGAGATGTGGATGGTCTGGTAAAATTGCAGGGGCGAGTTGGGCAGATAATACCTGCAATGTCGGAACGAATACTGGTGGGAAAATGTCAGCAGATTCGGGGAACTTCTGGAGGGTTGCTGGTGACAGCTTCTAGTAGAATAAACTTACCAGAGAAGATTATGGTGGCGAATACCTTAGTCACACAATCTCATGGAAATGTTATGGTGAGGATGATTAACACAGGAGTGAAGGATGTAATCATCCCAGGAAGGGCCCAAATTGCAGAGATTCACAAACCTGCACAAATCATTCCGGAGTTGGATGTGGATGAATTGGACGATATGGAGGATGTTTGGGAAGGAAAAATACCTAATGTAAAAGTTGATTGGGATAAGTTATCCTCAGAACAAGCCATTCAGTTGAAGAATCTTCTATGGAAACACCGGTCTGTATTTTCATCAAGTGATACAGACATCGGCTACTCCAGTTTGGTGACGCACCAGATTAATACCGGGAGTGCCAATCCTATTAAACAACCTTACCGGAGAGTGTCCCCTCATATTTATGAGCAATTTAGGAGTCATGTGAATGACCTGGTCCATCAGGGAATCCTTCGGAAAAGCCAAAGTCCGTGGGCCTCGCCGGCCGTAGTTATAAAGAAAAAAGATGGAAGCATTCGGTTCTGCTGCGACTATCGAAAGCTGAATGCTGTAACCATACGAGACGCTTACCCTCTTCCCCGAATTGACGAGTCACTAGATGCCCTGGGAACTGCGAGTTGGTTTTCTTCATTGGATATGACGTCTGGATACTTTCAGATGGGAATGCATCAGAAGGACATGGAAAAAACAGTGGTTACCACTCCTATGGGATTATTCGAGTGGACAAGGATGCCGTTCGGTCTGTGTAATGCTCCAGCTAGTTTTCAGCGTTTGATGGAAACAGTCCTGAACGAATACATTTTCGATATCCTCCTACTGTACTTGGATGATATCTTAGTCTTTGCGCCAACCTTCGAGAGGCATTTGGAGAGATTGGAACAAGTCTTTATAAGAATGAAGAAGCATGGGTTGAAACTTAGCCATCGAAGTGTAAGATAGTATGCCGGGAAGTGAAATTTTTGGGGTATATTGTATCCAACCGTGGGGTGTCTACAGATCCCGAAAAAGTGAAAACTCTACAGGACTGGAAAATTCCCACTAACAAAACAGAAGTCCGTAGTTTTATGGGCTTTGCCAGCTTTTACAGGCGGTTCGTGCAAAACTTTGCACAAGTAGCCGTGCCACTACATGCCTTAACGGGGAAAAATCTTCAGGAGGGATCCAAGATCAACTGGACAGAGGATTGTCAGGTAGCTTTTGAGATTCTGAAACAGAAGATGATGTCAGCACCTGTATTGTCTTACCCAATCTTCACTGAACCTTTTATCCTAACAACTGATGCCAGCAATAGAGGATTGGGAGCAGTTTTAAGCCAGATGCAGAATGGAGAGGAAAAGGTGATTGCGTTTGCAAGCCGTGGCCTAAGAAAATCGGAGAGGAATGCGAATAACTATTCCGCATTTAAATTAGAATTGTTGGCGCTTAAGTGGGCTGCCACGGAAAAATTTAGAGAATATCTGATATATAAAATTCATTCTGCGAACCGATCATAACCCCCTTAAGTATCTCAATACAGCAAAAGTACAAGCGGTTGAACAGCGCTGGTTAGCCCAGTTAGCTGAGCTGGATTTTTCGGTCGAGTATAGACCTGGAAGATCCAATTTGGTGGCAGATGTGCTTTCCCGCCTGTCTGATTCGGAGGAGCCGGAATTAATCGAAGAAGACTCTGAGAAAGATTTCCTGAGACTGACTTGTGCATTTGTCTCATTTAAGCAAAATAAAAAGAGAAAGAATTGGAAGGCTGGTAAAGATGCTTGCAGAGGTATCTTTTCGGAGGTGCAGAATTCAGAAATTATAACCGCACAGAGAGAAGATGAAACATTAAGAAATGTGATTTCCTGGTTGGAAGAAAATCGTACCCCAGAGTGTGAAGAGCTGGATACCAGTGAGAAGAAGTCTTTATGGAAACATAGAGAAAGATTACTCATCAAAAAGGGAATTTTATTTAGGAAATTTGAAAATTGTCGTACGGGAAGTGATGAACTACAAGTGGTGATTCCAGATATATTAAAGAAACAACTGTTGGAGATATATCATGATCGTATGGGACATTACGCTACAGAAACAACTTTCAAAAATCTAAGAAAGAGTCATTTTTGGGTGAATATGAAGAAGGAAGTGGATGAATGGATAAAGAACTGCCAAAGATGCTGCTATTCTAAAGACTTGTTCCCAAGGGAAAGGGCGGAAATGGGATGTTTTAATGTAATCAGGCCTCAAGAAGTGTTGGCCATTGATTATACGGTGTTAGACAGGGACGGTGGAGGATATGAAAATGTATTGGTGATGACGGACATGTTTTCTCGTTTCGCTGTAGCAGTGCCAACACAGAACCAGACGGCGAAGACCACGGCAAAAATGCTGATTAACAAATGGTTTGCAGCATATGGTGTGCCAGACAGATTACATTCTGACCAGGGGGCAGCTTTCGAGTCTCGGATAATTAAGGAACTGTGCCACTTGTATGGAATAAAGAAGACACGCACCACCCCGTACCATCCTCAAGGGAACGGAAGGTGCGAAAGATATAATAGGACGTTACATCAGATTCTCCGTACCTTTCCCCCTGAGAAGAAGAGATGCTGGTCTAAGTTTTTGCCGGAAGTAAACCAAATATATAACAGTTCAGTTCATCAGGCAACCGGGTACACACCAGCTTTCCTGTTCCTGGGCAGAGAGAATCTCTTACCTCATTCTGTGTTGGTAAATGAAGATGAGGAAGGAATTGAGCAAATTGAAACTTTGGAAGACTGGATAAACGTGCATCGTTCAAAGCTGGAGTTTGCACAGGAACTGGCTGTAAAAACATCAGAAATCCAACAGGATAGAATGAAGAGACAATATGATAGAAAATGTGGAGCGGAACGACTTCAAGAAGGAGAGTGGGTGTTGCTCCGGGAGCGGGGATTCCGCGGGAGACACAAGATACAAGACCTATGGGAGAAACAACCTTATAAAGTGGTGCAAATTTTAGGTGAATCTGGCAATGTTGTAAAAATTCAAAATATTGAACAAGAGGTGAAAATTGTTCACCGTGATGCGGTAAAAAAGTATACTTTGGAGGGGGTGGATTTTGAACTGATGCAACCACAGAGGGAAAAGAGTTTCAGAAAGGTTAAGTCATCAATTCCTGAAAGGGAACCTGCTGGAAATGCTTGTGACTACCTAGTTTATACGGAAGTAATTGTTAATCCTGTTAATGAACTGGGGCGGGAAAGTGGTGAGAAAGTAAGAAGTTCGACTAGGTATAATAAAGGGGTGTGTTCTTATTTGAAGGAGAATTTCATTTTAAAGTGAATAAAAAGTATGATGTAGAGAATGATGAGGGGGAATTTGTTTGAAGAGAGTTGAATTGACATATAAAGACTGTGACCAAAGGAATCTAATGTTAAATGTTTAGGCTAAAATTGTTTCATTCAGACGTACAAGTCCTTCTTAATTTGAGTAGGGTTTTTTTTTATTTGAATAGTGTGTAGGTTAAAGGGTATGTCAGGTATATAGAACTGGCTGAGAATTGTGGGAATTTGAAGGTGGGTAATAAATTGTGTTGGATGTAGTATGTGATTATTGGGGTTAGTAAGGGGATTAGTAGGATAGGCTTGTTTGGGAAGTATTTGAGTTATGAATGTTGGGAGGTATGTGTAGGAAATATTGGGGACAATATTTAGTTCTAAAGCATGGGCGAATGTAATATAAGGAAAGAAAATAAAAAAAATGTTACCTGGGGTCCGGGGGCTCCTGTAGGCTGTCCCCGAACGAGTGGTGGCCGGGGTTTGCCCGATATTTTTGGGCCCGCGTTTTTGGGGCCGGCGGTCCTGTTTTGCAACCCGGGGACGGTTGGGCACGTCCCCGGGTGTAGCGGGATGAAGGTGGGTTTCTTCGCCCCGTTTCGGGGCCGGATGGGGCCGGTTTTGGCTTTGGCGCTAGGCGCCAAAGTGAAGAGGAGCGCCGAGAAGGGAAAAAAACGTGCGGGCGCGCTCCCATAGGGGGCGCGCTACATGCACGAATCGGGTTCGCACGTTTCCCGGTTAGGCCGAAGCCTGGGCCTAAATTTCGGGCCCAGGCTCGGAAGTTTTTTTATTTTGGCTCCGTTTCGGTGTGGGGACGACCGGGACCGGATCCGGTGGTTTGGATCACGTAAGGAGAAAATCAGGAAAACAGGTAAGGGGTTTTTAACCCAAAATTTTAATTGGTTAATTTTTAAATTGTGGAAATAGGGACTTTTATTTTTAAAAAATCAGGGTTTTGAGTTTTTTAAATCTGGTTTTTGGATTTGGGGTCGGGGAATTTTTTTAGAATTTTTCTGTCGTTTTAGATTTTGAATTTTAATATTTTTAGGGGGTCTTTTGGGAAGGGTGCTATTTTATGAGGTTAGGAAAGGGTTAATTTTTAAATTTCGACGTGGTGTGTCCGGGAGGTGGTTTTAGAATTTTTGAGGAGGGTTTTAAATTTTTTGGGAATTTTTCCGGGATTTTAGGAGGTTTTCTTTCGGGCAGATATTAAATTTTAACGATATAGGTTAATAGAGGATGGGAGGTTTAATTAGCATGGGAAATTTGGGGTAGTTTGAGTAAAATTTTCAGGGGTTTTAAATTAATTGAAGTTTTTCCCATTGATCCCTATGGGAAATCTTTAATTAAAATGGGGCTTGAGTAGTGCTGTTCAACATTCCGCTGGTCAGCAGAAGGATACGGAATGTTGAGCAGGACTCAGGATTGGCTGGATGGGTTGCGGAACCCCAAGCCAAGGGTCCGTCTCCCAGGTAACGGGCAGGCTGGCAGTTGGCAGAGCATTGCTGACTGAGGTGAGGAGAGGAAGTGTTTTTGGTGGTGTGGCTGAGATAGTGGATTGGGAGTGAGTTTGTAGAGATTGGAAGTGGTTGAGGTTTGGAGTTGGGTGACAAGCAGAGTGTTGGGAGAGGTTGGAGGTTGAAGAGAGAATTTTTGGAGTTGTGTTGTGAGTTTTGGGTGTAAAGTGTATGGTGAAAAAGGGGTGTATATATGTTAATGCTGTTTAGTATAGGGATCATTTAAGTAAGATTAGGGGGTATTAGTGAGGGTATTGTTATTTTAATTTTGTTAGTTAGTGGTGGCCAGTGTATAAAATTTAAGTGTGGATTAATGTCATTAGTGGGGTGGGGTTGTTAATAGGTAGATTGGGTTTTCCTTCCTTTTGGTTTGTTTAAGTGTGAGGTGTAGGTGCGGAGGTGACGGTCACAAGGGATCCTGAAACCATCTGGAAACATTCATCTTGGGCCCCAACGCAAGACAGATCCTGAGGAAAATTGGCCGGTGGTGGTGCACTAGTGTGGTGACTATATTTCACAAACATAAATTTGCATATTTACCTGAGTTGATCACGGTGCTGAGCTCCTACAAGAGATAAAAAAATGCACACAAAGTATCATTTTATTTTAGTGACTAAAGATTGAAATTAGAAATTATTAAAGAATTCATTGAATGTTTTAAAAGTAAAAGAAGAAAAGAAAGAATACTTATCTGATCTGTTCCATTAGTAGTGTTCAGGATTGGCTTCTGTAATAAAAGAAAGCAAAGAAGAATTAGTTCACTGTTAGTAGAATTTTCTGTTTAAAATTGTATCTGTTGTATATAAAATAAATGTTAATTTCATTGTAACATTTGAATTGAGTTTGAGTTTGGGTAACTCAAGTGGAATCCAATTTTAGTTTTCTTTCCCTGTACACTCTTTGAGGGTATACAGCGAGGTTAGTGAGCTTGTATCACCCTCTGTGTTCTCAGGTGTAAACCCCTACCTGGCACGACTACATTCAACAGGGTTGGGGTGACACATATCAAACGGAACACAGAGGGGGGATACCTTCCAGCAGTGGCGGGGGGAGCAGCAGCAGCGGTGGGGAGGCAGAAGTGGCAAGGGGCAGAGGTGGCGGCGGGAGGGCAGCAGCAGGGAGGCAGGCCAAAATGTCCCCCCCCCCCCCACCTTGGGTTCTGGCCCCCTTCCCGTCGAGGTCTGGCTATGCCCCTGGTGTGCAGAAAAGGGCCATGATGTGGGTGCGTCAAGGTTATGTTTCTGAACATACTACGTACACACATTTACACATTTACACCTTCTAGTGTATGGGACCTTAAGTTAGAGTTGTTGGTCATTGCTTATCAGTGTTGTACTTCTCTGTCTTCTTACCCTACTCTTTTTACTTACCATTTATTTTTTTCTGATCTGGTCAGTGTGAATGTGTGTCTTGGTTTTGGTCCTGGGTATACTGATGGTGAGTTTGGGTGTTTTGGTGGTGGGTACTGTATCTAGCAATGGGTGCATTGAATCAGTGGTTTATCTGGGCTGTGGCTTGGGGAAGGTGAGATGCAACAAAGAATAAGGGCCAAGGACCCAAATTCTGGACATGTCAGAGGAGCAATACTTAAAGAGTTTTAGGTCTGACAAGGAGACCATTCTCTACCTACGCCAGAAGTGCATAGCTGTCCACTAGGACAGGATCTACCATGCCGGTACATCTAAAAGTCACCACAGCCCTCATTGTTTTGGCCGTTGGACGCTCCCAGACCACTCTGCCACAGCAGGAATAAGCTAGTCAGCCACCACACTCTGCCTTTCACTGGTTCTAGGAGCTTTCTCAAGAGAAAAGATACATTTTTCCCATGAAGTGGTACAGCACCAACATCAAACTGTGGCAGAGTTTTAAAACATTGCATGTTTTCTATTAAGTTTTGGAAACAATAGCTTGCACACAAATTGTAATCTGGCCACCTGCAGGAACTGAAACCAGGTAACAACATTTCATATTCTCAACACCCAGGTTACCTGCAATTCCACAGTCTCATACACAGGGCTGCCAAGAGGGGGGGACAGGAGAGACAAAATTTCCCGGGCCCGGGCCTCCGGGGGGGCCCAGCGCCGCAGTCCCACCCGCCCTCCCTCGGCTCTGACTCCGACTCCGATTCTGATTCTGACTGACCGTCTGCCAAAGGGCCGGGCCTCCTGCATTGAACTCACAGCACCTCACCTCCAAAAGCGCAGCAAGCAGCGGCAGATCGCCTCCCTTCGGGCCTCCTTCCCTCCCTGTGTCCCACCCTCGCCTGACGTAACTTCCACGAGGGCGGGACACAGGGAGGGAAGGAGGCCCGATGGGAGGCGATCTGCTGCTGCCTGCTGCGCTTTTGGAGGTGAGACGCTGTGAGTTCAATGCAGAGGGCCCGGCCCGGTGGCAGGTGGAGGGGGGCCTGACCCGGTGGCGGGTGGAGGAGGGCCCCAGCGACCTCGGGTGGGGTGGGGGCCCCCAGGGGCAGCCTTGACATGTATTAGCGGCCCTGCTCATACATGATGTTTAAATTCCTCCTCTCCTCAGGCTCTTGTCACAAGTTAGTATAAATGAGTACTTTGAGAGTCGCCAAATTGTCTGGAGATGGCTGCAAGATAAGGAAGGCCCTATGACACACTCTCTATGTGATCACTGCTCTCTTCTCTCCAGATATGTCTCTTATTCCATTTATAGCTCAACAGAAGAAGCAGCAGGGAACTCCCAGCAATGCCTAGTGGCTTGACTTAGGCTATCCTCAGAAAACCAGGCTCATAACTCCTACTGTCACCTGCAGAATGCAACTAAGGAGCACTGTGGTATGGCTTACAGGTACACAAAAGGGACAGTTCTATAAATCGGAACCATAGTTTAGGTGCCACAATGCTGTGTCCTTAGTGCCAATAATATAATTTTTATTTTTTATTTTATTTATTGCATTTGTACCCCACATTTTCCCACCTTTTTGCAGGCTCAATGTGGCTTACAGAGTATGGAAAAGAAAACGTCATTACATGATATAAGAAAACAGTCAATCATAAGCTGAGGTGAAAGAGGAAATTAGGTAGAATCTGTTAGGTAAAGTCGTGTGAGAGGTGTTTTGGTGTACTTGGGTGGTTTAAGGAATGATTTGTTTCATTGAGGGTGACTCTTGTAGACTCTGTTGAAGAGATGTGTTTTTAAAGCTTTGCGAAAACTTGGTATCAAGATTCCATTATAGAATACTAGCATAAGGTCGGCATTGCTGCCCATGTGCAGGTATGATAGAGTGGATAATGAGTGGAATGGAAAGGGTCGATATGGAGCATCTGTTTACGCTTTCCAAAAATACTAGGACAAGGGGGCATGCGATGAAGCTGCAGTGTGGTAAACTTAATACGAATCGGAGGAAATGTTTCTTCACTCAACGCGTAGTTAAACTCTGAAATTCGCTGCCGGAAAAGGTGGTTAAGGCGGCTAACTTAGCGGACTTTAAAAAAGGGTTGGACGGCTTCCTGGAGGAAAAAGCCATAGAATGTTATTGAATGGACGATGGAATAATGCAGTATTTCTAGGATGGGCGGGACAAATTGCTTGTTCTTTTTGCCGCTGTCGGTGACAGGGCGCTGGGCTCGATGGACCCTTGGTTTGTCCCAGCATGGCGATGCTTATGTACTTATGCCATGTCA
Source organism: Microcaecilia unicolor (assembly GCF_901765095.1). Lineage (NCBI taxonomy): Eukaryota > Metazoa > Chordata > Amphibia > Gymnophiona > Siphonopidae > Microcaecilia > Microcaecilia unicolor. The sequence continues at coordinate 52,346,666 of NC_044031.1, read as the reverse complement.
ATGGCAGGCATAAGTTGCTGTGCCTAGGTACCCCAAGTGACACGTCTAGTTCATATTATTCTGTAAACTATGTGAATAACTGGGAGACACGTTCATTGCCTACATCCACAACCCTTTTACAGTTGGGCACAATGGTACTTAGGGGCAACCTTGTAGAACAGCACCTAGTGTACATGGAGGGGCATTTTCGATTGACGTTTAAGTCCGACTTTGAACATTTTGCTCTAAACATCCAAAAGTCGACTAGGAAATATGGCAATTTTTTTAAAAAGAAAAACATTTATCTTTTTGTTTTGAAAATGGCCATTTGCTAGATGTTTTGCGCTCAACATGTTTATCTATTTGGTCCATTTTCAAAACAAAAAAACATTGAGGTGAAAACGCACAAAATCATGTCATTGGGATATAGTAGGAGCCAGCATTCTTTGTAAACTAGCCACACAGACATACCAGCAGAGCAGTGGGGCACCTTATGGGGCACTGAAGTGGACTTAATATTCTATTCTATTCTGGCATTTCTATCTCGCTTATATCCCTCAAGAACCAAAGCGGGTTACAGCAAAAGCTCAAAGGTACACATCTCACCATTACCCCTCTTATATTGTGTGCTGAGCCCTCCAAACTACTACTACTACTACTTATCATTTCTATAGCGCTACTAGATGTACGCAGCGCTGTACACTAGACATACAGAGACAGTCCCTGCTCAACAGAGCTTACAATCTAATTAGGACAAACAGGACAAATAAGAGATAAGGGAATGACCAAGGTGAGAATGATAAAATATGGGTACTGAACAAGTGAGTGAGGGTTAGGAGTTAAAAGCAGCATCAAAAAGGTGGCTTTTTAGCCTAGATTTGAGGCTGTCACAGAGCAAGGTATGCAGTGGTCATCTAGTCATTTCGGACACCTTTTTGTGTCTTATTCATTCTAAAAACAGGTCTAGACCAAAACCTTTAGACTGTATCCCTGGATGGTTTTATTTTGTACCATTATGCATTTCCCTTCAATATACCAAGCTGCAAACTGTGCCAACATATTTTGCAGGATCCCACAGTCACTCACACGGGAAAAACATTCAGCATAAGGGGATCCTACACATGTCCATCTTCAAATGTGGTATATATCATTCAAGGCAAAAAGTGTGAAGAAGGAGCTATATTGAAGAAACAAGCCAGATGCTACAGATAAAAATCAATTTACATATACATAATATTAAACATCACAATGCCAACTGGGACAGCTGTGGGACAGCACTCTAGAAAACCAGAACACTGCATCAATTATTTTATGGTGAGAATACTAAAAGCAAACTTTAAGACAATCCAGGAACATAAGACCTTTGAAGTCTAAATGATGAAATATTTTGACACCCAGCATATAGGACTTAACAAAGATCTGGGCTTTCTATCCCACTATAAACCATAAAATTCTACTGCTTTGTCACTCTCTTATCTGCCATCCATCTCTCCCTGTCTCTCACCCACCCAGATCTCCCTGTTTCTCACCTAACCCATCCCACCCTCTTCCTGTGAGTCTGTCATTAGAATGCTTTTGTGTTTCACTTATATATTCTACTATTTGTCAACATTTGCTCATTTCTGATCAAAAGAAGAAGAAGGGTTACCTTTGAACGTTAATCAAAAAATGTATTCAGTTAGTCCAATAAAAAAGGTATCATCTTATTTCTTTTCTGTGTTTTGTTTTATTTCTATTTATTACTTTTAAAATTGGACTAACATGGCTACCACACCACTTTACTCCAGAATTGCCTCCAAAGCCTATAACAGAAAGAACCTGTAACCTTTTGAAAATACATTTTAAGCTCCTGGAAAAATCTAAAAGAACTCTACAATTCCTCAATGGGCTAAGGAACATTTTTATCAGTGTTCCACATCAGGGCCGCCGAGAGGGGGGGGGGGCAGGGGGGACAAAATTCCCCAGGCCTGGGCCTCCAAGGGGGGCCCGGTGCCGCAGTCCCCTCCACCCGCCCCCCCCCCTCCATCCACCACCGGGCCGGACCCCCCTGAATTAAAATCATAGCGCCTCACCTCTACCTCGCTCCGTGTGAAAGAAGCGCAGCAGCGGCAGTCTGCAGATTGCCTACCTTCGGGCCTTCCCTCCCTGTGTCCCGCTGCTGCACTTCTTTCACACGGAGCGAAGTCGAGGTGAGGCGTTATGATTTTAATTCACGGGGGCCCAGTCTCTCGGCGGCCCTGTTCCATATTGTGTTTCTGATTCACAGGCTATCTCTTGGGGGGGGGGGGGGGGGGGGGGGGGGGAGGGTACAGTCAGCTACAGCCTCCAGAAAGCAAGGATGAGGATACCAAACAAATGGAATGTTTAGGTGTGATTTTGGATGTACAGGTAGTGAGATCATCCTTTTTCCAAATGAGAGTGATTAGTAAGTTAAGACCAATGTTGAATGCATATGATTTTCAGATGATAGTACAAACGTTAATACTGTAATGTGTCATATTTAGACATCACAAAAACACGTTGCAAGGAACTACAGGTGGTCCAGAACTGCAAATCTGAGCATGTCCATACCAAAAAACAGGAAAATGACCTGTACGAGAATCCAAAAGAACTGAGCAGGAGTAAAGAATGACACAATGACAATCCACCAGGGACATGAAGCTCGGAATACTTTATTGCAGCACCAGAAAGGAAGAACCGACAACGGCCGTGTTTCAGCGAATGCAGCTACCTGCCTTAGGAGCCACAATACAACATTATATGCAGCCAATTTTCACACACACAACAGCATTGTTTAACAAGCCAATCAGTGCCGATAATAGGCCACTAACAAGCAATTATTTATTTATTTATTACATTTGTATCCCACATTTTCCCACCTATTTGCAGGCTCAATGTGGCTTACATTGTACCGTAGAGGCGTACGCCATCTCCGGTAAAGAAACAAATACAAAGAGTTGTCAGCACTAATTGGCACTAATTAGAATTTACGTGCGCAACTTTCTACGCATATTTTGTAAAGTGGTGCACGTAAATTCTAATATGTGGATCTCAAAAGGGGGTGTGGCCATGAAAGGGTCATGGACGAGTTATGTGTGTTTCTAAAAATTAAGTGCACTGTTATAAAATATGCCCAATCTGCACCTTTGTAAGGCACAGTGCATTTATACCAGGTTTTAGTTGGTGTAAATGGTGACACCTAAATTTTAGTCATGCGGACGGGTGCTATGCATATTCCATAAACCACACCTAACTTTAGGCAAGGTTTATAAAATAGTGCTAAGCAAGGTTTTTCCGGCACAGATTTTTGAAATGCCATTTCTCCGAGGACAAGCAGGCTGCTTGTTCTCACGACTGGGTGACGTCCGCGGCAGCCCCCACCAACCGGAAGAAGCTTCGCGGGCGGTCCGCACGCAGGGCACGCCCACCGCGCATGCGCGGCCGTCTTCCCGCCCGTGCGTGACCGTTCCCGCCAGTCTTTTCTTTTCCGTGCCTGGAGAGAGTCGTGCCGTCGCCGCTCTCTCTTAGCAGCCCCGGAAAGACCATCGCGTTTACGCGATTTTGTTTATTTTTCGTTTAGTTCGGTTGCCGCGCACTCCAGTTTTTTCTTTCTCAAAAAAAAAAAAAAAAAAGAGAGCACGCGCTCCTTTTCCCTCGTTTTCTAGCGAGGGCGTCGCGTTGCGGCCTTGTGGCCGCGCGATCGATTAATTTTTTCGAGGTGTGATTTCCGCCACCATCGACGACTTTAACTTCGCCGACGCGATTTTTCCATCGATGTCCTCGAAGGTCCCCGAGTGGATTTAAGAAGTGTGGTCGGTGCGGCCGGCCGATCTCGCAGACCGACACCCACGCTTGGTGCCTCCAGTGCCTCGGGCCGGAGCACAATATCAAGTCGTGTTCTCTGTGTCTCGGTCTCCGGAAACGGACTCAGGTTGCGAGGCAAGTTCTGCGGGACCGTCTTTTTGGAACTTGCGCCGGCCCCTCGACGTCGACCTCGACGGCATCGGTATCGACGCCCGGTCCTTCGGTACCGGTATCGACGCCCGAGAAATCGGCACCGATGGCATCGACCCCAGGAGAACAGGTCCCGTCGGCCCGCCGGTCCTCCGGTGAGGGTAGGGGTGAGAGGCCGCGTGGGCAGTCGGCCCCGGTCACTCCCTCAGCCCGTGGCCCTCGGGACCGAACCCTGTCTGACCCTCCTCCTCCATACCACCTGGCACCGGTGACGGGCACCGCAAGAAGGCTAAGAAGCACCGTCACCGGTCGCCCTCGACGCTCGGTACCGGGGAGGAGTCGAAGCCGAAGCGTCCGCGTCGAGAGGAAAGGTCCCCCTCGGTGGTGGAGGTACCGACACGTCAGGGTCTCAGCACTTCGGTGCAGTCTCCTGGACCCGAGCAGCTTCCGGCACCGACGCCTCTACCGGCCCCCACGTCTTTCCCGACAGCGGGCCTGGACGAGTGCCTCCGAGCCATCCTTCCGGGGATCCTGGAAGGGCTGATGCGCCAGGCTGTGCCGGCGCGGGGGGTGCTTGCGCCCTCGGCGCCGATGACTGTGGCGCCGGCGAGCTCTAGCCCGGTGCCGAGGCCGTCGAAGCCGCCGCCGCCACGCAGGTGGAGTCCCCGTCGACGTCGATGGAGGGAGCTTCGTCCCCGCCGGCGCGGGAGTCCACCGCTCGACGACACCGAGGCCTTGGTGCCTCGACGTCGAGCCGGGCCCGGTTCAGGACTCAGCTACATGAGCTCATGTCCGATACCGAGGAAGAGGCCTCGTGGGGGGAAGAGGAGGACCCCAGATATTTCTCCTCAGAGGAGTCTGCGGGTCTTCCCTCGGACCCCACGCCTTCACCAGAGAGGAAGCTCTCGCCCCCTGAGAGCCTCTCCTTTGCCTCCTTTGTAAGGGACATGTCGATTTGCATTCCCTTCCCCGTGGTCTCTGTGGATGAGCCGAGGGCTGAGATGCTCGAGGTCCTCGACTATCCATCACCACCTAGAGAGTCCTCCACGGGCCGCTGCACAATGTCCTCAAAGAGACACTGCTTCGGAACTGGATGAGACCATTATCTAATCCCACCATTCCCAAGAAAGCAGAGTCCCAGTACAGAATCCACTCGGACCCAGAGTTGATGCGGCCCCAATTGCCCCATGACTCGGCGGTCGTGGATTCTGCTCTCAAGAGGGCACGGAGTGCGAGGGATACCGCCTCGGTGCCCCCGGGGCGGGAGTCTCGCACTCTGGACTCGTTTGGGAGGAAGGCCTACCAATCCTCCATGCTCGTGACCCGCATCCAGTCATACCAGCTCTATACGAGCATCCACATGCGGAACAATGTGAAGCAACTGGCGGACCTGGTCGATAAGCTCCCGCCGGAGCAGTCCAGGCCTTATCAGGAGGTGGTCAGGCAGCTGAAGGCGTGTAGAAAGTTCCTGTCCAGGGGTATCTATGACACCTGTGACGTGGCATCTCGTGCTGCGGCCCAAGGTATAGTGATGCGCAGGCTCTCATGGCTGCGTGCCTCTGACCTGGACAACCGCACCCAGCAGAGACTGGCCGACGTCCCTTGCCGGGGGGATAACATTTTTGGTGAGAAGGTCGAGCAGCTGGTGGACCAACTGCATCAGCGGGAAACCGCCCTCGACAAGCTCTCCCACCGGGCGCCTTCAGCATCCACCTCAGCAGGTGGACGTTTTTCCCGGGCCCGGCAGGCTGCACCCTATTCTTTTGCAAAGCGTAGGTTCACCCAGCCGGCCCGAAGGCCTCGTCAGGCACAGGGACAGCCCCAGCGCGCTCATTCTCGTCAACAGCGTGCGCCTAAGCAGCCCCCTGCGCCTCCACAGCAAAAGCCGGGGATGGGCTTTTGACTGGATCCACGGGAACATAGCCGCCCTCAAAGTGTCCATACCGGACGATCTGCCGGTCGGAGGGAGGTTAAAATTTTTTCACCAAAAGTGGCCTCTCATAACCTCCGATCAGTGGGTTCTCCAAATAGTGCAGTGCGGATACGCCCTGAATTTGGCCTCCCTGCCACCAAATTGTCCTTCGGGAGCTCAATCCTTCAGCTCCCATCACAAGCAGGTACTTGCAGAGGAACTCTCCGCCCTTCTCAGTGCCAATGCGGTCGAGCCCGTACCACCCGGGCAGGAAGGGCAGGGATTCTATTCCAGGTACTTCCTTGTGGAAAAGAAAACAGGGGGGATGCGTCCCATCCTAGACCTGAGAGGCCTGAACATATTCCTGGTCAAAGAAAAGTTCAGGATGCTTTCCTTGGGCATCCTTCTGCCAATGATTCAGAAAAACGATTGGCTATGTTCCCTGGATTTAAAGGACGCATACACTCACATCCCGATACTGCCAGCTCACAGACAGTATCTCAGATTCCGCCTGGGCGCACGGCACTTTTAGTATTGTGTGCTGCCCTTTGGGCTCGCCTCTGCCCCACGAGTGTTTACAAAGTGCCTCGTGGTGGTAGCGGCGTACCTACGCAAGCTGGGAGTGCACGTGTTCCCATATCTCGACGATTGGCTGGTCAAGAGCACCTCGGAGGCAGGAGCCCTCCGGTCTATGCAGTGCACTATTCAACTTCTGGAGCTGCTGGGGTTTGTGATAAATTACCCAAAGTCCCATCTCCAGCCAACTCAGTCTCTGGAATTCATAGGAGCTCTGCTGAATATCCAGACGGCTCAGGCCTTCCTTCCCGAGGCGAGGGCCAACAACCTCCTGGCCCTGGCTTCGCAGACCAGAGCGTCTCAGCAGGTCACAGCTCGGCAGATGTTGAGACTTCTGGGTCATATGGCCTCCACAGTTCATGTGACTCCCATGGCTCGTCTTCACATGAGATCTGCTCAATGGACCCTAGCTTCCCAGTGGTTCCAAGCCACCGGGAATCTAGAAGATGTCATCCGCCTCTCCACCAGTTGCCGCACTTCACTGCTCTGGTGGACCATTCGGACCAATTTGACCCTGGGACGTCCATTCCAAATTCCGCAGCCCACGAAAGTGCTGAAGACGGATGCATCTCGCCTGGGGTGGGGAGCTCATGTCGATGGGCTCCACACCCAGGGTCTGTGGTCCCTCCAGGAAAAGGATCTGCAGATCAACCTCCTGGAGCTCAGAGCGATCTGGAACGCACTGAAGGCTTTCAGGGATCGGCTGTCCTGCCAAATTATCCAAATTCGGACAGACAATCAGGTTGCAACGTATTACACCAACAAGCAGGGGGGCACCGGATCTCGCCCCTTGTGTCAGGAAGCCGTGGGCATGTGGCAGTGGGCCTGCCGGTTCGGCATGCTCCTCCAAGCCACATACCTGGCATGTGTAAACAACAGTCTGGCCGACAGACTGAGCAGAGTCATGCAACCGCACGAGTGGTCGCTGCATTCCAGAGTGGTACGCAAGATCTTCCGAGAGTGGGGCACCCCCTCGGTGGACCTTTTCGCCTCTCAGACCAACCACAAGCTGCCTCTGTTCTGTTCCAGACTACAGGCACACGGCAGACTGGCGTCGGATGCCTTTCTCCTCCATTGGGGGACCGGCCTCCTGTATGCTTATCCTCCCATACCTTTGGTGGGGAAGACCTTGCTGAAGCTCAAGCAAGACCGCGGCCCCGTCAGATCTGGTTCCCTCTTCTTCTGGAGTTGTCCTCAGAAGAACCGTGGAGATTGGAGTGTTTTCCGACTCTCATCTCGCAGAATGGCGGAGCGTTGCTGCACCCCAACCTTCAGTCCCTGGCTCTCACGGCCTGGATGTTGAGGGCGTAGACTTCACTGCGTTGGGTCTGTCTGAGGGTGTCTCCCGTGTCTTGCTTGCCTCTAGGAAGGATTCCACTAAAAAGAGTTACTTTTTCAAGTGGAGGAGGTTTGTCGTTTGGTGTGAGAGCAAGGCCCTAGAACCTCGTTCTTGCCCTGCACAGAACCTGCTTGAATACCTTCTGCACTTATCAGAGTCTGGCCTCAAGACCAACTCAGTAAGGAATCACCTTAGTGCGATTAGTGCTTACCATTATCGTGTGGAAGGTAAAGCCATCTCTGGAGAGCCTTTAGTCGTCCGATTCATGAGATGCTTGCTTTTGTCAAAGCCCCCTATCAAGCCTCCCACGGTGTCATGGGATCTCAACGTCGTCCTCACCCAGCTGATGAAACCTCCTTTTGAGCCACTGAATACCTGCCATCTGAAGTACTTGACCTGGAAGGTCATTTTCTTGGTGGCAGTTACTTCAGCTCGTAGGGTCAGTGAGCTTCAAGCCCTGGTAGCTCATGCTCCATATACCAAATTTCATCACAACAGAGTAGTGCTCCGCACCCACCCAAAGTTCCTGCCGAAGGTGGTGTCGGAGTTCCATCTTAACCAGTCAATTGTCATGCCAACATTCTTCCCCAGGCCGCATACCCGCACTGCTGAACGTCAGTTGCACACATTGGACTGCAAGAGAGCATTGGCCTTCTACTTGGAGCGGACACAGCCCCACAGACAGTCCGCCCAATTGTTTGTTTCTTTCAACCCTAACAGGCTAGGGGTCGCTATCGGGAAACGCACCATCTCCAATTGGCTAGCAGATTGCATTTCCTTCACTTACGCCCAGGCTGGGCTGGCTCTTGAGGGTCATGTCACGGCTCATAGTGTTAGAGCCATGGCAGCGTCAGTGGCCCACTTGAAGTCAGCCACTATTGAAGAGATCTGCAAGGCTGCGACGTGGTCATCTGTCCACACATTCACATCACATTACTGCCTCCAGCAGGATACCCGACGCGACAGTCGGTTCGGGCAGTCGGTGCTACAGAATCTGTTTGGGGTGTAAATCCAACTCCACCCTCCAGGACCCGAATTTATTCTGGTCAGGCTGCACTCTCAGTTAGTTGTTCTTCGTAGGTCAATTTCTGTTATACCCTCGCCGTTGCGAGGTTCAATTGACCTGGGTTCTTGTTTTGAGTGAGCCTGAGAGCTAGGGATACCCCAGTCGTGAGAACAAGCAGCCTGCTTGTCCTCGGAGAAAGTGAATGATACATACCTGTAGCAGGTGTTCTCCGAGGACAGCAGGCTGATTGTTCTCACCTACCCTCCCTCCTCCCCTTTGGAGTTGCGTTTTCATGTTGTTTCTTGCTTGTCATTCAACTGGCGGGAACGGTCACGCATGGGCGGGAAGACAGCCGCGCATGCGCGGTGGGCGTGCCCTGCGTGCGGACCGCCCGCGAAGCTTCTTCCGGTTGGTGGGGGCTGCCGCGGACGTCACCCAGTCGTGAGAACAATCAGCCTGCTGTCCTCGGAGAACACCTGCTACAGGTATGTATCATTCACTATATTGCATAGCACACGTTTGTAAACATGTACCTAAAATAAAGTGAGAAGTATTAGCTTTCATGGCTCTATGATTGATTTCTCTCCCAAAAAATATCATGAGGGTCATTTACTTAGAGTTAGTGTATGCTAATACCATTATAGTGTACTAATAGCAGTGGATAACACACAATAACAGCTTTAGCATTAACAACCATGAGAAAACTTATCACATATTTCGGCCCTTCTGGATACTAATCAATCCAGATAATGAGCACCACAGAACTCCCAGGTTTGTAAGCAATAGATGAGGTATTGGAAGTGTGAGATTCCAGCTGTACTGCTGTTTTTCTGACCCATGAAACACTTGATCGCTATTTTTCTGTGCTTGTTATTTTTATTTCTCTGGTTTATATTTTTCTAAAGCTGAGTTTCCCGATTATTTTTGCTTGATGGCCTCGTGTTTTTATTTATAATCTGTCAGACCTCTAAAACACCAAATCCCCAACAGACGATGTAACAACAATGAAATGTTACTTGAAGTGAAGCATGTATGAAATATTGCTTTGATACATTAGAGTTGATCTTTAACATTCCTTCTCCAAAAATCAAACCACAGTGATCCAGTTCTGTTTCACAGTATAATACAAACCCCAGGCTACAATAAATCTAGATCATTCATCTACTCACAAATTTGACCCTTAAACTTTCCAACTTCTATTTTTATTTTTTTGACCTTTTTCCTCCACGGACCAATCCCCATTGGAACCTGGTCCAGCTCTGTGTATTGTCATTTTGATAGGGGAGACATTACACTCCCTCTCTGTATTATGCTACCTTAATCCCCCACATGCTCACTGTCAGCTCACTTATTGTAATGGTGTCAGTTTTACTGAAGAACACAGGCTGTGGCTTTCTTAGATTTGAGCATACGTAAATCCAGACCAATGACCAATGTAAGATTTCATTGACTCATGTTTGAGAATGTTTCTAAGGCTAGAGAAGTACTGCCCTGCAATGGAAGAAGATCACTCATGCTGAAAAAATAAGTTAAGTACCTATCTGTTCTGTTATCTAGGAAGCATGTCCCATCATAATGTATGTTGGACTTCAAGATCCCCTATATTTCAGAGATAAAAAGCAAAGCTTGTTTGTTTGTTTCATTTTTCCACAAATCAACCAGAATGAACTTACTTCCTTGTGCCATTGCAGGGCAGAGAAGTACAGGGGTCTTTTTACTAAGGTGTGCTGAAAAATGGCCTGCGGTAGTGTAGGCGTGTGTTTTGGATGCTAACAGAATCATTTTTTAGTGCACCTGTAAAAATATGCCTTTTTAAGTGGAAAGACTAGGGGGCACTCAATGAAGTTACATGGAAATACTTTTAAAACAAATAGGAGGAAATATTTTTTTCTCTCAACAAATATTTAAGCTCTGGAACTCATTGCCAGAGGAAAAAAGGTTTGGTAAAGTTCCTGGAGGAAAGGTCCATAGTACGCTGCCCTGGGATCGGTATCATGGAATGCTGCTATTATTTAGGTTTCTGCCAGGTACTTGTGACCTGGACTGGCCACTGTTGGAAGAAGGATACTGGTCTAGATGGACCATTGACTTGACCCAGTATGGCTATTCTTATGTTCTTATGTTTTGTGAGGACTGTGTGCTGGCTCTGGGAGAGAATGTGCTGTGTGTTGCTGCTGTTTGTTTGAATATTACTGCTGTGAATCCCTTGTTTTTCATCGAGAGCCATTAATTTTGTTAGTCACATACAAATCTACTTTACAACAGGTGTTGGTTATTATTATATTTATGACTGAATGTAACTAATGTAATCTGTACGAAATCATTGAATGTTACCTCCAGGCAGTCAACAATTGCCTAGGTGCCTGACATATATACACTAAAGCTGGCTTCTGAAATTGCTTCTGAAATAATGTATTAGCATTATTTTGTGATGATACATTATATTTAATCAATAAGTAATCTCTGTATATTAAGAGGAGATGTTTTCAAGGCCTTTTATTTGGCAATATACTGATTTGCCTGGGTAAAAGATTGTGAAAGTTTCTACCATTAACCCGGATAAAAGTAAATACAGGGATCTAGAAAACGTACTCGTGTAGCCAATTAAGAGGATGCATTTCCTGGAATGTGTTTTCCAAGCAAGGTTAGGAACTAGAACATGTGCATTGCTATTCCCTAGACAAATTTAACATAGAAAAAAACTGGTGAAAAGTATGCAGGTCAATTGTACTTATGGGACGTTTTCAAATTACTACTGCTATTACTACTATGTATCACTTTTATAGTGCTGCTGGAGGAGTGGCCTAGTGCTTAGAGCACCAATCTTGGCATCGCAGAGGTGGCCAGTTCCAGCCCCACTGCTGCTCCTTGTGATCATGGGCAAGTCATTTAACCCTCCATTGCTTCAGGCACAAACCTAGGGGTCCTTTTACTAAGGTGTGCTGAAAAATGGCCTGCGGTAGTGTAGACCAATGTTTTGGGCACACGCAGAATTATTTTTCAGCGCACCTACAAAAAATGCCTTTGTTTGCCAAAAATGGATGTGCAGCAAAATCAAAATTGCCACGCATCCATTTTGGGGCTGAGACCTTACCACCAGCCATAGACCTAGTGATAAAGAATTTGGGCAGTAATGACCTATGCACGGCAGATGCCACGTGGCGCGTGTCCGCTACATGCACCAGAAAATAAAAAATATTTTTCGGATGCACACCAAAAATGCAATTATCGCAAGAGCCATGCGGTAGTTGCGTGGTAACTCCAATTTGGCGCACGTAGGCGCCTACGTGGCTTAGTAAAAGGACCCCATAGATTGTGAGCCCTCTAGGAACAGGGAAATACCTGCCTCCACGCTGCTAGTTTAGCAGCACTGCGGCTGTTTTCAGCTCCAGTTTTGAATGATTGTTTTTTTTAAGCGCATTCATCTGTCATTAGCCTTTTTAAAGGCTTGATTTGACTACCTCATTTATGGTATTCCATTCATTGGTTTACACAACAACCAGACTCCTGAAGCAGGCGTTTTTCGCCGAAACACGGCTCCGTGTCGAGTCTTTTTTTAATTTTCATCTGATTTTATTACTCGTACCCACGGTGTCTTGGGAGTGTCGTGTTGATCTCGCTACTTTTTTGCTGTACCTGAATGTAACTCACCCTGAGCTACTACTGGAAAAGGTGTAAGCAAAATATAAATAAATAAAATATATGGTACTCTACAAATGAGTGTCCTTACCACAGAGCTTACAATGCACAACCTCTTTTTCGATAGAATATAGAAAACATCCATTTTACTATTGTCAATGTGGAAAACATCAACAGAGTACAGGTCAGAGTATTAAAGCTCACTGTCTACCTCTACATACATTTCAAGCTTCTAATAGTCACCTACAAGTATTTTCATTCTGCAACCTCTTGCCACCTCTCTTTCCATTCCATTTAATAAACTTATATACTGTCAAATCATAAGAACATATACACATATACACAAGCAAAAACAACATTAAATACAGAATATTACATTCTTCCTGATAACTTCACTCTTTGGGCTAGTCTGTCTTATCCTTGCCCTTCTCCTCCATTTCCAGCTCCTAACTCCATGCTTTTTGCCTTGTTGTGCTGTATATATAGAATATACTAACTGAGTTGGTGCGTAATGCTCCAATTTATTCAAATCCAGCCTAAAATCCCAACTTTCGGCAATTTCTAGGGATAGGCATTCATTGGGGTGCATTTGGTTCGTTAGCATACCTTAATTTTAGGACTACCAACAACTCTACATGGATAAATACTGCTGAAACAGACATCGAGCAGCATTATCCAGATAGTGTTGAGACAGTCTGGGGGTGGAGTCAGGTGGAACCACAGTTTATCCAGATAGTGGCAATTTTTAGCGCCACTGTTCAGATAATTTTCTAGATAACTTAGGACAACAAAAAAGGAGAATGTTGTAGAAGGGCATTTTCGGAAGGACGTCCTGGTCAGAATAGTAACGTCCAAGTCAGAATGTCACAAAATGGATGTCCACCTCACAAGTATTTTGGAACAGGAAATATGTCAAGATTTCCTGTTTGAAAACACGTGAGATGGACATCCATAGGCTGCAAATGTCCAGCATGAACATCCATTTTACAAGCTGGAACATCCAAATTATGAATGGGGAAAACAAGGGGTATGGAGGTCTACTTGGCAGCAATCATGGGCGTAGACTGAACAGGATTCCTTTATGTTTATCCCACGCATGTTTGAATTCTGTTACCGTTTTCATCTCCACCACCTCCCGCGGGAGGGCATTCCAAGCATCCACCACTCTCTCCGTGAAAAAATACTTCCTAACATTTTTCCTGAGTCTGCCCCCCTTCAATCTCATTTCATGTCCTCTCGTTCTACCACCTTCCCGTCTCCAGAAAAGGTTCGTTTGCGGATTACCTTTCAAATATTTGAACGTCTGTATCATATCACCCCTGTTTCTCCTTTCCTCCAGAGTATACATGTTCAGGTTCGCAAGTCTCCCCTCATACGTCTTGTAACGCAATGAATATGCTAATATGCTCCGCCCCATCCTTTGCCCCCCCCAAATGAAACAGTCAAACTACGCCTATGGCAGCAATCTTTGAAACTGGCCACACAGACATCAATGTGGGACAGAGGAGCAGCTGAGTGATTGATGTGGTGAACTGTGAACCATGGGACTCAGGTTCTAATCCCACTTTCATTCTTTTATCTTATAACTGTGAGCTCTCCAGCAACATACCTACTGTACCTGAATGTAAACCACTTCTATAGAGGCACCCCGACATAATAGCCCCGACAAAACAGCCTTGTAACAAAAAAGCCCTTGACAAATCAGCCCCTAACAAAATAGCTCTTGACAAAATGACCCCTAGACAAAATAGTCCCTTAACAAAATAGCCCCCTAGAAAAAAAATAACACATCACAAAAAATGATGATAAACTACAAGTGAAATCTTCACTGATACAGGCTCCTACCAGCATTGCATTATATAAATCTATGCTGAAAACCCACCTTTTCACTGCTGCTTTTAGCTCCTAGCCACAATTGCCCTCCCCTTGTCCCTTCCTCCCTTCTCACCCATTGCTTCCCTCACCCGTAACTGTCTTGTTTATCTGTATTACTTAGATTGTAAGCTCTTTTGAGCAGGGACTGTCTCTTTGTATCAGGTGTTCAGCGCTGCGTGCATCTGGTAGCACTATACAAATGCTAATAATAATAAAATTCTATAGCTACCAACTGGTATTTATGATCTGTTCTGCTGTTTAAGAAAACTATTCTTCCATCAACATGCTAATTAAAAAAATCAACATTGTCATAATTTTCATAGTCTTACCAACCTTATCCTGTTTGGCAAGGTAAGATTATTAGTAAAAAAAAAATGCAGTGCTATATTCTGGGCAGCCTGAACGGACCCTTTTGTCGGAGGGGCTAATTTGTCAAGGGCTATATTGTGGGCAGGTCATTTTGACAGTGGCTGTTATTGAGCGTGAGTTTCAACAGATGCATCGATTGGTCCATGAGCGAAAGAGACAGGCTCTCCACTTACTGGAGTTGCAAGAAGCTTTGGCCTCTACCCTTCTTTCTGAATCATCTAGCTCGTAAGTCCTGCTGGCCTCCTGCAGCTGAGGGCCCAACCCTTGGTGAATGTTAGTCATCGCAGGTGAAGATTCCATACCTACTGGCCATAGATTGCAACGCATTATCCGTGCCTTTAGACCATTTTTGTTCATCATATTTTTGACCCTCCATACATCAATAACTCGAACAATCAATTTTTATTGTTAGTTTATTTGTAATCTTTTCTTTTGTTCCATATACTTTACCATTGTTATTTGATCACGTCTTCATAATAATTACCAATCTGTCTTGCACATTATGCAAGCCAGAAGTGGGGATATATTATGCAAATCCCAATTCCTAGTATTAAGAGGGTTGCAGTTGAAGCTCTGATCCCTACCAATCAGGAGATATAAATTCATATATACTGTTGCTATTTATGTAAATTGGCTTTTCATTATTGAACCCTTATGGCTTCGCTTTTGCTTTTGCACTTAATTAGCACTGTTTTCTCCATGTTTACATTGTCTTTCATGTCTCTTGACATCTATATATTATTTTTGCTTATTCAGTTCACGCTGATTATGCCCACCAAGATATAGCAATGTATCATTCAGGCATACAGTTATTTTGCTTATTCCTTTGCCAGCCTCTGACTCTTGATGGACTGAGTATGATGGGGCAGGCCTAGAATAAAGACATGGAAAGATCCAAGTTTGTACACCACAAGTACGTCTTCAAGATCTATCCAGGCCCAAATTATGTCAGATCACCCAAGGTTGTGGCAATAATCTTTACACCTTGCAAACTACTGGATCACAAGTTGTGGGTCCATGTGAAAGATATACGGGTTTACTCAGCCACAGAACCTGAGGTTACCAGCCTAACCATCTCAAGACCAGCCACTTCCTTCAGCAGGCCAGCCTGAAAACCCAGATCTTCGCCCAGATTCTTCAGCGCTTCCACCGCCTCAACCATGATCGATGAAAGAGAATTTAGAACTGATACTTAATTTGAGAATTACTGTTGCTGTTTACGGACATTATAGATTCATATTTTGTTTTATTTTCAGTTTAGCAGTAATCCTGTCTATATATTGAAAAGGTTTTATTTTTATTTTCCTATTATTTCCTTTATTGTTCTAATTGTTTTTCTAAGAGTTTCCCCGTTATTTCTGTTTATGTAATTTAAATTGAAGTTGATATTGCTCAGATACAAGGGTAACATCAAACCCTAATACTGGCTATGATATCATAATGAAGGTGTAAACCCTGTTGGTATCAACCAGTTATGCAATTGTTTAACTTTGGTGTAGGCTTACTTAAGCTGCATGTCTTTCTGTAGGTTTGACTAAGCTCCAAGTGGGGTAGCGGATATATAAAATGCTTCCCATACTTCCAGGTCATTATGCATATGTCAAGATACATGCATGACCTTTGTTAATATAAATTTTCCTAGGATTGACCATTTTTGCTGTATAAGGCAACCACATACTTGCTATCCACTTTTTAGTGCTCATGATTGGATGCCAATGATGAGTAATAGTAAGGTCCAGGAATTCCGACCTGTTTAAGGATTCTGAATACCTACAACCTAAAACAGCTTGCAATCTGAGTACTAACCATATATTTGTTGAGCCACCATAACAATGCTTAATCAAAACCACTATTCCTTCCGAGGACCACTGAGATAGATACATTAGATTATCTCTCCATGCGCTATGCAACAGATATAACAGACGTCATAGAAAGACCTGAAAGTGTTTATTAGTATGATCCATCTGAAATTGCTAGTACCCGCATACCTATACTTCATGGGATTTTGTAGATGAACTCATGGATTTGTCCCATTCATAAAACCTCAAGAGAGATGACATCAGGATTAAGCCCAAGGGATTAGGTAATATAAAGGGAATTCCATATGCCCAAATAATATATCACCTGAGAATGAAGTTTCCTATCTTGCACCATACCTTCTAACAATTTGTAAGACCAAAACTCCCCCTCTCGTTTGATAGCTTGCCACCTTCTGGAATGGATGATGACAAGCTTGACGAGCTTTGTGTCACCCCTCTCCAGAGGGGGTGACAAGTGGGGAATGTATAATTATACTACAGCAAGAGGCCCTCACTGGATGCCCACCGGAAGGGTGGAAGGCCAGATTTTAGGACTCAGGCTGTAAAAATACCAGCTAGGTTTAAAAATCTATGACTGGCTGAGCAAGGACTTGCTTTTCCTGCAAGTTAATATGCGTTCTAGTTTAAGATCTATCCACTGGAATAGTGGTGGGCCAAGCTACATAGCTTTGTACAGCTGAAAAGCACTGACTAGGCCTGATAACCTACTAATGGCCTTATAGATGAGTCTTAACAAAATCAGGTACAAATTGAATGTAGCACTTATTAAAATGGAGTTTGTCTTCCTATAAGATGAAACTTAGATCATAAGATGATAAAAAAAAAAGAGGAAGTGAAACTGATATGCTAAAAATAAGATGTTCTGGCAGAAGAGAAAACATGTTGACAAAAGAGGAAATTGCACAATAACTTGCAATAGCTAGAACGGAAGCACCTGGCCGGATAGGAAAATATGATCTCAGAAATTGTGAAATATTAGGAAAAAATGGGTCCTGCCATTGGCTTGCATTGGGATCTGTGGCTATAAAAGAGATAAGATTTAGACAGAGAGTTGGAGTCCTTCCCCAACACTTCTCGGACGGCAGAGCTCTGTGCAATTAAACCCAGAATCTGTTTGATGTCTGTACTTGATTGAAAACTTGGTAAGATTAAAGCCTTCTTTCTGAAATCTATCTCTGTCTCTATTTTCAAGTACTCTCCACCTGTCAGTTATACTACAAACTAAGCCACATGCAAATAATACACACTCTTTGCACTAATTTAAGGACTCATAATATATGTGGGAACACAAATGGCCAAGGATTCATTTAAATCCAGATAGACAGAAAGCTGTGGTCATGGGAATTAGATTGGAACTGAGCCTTCTGATGCCTCCACAACGCCGCAAACAGATTGTGGAGGCAAAAACCCTCTGTACACCTCCGTGGGAAAGGGTCTCCCCGGGGCATAGAGAGGGGTTCAATTAAAACAGGGGCTACAATGTCGGGAAGCTTTTTTGTTTGGAGCCTTTTTGTCAGGGCTATTTTGTTAGGGGCTATTTTTTCAGGGATATTTTGACCAGGTACCTTCTATAGCATTTGCAGGTGGCTTATATATTTAGGCACAGTAGATTTTTTTTTTGTTTGTCTGTTTCTGGAGAGCTCATAGTTACAAACCAAAAAAGGCGCTGAAGTAGGATTTGAACGTTGGTCCCTTGGTTTACAGTATCCTGCACCGACCACCAGGCTAGCCCTCACACTTGCTTCCTGCATTGTTTTAAAAAAAAATGCCTATAATACCTGAAGCTGTCATAGAGTCTGGTATCCCCTTTCAATTTCCCTTTCAGGGAACAGGGAGGGGAACAGCAACCACTGGGGGATTAAGGCAGTATCATGCCTTAATCCGTCTAGTGGACAGCTGCTCAATCAGGGCACCTTTTTCTATCCTGGACATGCCTGAAACAGGTCTAAATAAGGACGTCTTTCTTTTTAGACATGTACACTTCTTCCCCTTTGGTAATCGCTGTTAGATGTCCAGATTTCAGGCCCTCCCTAATTCCACCCAAAATGCAACCACAACACTCCCCCTTGCTATTTGGACAAACTGCAAAGGCAGATAAGGGATGTCCAATACTGCAGTGTTGGACATCCCTTTTCTGCCTTTGCAAAATCAGTACTTGGATGTTTCAAGCACATGGACATCCATTTTGGCCTTTTGAGACGTCCATATGCTTCGAAAATAAGCACCGCAGGGTCATTTGCAGTTTGGATTACACAGGATATAAAACACCTTTCTGCTTTTAAATCCATAATTTTGTGTTTTAATACATAATAGGCATGTGCATCCTACTGTCAGTGGTAATGCTTCATCTGCATCTTTGAACTTTGACCTTCTGCGGTATTTGGGGCCTCTTGTTTATACTGTCCAGATACTACCACTAAGTATCTGATTTTTTTTTAACCCCCAGCAGCCAGTGCTTAAAACAATTTCTGAGTCCCCGATGAAAAGAAGCAAATGCAGGAACTAGAGGCCATTAGTGCTGGACTAGAACCCATATTTGCTGGCACACAACGCTCAGAAGCGTCTCCTGTGGGAATTAACGAGCTCACCCCAGATCAAAGCTAATTGTATGCAAATGTATTCAAAAAGGAGGTCATTTCCTATTCTCCCCAATGCTTAAAAAATTGTGCACAGAACAAGGGTGCTTCTACCACAACAAACCCTATGCCAGCTCAGAATTGGCATTGGGGTATAAACAGGCACAGTGCTCTTGCTCCAGAAATCATGGAAGTCCCTTTATTTGAAGTTCTCGCTCAATCACGTCAGCCACTGAGGGGAAGTACTGCCCACTGTCATCCTGCAGCTTGGGCAAAGCCTGGAAGAAGCGCTGCAACTGCCCCCAATGGCTGGAGGTGAGATTGAGTTCCTGCAGTCCAGCAGTGCACCATCCCCTGGGCATTCTCCAACACCTCCAAGTACAAGTCCATGTCCATCTTGCAGTCAAGGTCATTCTGATGCAGACAGGCACTGAAGTGTGAAGGAATGGGAGCTGCTGCCTCCTCCGTTCCTCTTCCCCCTCTGGTTTTCTGGGCATGTGCTCAAGAGCTGTGATTAGCACACAACTCTTGAACACATATGGCAGGCAGCATCCTCCCGCTGAACTCCCTAATGCTCTGCGTTATAAGTGTACCTATATTAGCATTGAGCATTAGGGAGTTGTTTTTCTGTGCTGATCTTGTGGTATTTCTCTGGCGCTGTTCAGTACAACACCAGAGTTTTGAGCATCTGCCTATAAGTGCTTTAGGCTCAATATTGCCCCATTTGTGCACAGAAAATCAGTTGAATGCATGTTAACCCACAAATTAATGTGTATTAAGCCAATTAGCACACATTGAATATATCTAATTCACAGTTTAGAAATGTATTCAAGCAGAAAAAACTTTCAGAAAAAAAAGAGCAGACAAACCAAACATTTCTGATTGTGTGCATCCCTACTGGCTTGCCGGGGTACTTCTTTATTCGAACTTTGCTAAATTATAATGTACCCACAAGTCTGTAGAATGTATACTTACTGAATCCTATGAAATAAGTGTTCTTGTTAGCTAGAACTAATTGGCTGGTCTAAATCACTGTTAACTGAAACATGAAGCAAGTGAATTCTTGACATGCAGCATGGCACTCAGCCCATACTGTCAATCAATTATGTTGGAGATTTGCCGAGGCGCATAATCGAACGGGGTGCCCAAGTTTTCCTGAGGACGTCCTCGCAGGACGTCCCAGCGAAGGGGCAGAGAAACCCGTATTATCGGAACAAGATGGACAGCCATCTTTTGTTTCGATAATACGGTCGGGGATGCCCATATCTCAACATTTAGGTCGACCTTAGAGATGGTCGACCTAAATGTTGAGATGGTCGACCTTAGAGATGGTCGTCCCCAGTTTTCGGCCATAATGGAAACCGAGGACGCCCATCTCAAAAACGACCAAATCCAAGCCCTTTGGTCATTGGAGGAGCCAGCAGTCGTAGTGCACTGTTCCCCCTCTTATGCCAGGACACCAACTGGGCACCCTAGGGGGCACTGCAGTGGACTTCAGAAATTGCTCCCAGGTGCATAGCTCTCTTACCTTGGGTGCTGAGCCCCCAAACCCCCGCAAAAATCCCACTCCCCACAACTGTATACCACTACCATAGCCCTAAGGGGTGAAGGGGGGCACCTACATGTGGGTACAGTGGGTTTCTGGTGGGTTTTGAAGGGCTCACATTTACCACCACAAGTGTAACAGGTGTGGGGGGGGGGATGGGCCTGGGTCCGACAGCCTGAAGTGCACTGCACCTAATAAAACTGCTGTCATGGAGCTGGGTATAACATTTGAGGCTGGCAAAAAAAATTCTTAAAGTTTTTTTTAGGGTGGGAGGGGGTTGGTGACCACTGGGGGAGTAAGGGGAGGTCAGTCTCGATTCCCTCCGGTGGTCATCTGGTCAGTTCGGGCACCTTTTTGAGGCTTGGTCGCAAGAAAAAAAGGACCAAGTAAAGTCAGCCAAATGCTCGTCAGGGACGCCCTTCTGTTTTCCATTATGGGCCGAGGATGCCCATGTGTTATTCACGCCCCAGTCCCACCTTCGCTACGCTGCCGACATGCCCCCGTGAACTTTGGTCGTCCCCATGACGGAAAGCAGTTGAGGGTGCCCAAAATCAGCTTTCGATTATGCCGATTTGGGTGCCCTTCTCCTGTTAGTAGTGTAAACCCGCACTATGATGTCATAAGTGCGCTCACTTGAAAGAACAGGCTCTGTAAGATGTCACAGTGTTTTCCCCGCAAAATGATCAGAGCCTTTGCCAAACCAAGGAAATTGTTACAAATCAAAATTTATTTAAACTAATTTCAAATTATTTCAGCATTTCAATTTCTTTCAGGTGTTAACAGAAATTCTATTTCTTTTCTTTAATAGCAATCAACAGCTTGGAACTACTTTCACACAATACATCAGATAAGTATTCAACTTGTTTAACCTAAAATATTAAACTCCCAATTCTCTCACACACCTGAAGCACCCCTAGCATACAGGTCTGTCTCTTCCAGTGACACAAGCTCTTCTCCCACATTAAATCTCAAACCTTTCACACACCTGAAGCACCCCTAGCACACAGGTCCACTCTAAACACCAAATTCTCCACACACCTGCAGCACCCCTAGCACACAGGTCTGACTCCCTCAGTGACACAAGCTCTTCTCACACTCTAAATTCCTAATTCTCCACACACCTACAGCACCACTGTCATACAGGTCTGACTCCCTCCATGCCACAAGCTCTTCTCCCTGTCTTACAGACTTGTCTCCCCTAGCAACAGCATCACAGCTTGACCATCTGACCCACATGGACCAATCAGCTGCTGGCTTTCAAAATGTCAGCTAACTTTTTCAGTTGAGAATCTAGGCACATTCTCCATCTTGAAATACATTTGTCCCATTAAAGTATATGGGAAAAATGAATTTGTATACAAAATACACAGTAAATCACATTATATTTTAACAAAAATTGTACCACCATCCCAGTCACATTTTTCTGAATCCAGTCCATGTTTTCTTTTTTTTTAAAACCATTAATATACACCATTTTAACCTATTTTCACCCAAAAACCCCATAAAAGTTTTACCAAAAATTACCAAAATTTCCATATGTATAAAGTCACATGTGCGCTCTCAAACCCCGTTGTCGGAATTTCAAAAAACGCTTCCAGAGCAGCGCATGACGCTCCGCACTGGAAAAACCTAAAAAATCCCTTTAAAATTACTTTTAAAATTTTTAAAGTACACAACTTATCTAAACAGACCCCCCCCCCCCAGACCCCCCAACCATTAAAATAATAATTTTAAAAAATTTAGGGAAGGCCGAACAACAAAACACCTTAAAAAGCTAAAAATTAAATTAAATCAAAACAAGGCCATGGGACCTCTTACCTGACCCCTCTTACGTCCATCCTGGGGTCCTTTGAACTTTCCCGAGCCCCGACGCTCCTCCGACGCTCCTCCTCGTTTTCTTCGGGCCAAAAATCAAAATCGAGGCCCAGGCTCCATTTTGCGGCCTACCGGGAGCTCCAGGCCCTGATCGCGCATGCGTGCGCACCAGAAACAGCCGGTTTTTCCCTCTCCCCAGCTCCTGCTGAAATCGTGGTGGCGCGCCAATCACGCCAGCCGCGATTTCAGCTGCTCCCTCTGCCTCTTCAGCCCCAGGACTTGCTCCGGTCCCGAAATGGGACTCCAGAACCTCGGAGCAAGCCTGGGGAACACCAAAAACGCGGCCACCACTCTGGATGGGCCAAAAACAGCCCGAATTACAATCGGACCCTCCTGAGGGCCACAAAACAAATGGGCACAATCAAAACGGCCCCATATGCCCCAAAAGCCCAGACCCTAGAACAGCCCAGGTAAGCCCCTTAAAGGGGAACACACATTCCCAATTTAATGTTTTTTTTTAACCCTTTACAGTAGGTCATCTGAATATTTTTAACTACAAAAGAGAGTGAATTAAAATACACAGAGCTTGATTCATCCAAGTTTGGGGCTTAGAAAAATTGTCTACAGAATGTTATTGTAACTTAGGGGTTAAAATAATCTGAACTGGGCTCCTCCAGAGGGAAAAGAAAAAAGAGTTCTATAGTGACATCAAAGAGTTCTATAGTGACATCACTCTGGAACAACAGCTGAGCAAGCTGAGACCTGGTTGCCTTGGCGACAGCTTGCTGGTCAGTTGAAAGTTGAGCAGAAACAGATGAAGAGAGTATATGTATTGTTGAGTGTGAGTGTGGCCAGAAGGAGTTGAGCTGTGGTTAAGAGTGGATGTGTGTGGTTGGAGCTGGTAAGGGTTGATTAGGAAAAGGGAATTTTACTCAGTAATTGAATTTAGGAAGTGAGTGGGAGGGATAAGGGAGAGACAGGAGAGGAAGCTTGGCGCTGTAAGAGAAAGGTTGTGTTTTTGCAAGCTCTGCGCATGAGAGTGTGGGTATGGTATTAAAGGTATTTTGAAAGGTGTTGGGGTGACAGAGAATAAATGAGAACTAATTCAGGAGTGGTTTGAAAGTGGGTTTGACTGGGAGTTGTTGTTGTGAGTGAATGGTAAGAGAAATAAGGAAGGGTGCTTGGGGTGAGAGTGAAATAGAGGGATAGAGGAATAGAATGTTGAATGAGAGACTGGATCTGACTGAATTGATTGTGAGTTCAGTGCAGAAGCTCCCTCTAGTTCATTTAGAATAGGGATTGCTCAGTGAGAAGTAGGTGGGAAAGATAGAAGCTTTCTAATTAATTTTATTTAAGTTAGCTATCTGGCCCCAGTTAATCTAACGTCCCTAAAATCCCTAAATCAGGAATCCTGGAAACAAGAGGAAAGGAAGTCAGGGTTTTGTTTCCCTTTTGGTTCAATTATTAGCGAGGTTTAGGAAGAAGAGAAGTGCTGGAAGAAAGAGACGGTGGAGACCCTGAACCAGCAACTAAGGGCCCCCACGCAAGAAAGACAAGTGTTAAAAACCCGCTTCAACAGGAACGTTGGACGGAGCTAAGTGATTCCTCTTGGGTAGCAAATTGATAGAGCTTGAAACTCAAAGTGAATAGAGGAAAAGGGGAAAACAGAAGAAAAAGAAGTATACTTACCTGAGAATTTGGTCTGGGTTTTGAGACTCCTGGAAAAATACATTGGTTTTTTTTTTAATTTTAGAATGGTTACAAAGTGATGTGAGTTGCTACTTTCATGTTTAAAAAAATAAGTTTAAGTTTTCAACATTAAAATCTTTATTATTCAACTGAACAGTGATCTGGTGTGTCTCTTCCAAAGTCAGGGAAAATCCCTACATTTAGATTCTTTTCCTCCCGTGCTCTTTCAGAGCTCAGGACGAGGTTAGTGTATTTGTTCTCCCTCCACTTCTGGGTGCTGGGTTCTGGAGCCACGACTACATACAATAGGCGTAATAGAACCCAGAGCTTTACATACTTCTCAACCAGAAGTGAGGGGGAGTAACATTATTCACTGACTTTCATAATAAATGCTTATATATATATATGTAAAACATAAGCATTTATTATGAATGTGAGTGAATAACATATATATATATATATATACACATATATATATATATATATACACAAACACACACACACACACACACAGAGTAACCTGTCATTAAAAATATCTGTAGTACCTGAAGATAGGAGGGTGGCCAACGTGATGCCAATTTTTTAAAAGTGTTCTAGGTGTGATCCGGTAAATTACAGACTGGTAAGCCTGACATCGATGCCGGACAAAATAGTGGAACTATTATAAACTATAAAATTACAGAACACGTAGACAAACATGGTTTAATGGGACAGAATCAGCATGGGTTCAGCCGAGGGAAGTCTTGCCTCACCAATTTGCTTTATTTCTTTGAAGGTGTAAATAAACATTAGGATAAAGGTGAGCCAGTTCATGTAGTGTATCTAGATTTTCAGAAAGCTTTTGATAAAGTTCCCTGAGAGACCCCTGAGAAAATTTAAGAGTCTTGGGATAGGAGGCAGTGTTCTGGTGTGGATTTGGAATTGGTTATTGGACAGAAACAGAGGGTAGGGTTAAATTGTCATTTCTCTCAATGGAGAAGGGTGAACAGTGAAGCCCTACTGTGGGATCTGTATTGGGACCGGTGCGATTTAATATATTTATAAATGATATGGAAATTAAAATGACAAGTGAGGATTACATTTGCAGGTGATAGCTATTTAAAGTTGTTAAAACACGTGTGGACTGTGAAATATTGCAGAAAGACCTTAGGAAATTGGAAGACTGGGCATCCAAATGACTGATGAAATTTAATATGGACAAATGCAAGGTGATGCACATTGGAAAGAATAATCTGAATCATAGTTACCTGATGCTAGGGTCCACCATGGGGGTCAGCTCTCAAGAAAAAGATCTAGATGTCATTGTAGATAATACACTGAAATCTTCTCAGTGTGCAATGGCAGCCAGAAAAGCAAACAGGATGCTTGGAATTATTAGGACAGGGATGGTGAATAAGACTGAAAATACTATAATGCCTTTGTATCGCTCCATGGTCCGACCGCACCTTGAGTATTGTGTTCAGTTCTGGTCACCATATCGCCAAAAAGAAAAAGCAGAATTAGATAAGGTTCAAAGAAGAGCATCCAAAATGGAAAGGCTAAAGAAGTTAGGGCTCTTCATCTTGGAAAAGAGACGGATGAGGGGAGATGTGATTGAGGTCTACAAAGTCCTGAGTGGTGTAGAACGAGTAGAAGTAACTCGAGGAAGTTACATGGAAATACTTTTAAAATAAATAGGAGGAAATATATTTTTACTCAACGAATAGTTAAGCTCTGGAACTCTTTGCCAGAGGATGTAGTAACAGCAGTTGGCATATCTGGATTTAAAGAAGGTTTGGACAAATTCCCGGAGGAAAAGTCCATTGTGTGCTATTGAGACAGGCATGTCAAAGCAACTGCTTGCCCTGGGATTTGTAGTATAGAGAGTTGCCATGACTTGGGTTTCTGTCAGGTACTTGTGACTTGGCTTGGCCACTGCTTGGAAAACAGGATACTGGGCTAGATGGACCATTGGTCTGAGTCTGACCCAGTACGTCTACTCTTATATTCTTTTCTTGTGTATGTTCTTCTGCGCTATTCTGGTGGTATTTTTATGGTGCTATTCAGCACAGCGCCAGAGTTTTGAGCATTGGGGCCCCAGTGTTCACTGCAAGTTACATAATTAATTTTTTTTTGTTACATTTGTACCCCACGCTTTCCCACTCATGGCAGGCTCAATGCGGCTTACATATTGTATACAGGTACTTATTTGTACCAGGGGCAATGGAGGGTTAAGTGACTTGCCCAGAGTCACAAGGAGCTGCCTGTGCCTGAAGTGGGAATCGAACTCAGTTCCTCAGGACCAAAGTCCACCACCTTAACCACTAGGCCACTCCTCCACTTCAATGTACATACTAATGAGCTGTTTACATGTATTTGCATGTTTTGCATCTCATCACTACATAACCCATGGTGACTTGAATATTGCCACATTAGTGCAAGACAAAATGTGTTAGTACCTTTTAAATTATGTAAAGGGGCAAATAAGGCAACTTAAAGCCCCAACGAAGCTTGATAACTTCTCTCCAATTCTTTAAACATTTACTAGTCTTAGATTCTAAATTTTAACCTGATAATTTATTGGTTTTCTTCCATCTACTTGTATTTTTGCAGCCAATATATTATTCCTGTTCTACTTTCTATCTCTACTAAACCATATATAAAGTATTATAAATTAGACTAACGGCCTGAATATAAATGCATACTTTTAGAATGAAATATAGATCAAAGCTGATATTTTTCAGGAGCTTTTATACAAAAGGAAAAACGGAGAGAGGGAGAGAGAGAGAGAACAAAAGAAAGAAAGAAAAGAATGGAAATATGTTTAGTATATATTTTTGAGATAGGAAAAAATATGAACATTGTAATTATCTGTCAATAGTTTATTATACTATGCTATACACATCTTAGTCATAAATGAGCTTTTATTAAAACAATTGTCTAAATGATGACAAATTACCCTTGTTATTCGGAGAAATGCCTGGGATTTGAACAAGGAAATTCAAAGCATTGATTTAGCTGGCATAGGGACAGAACTAGTGAACTTCAAAAACTCCCCTCTCCCCCTACCTCTGAAAAGTTTACGTTTTCTAAATAGGTTGCCACTCATTGAGGTCTAGTTTGTTTTCAAACTTTGTCTGACCTGAATAGATACAGTTTTGGAGTCTGAGCCTTGACCTGACCAGGGTATCTAATCAGAATGATGGCAGCAGAGATTGAAATGAAAGGTGATAGATAAGGTTCGATAAGAGAACAAAATAAGTGCTTGATGATAAAGGGGGCCCCCAGCCTTGAGCAAATGATGCTGACAAGCAGCTCCATTGATTTTATTCCTGCCCTCCCTACAGAATCTGTGCCCACCAAGGGCAAGACTAGGATCCAAGAGATAAGGTGAGGTTCATAGAAAAGACCTAGGTGTGCAAAACGAACAAAAATATTGGATGGGAGCATTTGCTTGCCACACAAACCATTTTTTAAAAAATGTGATGGATAGATCAAACAAAGAGTACTTTGACAAATATTTAATTGAAGAATAGTTTTTTTTAACTATATTGTCCTTATAATCTTTTATATCATTCAGTCTCACATAAGCACATAAGCATCACCATACCGGGAAAAACCGAAATTCAATCAGGCCCACTCAGTATCCTGTTTCCAACAGTGGCCAATCCAGGTCACAAGCACCTGGCAAAATCCCAAAATAGTAAAACAGATTTTATGCTGCTTATCCTAGAAATAAGCAATGGATTTTCCCCAAGTCCATCAAACCCAGTATCCTGTTTCCAACAGTGGCCAATCCAGGTTGCAAGTCCCTAGCAAGATCCCAAAAGATTAAAAGAGATTTTATGCTGCTTATCCTATAAATAAGCAGTGGATTTTCCCAAGTCCATCTTAATAATGACTTACGGAATTTTATTTTAGGAACTTGTCCAAACCTTTTTTTGAAGCCCTGCTAAGCTAACTGCTCTTACTGTATTTTCTGGCAACACATTTCAGTGTTTAATTACAATCTAGGTTATTGAAATTTAAGGATCTAATTCAGTAAAGGCTCTTTTCTCATTCTGGTTCTATTGCTGTTTGTTTCAGTTTTTCTTTTGATTGCTTTTTCGGGAGGGGGTTGGAACTTAATGAAATAGACCATTAATAGGGGCTATTTTGAATGCCCTGTTTTCTTAGCAATTTAGTCAGGCATTTTTAGCACATGTATGTTGAAAATGTGTAGCTACTCACTGTGCTCTAATAAAATCACCTGATTATTTTGTTCCTACTGGATGGTCAAGTAGGAACAAAGCAATAAAAAGACTGAATATACATACATACTCAATTTTACCCAGCATCCTTAACACATACACAGGAATGCTTCTTCTCTACCCAGCTGCAACTAGCATGGAAAGGGAAGGAAAATTTTCAGACAGGCACATTAACCTAGTTGAATGGCTTTGAAAATTCCTCTTCACTTTTGGTGGATTTCTTATTTAAAAACATATGTAGATGCTTTTTTACTGAAGGGTTGCTGCACGGCAACCTGGAACTACCACCGGCCCAATGCGAGTGCCGGCAATAGTTCCACCCCAAGCACATGCCATTTTCAGCGCTAGCGGAAACACTGAAAACATATTTCTGCTGGGGATTACTCGGCGGTAATCGGGCAGAGCCACATGCTGCCCGGTTAGCATGAGAACCCTTAATGCCACCTCAATGGGTGGCAGTAAGTGCTCCCTCCCCCCTGACATGGCTTCATAGCACGTTCAAACTTACCGCATTGCCATTTCATTTTTGGTTATTTTCACCCACTATGGTAAAAGGGGTCCTGGCATGCAGCCAAAAACAGCTGTCACCACTAGTGCAGACCCTTTTTACCACAGCTTAATAAGAGGGTCCCGTAGAGAAAGAGATATATATAGATACACATACATACATGCATCCATATTTATTTATCTGGGATTGTGTCATATGCATATTTGACTTGCTTGATACATGTCTTTGCATAATTTATCCACAAATTCTTCCATGCCTCATACCTTACAATCAATGATTAAAGAGGAAATATAATCTAGGCAATTTCCATTTAATAAAAATTAGAAGTTGACTGGTGCTGCAGGATCTCTTGCCCTGAACACTTTACATGTATGTGTGGTAAGGATCCAAAAAGCAGCCATTGGGATTTCAAAATGAAACTTCTATACTTTTGTTGCCCTGCCCTGGCTTGTCCTAAGCACTGCCTCTTTTCACCATGGGGAAAAACATTTATCCTTGGTGGAGCAGAAGTGATTTTCCTCATGAGGGTGGGGATGGGGGATTTCAAAGGATAGATGAAAGGGAAATGAGACTTGATATATCATATTTCTGCAGTTTGCATAGTATTTACAGGTACTTATTTGTGCCAGGGCAATGGAGGAGTAAGTGACTTAATTAGAGTCACAAGGAGCTGCGGTGGGAATCAACCCAGTTCCCCAGGAACAAATTCCACTGCAATAGCCACTAGGATACAAGAATCCTTTTAAAAGATATCTTGATTATTGTGACATCATTGTTTCTGGTCTCCCTAAGGTTTTACTCAAACGGCTCCTGTTTGTCCAGAATACCTCCATCTGGTTGTTCACCCTTGCACACCATTCTGCTCAAGTTGGGTGGTTGCAGTACATGCAGTGGGTGCAGTACATGTGTTATTACTAAGCAATATGCTGAGTTTGTCAATCCAGCAGGTGAGAAGACCTACAAGATTAGATCTAAGACAGATTGCAAGTCAGCTTTTGTTGATATGATTTTGTTTTACAGGCAGAACACATACTCATTCCCTTGAAAAAGCATCAGCGAAACGAGATCCCGTTGAGTCTGAAGAATTAAGATATGTTGTTTTCATTTGAGCATCACTGAGCACATTTTCAATATCACATTTTGAAAATTTATGAAATTCAAGGAAACTTATAAACAGTTGGAGGTTTTGGCTAACGATAATTTACAGGTATTAGCACCACTGGCCTTTTTTCCTCCATTATTGATCATGAGAGATGTAAGGATACTGTTTATTTGATTACAACAATATATATTTTCCACTATTTATTTTAAGATTGTTCTCTTTTTTTCCTGGAAAGTTCAGTTAGGTTTTGAAGTTAACCTATTATATAGAGACAAAAACCTTATGTGGGATTCTGATCAAATAGCAATATTGCTAACATAGAGGGTCTTTTACTAAACCTTAGCTCAAGGGCTCCCTTTCACGGGGACATCCTGCGAGGACGTCCTCAGAAAAACTTGGGCATCCCTTTTGATTATGCCCCTCCACATCTCATTAATCCATGCTTTTGAATATGCTCTGTAATTTTGTTCTTTATAATAGTCTCTACCATTTTGCCCAGCACCGACATCAGACTCACCAGTCTATAATTTCCCGGATCTCCTCTGGAACCTTTTTAAAAAATCGGCATTACATTGGCCACCCTCCAATCTTCTGGTACCATGCTCGATTTTAAGGATAAATTACATATTACTAACAATAGCTCCGCAAGCTCATTTTTCAGTTCTATCAGTACTCTGGGATGAATACCATCCGGTCCAGGAGATTTGCTACTCTTCAGTTTGTAGAACTGCCCCATTACATCCTCCAGATTTTCAGAGAATTCATTAAGTTTCTCCGACTCATCAGCTTCAAATACCATTTCTGGCACCAGTATCCCACCCAGACTGAAGCAAAGAATTCATTTAATCTCTCTGCTATGGCTATGTCTTCCCTGATCGACCCATTTACTCCTCAGTCATCTAGCGGTCCAACCGATTCTTTTGCCAGCTTCCTGCTTTTAATATACCTAAAAAAAATTTACTATGTGTTTTTGCCTCCAACACAATCTTTTTTTCGAAGTCCCTCTTAGCCTTCCTTATCAGCGCTTTGCATTTGACTTGACATTCCTTATGCTGTTTCTTATTATTTTCAGTCGGTTCCTTCTTCCATTTTCTGAAGGATTTTCTTTTAGCTCTAATAGCTTCCTTCACCTCACTTTTTAACCACGCCGGTTGTGTTTGGTCTTCCATCCTCCTTTTTTAATATGCGGAATATATTTGGCCTGGGCTTCCAGGATGGTGTTTTTGAACAGCATCCACACCTGATGTAAATTTTTGACCCTCGCAGCCGCTCCTCTAAGTTTTTTTTCACCATTCTTCTCATTTTATCATAGTCTCCTTTTTTAAAGTTAAATGCTAAGATATTTATTTATTTATTTATTTGGATTTTTCTTCACACCTTTTTCAGTAGTAGCTCAAAGTGAGTTACATTCAGGTACACTGGATATTTCTCTGTCCCAGGAGGGCTCACAATCTAAGCTTGTACCTGAGGCAATGGAGGATTGAATTCCTTGCGTGTGTTTACTCAAAAGCCAATATCAAATCTGATCATATTATGATCACTGTTATCAAGCGGCCCCAGCACCATTACCTCCTGCACCAGATCATGCGCTCCACTAAGGACTAGGGGCCAGATACACTAAACTTAACGAGCCAGCAATGTGGTTTTTAAACCAGTTCTATCCAGTCTAGCGAGCAAGTAATAAAACAAGACATGCACAAAATTGTTCTCCAAGCCATTTTCCTGTCACGGTAGCAGCTAATGAAAACGGAATGCAAATGATCTACAGGTTATTATAATAAGCTAATTAGTATTATAATGCCCATGCAAGGCAGATGCACAGCCGTTTTCTGACCCCATGCACCATGAGAAACCTAACGGGAGGTCTGCACCTCTCGTTGGGGCTGCGTGGGACCCATGTAGAGGAAAACACCCATTGCAAAAATCTGAAGAAAAAAACGTCCAAGTGCTCGTCAGGGATGTCCTTTCTTTTTGAGTGAAGGACGTGTATGAAGCCATCTTTGGCATGCGCAGAGCAGCCAGCATAACGCTTGGCTGCTCTGCGAAAGCTCAGCTGGCCAACTGGCTTCCCCTCCTTAGGAAGGAAATTACGTGCAAATGAACTAACAGCGAGCAGCTCATTTGCATGCGATTTCCTTCATGCATGCCCGTTTTTTACCGATTCGCTAAGGGATCGGTAAGGGAAGGGCTCTTTCCGTGGAGTTAGTGCATCTGGCTCTAGGTCTAGAATTTTTCCTTCTCTCGTCGGCTCCTGTACCAGCTGCTCCATAAAGCTGTCCTTGATTTCATCAAGGAATTTTACCTCCCTAGCGTGCCCCGATGTTACATTTACCCAGTCAATATCGGGGTAATTGAAATCACCCATTATTATTGTATTGCCCAGTTTGTTTGTGTCCCTAATTTCCTTTAACATTTCTGCATCCGTCTGTTCATCCTGGCCAGACGGATGGTAGTACACTCCTATCACTATCCTTTTCCACTTTGCACATGGAATTTCAATCCATAGTGATTCCAAGAAGTGTTTTGTTTCCTGCAGAATTTTCAATCTATTTGATTCAAGGCTTTCGTTAATATACAATGCTACCCCTCCACTAATTCGATCCACCCTATCACTACGATATAATTTGTACCCCAGTATGACAGTGTCCCACTGGTTATCCTCCTTCCACCAGGTCTCAGAGATGCCTATTATATCTAATTTTTCATTTACTGCAATATATTCTAACTCTCCCATTTTATTTCTTAGGCTCCTGGCATTCGCATATAGACATTTCAAACTATGTTTGTTGCTCCTATTTACATCATGCTTAGTACATGACAGTATTAATTTGCAATCTTTTGTCTGATTTTTATTTTTATTTAAGGACACCTGATCTACTACGGTCTCTTTTGCAACCTCACTATCAGGATACCCTATCTTCCCTGTTTTAATGATATCTTTGAAAGATACCTTATCCCGAACCATGCATTTTTGAGCGACTGTTGGCCTTCCCCCCATTTCTAGTTTTAAAGCTGTTCTCTCTCCTTTTTAAATGCCGATGCCAGCAGCCTGGTCCCACCCTGGTTAAGGTGGAGCCCATCCTTTCAGAATAGGCTCCCCCTTCCCCAGAATGTTGCCCAGTTTCTAGCAAATCTAAAACCCTCCTCCCTGCACCATCGTCTCATCCACACATTGAGACTCTGGAGCTCTGCCTGTGTCTTGGGCCCTGCGCGTGGAACGGGTAGCATTTCAGAAAATGCTACCCTAGATGATCTAGATTTGAGCTTTCTACCTAAGAGCCTAAATTTGGCTTCCAGAACCTCTCTCCCACATTTTCCTATGTAATTGGTACCCACATGTACCAAGACAGCCGACTCCTCCCCCGCACTATCTAAAATCCTATCTAGGTGATGCATGAGGTCCACCACCTTCGCACCAGGCAGGCAAGTCACCAGGCGATCCTCACATCCTCCAGTCACCCAGCTATCTATATGCCTAATGATTGAATCACCAACTACAACAGCTGTCCTAACCCTTCCTTCCTGGGCAGCACTTGGAAACATATCCTCGGTGCGAGAGGATAGTACATCCCCTGGACAGGTCCTAGCTACAGGAGTACTTCCTACGTCACCAGGGTGATGCTCTCCTTCTAGGAGACCTCCCTCCACCAAGGTAGCACAGGGCTAGACTGGAGGTGGGACTTCTCTACAACATCCCTGTAGGTCTCCTCTATGTACCTCTCTGTCTCCCTCAACTCCACCAAGTCTGCTACTCTAGCCTCAAGAGAACTGACACAAAAGCAGTATATGTCAACTATCCAAGACTATTTATATTCTAATAACACATCCCAGATCCAAATACCTTTCAGACCATCAGTCATTCTCTTCTTATGTTGCTTTCTCAAAGATGGCTGTGGCATTTTTTCTTAAACTAATATAGCCACTCCTCACAATCTTCCAGCCAATCACCAAGCTCAGTCAGACCAACGTCATCCATTCTACTTCCTTATTCATTCCCAATGGTATTTCTGATTCCAGCTTATAAATCAATACTGCTCCTTAAAATTCAAAAGCTGCTCTATATTACCATCTTCACACCTACCCTAAACAGAGTCAATAATCCTCCAATAGATAGCAGATCCTTGATTACATTCTAACTAGAGTTCTACTAAAGGTGCTTGCAAATTACCAGTTGTTGTTCTTGACATGTTTGTTCAACTGCAGTCGCACTATGTGCATACCCCCCACCCCCCCCCCCCCCCCCCGATA
The DNA here is from genome assembly GCF_901765095.1 of Microcaecilia unicolor. Lineage (NCBI taxonomy): Eukaryota > Metazoa > Chordata > Amphibia > Gymnophiona > Siphonopidae > Microcaecilia > Microcaecilia unicolor. The sequence goes on along the minus strand of NC_044031.1, from coordinate 52,312,484 downwards.
TTCAAAAGCATTTAACCAGCCAGGAACAGCACCTGGCTGGTTAAATGGTACATTACTGGCTATCAGTGTGGGATAGCTGGCTATCTCCTACCACCGGTTAGCGGGTAGCTGGTTATAATCGACCAAAATGACCAGCTTTCCTCCGATTTTCAGCCCCATTTTAGTGGCTATATTTGGCAACATGATATCTTTGGCTGGTTAGAAGATACCTGGCTAAGTCTGAATATCAACATAGCCGTTTTTTTTTCTAAATAAACCAGATATTCAATGACAGTCACTGGAAATGCCCCAGTATTGAATATCCAGGTTTAGCGGTGACTGCCGGAGTTAGCCCGACTAGCCCCCACAGTCTGAATATTGGCCCCACTGAGTCTAACATATGCAAGATTGGAAGTACCTACAATAATATAACCACTGCAGATGAAGAACAGGTCTTGGGTTCCTGGAACAGGTTTTGTATCCGGTACACAGATCCCTCCATGTAGAGCCACAAACACACATCACACAGAAATAAATGTGGAAGAATATTCTAATGGTTAAAGCAGCAATTTAAGAACCAGAACAGAGGTCATGAGGTTCCTGTGTCAAGTCTCAGTGCAGCTTTTTATAATTGTTTCTTTTTATTTGTTTTTAAAATTGTAATCAGAAAAAATGCCTACTGTGATGTCTTTTATCTCAATTCAGTGGATAACTGCTCGATCAGAGCACCTAGAAGTGACAAATACCAGGTCTAAATACAAATGTCCATCTTTCTAGATTTGGACATCCCTTCCCTTTCTGTGATCAAACATTCATAATTTGGACTCTCCCTAGACTTGCCTAAAACACACCCAGACCATTCTCCCTTTCGATATGGACCCACTGCAATGTTAGACATCCATAGCCTGCCTTGGGATTTCGACATCCATGCAATATGGATGTCTAAAAGACAGTTTTCAGACATCCAAAACAAGAATAGATCTTCTAAAATAACCACCATAATTGAATGTGAATTGTTAAAACAAGGTAATGCTGAAGGGGCAACTAGAGCTTTGATATTTGCTCCCTGTGTGTAGGCTACAGTTAGTTTTTATTCTTAAAACGTTCATGGTCCTACATAATATGCCTGTACATAACCAGAATCTTTCTAATGTTGCTGGCTAACCCTGAGAAGTGTACGCATCCCATGCTCCACCTACATATACAGTATACCCCCCCCCCCCCCCCCCCCCCCGACAGTTTCAAACTAAAGCCTGGTGCACTCTAAATGCTAAGAAGCCTATTTTATATCTATGGACATTATAGCATGAGATGAGCACTAATTCCATTATTGCATGCCAAGCTTTAGTAAAAGGGTTCCTAAGTGATTTAGAAACACTGTTTATAGAACAGCACCTATCACTTACACACATACCCCTCATTCTATAAAAGTCGCCAAAAATTGTGCAAATTTAGGTACGCCCCTGATTTGCATGTACAATTTAATAGAATAATGAGCCAATTAGTGCCAATAATTGGCGTTTTAATAAGCAATTATTGGCATTAATTTGATTTAATTGGAATCCATGCCTAAAATTTACATGTGGTCTGAAAAATGGGGTGCAAAAATTGGGAGGTCATGGGCTTTTTGGAGCGAATCAGGGGCGCGGTTTTGAGTTATGAGCGTAATTTATATTCTCCGAGGACAAGCAGGCTGCTTGTTCTCACTGATGGGTGACGTCCACGGCAGCCCCTCCAATCGGAAACTTCACTAGCAAAGTCCTTTGCTAGCCCTCGCGCGCCCGCGCGCACCGCGCATGCGCGGCCGTCTTCCCGCCCGAAACCGGCTCGAGCCGGCCAGTCTTCTTTTGTCCGCACTCGGTACGGTCGTGTTTTCGCCGTGTCGAGCCCCGGAAAGTCGACCTCGCGCGTCCAATTTGTTTTGAACGTGTTTTTTTCCTTCGGGAAAGCTTTGTCCTAGTCGGGAAGTGCTCCGGAAACCCCCCGCCGGGTTTCGTGTAAATCCTCCCCGTACTTCCAGCTTTTTTGCCCCGGTAAGTTTTCTTTCGTCGTCGGGGTAGGCCTCTTTTCGGCCTCGGTCGAGATTTTTCTCCCTCTAAATTTGGTGCTTCAAATTTCGCCATTTCGGCTTTTGATTTCGCCGGCGTGATTTTTCCGCCCATGACATCGAAGCCTTCCAGCGGCTTCAAGAAGTGCACCCAGTGCGCCCGGGTTATCTCGCTCACTGATCGACACTCGTCGTGTCTTCAGTGTCTGGGGGCCGAGCACCGCCCTCAGAACTGCAGTCTGTGTTCCCTGCTTCAAAGGCGGACTCAGGTAGCGAGACTAGCCCAGTGGAACGTGTTGTTCTCGGGCTCTTCGTCGGCATCGGCACCGGGATCTTCGAGTGCATCGACGTCGTCAGCGTCCAGACCATCTTCCTCGGCCGCCCCTGCATCGAGTGCATCGAGGCATCGGGCCTCTGCATCGGCGCCGAGACATCGGATAGCTGCATCGACGTCGGTGGTACCAGGACCTCGTCTGCTGATGTCGTCGGACGGTGGTGCATCGGGTGGAGTGCAGGTGAGGGCTGTCCATTCCCCTGCTGGTGGCGGTGAGCCCTCGGGTGGGTCTCCGCCTACCCTGAGGGCTCCTGCGGTACAGCCCCCCCGAGATCGACCTTCTTCAGTCTCGGCCCCGAGGAAGCGACGGATGGATTCGACGTCCTCCTCGTCGGTGCCGGGGAGCTCCGGTGACATGCTTCGGAAGAAATCGAAGAAGCATCGACACCGGTCTCCTCCCCGTGTCGGCACCGAGAGCTCTGGGTCGCCGAGGGATTCGGCACCCAGCAGGCATCGGCACCGAGAGGACCGCTCACCCTCTGTTCAGGAGGTGTCGATGCGCTCCGCTCTGGACAGCCCGGAACAGCCTCCACGCCCGGAACAGGTACTGACGTCGACGCCTGCATCGACCTCTCAGCCTTTCTCTGCAGCCGCTCTAAACGAGAGCCTCCGGGCCGTTCTCCCAGAGATTCTGGGAGAGCTGTTGCGCCCTACCCCTCCGGTACCGGCGGTGCTTGCGCCACCGGTACCGTCGAGCGTGGCGCCGGCTGGCCCATCGCCCAGGTTGAGGTCCCCGACGTCGGTACCGCGTGCGGTACCGACCGCGGCCACCTCCCAGGAAGGCTCCCCGACTACGTCGGCGGAGGGAGCTTCGCCGATGCGGGCGAGGGAGTCTACCTCTCGACGCCCCCATCGTGGACGGGGTTCCACGGAGTCGAGCAGGGCGAGGTTGCAGACACAGGTCCGTGAACTTGTGTCTGACACCGAGGGTGAGGCCTCGTGGGAGGAAGAGGAAGATCCCAGATATTTCTCTGACGAGGAGTCTGAGGGTCTTCCGTCTGATCCCACTCCCTCTCCTGAGAGACAGCTTTCTCCTCCCGAGAGTCTGTCTTTTGCCTCCTTTGTCCGGGAGATGTCTACGGCCATCCCCTTCCCGGTGGTTGTGGAGGACGAGCCCAGGGCTGAAATGTTTGAGCTCCTGGACTATCCTTCTCCACCTAAGGAAGCGTCCACTGTTCCCTTGCACCATGTCCTGAAGAAGACATTGCTTGCGAACTGGACCAAGCCATTAACTAATCCCCACATTCCCAAGAAGATCGAGTCCCAGTACCGGATCCATGGGGACCCAGAGCTGATGCGCACTCAGTTGCCTCATGACTCTGGAGTTGTGGATTTGGCCCTAAAGAAGGCTAAGAGTTCTAGGGAACATGCTTCGGCGCCCCCGGGCAAGGACGCTAGAACCTTAGACTCCTTTGGGAGGAAGGCCTACCATTCCTCTATGCTCGTGTCCAAGATCCAGTCTTACCAGCTCTACACGAGCATACACATGCGGAATAATGTGCGGCAGTTGGCGGGCTTGGTTGATGCTCTTCCCCCTGAGCAAGCCAAGCCTTTTCAGGAGGTGGTCAGGCAGCTGAAGGCGTGCAGAAAATTCCTGGCCAGAGGAGTTTATGACACTTTTGATGTTGCGTCCAGGGCCGCTGCTCAAGGTGTGGTGATGCGCAGGCTCTCATGGCTGCGTGCCGCCGACCTGGAGAATAGAATCCAGCAGCGGATTACGGACTTGCCTTGCCGTGCGGATAACATTTTTGGCGAAAAAGTCGAGCAGGTGGTAGAGTCTCTCCACCAGCGGGACACCGCATTCGACAAGTTCGCCCGCCGGCAGCCTTCAGCTTCTACCTCTACAGGTAGACGATTTTTCGGGGGAAGGAAGACTGTTCCCTATACTTCTGGCAAGCGTAGGTACAATCCTCCTTCCCGACAGCCTGCGGCCCAGGCTAAGCCCCAGCGCGCTCGCTCTCGTCAGCAGCGTGCGAATCAGCAAGGCCCCGCGGCTCCCCAGCAAAAGCAAGGGGCGAGCTTTTGACTGGCTCCAGCAGAGCATAGCCGACATCCAAGTGTCAGTGCCGGGCGACCTGCCTGTCGGAGGGAGGTTGAAAGCTTTTCACCAAAGGTGGCCTCTCATAACCTCCGATCAGTGGGTTCTCCAAATAGTCCGGCAAGGATACACCCTCAATTTGGCCTCTCAACCTCCAAATTGTCCACCGGGAGCTCAGTCCTACAGCTTCCAGCACAAGCAGGTACTTGCAGAGGAACTCTCCGCCCTTCTCAGCGCCAATGCGGTCGAGCCCGTGCCATCCGGGCAAGAAGGGCTGGGGTTCTATTCCAGGTACTTCCTTGTGGAAAAGAAAACAGGGGGGATGCGTCCCATCCTAGACCTAAGGGCCCTGAACAAATATCTCGTAAAAGAAAAGTTCAGGATGCTTTCCCTGGGCACCCTTCTCCCCATGATTCAGCAAAACGATTGGCTATGCTCTCTGGACTTGAAGGATGCCTACACACACATCCCGATACTGCCAGCTCACAGACAGTATCTGCGATTTCAGCTGGGCGCACGCCACTTCCAGTACTGTGTGCTACCCTTTGGGCTCGCCTCTGCGCCCAGGGTGTTCACAAAGTGCCTAGCTGTGGTAGCAGCGGCGCTTCGCAGGCTGGGAGTGCACGTGTTCCCATATCTCGACGATTGGCTGGTGAAGAACACATCCGAGGCAGGAGCCCTGCAGTCCATGCAGATGACTATTCGCCTCCTGGAGCTACTGGGGTTTGTGATAAATTACCCAAAGTCCCATCTTCTCCCAGTGCAGAAACTCGAATTCATCGGAGCCCTGCTGGATTCTCGGACGGCTCGCGCCTATCTCCCAGAGGCGAGGGCCAACAACTTGTTGTCCCTCGTCTCGCGGGTGCGAGCGTCCCAGCAGATCACAGCTCGGCAGATGTTGAGATTGCTGGGCCACATGGCTTCCACAGTTCATGTGACTCCCATGGCCCGCCTTCACATGAGATCTGCTCAATGGACCCTAGCCTCCCAGTGGTATCAGGCCGCCGGGGGTCTAGAGGACGTGATCCACCTGTCCACGAGTTTTCTCGAATCCCTGTATTGGTGGACGATTTGCTCCAATTTGACTCTGGGACGTCCCTTCCAAATTCCTCAGCCTCAAAAAGTGCTGACCACGGATGCGTCTCTCCTGGGATGGGGAGCTCATGTCGATGGGCTTCACACCCAAGGAAGGTGGTCCCTCCAAGAAAGCGATCTACAGATCAATCTTCTGGAGTTGCGAGCGATCTGGAACGCTCTGAAGGCTTTCAGAGATCGGCTGTCCCATCAAATTATCCAAATTCAGACAGACAATCAGGTTGCCATGTACTATGTCAACAAGCAGGGGGGCACCGGATCTCGCCCCCTGTGTCAGGAAGCCGTCAGCATGTGGCTCTGGGCTCGCCGTCAAGGCATGGTGCTCCAAGCCACATATCTGGCAGGCGTAAACAACAGTCTGGCCGACAGGTTGAGCAGGATTATGCAACCTCACGAGTGGTCGCTCAATTCCCGTGTGGTGCGACAGATCTTCCAGGCGTGGGGCACCCCCCTGGTGGATCTCTTCGCATCTCAAGTGAACCACAAGGTCCCTCAGTTCTGTTCCAGGCTTCAGGCCCACGGCAGACTGGCGTCGGATGCCTTCCTCCTGGATTGGGGGGAAGGTCTGCTGTATGCTTATCCTCCCATTCCTCTGGTGGGGAAGACTTTGTTGAAACTCAAGCAAGACCGAGGCACCATGATTCTGATTGCTCCCTTTTGGCCGCGTCAGATCTGGTTCCCTCTTCTTCTGGAGTTATCCTCCGAAGAACCGTGGAGATTGGAGTGTTTTCCGACCCTCATCACGCAGGACGAAGGGGCTCTTCTGCATCCCAACCTCCAGTCCCTGGCTCTCACGGCCTGGATGTTGAGGGCGTAGACTTTGCCTCTTTGGGTCTGCCAGAGGGTGTCTCCCGCATCTTGCTTGCTTCCAGGAAAGATTCCACCAAGAGAAGTTACTTCTTTCATTGGAGGAGGTTTGCCGTCTGGTGTGACAGCAAGGCCCTAGATCCTCGCTCTTGTCCTACACAGACCCTGCTTGAATACCTTCTCCACTTGTCTGAGTCTGGTCTGAAGACCAACTCCGTAAGGGTTCACCTTAGTGCAATCAGTGCATACCATTACCAAGTGGAAGGTAAGCCGATCTCAGGACAGCCTTTAGTTGTTCGCTTCATGAGAGGTTTGCTTTTGTCAAAGCCCCCTGTCAAGCCTCCTACAGTGTCATGGGATCTCAATGTCGTTCTCACCCAGCTGATGAAACCTCCTTTCGAGCCACTGTATTCCTGCCATCCGAAGTACTTGACCTGGAAGGTCATTTTCTTGGTGGCAGTTACCTCGGCTCGTAGAGTCAGTGAGCTTCAGGCCCTGGTAGCCCAGGCCCCTTACACCAAATTTCATCACAACAGAGTAGTCCTCCGCACTCACCCTAAGTTTCTGCCAAAGGTTGTGTCGGAGTTCCATCTGAACCAGTCAATTGTCTTGCCAACATTCTTTCCCCGTCCTCATTCCTGCCCTGCTGAACGTCAGCTGCACACATTGGACTGCAAGAGAGCATTGGCCTTCTATCTGGAGCGGACACAGCCCCACAGACAGTCCGCCCAATTGTTTGTTTCTTTTGATCCCAACAAGAGGGGAGTGGCTGTAGGGAAACGCACCATATCCAATTGGCTAGCAGATTGCATTTCCTTCACTTACGCCCAGGCTGGGCTGGCTCTTGAGGGTCATGTCACGGCTCATAATGTTAGAGCCATGGCAGCGTCGGTAGCCCACTTGAAGTCAGCCACCATGGAGGAAATTTGCAAAGCTGCGACGTGGTCATCTGTCCACACATTCACATCTCATTACTGTCTGCAGCAGGATACCCGACGTGACAGTCGGTTCGGGCAGTCAGTTCTTCAGAACCTGTTTGGGCTTTAGGATCCAACTCCACCCCCCGAGGGCCCTGTTTGTTCTGTTCCAGGCTACACTCTCAGTTAGTTGGTAAATTTTTTAGGTCAATCTCAGTTATGTCCTCGCCGTTGCGAGGCCCAATTGACCAATGTTGTTGTTTTGAGTGAGCCTGGGGGCTAGGGATACCCCATCAGTGAGAACAAGCAGCCTGCTTGTCCTCGGAGAAAGCGAATGCTACATACCTGTAGAAGGTATTCTCCGAGGACAGCAAGCTGATTGTTCTCACAAACCCGCCCGCCTCCCCTTTGGAGTTGTGTCTTCCCTTGAAGTGTATTGTCTTGCTACATACTGGACTGGCCGGCTCGAGCCGGTTTCGGGCGGGAAGACGGCCGCGCATGCGCGGTGCGCGCGGGCGCGCGAGGGCTAGCAAAGGACTTTGCTAGTGAAGTTTCCGATTGGAGGGGCTGCCGTGGACGTCACCCATCAGTGAGAACAATCAGCCTGCTGTCCTCGGAGAATACCTTCTACAGGTATGTAGCATTCGCTGAATATGGGTGTTCTGGTCATAAATAGGCATGGGCATTTGCACCATATTTTCGTTGGTGCAAATGATGGTTCCTAAATTTATGTGTGATCTTTCCGCTTATTCATTATTCTATAAACTATGCCGAACTTTAGGCACAACTTACCGCTTAAGCATTTTTTTCACATTGATTTTTTAAGTGCCATTTATATAATCTAGCCCATAACTGCCAATTATTGGCACCAATCATCTGTGTAAGTGCTATTTATTCTATAATATAGATATATTCTTGGCATCTATATTTAGATGCCAAGCTTATACAAGCTTATATTTAGATACCAGCTTATACAATTGCCTTTAATGTATGGGATCCTCCCTTCAATTTCGGGGACTTGGTAGAGGATGTTCATTTGTTATTTTTCTTATACAGTTGTTATTTAAATATGTTTTTTGTTCTTTTTCTTTATGGATAGCCTATTTTCCCACAAGTGTTGTTAACTTGCATGGAATTTAAAATGTCAGATAAATAAATATTTGGGGGGGGGGGGGGGGGTTTAACTCTCAGACTGAGAATGTTTCTGCCTGGTTCTGGTGTGACAGGAAATGTGGACCGGGATCCACTGATCTTCTGAAATGCTGTTCTATTTGCTTGGATCTGCTTTTGAATTTCCAAGAGTATGATGACCCTTTTTCTGCACGTAGGGCTTTTTTCTTTTAGAGTGCTCCATTGAAATAGGAACTTGCACAGTTTCTTCTCGAGAGTTCAACTATTATAAATGATGAACCTCTTATAACAAGGTCTGCACATCCTCACTGTTAGTGTATACAAGAATTGCCTAAACTCTGTTCTCAACATGAATGCTCAAATTAACAAGATCTGTTTTCCTAATGAAGATTCCCAGGACTTGGAAGTACCAAACCTTAGAGTTTTCTGATGAAGTAGACCATTAAAGCTTTATTGGAGGAACTAGGCTGTGCCAGAAATTGTTTCATTGGATGAAAAATGGAAACAGTGAGTGGTTCAAATTAAAAATCTGGGAGAGCAGGTGGATGACTTGGCAGAAATTCTACTTGAGGCAGATCCAGCTGTGAAAACACAAGCCCACCTCCCCTTTGGCAAATGTAGGTTTGCAGACCGTAGCTTCATTGATTGGCTCTGAAAATGAAATGGGACCAGCAGTAAATGAAGCAAGGAGAGATAGGGATTCTCTCTTTTCTTTTAACTAAGTTTTTCTTGCACAAATCAAGGTTTGTTTGTTGTTGTTTTTTCGGTCTCTATAAACCTACATGAAAATACACCCACAGTGTGAAGAAGCATTCTTATAGGTGGAGGACCAGCACAAACATGGTAAGCATGGTAAGCGTGGTAGGTGGGTACAGAAATTTGGAGATGCCAAAATCTGCCACAAACAGCTCTCTTAAACCTCTTTTCCACTGCCTTATCTACACAGCAGCTCATCAGTTTTGCTGTAAGCTGCATGCTACAGAAAGTTAACTATGGTGCAAGTCTCATGAGTGTTCTGCAGGATTAAGTTTTGCTCCCACTTTTAATTAATTAATTTATCTTCTCCCTGGTTACATGCATGCTATATCTGTGAAAAGTGGCTTTTACTTTGCAACACATCCAGCTTGTAGCAGCAGTTCTGTTGGCCCATGATCTAGTGATCTGACTTTACGTAACCTCTGGCTCAAAAGAAACTGGTTAAAACATAACCACCTAAATACATGAACAATTTGGACCACAGATGGCCTTCCAAATCCTGCTATCTCCCACTTTCCTGGTCCTTTCCTAATCTTTTTTTTTACATTTTTACCCTGTGCTTTCCCACTCATGGCAGGCTGAATGTGGCTTACATGGGGCAATGGAGGGTTAAGTGACTTGCCCAGAGTCACAAGGAGCTGCCTGTACCTGCAGTGGGAATCAAACCCAGTTCCCCAGGACCAAAGTCCACCACCCTAACCAAAAGGCCACTCCTCCACTCCATTCTTGGTTTTGTCATTGATTCTGAGCAACATTTCAACATTATTTTGATCCCAATGCCTTTCATACAATTGTTCATACACTTGATTTAAGACATTTTGATTATTGCAACTCCTATCCTATAATGGCTTAAGATCTTCCACCTCAAAATGTTTACAACTTGTTCAAAATACAAAGGCAACATTATTATTCCATGCCTGCAAATTTGGTCATGTTTTACCACTGTTAACCTGGAACTTACTGCAGGACACCTGGAGGCTCATTTTCAAAGCACTTAGCCTCCCAAAGTTCCATAGAAACCTACGGAACTTAGCCTCCCAAAGTGCTTTGAAAATATGCCTACTGGTACGCCATTTAAGCTGCCGTAAAAGGAACCCATAGAGTTTTTTAAGGACCGATAAATGACAATGTTTAAAGCCCATAAGAATGTTACAATTTATAGTGTGGGTTCTGTGTAGAAATCTCTAACACTCCAACTTGTTCTTTCTTTTCCCCAACCGGAGGTATACTGGTGTTCTAGAATATTTAGATAATTAGAACAAGAATAGCCATACTGGGTCAGACCAATCGTTCATCTAGCCTAATATCCTGTTTCCAACAGTGGGCAATTCAGGTCACAAGTATCCAGCAGAAACCCAGACAGTAGCAACATTCCATGCTGCCAATCCCAGGGCAAGCAATGGTTTCCCCATGTCTATCTCAATAGCAGACTATGAACATTTCCTTTATGAACTTGTCCAAACCTTTTTTAAACCCAGATACACTAACCATTATTACCACATCCTCTGACAAAGAGCTCCAGAGTCTAACAATTCATTGAGTGGAAAAATATTTCCTCCTATTTGTATTAAAAGTATTTCCATGTAACTTCATTGAGTGTCTCCTAGTCATTGTACTTTTTGAAAGAGTAAAAAATCGATTCACTTTTACCCGTTCTACACCAAGCAGGATTTTGTAGATTTCAATTATATCCTCCTTCAGCTGTCTCTTTACCAAATGAAGAGCCCTAACTGCTTTAGCCTTTCCTCTTATGGGAGGAGTTCAATCCCCTTTATCATTTTGGTCTCTTCTTTGAACCTTTTCTAATTCCGCTATATATTTTTTGAGATACAGCGACCAGAATTGAATGCAATACTCAAGGTTAAGTCACATCATAGAGCAACAGAGAGGCATTATGGTATTCTTGGTCTTATTTACCATCCCTTTCCTAATAATTCCTAGCATCCTGTTTGCTTTTTTGGTCGCCGCTGCACACTGGGCACAATATTTCAGCATATTGTCTACAATGACACCTAGATCTTTTTCTTAGGTGTTGACTCCTAAGGTAGGTAACTATGATTCGGATTATTCTTCCCAGTGTGAATTACTTTGCATTTATCCACATTAAATTTCACCTCACCTCCATTTGGATACCCAGTCTTCCAATTTCCTAAGGTCTTCCTGCAATTTTTCACAGTCCGCATGTGCCATCTGAAAATGTAATCACCTCACTCACTCTGATTTCCAGATCATTTATAGATATGTTAAATACTACTGGTCCCAGTACAGATCCCTGCAGAACTCCAGTATTCACCCTCCTCCATTAAGAAAAATGGCCACTGGGGTTGGTGGAGAGTCTGTACACTGTTACTGTGCATGCACCGGCGTTTTCCAGCCGGTTGAGAGGAGGTGAGGCTGATTCATCACAGGTTAGCCATGAGGAATTTATATGATATGGTGAAATAAAAAATATGGATGAGATAGATATGTTTATATTTAAAAAAAGGGGTGGCTAGGAGATGCTGTAACCACCCGTATTCAACTTTAAAAGAGTTAAAATATCGTTGAACACTGAAGTTCATATTATTTTAATTAGTTTTTGGTTTCATTTTTCCTAGTCTATTTGTTCCCCTGAGGATGCTTAGGGCGAAACATGTATGCATGTCGGGAACTGCCGATATGATGCGATAATAACATCAAGGACTATGAACACCTCGGAGAAAATAAGGAGTTTATAGTAATAGATCACAAAATTGGGGCACACCCTGAAAAAGCTGAGTTATCTTTCCAACCATTGAGATAAGTACCCCATAACGTGGTAGTGAAAATAACAGTTGAGAAAGTTAACTGTAGGCTAGAAGCATTTGGATAAGAACTGGATACAAGTAAACACCATGCGAGGCAGTAGGGTGCTATGATGTTTATAAGGGTAAAATCCTAAATCAAGGATGGCCAGCCGATGCAGTATGGGATACCTTGATACTGAGCACAATTAGCATAAAAGAAAAAAATTAGTTTTGTACATTTTCACAATTTATGTCTTGATTTAATAAATGTATGACTATATGTTTGGGAGTTTTGTAAATATTATTTAGTTAAAATTTAATGCCAAGAAGTATAGAGTGATGCACTTGGGGTGCGGAAACCCAAAAGAGAGATACTGGATAGGAGGGGAGAGATTAGTAAGCTCCACATCAGGAGAGAGACCTTGGGGTGTTGGTGTCAAAGGATCTGAAGGTGAAGAAACAATGTGACAAGGCAATGGCCGTGGCAAGAAGGATGCTTGCTGCGTAGAGAGGGGCATAACCAGCAGAAGAAAGGAGGTGTTGATGCCCCTCTTCAAGTCGTTGGTGAGGCCCCACTTGGAGTATTGTGTTCAGTTTTGGAAGCCATATCTTGCTAAAAATGCAAAAAGACTGGAAGCGGTGCAAATAAAAGCTACAAAAATGGTATGGGATTTGCGTTGCAAACCGTACGAGGAAAGACTTGCTGACCTGAACATGTATACCTTGGAGGAAAGGAGAAACAGGGGAGATATGATACAGACGTTCAGATATTTGAAAGGTATTAATCCGCAAATGAACCTTTTCCGGAGATGAGAAGGTGGTAAAACTAGAGGACATAAATTGAGGTTGAAGGGGGGTAGACTAAGGACTAATGTCAGGAAGTATTTTTTCATGGAGAGGGTGGTGGATATTGCACACAACCAGTTAAAACAGATACTGAGAAAGACTGCCTAAGAAGGCAGGGCTACACAACAGCCTAATAACAAACACTGCACACAAAGGGTTAAACAGGCTGGAGGGAAAACTGAACAAACAAAGCAGGATCGAGCTTACCATGGACAAGTCAACACCACAGCCAGGCAGGGAGAGACGAGGCAGAGGAGAGACCCCAGCTGCACTGCAGTGAAGTAATCAGGGACAAGATAGTAACAACCAGCACACAAAGAAATCACAGACAAAGAGAAGAGTAAATAAACTACAGAGAATACACTCTGTGCCACAAGCACAGACCAAGCAGAATGAGAGCTCACAGCTGCAAGAGATAATGCTAGAGCGTTCAATGTAGGGAGAGGTAAGTTTAAATAAGGTCTGACGTCTGCTGCCTCAGACATCAGCTCAATCTATGACAGGCCAATCAGAAGCGAGTCCCAGTCATTCCCCTGCCTGTCTCAGTAGAATCATAACAATGTGGAGTTGTGTGGGCTGGATAGTACTAGGAATTTGGTTTTGTCTCTGTTCAGTTTGAGTTTGAAAGTTGTTGCCCATTCTTCCATGAGGTCCAATCCTTTTTTTAAATTTTGTCCTATAGGTTTGTGATATTGTTTTGGAAAGATATGAAGATGGTGATGTCATCTGCATATACAAATAGATTGAAACCTATTAATTCCAGTTTTTTTCAGAGTGGCGCCATCATGACATTGAACAGTATTGGTGACATTGGCGATCCCTGTGGTACCCCGCACTCAGAGATCAATGAGACTGATATTTGATTGGACATCTTTACAATATAGGATCTGGTCTTTGGGAAGCCATTGAACCATGTTGCCACTGCACAGCTGATTCCTATGTTGTCGAGCAGTGTCATTAGTGTTCTGTGGTCTACTAGGTTGAATGCATTTGACATGTCTTTGACGGTATTTTCCTACCGACGGTGTTTCTTGGATTCACTGAGCATTTAGACTATGCTGACCTCTCCTGCAATCACAGTAAGACCAGCTGTTTTGTTAGATTTTATCAATTTAGTTGAAATGAATGAAACCATTGGGAGATTTCTGACCCCTGATGCAGGCATATTCAAGCCGTGTCGGGAAATATTTTGAATAAATGTCTTCCATTGTCCCATTCTTGAAGGTCCTTGTGTGCTTTTTTTGTTCTTGTTTTTGTGTACATTGGATCCCTCTTTTGTTTTCTGTCTTTCAGAATCCCAAATAGTAGCATCATTCCATGCTACCAATCCCAGGTCAAACAGTGGCTTCCCCCATGTCTGTCTCAATAGCAGATTATGGACTTTTCCACCTTGTTATAGAGCTGCCCTGCAAAACTTTGCCACACTTTAGTAAAACGACCCTTTTTTTATGCATGTATCCCTTTATTTAATTATGGATTTATTTAGTAAGGGGTCTTTTTACAAAGCTGCTGTAGAAAGTGGCCTTGGCATGGGGTCTTTCCCACATGCTAAGGCCAATCCATGGTTCAGCCTCAATTGCCAGAGATTCTACAATCCAAAGACTCAAAAATCCAAGGACTCAAAAAAAGGGAATCTTTTCAACCACTGACAGTTGAGGATGTAAGATCACTGCTGTTGAAATTCTCCTGAGCCAACTGCTCCCTGGATCAATGTCCAAAATACCTACTCAGATCCATCCCTATGGAAGCAGTAAACTAGTTACTCAATTATCTCAATGAGCTGCTAAAAACTGGCCCTCTTCCTCCTGATATGGGCTAAATTGTTCTTACTCCGCTGTTGAAGGGATCTGGGCTAGATGTAGCATCGCCTGCAAAATACTTTCCAGGGACAAGTATATCCATTTTTACTAAAGTATTAGAAACCTACATTAGCAAACAACTCTATATCTAGAAAAATGTTCCATATTACACTGGTCACAATTTGGCTTCAGATCTTCACATAGTATGGAAACATTGCTGCTAGTTTTAACTACATAAGTAAAACAACATCTATGCAAAGGCGACCAAGTAATTCTTCTCCAATTCGATATATCTGCACCATTTGATGTGGTTGACTACACATTGCTACTCAAACGACTGGATCAGATATGAATAACAGGGATTGTGATCAAATGGTTCAGTGAATTCCTTTCAAATCAAAGCTATTCTGTCAAGCAAAACGACCAACTTTTCAACTACTGGTCTCCTAACTGCAGGATCCCACAGGGATCTCCCCTCTCACCTATTCTGTTCAATCTCTTATGTCATCCCTTGCCTCAATACACCTGGGTATTAAAGAACTACTATTATCCTATGTGGATGACATCCTGTTTCTCTTACCAGTGACAGCCCTGTGGTTCTGAAATCAGGGAGTTGAGGTCCCATCATCAATATCTTTGTCCAATGGTCAAAGCTGAGTCTGAAACCAGAGTACTAGGGGCCTTCCTTTATTCTTCACTCACCTTCTCTTCCCATATTAGCCAGCTACGGAAGAAAACACTATTCAAAATGAGACAGCTACGTCTAGTCAAATCATTCTTCGACCAAAGATCCTTTACACTAGTCCTACCTCACTAGGATTACTGTAATGTTCTATTTCTTGGTATTAAGTCAATAACAGAAAAAAACCCTTCAAATTATACAGAATACAGCTGCTAGAGTAATATATAGATTGAATAGATATGCTAGTGTTTCAACTCATTTTAACAAATTGCATTGGTTTCCCATAGCAGAAAGACTTGGGTTCAAAGCTGCTTATTTAGACCTACTTGTTTAGTTTTTCAAATCTTACAGGGTTTCACCTCTGAACTGCAAAGACCACTTCGCTATATTTGGTCCAGTCTAACAGAATGAAAGAACAACTGATGCTAGCATCACTTTTACAAAAGACAATCTGAAATCAGAAGATTTTCAGCTCTCTATTCCCTGTACTTGGAGTTCAAATATAGAACTCTCTATTGCCATCAGAACAGAAAACAGCTACCTTAGCTTCAGGAAGAGGCTAAACACTTTCCTCTTTCCAAAGGCTGCTTCATAACAATCTATTGACTATTATCTCCTGGTATCATCCATTATCCTTTTCTATACATCTCTTCAACAAAGCCTACAAAGAGAACCCTTAACGACACAAAATCACCACACCAACCCTCCCAGATACCAAAATAAACCTTTAACACTACCCTATCACCTTCTTCTCTAATTCTTCATCCAATCTCTGCTTATCACTAATTGTATCTAAGATCCTGTCATGACTATGTCATAACAACACTCTGTAAGCCACATTGAGCCTGCAAATAGGTGGGATAATGTGGGGTACAAATGCAATAAATAATAATAATATAATGTTTTTGGTCTCATGCATTAAACTAATGGTCTATAATTCTTCTTATACCTCACACTAACATTATCAACTTTTGTCTCACCAAGAATGTAAACCCTGGAAAGGGTATATTAGAATTGATTTGTTTGATTTGATTCTATTGCAGTCAACCAATGGCTGATTTTCCATTTACTGAATGAATGGTCATGTGCTAATGTTGCTATTTTGCACTGCCATTAACAAAAATGAGCGTGTGAGCCCTTACCACCTCCTATTTTGTAGTAGGTAAGGGCTCCTGTGTTAATTCTACACTAATCAGCATGCAGCAATGCCAACATGCTGACTGGCGCACAAACACCCACTTTCCACCCCCAGACCTGCCCCCTCGGTCAAAAAATACAAAATATTTCTTAGCATATGGGTAGCATGTGCACATTTGAAACTTCATGTGGAATACCTCTGCACGCCCTGCAGCAGTTAGCATGTGTTAGTGCTTACCACAGCTTAGTCAAAGGACCCCTAAGAAAGCAAAACATATTTGTTTTCATATGAAGACACCATGGGCTGGATTCAGTACATGGCACCAATAGGGCACTCCAGGATGAGCACCCTTTATAGAATAGCTTTTAGCACCGGAATCTGCGCCCTTCTTGTGAGTGAGCATTTACACGAACTGTCACCAGGTGTAAATCTCGATGAACAAGTTGGTGTGGGTCCCCAAAATTCTATAACACTGCATGCATTTTAAGCTGGAGTAGACTGACTATTCTGGCAACCGGGTAGTGCCCAAGGATCCAGAGGCTCTCCCCCCCCCCCCCACAGCACACTACGGCCCCCCAAGCCTCAGTGGGCCCTCCCTAGTCCCACCTTGAAGGGCTCTGGTGGTCCAGTGGCCTCTGTGGAGGCAGGAGAGAACACTACTATTCTGCCCAGCACTGCCGTGTTTTAAAACTGACTGCCGAGACTCCGTGCAGCATTCTTGCAAGACTGTCAAGACCCGTGAGACTACCCCAGGAAGTCTCTGCACCCATTTTTGAAAACTGGGCAGAATAGCAGTAGTGGGAAGAAAAGAATGGGGTTCTTTCCTGCCCCCTGAAGAACACACTAGACCACCAGGGTCCTTCAAGGTTGGACTGAGAATGGCCTACTGAGGCTTGGGGGACCGTAGTGTGTAGGAGAGGGTGACGGCGGCAGCACGGCGGTGGTGGTGGTGGGGAACTGGTGGCAGCAGTGGAGCGTCCAATGACCTTTACTGTCCGAGGGCCCAGATCAGTCAGTCCGCCCCTGATTTTAAGGGAATGCCCCGACCTGCCCATCATTACATCCCTTTTTCAGATCCACGCTATTCTATAGCAGGTCACATAAGTGTAGTTCTGCACCAATCTGCCATTTTGGGGCCATTCTGGTACCTTGCTTCCATTATAACGCTTTTCCGCACTGATAAATCAGCACAGATATAGCGTATAATGTTATGCATCACACATAGAATGCCCTAACATGTACAGAATGGGCTTATAAGCATCCAAATTTCTCGTTTTGCAGAGTTCAAAGGTGTAAAGGACATCAGTGTGTACATTCTACCCCAGTTCAAAAACAATTTAAGCTTCATAGTATTCAGTCTTATCATGACTTCGTTTTCAGAAAGTTAGCACACCTTGTTAGTCCTAAGACAAACACTAGCAGGCGATCCCTTTGCTGGAAAGGAGTCATTGTCCCGGGATAATGGATGGTGTAAAAGCATTAGAAATGTTGTTTGATGACCTGCTTGAGATAAGTTTCTTAAGAACACTTCAGCGTTATAACCTTAGAAAAATATATTCACAAAGATGAAGGTTTTGTTTTGTTATCGGCTGAGTGGCCATCTGACTTTTTAAAGTTTGCTTCAGTCGTTTTGTGTTATCAGCGCATAGAGAGAATGAAATTCTAATATTTCCTGTGTTAATATTCTGGGAATGAATCAACCTTATTGATTTAGTAAGTAAAATGTCTTGGGTATATTTCTTCTTGAAGATTATTTGGCCTAACACTTTGATACTTTCACTCTAGGCATAAAGATATCCATCAGGAAAAAAAAACCTGTGCATTTATCATTCAATTTCTGTTCAGATTAGATCATCAGGGTCTGTTTATTATAGACATAAAGTAACAAAAGCAGTAGAATAATTCTGTCTTTTAATACAGTTTAGCCTTCTAATGTTACTCTAAACCAGGCCATGATACAGACTAATATAGTCATATCTTTGCTATCTGTTTTTCACATAGCCAGACTCTTTAAATGAACCATTTTTTGTATAATGCTTCAAGGATGATGCCGCATGGTAAAGACTAGACACAGAGAGTCTCCAAGATTCTTGGTACACAACAATCTAGTTGAGCCAGAGGGGAAAAAAAAGAGGTTTTAGGCTAACAGAGGGAAGTCGTGATAGGAAAAACTGGGTAGATTATCACCAGCGCCAGTGCCGTAGCGAGGGCGGCTGACACCCGGGGCGGGTCGCCGCTGCGCACCCCCCTCCCGGGTGCAGCACGGTGCCCCCCTCGGCACGCACCCCCCCCCCGGTGCACACCTTCCCCCCCCCCCCCCCCCCCCGGAGCGCATTTTTAATTGATTTAAAAGCGAGAGGCGGACGGGCGGGCCAATCCGCCCCCCGAGTCCACGTCGCTGGGAGCTGCGTTGGCTCTGTTGGTTCCTTGCTCTCTCTGCCCCGGAACAGGAAGTAACCTGTTCTGGGGCAGAGAGAGCAAGGAACCAACGAAGCGGACACCCCCCCAGCGGCGTGCACCCGGGGCGGACCGCCCCACCGCCCCCCCTTCCTACGCCACGGACCAGCACTTCTGATTTTAGGTCTGAACTGATATCATTACTAATGTAAAAAAATAAAAGTAAAAAAAACAAGAGTGGAGGAGTGGCCTAGTGGTTAGAGCACCAGTCTTGACGTCTACGGGTGCCAAGTTCAAATCCTACTACTGCTCCTTGCAATCTTCCCATTTAACCCTCCATTGCTTCAGGTACAAAACTTAGGGGTCCTTTTACTAAGGTGCACTGAAAAATGGCCTGCGGTAGTGTAGACATGTTTTGGGCACGCACAGAATCATTTTTCAGTGCACCTGCAAAAAATGCCTTTTTTTATTTTTGCAGAAAATGGACATGCGGCAAAATGAAAATTGCTGCGTGTCCATTTAGGGTGCAAGACCTTACCACCTGCCATTGACGCAGTGGTAAAGTCTCACGGGGTAACCGGGTGGTAATGACCTACACGGATCAAATGCCGTTTGGTGCGAGCCCAATACGAACGTTCAAAAATAAACATTATTTTTCGGATGTGCCTATCAGATGCATGCCTAAAATGAAATTATTGCAAGAGCCACACGGTACCCGGGCAGTAACTCTATTTTGGCATGTGTTGGGTGTGTTTAGACGCTTACACAGCTTGGTAAAATGGCCCCTTAGATTGTGAACCCTCCAGGGACAGGGAAATACCCAGTGTTCCTGAATGTAACTTACCTTGAGCTACTACTGAAAAAGGTGTGACAAAAATCCAATTAAATAGATAATAACAAATATATGAATTTATCAGGGTCCAACAAGTATCACATATTTTCCTTTATAGTAATATGAATATTTGTCGATTTGGATTTGGAATAAGATAAATATTCCTTTTCCATAGGCAGTTGATCATCTCCACCTCTATCAACCCAAGCTTATGTTCTTATAGGTTTGAACAAGTTCCTGGAGCAGGGACTGTTGCTACTATTTGGGTTTCTGCTAGGTACTTGTGACCTGGATTGGCCACTGTTGGAAACAGGATACTGGGCTAGATGGACTTATATACACCGATTTGGCACAGATCCATTTTATGGTTCTTTTTGATACTGTTGGGACATTTTCGTTACCCTTTTTTTCCCCATCTGAAGCCTTTTTTGTAATTGACACACTTTTCATACAGTATCTAGTTTCTTCTCATTTTTCTTAGTACACCTTTCACACTTACACTTTTCCATTCAGCACATATATATACACTTTCTGCCACCTATTTGTTTTCTATCACTATTTTTAGTTTATTTTGTATTTATACATCTGTGGTACCATTAGATCATGAAGAAACAAAAGGAACACAAGGGAGGACAAGGCCTTAGCGGACAGATTGGATTCAGACTGGACTCACAGTAGATTTCCATTCACAGCGCTTAAAGTCCAGCTAGGGAGAGCTAGAGGCCCCATTATATCCACAGCTATTCTCTCAAAGGGCTCACTGATAATGGATAAAGGTTTCATGGGAGCTCAGGGGTGATCTTGGTCTTACCCACTCTTTGGCACACATCGCAGGTTTGACAATAGTTAGATACAGCTTGAGATACTCCTAGCCAATAGAAGTTCTGGGTCAATCTAGTGCATGTGCATGTCACCCCCTGATGTCCTGCTAGTGGAATGTCGTGTGCAATTTGTAGAAGTTGTTCTCTATATGCACTGGGCACTACAAGCTGCTGGCCTGCTGTCCAGGGCCTGGTACGCAGGATCAGTCTCTCTGAACAACATATTACTAACAGCAGATCAGCAATTTCATCCTTGAGTTCTTTCAGCATCCTTGTATGTACGCCATCCGTCCAGGTGATTTACTGCTCTTTAATTGGTTTACTTGGCTTAGTACATCTTCCAGGTGGCCAGAGTTGAAACTGGCACCCTGCATAGGTTCCACGTTTTGATTAAACACTGGTATACTTTATCTCTCCCTCTCAATTTTGGAGCACAAATTATAGAAGTCTACTCAGCACCAGTCCTTACTTCCCAACTACTGGAGTTGCTGTTGTAGCACACCCACTCACCCCCACCCCATCCTTCATCTTGACCTGTTTTTGACATTTACGGGACCTGGATAATACAAGTCTGCCCAACATTGGTTTTACTTCCCAACCTTTGAAGCTGCCATCAAAGGTCACTCCAGCTATGAGGTCTTTTAAGTTTTGCTTTAATAGGATTCCATCCCTTTTCTATATAGTGATCCTCTGTGTTTCTCCCATGCATTCTTGAATTCTGTTTTTGTCTTCACAACCTCCTGCAGGAAGGCATTCCAGGCATCCACCCCACTTACTGTGAAAAAATATTTGCTGATGTTACTCCTAAGCAGTGGCATTCCTAGCCTAGATGACACCCGGGGTGGATCGCCAATGTGCCGCCCCCCCCCCCCCCCCCCCCCCCCCGCAAAATGACTCCCCTCCGGGTGCACGCTGCTGGGGGGTGCCACAGCGCGCGCCTGTCGGCTCAGAGTTCGCTAACTTCGCTCGTTCGCTGCAGCTCCCTCTGCCCCGGAACAGGAAGTAACCTGTTCCGGGACAGAGGGAGCTGCAGCGTACGAGCGAAGTTAGCGAACTCGGAGCTGACAGGTGCGCGCTGCAGCACCCCCCCAGTGGCGTGCACCCGGGGCGGACCACCCCCCCCGCCCCCCCCCCCCTCGGTATGCCACTACTCCTAAGTCTCCTAACTTGCAACCTCAACTCATGAACTCTACTTCTACCACTTCCCCATTTCTGAAAATTATTAGTTTGCATATTAATACTATTTAAGAATTTAAACATCTGTATCATATCCTCCCTATCCCTCCTCTCCTCTAGGGTATATATATTGAGGTCTTCAAGTCTCTTCAATATGTCTTTTGGCACAAGCCCCATATCATTTTTGTCACCTTCCTCTGAACCGCCTCAAGTCTTTTGACATCTTTAACAAGATATGCCCTCCAAAATTGAACACAATGCTCCAAATGGGGCCTCATCAATGACTTGTACAGAGGCACTAACACCTCCTTTTTTTTTCTACTTGCTATGCTTCTCTCGATGCAGACTAATATCCTGGCTACAGCCACCGATTTGTCACATTGTTTTCTTGCCTTAAGATCCTCTGAAACAATGTGAACTTCTGTTTTATGTCTCAGAAGCTATTAATGTTTAAAATTTGTGAAAGGGCTTTCTTTTTAGCCACTCCCACCATTATCATTACATTTGTCTGCTTATTTATATATATTTGTATTTTTCTATCACACATGGAGAACAATTCTATAAAGGGGCACCTAGAATTAGATTCTAGAAGGTGCTTATTGGGATCCTATTCTATAAAGAAAAGTAGGTGCCTACATTCCTCTATAGAATACTAGCATGACTGGGTATATATGTACATATGCAGTTAGGCACAAGTACTTGCATCAGCCAAAGAGCTGGCAAAAATGTTCATGCCTTAATTATGGAGATATTCACTTATGTCACGTGCATAAGTGTAAGCCCCACTCACACACTTTCCAGACTCTGTCTGTGTGAATGCCCGCCTGCAAACTATATACTATTGATGATATGTGCATGGTTAAAGAATAGCGTATATCTGGAGTTTTGTAATCTAGGGTCCCTTTTACTAAGCCATAGGCACCTACGCATGCCCAACGCGCATCAATTTTGAGTTACCGCCTGGCTACCATGTGTCCCTTGTGGTAATTTCATTTTTTATGTACATCTGTTACACTCGATGGCAAATAGTTTTATTTTCTGGTGCACGGTGGTAATCGAGCGGTAATTGGCATTTTACGCACGTAGACCATTATCGCCCGGTTACCGCATGAGACCTTACCGATAGGTCAATGGGTTGTCCTTACGATTTGCTTTGCAATTCAGTCATTACTTTTTTTTAAGCTATGCAATGTTTAAGTGATTGCTATATTTGTTTTTATTGATTTTGTATAGTCTTGGTTGCTTTATAAACAATTCAGAACTCTAGTTGATGGGCAGCATATAATAGAGTAATTCTATAAAGAAGACGCCAACATTTACACATTTACACATTATGTGCATAAATCACTAAAGAGCCCTTTAACAAAGGCACGTTGAAAAATGGCCTCTGGTAGTGTAGACTGCCCATCAACTAGAGTTCTGAATTGTTTATAAAGCAACCAAGACTATTTAAAAAAATCAATAAAAACAAATATAGCAATCACTTAAACATTGCATAGTTAAAAAAAAAAAGTAATGATTGAATAGCAAAGCAAATCGTAAAGACAACCCCAAGGTCTCAGGGATCCTACTTTCCCCTGCTAATTCCTCACACTGACTAATGATTACATTGGGAAGGTTTCTTAAGATGTTATACAAATACAGAGGTCTAGCTCTGGGGTGTCCAGATACAAGGCTGGATTCTAAAAATAACAGTGGTCATTTCCAACCCATCCTCAGCTTCTTGAGGCAGAGAGGGAAATCTGAAGTTAAACAAATTAAATTGAACTTTAGAGAATAAAGATGACCGGTGAATGTGGAACATATAAACACAGAGTGCTTAGCTGGCAAAATAGAATAAAGAGGTATTTATCAAGGTGTGGTAAAAAATCAGGCATTTACAAGACCTTGATTTACCACAGGAGTCACCAACTGGAAGTAGCTCAGTATCAGAGGTTACTGACTCTCATGGTAACTGAACAACATTGCTTGTGGTCAACCTCACAGGCAGTGTTATTCTACTGTCCCAGGAGCTGCATTCCGATGCTCCTGGCTAGCATCTTTAAGATGATGCTGGTAGCCAAGAAAAACTGCCCAACCCTTCCCCATTCACAACTCTCCAACTTGGAAAGCCCCCCCCCCCCCCCTGATACAGAAACCTTACTCCATGAGTCTACCACTAGGAGTTGCTATTGCCATTTTGAGCCTGGCACTGGGGATCAGTCCTACCCAACCCCATTAGGAATCAGGGAACTTTGAAGATAGTCATTTAAAATTAAAAATGTACTCAAATTATAGATAATATACAGCCCAACCCCCTACTGTCCTCCTCTAAGCCCTGAACAGATACCACAGAAATGTTACATGATCCACTAGGGATGGCTTAACCTTTCCTACAGATTAAAAAAGAAAGGACGAAAAATGAATATAAACCTTGACAGAATATCACAGTGAAAAAACTGATCTCTTTCCTGCAAATGTGGCATTCTACCAGGTACTTAAAGTGGGAATTTTTTCCACACTTCCTCTATTAACACCGAAAACCCACCATTAAAATGTAGCATAACATTACGGTAGATGATCTTTAATTTCTTCCATTGCATCCCAGAAAGCAAAATCATGCCTGGAAACATTGAGAGTTAGTTTTGAAAAGGCCAGATTGAACCGAATGTACAATATGAGCTGCAGAATGAGGAGAAACAGTGAAAAATGGAAAATGGAAGTAAATCCTCTGGAGAGTACAAGAGCCAGCATAATATATCAAGCCTGTGGTATTAGTGCCCTAACTAGGGGCTTTTCTGTCAAAAAGAGGGATAGTTTCTCTCTCCTGTTCACAGTTCTCTGAAAGGAGGCATGTGATTGGCAGTGTTGTTACATGGAACTCACAAAGAAAGAGTTGGCCATTTTCTCTTGCTGACAAGTTGGAAGTTGACCCAATATACTCATATGGTTCTCTTCCAGCTTTGTTTCACAAAGCACAGGAAAGAAGGCCATTCCTACTTATGGCATTTAGAAGACGCCCAAGAGGGAATATATTGTATATTTTTTGCTCCAGAAACATCACAACACATCAGTGAGCTCATTATTCAAAGTATTTTATTACCATCCCATATTTCATTATTTGTCCATGTACCGAGTCTGAAAAACTCGCGACTGTATACTTTATTAACAGAAAATCTACTGAACAAAGAAGCAGTGCAGCTCCTTGCTTGCCATTGTTTCTGAGCCTTGCTCAGTCTCTTTTCTACGTACTGTTTTCAACTTCTTTTTCATGCGGATTTACAAAGCAGTATTTGGCATGAATGTGAAGTCCAAGTCCCTTAAAAATGATTATGAAGTCAAAGGGAGCTGTTTGTTGAGGCCCTCATATAGGGCGTCTTTTACAAAGCGTCGGTAAGCCCAAAGTGGGCCTACCGAATGCTAAATTGGGACTACTGCTGGCCTAACGTGGCCACCGGCGGTAGTTCCGCCCCAAGCATGCGCATTTCTGAGGGAAAAAAAGAAAACCCTCGGAAATGGTTTGCATGGTGATAACCTGGTGGTGGCAGTAAGGACTCCATGCTGCATGGTTATGTGGTAAGAATTATTTTACCACATGGCCATGTTTGTCTGGGGGCTTTTTACCCGCCAAGGTAAAGAGGGCCCTGTCACACGTGAAAAATGGCCCCTGCCACTAGTGCAGGGCCCTTTTTCCCGCAGCTTGATAAAAGGACCCCATGGCAGCATTTTTCATGAAAAACAAAATCATTATGAATGTGTTCAGAAAACAGATAAAATAAGAGTAGCCATACTGGCTCAGAACAATGGTCCATCTAGCCCAGTATCCTGTTTCCAAGCAGTTGCCTAGCCAGGTCACAAGTACCTGGTGGAAACCCAATTAGTAGCAACATTCAATGCTACCAATCTTGGGGCAAACAGTTGCTTCCCCATATCTGTCTCAATACCAAACTTACTCAATACCAATACCCTTACTCCCCCAGTGGTCACCAATCCCCTCCCACCCTGAAAAAAAAAATAAAAAACAATTTTTTGCCAGTCTCTATGCCAGCCTCAAATGTCATACCCAGCTCCATGACAGCAGTAAGCAGGTCCCTGGAGCAGTTTTAGTGGGTGCAGTGCACTTCAGGCAGGAGGACCCAGGCCCATCCCCCCCCCTACCTGTTACACTTGTGGTGGTAAATGGGAGCACTCCAAAAATAAAAAAAACCCACTGTACCCACATGTAGGTGCCCCCCCTTCATCCCTAAGGGCTATGGTAGTGATGTACAGTTGTGGGGAGTGGGTTTTGGGGGGTAATTTGGGAGGGCTCAGCACACAAGGTGAGGGAGCTATGTACCTGGGATCTTTTTGTGAAGTCCACTGCAGTGCCTGGTTGGTGTCCTGGCATATGAGGGGGGCCAGTGCACTACAAACGCTGGCTCCTCCCATGACCAAATGCCTTGGATTTGGCCGGGTTTGAGATGGCCGCCATTAGTTTCCATTTTCGGCGAAAACCAATGGCGGCCATCTCTAACGCCGGCGATCTCTAAGAGATTTGGCAGGCCCCGACCGCATTATCAAAACAAAAGATGGCCGGCCATCTTGTTTTGATAATACAGTCAGGTACGCCACTTCACAGGGCCGGCGTTAGAGATGGCCGCCCTTATAGATGGCCGGCCCCGTTTGGTTATGGCCCTCCAAGCCACTCTGTCCCCATTGCCACCTCAGCTCACAAAGCACCTGTGCCTGTGTACTACATTCCCAACCCCTCAGCCCCACCCCCCAAATCTGGGTATAGCCATCTGTCACAGGCTATGTGAGGAGCATTGCACAACATGTCTTCAAAAAATAATAATGTGTGTGACACCAAGAAGGCCCATCACCTGAACCCTATCTCCAACAACATTTGTTTTGTAGAAGATTTCTACATGTTACATAACATAGTAAATGACGGCAGATAAAGATCTGTATAGTCCATCCAATCTGCCCAATAAGATAAACTCAATGCATATGGTATGAAGTGATACATCATATATATACCTGATCTTGATTTATCCTTGCCATGGGACCTTCAGGTATTCAGTCCCATTTACCGTAAGATACAGTGTAAAGATTCAGGGCTCATCCAGCTCATAAGGGAGCACCTTAGGGCCCAACGAAAGACAGCCCTGTCCTGGATCAAGGCCTGAGAATGCAGTTAACTTCATTACAGTGTGTCCCCCAACCCCCATATCCATAACAGATGCCATAACAGATCTTTGTAAGCCACATTACTACTACTACTACTATTTAGCATTTCTATAGCGCTACAAGGCATACGCAGCGCTGCACAAACATAGAAGAAAGACAGTCCCTGCTCAAAGAGCTTACCATCTAATAGACAAAAAATAAATAAAGTAAGCAAATCAAATCAATTAATGTGAACGGGAAGGAAGAGAGGAGGGTAGGTGGAGGCGAGTGGTTACAAGTGGTTACGAGTCAAAAGCAATGTTAAAGAGGTGGGCTTTCAGTCTAGATTTAATGGTGGCCAAGCATGGGGCAAGACGTAGGGGCTCAGGAAGTTTATTCCAGGCGTAGGGTGCAGCGAGACAGAAGGCGCGAAGTCTGGAGTTGGCAGTAGTGGAGAAGGGAACAGATAAGAAGGATTTATCCATGGAGCGGAGTGCACGGGAAGGGGTGTAGGGAAGGACGAGTGTGGAGAGATACTGGGGAGCAGCAGAGTGAATACATTTATAGGTTAGTAGAAGAAGTTTGAACAGGATGCGAAAACGGATAGGGAGCCAGTGAAGGGTCTTGAGGAGAGGGGTAGTATGAGTAAAGCGACCCTGGCGGAAGATGAGACGGGCAGCAGAGTTTTGAACCGACTGGAGAGGTGACTAAGTGGGAGGCCAGCAAGAAGCAGATTGCAGTAGTCTAAACGAGAGGTGACAAGGGTGTGGTTGAGGGTTTTGGTAGAGTGCTCGGAAAGAAAGGGACGGATTTTACGGATGTTATAAAGAAAGAAACGACAGGTCTTGGCGGTCTGCTGGATATGAGCAGAGAAGGAGAGAGAAGAGTCAAAGATGACCCCAAGGTTTCGAGCTGAGGAGACAGGGAGAATGAGAGCGCCATCAACAGAAATAGAAAACGGGGGGAGCGGGGAGGTGGGTTTGGGGGGGAAAATGAGAAGCTCGGTTTTGGTCATATTTAATTTCAGGTGGCGTTGAGACATCCAGGCAGCAATGTCAGACAAGCACGCTGAAACTTTGGTTTGGATGCAAGGTGAGATATCAGGGGTAGAAAGGTAGATTTGGGAGTCATCAGCATAGAGATGGTAGGAAAAGCCATGGGATGAGATTAATGAACCAAGGGAAGAAGTGTAGATAGAAAAGAGGAGGGGACCAAGAACAGAACCCTGAGGTACGCCGACAGGCAGAGGGATAGAAGTAGAAGAGGATCCACCAGAGTGAACACTGAGCCTGCAAATAGGTGGGAAAATTTGGGATACAATTGCAATAAATAATAAATAATTAGAATGTGCTACAGCCAAACCCAAACCTTGAGATGACTTGGAAAGGAAGGGGAAAGAGGGAAGAGACGTTGCACGGCTCCCTCCTGTGACCAATAGAAAAGTGGCCAGCATGTCACACAGAGTGGGTGGTGGTAAGGGCTCTCTGCTGCATGGCCATGCGGTAAGAGTTCTCTTACCGCATGGCCATGTGTATCTGTGGGCTTTTTACCTGCTGCGATAAAAAGGGCCCAGGAGCACAGGAAAAATGATCCCCACCGCTAACGCAGGGCCCTTTCTCCTGCAGTTTGGTAGAAGGACCCCATAACTCTCCATTGCTCAGGTACAATTGTGAGCCCACTAGGGACAGAGAAAGTACCTGTATGTGATATGTAAACTGCTTTAGTTTAGCCACAGAAAGGCAATGTATCAAGAGTCTAATAAACATAAATTTGTAATAAATATTCATAAAAATGCCATACTGAGGGGTCCTTTTACTTAGGTGCACTGAAAAATGGGCTGCAGTCATGTAGGCGCGGGTTTTAGGTGCACGCAGAATCATTTTTCAATGAACCTGTGAAAAAGGCTTTTTTTTTTTAATTTTGCCGAAAATGGATGTGTGGCAAAAAGAAAATTGCCGTGCGTCCATTTTGGGTCTGAAACCTTACCACCAGCCATTGACCTAATAGTAAAGTCTCATACGGTAACCAGGCGGTAATGACCTACACGTGCCAAATGCCACTTGGCGAGCGTCCAATACGCACAGCAGAAAATAAAAATTATTTTTCAGCCGTGCATATTGGACGCACACCAAAAATGAAATTACCTCAAGAGCCACACAGTAGCCGTGCGGTAACTCCATTTTGGAGCACGTTGGGCACACATAAACACATACATGGCTTAGTAAAAGGTCCCCTGAGACTTCTTGTTTTTACCACTTCGAATCTCCTTTACTCCATCTGGTATCTTGTGACCAGTTCCTTTTATGTGATTACCTTGTGTGTTGTTTTGGTCTTTGTTTCTTCTTTCTTACTCCATGGTGCAACTGCACCTTGAGTATTGTATATAGTTCTCATCGCCACATTTCAAAAAAATATATAGGGGTTCTTTTACTAAGTTGCGTCAAAAAGTGGCCTGTGGTAGCATAGCCTCGTGTATTGGGTGCCAGTTTTTACCGCATCTACAAAAAAATTGCTTTCTTTCAATGTGATGGGAAAAGGGCCTGAGGTAAAAATGAAACCAGTGTATGCCCAAACCCGGCCTGAGCCCTTAATGCCACCCACTGACCTAGTGCTAAAGGCTCACGCGCTGCACATGCAGTGACCGATCGACTTGCACCAAGTGCCGATTACCATAGGAGAAAATAAATAAATAATTAATCCAGGAGCTATGGGAGCATGCCAAATCTTAAATTACCACCAGGAGGGCACACTGACCTGGTGGCAGTCCCATTTTGACACACGCTGCACGTGTGTAGAGCCTACCGCAGCTTAGTAAAAGGGCCCCTAAGAAAAGGTACAGAGAAGGGTGACCAAGATGAAAAAGTGGATGGAATGACTTCCCTATAAGGAAAGGTTAAAGAAGTTAGGACTCTTCAGCTTAAAGAAGAGACAGCTGAGAGGGGATATGATAGAGGTCTGGAAAATCATAAATGAAGTGTAATGGGTAAATGCAAATTGATTTAGACTGGAGGAATAATCTAATGGTAGCTGAGAACCAGGGAAGCTAGGGTTAAAATCCCACTACCAAGCCTTGTGACCTTGGGTGCAAAATTAGACTTGAACTACCACTGAAAAGGAATGAGCTGAATCCAACTTTATGAAAAAGTGTGAAGACTGGCAAACACACCATGAAGTTACTAAGTAGTACATATAAATCAATGCATAGTTAAGCTCTGGGATTTGATGCCAGAGGATGTGGTAAACATAGTATAGGTGTGCTTAAAAAAGGTTTGGACAAGTTCCTGGAAGAAAAGTCCATAAACTGTTATTATGGTAGAATTGGTGAAAACCACTGCTTATCTCTAGAGATATGCAACATAAAATTGTGGTACTTCGGGGATACTGCCAGGTCCTTGTGGCCTGGATTGGTCACTTTTGGAACAGATACTGGGTTTGATGGATCTTTGGTCTGACCCAGTATGGCAACACTTATATTCTTATTAGGTTTCTTAATAAAATAATGAAAGACATAAAAGAAGTTTTCAAATATATCCAAAGGCAGAACACTTCTCAAAATTTGGCCAGAGAGCTATGTACAGGAGCAATGACTAACAAACCATGCACAAAATATGCATGAAGCAGAATGGTATGAGCCTATTAAGGGCTCCACACGCTTCCTAATCCACAATTGCCAAGGTGGATGTGGCAGAGGAAGCCCAAAAATAGAGCACAGACACATAGATATGTTACTAACAATTTTCCCTTACCTCTCTGGAGCTCCACCAAGTACTCTTAATAGTGAAAACTACATCACAAACCTAAGGAGATCAACTGTGCTAAAATACCAAATCCCTGCTGTAATCAAAAGATTCAGCAATAAGGAGCACAAAATCAGTACATACTGGGGGTCATTTTAAAGGTGATCATGTAGCTGAGCATATTATTTATTGATTTATTTATTTGTTAATTGATTGGGATTTATTAACCGCCTTTATGAACAGATTCACCCAAGGTGGTGTGGCAGGTCCAGTTTAACATACAATTTTGATAACATCGTAACAATAGTAAAATGACCAAATATAAACATAAATAAATAAATGAGGTAAACTTGGAAATATGATGTCATATACAAACAACTCCATAATAGACAGCATGGAAGAATATTCAAATAACGTACATATAATACAATGTCAGCATATTATCAATGAAACAACTAGGGGTCCTTTAATTAAGCTGTGGTAAAAAGTGGCCTGCACTAGTTTTGGTGTGTGAAATTGCTGCGTAAAAGGCCACTTTCCACCATGATGGGAAAAAAAGCCTTTTTTAAAAAATGGAACATTAAATGGCCATGTACTATTACAATTAGCACATGGCCATTTACTGCCTGAGCCCTTAACATCACCTATTTAGTACATGGTAAGGACTCATGCGCAAACCCAGTAGTAATCGGGCAGTTTGCAGCAATGTGACCGTGCTGTCAATTACCATCAGGAACACCCCAGTGATAGAAACCAAAGACCCTAATGGACATATCCCAACTCTTCCTCTCCCTCTCTAAAGTTCCCCCCCAATTGTATTTACCATATATGTACCTCATTCTACCACAATATCACCTTGTAATTGTGCATGCCTTGTATTTGTTCATACCGGAATCGGCTAACGCCATTTACGGTATTATGTAAGCCACATTGAGCCTGCAAATAGGTGGGGAAATGTGGGATACAAATGTACCAAATAAATAAATAAATACAATAGAAATTTATTTTCTACTGCAGGAAATGGCACACGGCAAAAGCAGAACTACCGCAGGGCACCTTGGCACGTCCAGCGGTAGTGCTGTTTTATCGCACACTATTCACACGATAGGCCTACTGTGCCTTAATGAAAGAGACCCCAAAATAAACAACGTAATAGAACATTCAAATAGCATAGATATGATGTTAAGACTTTTCTGTCTAGCTGAGGGCCAAATGCTGATATATAGATGGGGACCAGTGCTGTAGCGAGGGTGGCTGCCACCCAGGGCAGTTCACCGCTGCGCAACCCCCCCACCCCCGGGTGCAGCATGGTGCACCCCCTTTGGCGCATCAGCCCCCTGGAGTGCATTCTTACCAGCCGCGTAGGAAAGAGGGCGGGCGGGAGGGCCGGTGCGCCCCAAGTGCACGTCGCTGGGAGCTGCGTCGGCTCCGCTGGTTCCCTGCTCTCTCTGCCCTGGAGCAGGAAATAACCTGTTCCGGGGCAGAGGGAGCAGGGAACCAGCGGAACCGACACCCCCCCAGCGGCGTGCACCCGGGGCGGACCGCCCCTCCCACCCCCCCCTTCCTACACCACTGATGGGGACAAAATGGGTAGTAGAGAATCAATTGTGCTGAATAGATGGGTGGCTAAACTCAAGGCAAAATCTTTATACAGTTAAACAAGATATGGGGAGCTGGTCTAAGTTACAGGGTGTGCAGCAAACTAGTCCAGGTGCAGAGTGTATGTATAGTCAGTCATCACATGTATTAAAGGCTTATGAGAAGAGCCAAGCTTTGACCTGCTTCCTGAAGTAGAGGTAGTCTCAAGTTAGACGTAGCCCCAGAGTGTCGTGGCTACTACTGAGAAGAAGGCTCGCCGGCAAGTATCACATCGCACAATTTCTTTTGATGAGGGTACAGATAGAGATACTCCTTGAGAGGACCTTAGAGGTCTCAAAGGTGTGTAGAGAGATAACTTAGGGCTCCTTTTACAAAGTCAGACTAGCAATTGTAGCACAGCAAATGCAATAAAACCCATAGGAATTGAATGGGCTTTGTTGCATTTTGCCGCATGGGAATCGCTAGCATAGCTTCGTAAAAGGAGCCCTTATTCTTTAACTGGCCCTTTTACTAAGGCACCTACGCGCGTCCAACATGCGTCAATTTGGAACTACCATCCAGCTACCATGTGCCCCGGGTGGTAATTCCACTTTTTATGTGTATCCAATACACGCGTGCAAAAATATTTTTTTTAATTTTCAACCACGTGGCGCTAACCGGGCGGTAATTGGCAGTGTATGCTTGCTGACGATTACCGCCCAGTTAACGCATGAGACCTTACCGCTAAGTCAACGGGCGGCAGTAAGGTCTCAGGCGCAAAATGGACACTCACCAATTTTTATTTTGGCGCACGTCCATTTTCAGCCAAAAAAAAAAAGGTCTTTTTTTGCAGGCATGCTGAAAAATGAACCTGCGTGCATCCGATACACACATCTACAACAGCACAGTCCATTTTTTGGCGCACCTTAGTAAAAGGACCCCTAAGTGCTCTGGCCCATTTTGTCTGAGGACCTTGAAAATCAAACACAGACTTTTAAATTTAGCCCTGTAAGGTACTGGCAGCCAGTGTTAAAAAATTACTCTTACTGTCCAGTTAATTACATGCCCACATCATTTTTTTTAACTTTTTATTTATAAGTTTTACATTATTACAACATATTACATGCTGAAATAGGGATTCTAAAAGTAACCAGAAGTATAAGTGCTTCCAAAGCTGGTGCTGAGAAAATTAAGCACCTTCTTTTGTGTGTAGGTATTCCTGAGAGAAGGGGGGGGGGGGGACAAGAGGGCACATGTATGCATATTTTATTAAAAAAAACGTTTACATGCAATAAGTCCTACTTACATATGCACAATTACACCTGCCTTGGAACAGGTGTAACTTTGTGTGGGAGCTTTCAAATAAGCTATTTCATAAAAGCACAGAGGCACATATGCTGTCTTTGTAAAATAAATATAACATGTGTACCTATGTTTCTTTTCTGTCTAGGCAGAGGAGTGGCCTAGTGGTTAGTAGTGGTAGACTTTGGTCCTGGGGAACTGGGTTTGATTCCCACTTCAGGCACAGGCAGCATCTTGTGACTCTGGGCAAGTCACTTAACTCTCCATTGCCCCAAGTACAAATAAGTACCTGTATACAATATGTAAGCAGCATTGAGTCTGCCATGAGTGGGAAAGCGCAGGGTACAAATGTAACAAAAACAAATACTCTTATTCTCCAGTTCATTACGTGCCCACATCATTCTTTTTAAAAATTGTATTTATATATTTTAATGAATATAAATTCTTGGACATTACAGCCAAACTATAAAATAGAAAATTAGGAAAATACCATTTCCAAATCCTATGAAAATGAGAATAACTAACAGGAAAAAAAATAGGCAATGGTCCTCAAATAAGGGGCCCTTTTACAAAGGCATAAAACATGTGCTTTTGGCACTCGCAGGACCCTTATTGTATCACATCTGGAAAAAAGGGATTATTTTAGGGGGCCGAAAAATGGACGTGCAGGATAATGAAAACCAACACGCGTCCATTTTCATCCTGAGACCCATTAACTTAGCAGTAAGGTCTCAAACAGTACCTGGGCTTTTCTTTTTGATGTATAATTGGTATATTTTTCTTTAATATTTCTCCATCTTTTGTGTTGGATCTCCTGGGGACCCTTTTACAAAGGCACGTAAAGGCCTACGCACATCCAAGCATGCACCCAGCTACCCTGAGTCTTGGACAGTAATTCCGAATTTGGCATGCACTGAAAACACACGGTAGTCACTAAGGAAATCTACCGTAGCAGCTTTTAATTTGCATAAGAACATAGCATTGCAATATGGGACAGACCGAAGATCCATCAAGCCCAGTATCCTGTTTCCAACAGAGGCCAAGGTCCCAGAACAGCAAAACAGATTTTATGCTGCTTATCCCAGAATATGCAGTGGATTTTCCCAAGTCCATCTTAATAATGGCTTATGGACTTTTCTTTTAGGACATTATCCAAACCTTTTTAAAACCCTGCTAAGATAACTGCTTTTACCACATTCTCTGGCAATGAATTCCAGAGTTTAATTACTCATCGAGTGAAGAAATATTTACTACTTTGTAGCTTCATTGCATGCCCCCTAGTCCTAGTATTTTTGGAAAAAGTAAACAAGTGATTGACATCAACTTGTTCCACTCCACTCAGTATTATATATTCCTCTATCA
The DNA here is from genome assembly GCF_901765095.1 of Microcaecilia unicolor. Taxonomy (NCBI): domain Eukaryota; kingdom Metazoa; phylum Chordata; class Amphibia; order Gymnophiona; family Siphonopidae; genus Microcaecilia; species Microcaecilia unicolor. The sequence continues at coordinate 52,277,818 of NC_044031.1, read as the reverse complement.
TATCTCCCCTAAGCCATCTCCTCTCCAGCTGAAGAGCCCTAGCTGCTTTAGCCTTTCCTCATAGGGAAGTTGTCCCATCCTCTTTATCATTTTTGTTGCCCTTCTCTATACCTTTTCTAATTCTACTATATCTTTTTTTGTGATGTGGTGACCAGAACTGCACATGGTATTTGAGGTGTGGTTGCACCATGGAGTGATACAAAGGCAATATAACATTGTCAGTTTTGTTTTCCATTCCTTTCTGAATAATTCCTAACATTCTATTTGCTTTCTTAGCTGCCGCTGCACATTGAGCAGAGGGTTTCAATATATCATCAACTATGACACCTAGATCCTTTTCCTGGGAGGTGAATCCTAATGTGGAACCTTGCATCATGTAACTATGGTTTGGGTTCCTCTTTCCCACATGCATCACTTTACACTTGCTCACATTAAAAGTCATCTGCCATTTGGATGCCCAGTCTCGTAATGTCCTTTTACAATTTTTCACTATCCTCTTTCAATTTAACAACTTTCGAAAGGGTGACTATGACAAAATGAGGAACATGGTTAAAAAGAAGCTGAAAGGTCAGCCACAAAGATTAGGACTTTAAATCAGGAATGGACGTTGTTTAAAAATACCATAATGGAAACCCAGACTAGATGTATTCCATGTATTAACAAAGGTGAAAAAAAGAGCAAACAACAGCCAGCATGGCTAAAAGGTGAGCTGAAAGCTGCTATTAGAGCCAAAAGAACATCCTTCGAAAAATGGAAAAAGGATCTGAATGAAGAAAATATAAAGCAGCATAAGCATTGTCAAGCCAGAGGCAAAGCAGTGATAAGGCAGGCTAAAAAAAGAATACAAAGACAAATTTGCCATGGAGATAAAAGCTCATAGTAACAATTTTTTCAGGTATATCAAAAGTAGGAAGCCTGCAAGGGAATCTGTGGGATCGTTAGATCAGGAAGGAACAAAGGGAGCACTTAGGGAGGACAAGGCCATAGTGAAGAGATTGAATGAATTCTTTGCTTCGGTCTTCATGGAAGAAGATGTAAGAGATCTACCTATACCAGAAATGGTTTTCAGGGGTGATGATGTAGAGGAACTGAAATAAATCTCGGTGAAATTGGAAGATGTACTGAGCCAAAGTGACAAGTTAAACAGTGATAAATCACCTGGACTGGATGGTATATACCCCAGGGTATTGAAAGAACTCAAACATGAAATTGCTGATCTGCTGCTATTGATCTGTATCCTGTTGTTAAAATTGTCCATAGTACCTGAAGACTGGAGGGTGGTTAAATTGTAATGCCGATTCTTCAAAAGGGTTCCAGGGGTGATCCAGGAAATTACAGACCGGTAAGCCTGACTTCAGTGCCGGGCAAAAAAGAGGAAACTATTATGAAGAATAAAATAATGGAACATTTAGACAAACATGGTTTTATGGGACAGAGTCAGCAAGGATTCAGCCAAGGGAGATCTTGGCTCACCAATTTGCTTCATGTCTTTGAAGGCATGAATAAACATGTCAATAAGGGTGAGCCAGTTGATGTTATATATCTAGATTTTCAGAAAGCATTTGACAAAGTACCTCATGAGAGACTCCTCAGAAAATTAAGGAGTCATGGGATAAGAGGCAATATCCTTCTGTGGATTAAGATTTGGTTATTGGACATAAAATAGAGGGTAGGGTTAAATGGCCATTTTTCTCAATGGAGGAGGATGAATAGTGGAATCCTGCAGGGATCTGTACTGGGACTGGTGCTATTTAACATATTTAAAAATAATCTGGAAATCCAGATGACACAAAATTTACAGATGACACAAAACTATTCAAAGTTGTCAAAATGCATGCAGATTGTGAAAAATTGCAGTAAAACCTTAGAAAACTGGAAGACTGGGTATCCAAATGGCAGATGAAATTTAATGTAGACAAATGCAAAGTGATGCACATTGGGAAGAATAATCTGAATCAAAGTTACCTGATGCTAGGGTCCACCTTAGGAGTCAGCACTCAAGAAAAAGATCTAGGTGTCATTATAGACAATAAGCTGAAATATTCTGCCAAGTGTGTGGTGGTGGTCAAAAACGCAAACAGAATGCTAGGAATTATTAGGAGAGGGATGCAAAATAAGACCAAAAATATTGTAATGTCTCTGTATCGTTCCATGGTGAGACCTCACCTTGAATATTGTGCTCAATTCTGGTCACTGTATCTCAAGAAAGATATAGTGTAATTAGAAAAGACTCAAAGAAGAGCGACCAAAATGATATAGTGGATGGATCTGCTCCCTTACAAGGAAAAGCTAAAGAGGATAGGCTCTTCAGCTTGGAAAAGAGACAGCTGAGGGGGAATATGATTGAGGTCTACAAAATCCTACATGGTATGAAACATGTCAAGGAGAATCAACTTTTCACTCATTCCAAAAGTACAAAGACAAGGGGAAATTCAATGAACTTGCATGGGAATACTTTTAAAACAAATAGGAGAAAATATTTTTTCACTCAAAGAATAGTTAAACTTGAACTTGTTGCTGGAGGATGTGGTAGCGATGGTTAGCATATCTCGGTTTAAAAAAGGTTTGGACAAGTTCCTGAAGGAAGTCCATAGTCTGTTATTGAGGTGGACATGGGGGAAGCCATTGCTTGCCCTGGGATTAATAGCATGGAATGATGCTACTAATTGGGTTTCTGCCAGGTACTTGTGATCTGGATTGGCCACTGTTGGAAGCAGGATACTGGGCTAGATGGACCATTGATCTGACCCAGTATGGCTATTCTTTCTTTCTTTAATTATTTTAGTATCCCACAATTATCTAAAACAAGTTTACAGCTGATGATCAAAGATTGTTTATGTTGTTGCTTTACAGCTTCAAACTGGACTGGGTCATCAGATGTGCATGTTATTAACCATCATCAAATGTTCTTATGGCTCAAAAAATACACATTTTCAAGATTGATATCAGACAATACATTTAGAAGGATATAGAAAGAAAATGGCTCTCAACTGGGTCACTAGGTTTTAACAACAAAAATTGCCTCCTACATCTATGAGGCTCCTTTGAACATCCCTGCTATACTGGAGACATCATACAGTGAGTCTCTTGTTAGTTCTATCTTAATTGCAATGGTGGCTTTGCTATTGAATTTATTTTTCAAACATAGAGATGAACGTTTTGTGCTTGCATTTTTAATGACATATGTGTACACTTGCATTTTAAAATAGATAGTGCATGCAAACCTCATTTGCACACTCTAAGCCCATGCTCCACACATTCCATTTTCATACACCTATAGTTTTTTGATCCCTCTATTGTACACACATATTCTCTTTCTTTTTAAAATTGCTTTGGCAGCATAAACCTTTTATACAAGTGTATCTTTCACTTTTAAACACTTATTATCATGGAAACTTTTTCAAATTCTAAGTAACAATTTAGTACAATTTATGCAATGTTGCATGCACTTGCATAAGTCCCATTGAATAAGCACAATTAGAACATGCCAACCATCAGTGTGTGCCTTCAGAAAGCAATGCATCCTGGGATAGCTGGCAAAAGATGAGCAGGAACAAAAGGTTAGAAGTCACTGCTCTGAGGGCTTTACAGACCAGGAGTCCTAACAATTCAGAATGCAAGGCACGGGTTGTGGCCAGTTTCTTTTACTGTTTCCAAATTAAAGAAGTTAATGTTTCACTATCTTGACATATTCTGTCACCAACTGCATTTTATAAGCTTTATTATTATTATTATTATTACTACTACTACTACTGTTTTGCCATCCTTTTCACAGTATGAACATATGTTAGATCAATTTAAAGGCATTAGCCAATATTATACATTCATAGCCACCTTAATGCGGGGATGCTGGCTGCCTGAAAAATTTCGGGTTTCTGCAGGCAGTCTGCAACATCCACATGAAAAACTCAATGGCATTCTTAACACTGACTGTAGATTTCCATGGAAATCTGGAACCAATTTTTCAGAGAGATATCACTGCAAATAGGGTCAAACTTCTCAATAGGTGCAGGTGGCACGTGCCTAGAGACAGCAAGATGGGAGAAGAGGGATGAAGCCGCCCAAGTCTGCTTCAGCACCATAACTGGCTCTTCATCATTTTGTGATAGCTGACCAATTTGACTTCATTGAGGGTCCTAAAGCCCACTGTAGAATGTGATTTTAAAAGGAGGCCACCCAACCAGCCAAAATTTAAGAGGCAGGTCGGTCGACTGTCTTAATGCCTAGGGACACTATTTGCCACTGCATGCTAACTGTGAGCACTGCAGCTGGACATTGAAAGGATTAACAGCAACAACTTGTGTTTTTATGGAATAATTTACCATCCATTCTAAAACTGATATATCCTAAACATATTATAAATATTTTTATGTATGTAAGAGTTGTTAGTTGCCATCATTTGATATCCAGACTACTCAACTCTTTATCACATCTAAGACTATTGTTACATGCTTGAGGTAAAAAGTTTTCTGAAATTCAGATAATGCTGTGTAATATAAACAATATGAATCTGCCCATTGCAACTATTAGAACACATTGTAATATGGAGAAAATGCAGTAATAGAGTGTCCTCTACTGGACACTGGAAAATTGCAACAGCAGAAAATATGTGGAAAGCCAGTGAGTACAAAGGGGGGGGGGGGGGGGGAATGAAAGGCTGTATATCCAGAAAGGTTTATTTGAAATTAAAAAAAATGAGTCAAAGGGTTTCTCTCAAACTCGCTATTTTAGTTATTGATCACTTGTGTCTCATTTATTTGTAATACTTATACCCCGCGCTCATGGATGTAATAATGACACTAGTATGAAAATGGAATGTGTGGAGCATGGGCTTAGAGTGTGCAAATGAAGTTTGCAATGCAATTAGAGCACACAGAGCATCAAACAGAATATAAGAATAGCCATACTGGATCAGACCAATGGTGCATCTTGCCCAATATCCTGCTTCCAAAAGTGGCCAATCCAGGTCACAAATACCTGGCAGAAACCCAAATGGTAGCAACATTCTATTCTATTCTATTTGTCATTTTCTTTTCTGCCTTTAAACCAGATGGTGCAAAGCGGATTACAATATCAAGAGACTTCCATTCAGTAGGAACTTACAAAAATAATCTTGAATATAACAACAATCAATAATAAACTATCAACGTCCATTAAAACAAAGTTAAAATTTGTCTAAAGTGCTTTATAGAAAGAAAGATAAGTACATAAGTAATGCCATAATGGGAAAAGACCAAAGGTCCATCGAGCCCAGCATCCTGTCCCCGACAGCGGCCAATCCAGGTCAAGGGCACCTGGCAAGCTACCCAAACGTACAAATATTTTATACAAGTTATTCCCAAAATTGATAGAGGGAAGAGTGGCCTAGTGGTTAGGGTGGTGTACTTTGGTCCTGAGAAACTGAGCTCAATTCCCACTTCAGGCACAGGCAGCTCCTTGTGACTCTGGGCTTGTGACTCACTTGACTCTCCATTGCCCCATGTAAGCCACATTGAGCCTGCCATGAGTGGGAAAGCACAGGGTACAAATGTAACAAAAAAAAATTGTGGATTTTTCCCAAGTCCATTTAGTAGCAGTCTATGGACTTGTCCTTTAGGAAACCATCCAACCCCTTTTTAAACTCTGCCAAGCTAACCGCCTTCACTACGTTCTCCGGCAACAAATTCCGGCGTTTAATTATGCGTTGGGTGAAGAAATATTTTCTCCTAGTATTTTTGGAAAGCGTGAACAGACGCTTCACATCCACCTGTTCCACTCCACTCATTATTTTATATACCTCTATCATGTGTTGATTATGTGTGATTGTTCATATTTCAACAGGAATACTTTTCCAAATCTTAGCCCCTTGAAATCCAAATGAGTGTTGCTAGTATACCTATGAATTCATGCCTTTTACAGAAGGAAAATCCAATGAAAGTTTTTTCCTGCTTCTCAGATAATTTCTACTATTTGTGAAATGAAGTAACCTACCTACTGATTCTGAGTTCAGACCATAAAAACTTTTATATACTAAACAAGCGGTTTTAAAATGAATTCTAGAATCTAATTTAACCCAATATTGCCTATTCAGAAGAGGGGTTAGCTTGATGAAATTTTCCTAGGTTAAAGTTTAGTCTTCCAGATGTATTTAACAATAATTGAAGCCGCTTCCTTAACTGTGTATTGATTGAACAAGATAAGGTGTTACTTAATCCAAATAAGGCAATAATATTGTTCGGGTTATTGTCCTAAAACTTAACAGACTCAATGTAGATTGAACTTTTTAAAAGTGACTTAAACCTAGGCAACAAAAGCTCATACCTGATATTAGGAGGATATTCCAGAGACTGGGAACCAGGAAGAAAAATGCAGAGAATCTAGTAGATTCATAATTTGCTAATTTTGGAGACGGAAGAACCAAACGATGAGCATCAAGGGATCGCAGAGAATGAATCGGGATAATTACTAAAGAAAGATAAAGGGAACAACCAGTATGCAGGACTTTATGAGTAAGAACTAGGAACTTAAACCAGGAATGGTAGGGCAGCAGAAGCCAGTGCAAATGCAGAATCAAGGGAGTGATGTGGAGGGGCATTTTTGAAAGAAACGTCTGTCAGAATTTGGACATTTTACAAAGACGTCCAAATTCCGAACATGGAAGAAGGTCATTTTCGAAAAATATGGATGTGTATCTTTTGTGTTCGAAAATACTATGGACGTCCTGTGATTTAGACGTCTTTGTGATTTGGACGTCTTTGGTTTTCGGCCATTTTCGGAAAAAAAAAGGTCCAAGTGTAAAGCATCCAAATTCAAGCCATTAGGACGTAGGAGGAGCCAGCATTTTTAGTAAACTGGTCTGACATCCCAGGACAGCAATGTGGCACCCTAGGGGGCACTGCAGTGGACTTCATAAAATGCTCCCAGGTACACATCTCACCATTGCTCCCTTACCTTGTGTGCTGAGACCCCCAAAACCCACTACCCCCAACTGTACACTACTACCATAGCCCTTACGGGTAAAGGGGGCACCTATATGTGGGTACAGTGAGTTTCTGGTGAGTTTTGGAGAGCTCACAGTTTCCTCCACAAGTGAACAGGTAGTGGGGGTATGGGCCTGGGTCCACCTGTCTGAATTGCACTGCACCTACTACTAAACTACTCCAGGGACCTGCATGCCGCTGTAATGGACCTGAGTATGACATCTGAGGCTGGCAAGTAATGTTCTTCAACACACTTTTTGGGAGTGGGAGGGGGTTAGTGACCACTGGGGGAGTAAGGGGAGGTCATCCCTGATTCCCTCCAGTGGTCATCTGGTCATTTGGGGCACCTTTTTGTGCCTTATTCATAATAAAAACAGGTTTAGCTCAAAAAATCTTAGTTTTAGTCCTGGACGTTTTTGCTTTGTTCCATTATGGCTAAAAGACATCCAAGTCTTTGGAACACCCAAGTCCCACCTTGAACACGCCCCTAGCATGCCCCCTTGAAATATGGATGTCCTTCTGATGGACTTCGGAGAAAGATGTCAAAAATGAGTTTTCGATTACACTGATTTGGACGTTTCAGTGAGATAGACGTTCAAATGCTGACATGTCACTTTTTGGACATCTATCTCTTTTGAAAATGAGCCTGATAGTCATACTTCGTAGCTTGCATTAAAAAGCGGGCAGTTGAGTTTTGCAGAGTCTGAAGACGACAAAGTTGAACCTAAGAGATACCAGTATAGTGTTACAGTAATCCAATCATGAGATAATGAAATCATGGATCAATGTGTGCATAGAAGGGAAATATAAATATTTAATAATAGAATGTAGCCGGCATAACCAAAAGAATAAGTTTTTTTTAACAACCTACGATACCTGAGGTTTAAAAGAGAGGCAGGAGTCAATAATGACCCTCAGGTAGCTGAAGGAAAGAACCAAACATACAAGCAGGTTAAAAAGAGTGAGGGGAATCAAAGGCTAAGGATGAAACCCTGTTACTCAACAGGCAATAGTCTTTGAAGTGTTCAAGACAAGCCTGTGTGAGGTGAGCCAGTTGGAAAATGCTTATAAGGCTAAGTCAAAAGGGCCTAAGTCAGGTGAGCAGAAGGAAGTAAGGGAAATGATTAAGATGTCTTCAGCGTAGAAAAGGAAACAAATGTTAAAGTCCTGAAGGAGGATAGCTAGACGGTTGAGAAAAATATTAAAAAGCAGGGGGAAGAGGATGGAGCCTTGAGAGACACCACACTGGAGTGGGAACTCTTCAGAGATAGAAGAACCAATTGAAACAGAACAGGACTGACCAGACAGGAAGAAAGAAAACTATGCGAGAATGGTGTCTTTAATGCTGATAGCTTGCAAGCCGCATGAGAAGCAATGAATGGTCGACAAAATTGAATGCTACCAAGAGGTCAAGAGAAATCAAAAGGGCAACATTCCCTTTCTCCAGAATGGAATGAAGTTCACTAAAGAGGCAAGTTACTGTACTTCCAGTGCTATGAAACTCTGACCAATGGGCTGCAGTTGAAGAGGGAGGTACGAAGGGATCTTGGATCAGCTCATTTCCTGCCCGCAGCTGCTGGTGGGGAGGGAAAGAATTAGAGACGGAGAAAGGGGAAAGGGATAGAGAGAGAAATAGAGGAGCTAATGAGATAGAAAAGGATAAGAGAATTGAGAATGTTTACTGAATCTGATTGCTGTTGTGAAGGATTGGTAAAGAGCTGTAAGAGAATAAGAGGTAAGGTGATGGGGACAGTGACTGGAAGTGGAGCTGAGGGACAGGAGTGGATACACAGATGCCAAGGATGGCCTACCCCAAAGCCATGGGAACTGAGCGGTAATGATGACAGAGAGATGTATGGGACTAGGAAATGAGGGAGGTGAAAAAAAGTGAGAGATTAAAGGGGATTCATAGTGGAGAAAAGAGACGTGAATCTGAAAAAGTGAAAGGGTAAGGGGTAATGCATTTGCTATACAGTATGACCTTACTGTGGTACCACCAAAACAGTTTACATATTATACACAGGTACTTTCTCTGTACCTAGTGGGCTCACAATCAAGTTTTTGTACCTGGGTAATGGAGGGTTAAGTGATTTGGCCAGGGACACAAGTAACTACAGTGGGGAGTGAAGCCAGCTCCCCTGGTTCACAGCCCACTGTGCTAACCATTAGACTAATCCTCCAGTCTTAGTGCTGTTTCTACCTGGGTGTTAGGCAAATGTGATGATCACTACACTACAGGAACCAGGAGAAAAAGAAGAACCAAGGAAGGAAATAGTAAGAGGGGGGTGAGACTACAAGGATGTGAGAGAAGATGAACTGTGGTGAGTTATGGAAAGAGAGAGAGAGAGAGAGAAAAGAGAAATCTAAAAAAATGTGATGACATGAAAGGAATTATTAAAAGAGAAGGAACAAGAAGGTAGAGAAGAAACTCAAGACCAAGCATAAGCAGAGAAAGGATAAAAGTTGGCATGGGATTTGCGTTACAAGATGTATGAGGAGAGACTTGCTGAACTAAACATGTATACTCTGAGGAAAGGAGAAACAGGGTGATATGATACAGACGTTCAAATATTTGAAAGGTATTAATCCACAAACGAACCTTTTCAGGAGATGCGAAGGCGGTAGAACGAGAGGACATGAAATGAGATTGAAGGGGGGCAGACTCAAGAAAAATGTCAGGAAGTATTTTTTCATGGAGAGAGTAGTGGATGCTTGGAATGCCCTCCTGCGGGAGGTGGTGAAAATGAAAACGGAATTCAAACATGCGTGAGATAAGCATAAAGGAATCCTGTGCAGAAGGAATGGATCCTCAGGAGCTTAGTCGAGATCAGGAGGCGGGGCTGGTGGTTGGGAGGCGGGGATAGTGCTGGGCAGACTTATACGGTCTGTGCCAGAGCCGGTGGTGGGAGGCAGGGATAGTGCTGGGCAGACTTATACAGTCTGTGCCAGAGCCGGTGGTGGGAGGCAGGGATAGTGCTGGGCAGACTTATGCGGTCTGTGCCAGAGCCGGTGGTTGGGAGGCGGGGCTGGTGGTTGGGAGGCGGGGATAGTGCTGGGCAGACTTATACGGTCTGTGCCCTGAAAAGTACAGGTACAAATCAAAGTAAGGTATACACAAAAAGTAGCACATATGAGTTTATCTTGTTGGGCAGACTGGATGGACCGTGCAGGTCTTTTTCTGCCGTCATCTACTATGTTACTATGTTTACTTTTAGTAAATATGTCGGTGCTAACTGCACTAGGTCAAAGGTGGAAGCAGCTGGGAATTCTTCACTTTTCCTCCAGCTTTGTAGTTACCAGAATGAATGTTATTTTACTGGAAGGACATTGAGTGTGGTGGCAATATATGATACTGTAGTGGTCTGAAATTTAAAAAAAATTGTTCATTTTTGAAATAATCATGGAGGGGTTTATGGTCAATCTTAAAATGGGGTTGGAGAAGAATACAATATCCCTTTTTCAACAGAAATAGGAAAAAAATCATTCCCTCTGTTATATCCCTTAGGAAGTGGCAATGGTAGGTTGCGTGGGCTCCATTTATGGCATCAACCCAAAGAAATAATACAGCAGCTGCAGCAGGAAGAGGTAATAGGAGAGATGAGTGGAGTTTGAAAAGGGACAAGGGGTACATTGCCCACAAACTACATGTGCTTCCTGACTTGGTTTTCCTTCTGACTATACCACTGAGTCTTGGCATTGCTTCTCACTCACAGAACAGCTCCTCTCCTCAGTTCCTGATGCAGCTCAGGGCCGACTTTGGATTGTGTGACCTGTGCAGCTGCAAGGGCATCATGCAAAGGGGGGTGCTTCCATTCAGGTGTCCCCTGTGCCCTCCTATATCATGAAAGCAGGGGGGGGGGGGAGAGGGAGCTAGGGAGAGAATGGTGATGAGCAGGGTGTGGGCAAAAAAAGAAGGAGAAAGAGTGATATTGCCAAGTGCATTTTCTCTAGCAAAAAAGGTGCCGGTACTCAAATGCCAGGCCACCCTTCAGTGGTGGAGTGATCATTGAGGGACCCACCCTACAATAGCCAGGACCCCTGCAACCAGTCATAGAATCTATGACAAGGCAGAATTTGTATGTAGAACCTGAGCTCTTTCATTAAAATACGAGAACCATGGGTCAAGTTTAGCAGACAGTGGAAAAGGTGCCGGTACTCAGTACCCTCAAGTACCCCCTCAAAAAAAGCCCTGGATATTGCACTAGAGACACCACCATCACTACTACCAAATGAGGAAGCATTGTGCCAAAGCTGCCACCACAAAAAGTGGTGCCAACTTCTGTTATAGCAAAGAGCAGTGGTTAGCTTAGAGCCAGCCATAACTAAGGTCCTGAGATCATCTAGTCACTCTTGGGCCAATGCAGAAAGTTAGTGTGGGCAAAAGTGCATGGTTAGCGTGAGGTCTATGCAAAAGGTTGTGGGCACCTGATACAGAAAAGATTTTGCACTGATTTTGCATTTTATGTGCGCTGGTCCATTAGGCATCAGCGCACATCAAATGAAAATGGATGGTAATGAGGCTATTAGATATTCCATCCCTGTGCAGAGATCTGGTGTAGAAGACTTTAAGGTGAACACAATGTTGGAATCTGAACATCAAGTATGAGGAGGCATAAAAGGGTTAGCTTACCCTTCTGCAGCAGTTTCATCAGGCCAGAAAAGATAATAGGCCCTCCAGGCTCTTCAGACCCTCAACCCCCCCCCCCCCCCCCCCCGAGATGATCCCTGATCCTCTAATCCCCTGCCTGCCAACTCCCAAACCCTCTATGCCCCCACCCCCCAAAAATATGAAATGTAACCCTGATGACTGGAGGACTCCTCATGCCCCCTGCTCTCCCAACATCTCCCCTCCCAAAATTACCCTGACATCTAGTAGCACCCCTAAAACTCATGACTCCCCCAACTCCCCAAGACACCAAATTTCCTTTTACTCCACTTCTGAATGACCCCCTGATTCTCCAACCCTGTACCTTCTGACTCCTCTCAAAAAATATCCCTCCTGTCAAGTAGCACCCAAACCCCCCTAGATACCTCCCCAACATATGTGAAGACAAGGCAGAAGCACTACTCACTCACTCTTCCCACTATGCAGCCATCTTCCAACAAGGCAGTACCTGACCCCACGTCGTGGAAAATACTTTTGAAAAGTAAATATAGTTATCAACCTAGCCTATCATTAAGATGTGTTATTTTACCACTAACTCGTGCTATTTTACCACAGGTCTCATTTTGTGCAAGGATACCTAATTACAATCACTGCGGTTATCAGTAAAATAATTCATCTTAATGGTAGCCAGCACTGATAACTAATTCACATTTTCCCATTCTACTCTGACTCGGGATTTTATAGACCTCCATATCTCCACTGAGCTGTGTCTTCTGCAAACTGAACAGCCCTAATCTCCCTAGCTTTTCCTCATGTGAGTAAATTCTTCCCTTAACCATTTTGGTCACTTTCCTCTGTACTTTCTAATTCTGTGAGTGACATTGCCGGCAGGAAAAATTTGCCTTTTTGTGGATGAATCAAAGACTACAAACAGAATACATACTCTGGAGGGAGTAGAAAACTTGAGAAGAGATCTGCAAAAATTAAAAGAACGGTCTAAGGGCTGGCAGTTGAAATTTAATGTGAAGAAGTGCAAAGCAGGGGCGTAACTAGGTGAGGCCACGGGAGCCTGGGCCCCCGCAAATTTTGTCCAGGCCCCTGGTTTTGCTGGCAGGGGTCCCCAATCCCCACCAGCTGAAGCCTTCTTCAGCGCCGGTCTCCGGGGCAGCCGCGCTCGCTGCCTTGCTCAGTTTCACATAAAGGAGCATGCACAGGATGTCAGCAAGAAGACAGAGCAGGGCAGCGAACATGGCTGCGCTGGAAACCGGTGCTGAAGAAGGCTTCGGCTGGCGGGGGTTGGGGACCCCCGCCAGCAAAGGTATTTGCTTTCGCGGGGGGGAGCGACGAGGCAGTGAAGGGAAGCGGCGAGGAGGTGAGGGGGAGTGGCGAAGCGGTATGGGGGAGAGGCAGCGGGGGGTGAGGCGGCAGGACAGCAGACTAAAATGTGCCCCCTCACCTCAGGCTCTGGCCCCCTCCTACCGCAAGGTCTGGCTATGCCCCTGGTGCAAAGTGATACAGTACTGATGCAGAAATCCAAAGGAGATGTACCGGATTGGAGGTGAGAGACTGATAAGCATAACACAGGAGAGGGACCTTGGGGTGATAGTGTCTAAGAATCTCAAGGAGGCAATACAATGTGACAAGGCAGTGGCCATTTCCAGAAGGATGCTACGCTGCATAGAAAGGGGTATAACCAGCAGAAGGAAAGAGGTGTTGATGCCCCTATACAAGTCATTGGTGAGGCTCCACTTGGAGTATTGTTTTTAGTTTTGGCGGACGTAACTCGCTAAGGATGTAAAAAGACTTGAAGCAGTTCAAAGAATCGTAACAACAATGATATAGAGTTTGGACCAAAAGACATATGAGAAGAGACTCAATTATGTAAACCCTAGAGGAAAGGAGGCATAAGTGTGATATGATACAGACATTTAAATATTTGAAACAAATCTTTTCCAGAGAAGTAGTAGAACTAGAGAACAAGAATTGAGGTTGCAAGAGGGTTGACTTAGGAGTAATATCAGGAAGTACTTTTTCATGGAGATGGTGGTGAATGCCTGGAATGCTCTCCTGAAGGAGGTGGTAGAGACAAAAATGGTAACAGATAAACACAAAGAATTCCTATATAGAAAGAGAATGGAATTCAAACAAAACTTAGTGGTACTTAGAGGGTAACTCCAGTAATTGGGAAATAAGGCCAATGTCTGGCAGATTTCTACAGTCTGTGCCTAATTATAGCCAAACAGATCTGGATGGGCTGGAGTGGACTTCAATGGCAAAATGTCCCCAACTGCACACCACTACAAAATCTCTCATGGCTGAGGAGGTCACCTATATGTGGGTACAGTAGGTTTAGGGTGAGTGTGGGAGGGCTCATACTTTCCACCACAAGGGTAGTGTGGAATATGGGCCTGGATCTCTCTCGCTGCAGTGCACTGCATCGACCACTACACTACTGTGATGAAACTACAGTGTAATACATTTAAAACAAATCTGCGAAAAATTTTTCTTCACCCAACGCATAATTAAACTCTGGAATTCGTTGCCAGAGAACGTGGTGAAGGCGGTTAGCTTAGCAGAGTTTAAAAAGGGGTTAGACGGTTTCCTAAAGAACAAGTGCATAAACCACTACTAAATGGACTTGGGAAAAATCCACAATTCCAGGAATAACATGTATAGAATGTTTGTACGTTTGGGAAGCTCGCCAGGTGCCCTTGGTCTGGATTAGCCGCTGTCGTGGACAGGATGCTGGGCTCGATGGACCCTTGGTCTTTTCCCAGTGTGGCATTACTTATGTACTTATGTACTCCAGGGAGCTGCTTTCTGCTCTAATAGAACTGGCTATAACATCTGAAGCAATCATAGAAGCTGTCAGTGCATGTATTATGCCGATTACCGCCCAGTTAGCGCCACGCGCCAGAAAATAAAATATATTTTCCGGTGCGCGAAGTGGACACACATAAAAAATGAAATTACCGCCCAGGCCATGCGGTAGCCAGGATGTAGTTTTGAATTGGTGCACATTGGGTGCATGTAGGTGCCTATGTACTAATTCTTCCTACTTTCTTACCCATCTCTATGTTACAACTTTGCCTTACCCTTCACTACCAATTATAATGTCCTATTACGTATTGTGTTGACATTGCTACTATACCATGCCATACTTTGTATTGTTTTCTAATATTTTTACTGCTGTAATTACCTATTGCTCATGTTTGATCTATTCTTACTGTACATGACCTTGAGTGAACTCCTTTAAAAAGGCGGTAAATAAATCCTAATAAATAAATAAATAGTAAAAGGGCCCCTAAATGTGGTTGATTATGATATACACTGTTTCTATAAGGCACAGTGGGTCTTATTCAACAGGACTCTTCCCGATTCTCTATTCATGGGCAAGCTTTCTTAAGGCTTATGAAATTAAGGGGCCCTTTTATCAAAGTGCAGTAAAAAAGTGGCCTTAGCGCATCCTTCCATGGGTCATTTGCGTGCACTAAGGCCATTTTTAGTGCTGGGGTAAAATGGACGATTTTCGTATTTTCACTATTAGTGGTCATGCACTAATTTTCACATTAGCATTTTTCAGTTTTCATTTCTTCTTCTTTTTTTTTATATTTTGTGTCATTTTCTTCTGTTTTTATTCACAGTTGTTGTATGGGCAGCACTCCAAAGGAAACTGTGGCAGCATTAAAATCCCCTGAGGAAGCCGAGCGGTGAAATGGGTCCCAGTTGGGATTACCCGAGACCATCCGACTGCCTCAGAACACTCTAAAGCTAACTTCAGCCTTTAGCTTTACACATTTTGCTCTTTATGGGAGTAGAAAATTGAATATGTCACATTTTTTGTTGATAAGCTTTAATTTTCTACAAAATTGATCAACAGTCTTGGTTGGGGTTTTTTCTGACCGATGATAGAAGCTGTGAACTGTGGTTTGAATGTTATTATATTTGACTACCTAAATATTCTCTGGATACTACAGTCCTCTGAGCTCTTTTCCTCCACCATTCCTTTGTGGTGTTAAACTGCAGTGAGTTGGCTTCTCACTCTATACTTTGGATTGAGCTTCCCATTAGCACATGAGCCTCTACCGCCACCCATTATGTAAGCAGTGAGGGCTCACTCACTAAGCACATGGTAATTGGTTAGCATGCGGCAATGTAGCTGTGCTAACTGATTAGCGCAGAACACATTCACTTTCTGCCCCTAGACTTGCCCCAGTGCTAAAAAATAAATGTTATTTTTTAGCACATGGGTAACAAGTGCACATGCAAAAATTACTGTGGGATGCATCAGCATGCCTCACTGTAAGGCGCGCTAATGCGTTAGTGCTTACTGCAACTTAGTAAAAAGACCCCTATGCAGTGGCGTTCCTTGGTCGGCTGGCACCTGGGGCGGTCGCCACTGTGCACCCCCCTCCGGGCGCAGCACAACACTCCTCCCCGGCACATCATCTCCAAGTCCCCCCCCCCCCCAGGTGCATTCTTCTTGCCTGCAGGGGTGCAGGGAGCAGCCGCGTGGCTGTTGGCTCTGCCGGTTCCCTGCTCCCTCTGCTGCTACTTCCTGTTCCGGGGCAGAAGGAGCTGGGAACCGGTGGAGCAGACAGCAACGTGGCTGCTCCCAGCACCCCTCCTGCAGCATGGACCCGGGGAGGACCGCCCCCACCGCCCCACCCTTGGTATGCCACTGCCCCTATGTATGTTTATCATTTATTAGTCTTCCTATACTGTCTCCATTTGCAAAGCAAGCCAGAATGGTTTACAGTATACAATATAATAGTAACATAGTAACATATGTTTAAATCCCCCCCCTTATAGACCTCTTTCTGACTCCGTCACACGGGGGACTAAAGGTACTTAGTTCATATATCAGGTTCTGTATAGTTTCTCTAACCTCCATTGTCACCCAATCATAAGGGGGTGGCATTAGGAGCCGTAATTGAAAACTAATTCCCATAACTACAGCTTTCTGTCCAAAACTGAGTGTCACTTGTATGTGATCTACCTTAGGCTAAATGTTAGGTAAAGAGAAGATAGAATCAATAAAAATAGAGACAGAGATAGGTTTAGATAGATAGGTACATTTTATTTCTTACCCAAACACAAGTCTTCAAGTTGATACAAATACAGACATCAGATTCTGGGTTTATCTGCACAGCGCCCTGCCGTCTGAGAGAAGCGTTGGGGAGGAGTTCCAAACTAAGGCAAAATCTCCCCTCTTTTATACACAAACCTCTCCATAGAAGTGAATGGTGAGAAACCTTGCTCCTAATCTTTCTCACTTTCTGAGATCATACTTTCCCACGCGGTCTGCTGTCTGATGTGCCCACCTCCTTCCGTTCTCAGCTACTGCTAATTATCAACATGTTTTGGGAAGCGTTGAGATAACAGTTTCACATCTTCCGGCTGCAATACTTTTCATACCTTTCATACTTTTCATACCATCTCATGAACTCTGTATTACCTCTGTATCATTGTATACCAAAATTATAAGCTCCATTTTATTCATCTGATCCATCATTCTTTCATTACAGGTGCTGTATTTGATTTAAAAATTGTACCAATTTGTGGCAGGACTCATTGTTCAGACCTGCTTTTTGCAGATTCTCAAATATTAAATCATTTACTTGTTGTTTGGCCTAGTTAGTACTTTTTCAGTTGTTTTAGGCTGCATAGCTTTGGCCATCACTATTCCAGTGGTAGCCTTAAAGCCAGGCCATATATTAACACATAGTAACATAGTAGATGACAGCAGAAAAAGACCTGCACGGTCCATCCAGTCTGCCCAACAAGATAAACTCATATGTGCTACTTTTTGTGTATACCTTACCTTGATTTGTACCTGTACTTTTCAGGGCACAGACCGTATAAGTCTGCCCAGCACTATCCATGCCTCCCAACCACCAGCCCCGCCTCCCACCACCGGCTCTGGCACAGACCGTATAAGTCTGCCCAGCACTATCCCCGCCTCCCAACCACCAGTCCTGCCTCCCACCACCGGCTCTGGCACAGACCGTATAAGTCTGCCCAGCACCATCCCTGCCTCCCGCCACCGGCTCTGCCTCCCAATATAAAACAAATTGCAATATAAAAGAACTCCATAAAATTATAGGATAGAAACCAGCTACTCCAGTCAAATTCAAGAAACAAAATCAAACACTCGCATTCAATATCACAATCAAACACCATAATAAAAACTAATTCTTATAAAACAAATTCTTATATTTCCCCATTGCAGACAGTTGGCCAAAACAATAAGTAGAAATTGAAATTATGGGAAGTCAAATGCTAACTGAAAAAAAGTGCGTTTTTAACTTATTGCAAAACAGAGTGTATGATCTCTCTAACCAAATAGGTTGTGGAAGTGAATTCCTCAGGGCTGGAGAGAGGAAATAGAAGGCTGAAGTACATGTAGATTCCCATCTAGCCCTAGAAGGCGGTGGTAAAAACAATCTATTATCAGTAAGTAACCGCAGAGTACGAACCGGAGTGTAAGGAATGGCTAAAGCCACCAAATAAGAAGGAGAAGCAGAGTAAAGAGCTTTGTGTGTCAAGGTAAGAACCTTGACCTTCATTCTGTATTCTATCGGAAGCCAATGCAGGCACTGAAGAAGAGGAGTGGCCCTGTCATACCTGGAAGCCGACAGATCATACGGGCTGCAGTATACTGTAGTGTTTGCAGTTATTTTAGATTTGCCTTAGTAATATCTGCATAAACAGTATTAAAATAATCATATCGCACACTAATGAATGTATACGACAAAGAGAACAGAGATTCTAAATCAACTATACTCCCGATGGATCTAAGCTGACGAAGGAAAAAGAAGCATGTGTTTAGAAACATAGGATACCTGAGGACCAAAAGAAAGAGAAGAGTCAATAATGATCCCCAGTGCCTGTGCCCTCCATGCTTAAAGGCTGGATCCTTTGCAGTCTGTGGATTGCTTAAAAAACATTGCAGACATGGGGGGGAGACAAGATGGCGGCGATAACGGTTGTGTGATCCCGGAGCTCCTCAGAATCTTCTCTGTATGACCTCGAAAACGCTGGTACCTACCTCCGTGACACCAACGTCGACACCAATCTCCAGGCAATCGACATTGGAGAACTTTGGTATCGGGATCCTTGGCGAGCTGACCGCTACTTCGACGGTCTCAACCCCTCCGGGAGATGAGTGCAGCGCTGAGGGAGCGACGTTGAGTCCTCCCGTTCTCACCGCGCCTCCACAACCCGGAAGTGAATTGCTAGCGGTGGGGTCACTGCAGCTGGAAGCATGTGCTCCATTGCCTGTGGTAGGAGGACCCACCGCCGGATTAACCTTGTTTTGGAAACAGCAAAGCAGGGGCAGATGCAGGACGTTGCCCCTGTCACCCGAGGCCCGACTTCCGAGAATAGTGGAGGAGGAAAAAGACCAGTATCGGTGACTATGGATAATTTGTGGGATGCAATACAGGAGGTAAATGGCATGTTACTGCAGATGAATACTTCCATCAAGGGCGAGATAGGTGAACTGAAACAGAATACTCAAGATCTATCTTTAAATGTTCAAGAACATAAGGAAAAGATTTCTGAGATGGAAAATGAGGTTAAACAACTAAAGAATTTAACTGTAACTTTGGTTAAGGAAAAAGAAATTCAGGAAAGAAAGTTAGAATATTTGGAAAATAACACTCGGAAGAATAACCTGAGGCTGTTGAATTTCCCCAAATCTCCTTTAATACCAGCAGGTGAAATGCTTAAAAAATATATTACTGGAACTGTGAAACCATCGAAGGAACAATCCCAGGTTACTTCAAGTTTGAACTTGACTGAATTTCTTGAGAACTCTCTGGAATGTATTACAGAGAGAACAACATTGCTTGTGACTTTTGCTCTTGAACTAGATAGACACAATATTCTTAGATTATATTTTCGCCATTTAAATGATTTATTTTTGGGGCAAAAAATACAGATTTTCCCCGACTTAGCAAGGAACACGCAAAAGAGAAGAAAGGAATTTTTACTTTACAAACCTAGAGCTTTAAAATTGGGTGCTACTTTTTTGCTGAAGTTCCCATGCAAATGTCATATAACATTTGGTTTAAATAATTACATATTTTTTACCCCTCAAAAACTATTACAATTTATTTCATCTAAGGAAAATGTTCAAGTACCTAATGTGTTGCCTCCCTAATTAAAGCGTTGTTAAGTCGGCTCTAGAAATCAGCTATGTCCCTACCGTTATAAAATAATTGGCTTATTTTTATAGGCATGTTTTTCCTTTCAATTTCCTAGTATTTTGTCTCAATTTATTGGGGACTAATAATAATCTTATAATCTTTACTTGGAACCAAATTTGGTAATAAGTAATTTTGTTTTACTTGTTAAGTTGTATTTCTGATATTTCCTGGTTTATGTCATGAGATGTAAATGTGAAAATTTATAAATAAAGAATTAAAAAAAAAAATAATGATCCCCAGGTATTTAAATGAAGACAATGGGGTGGTTTGTCTGTCAGACAAAGTTAGGCTTAAAGAAGGTGGTAGTAAAAGACCTGTAATCCAAATAGCTATTGTTTTGTCTGGGCTGAGAACAAGACGGTGACCTGTCTCCCTTTGATACTGATTTCTAAGGGGGTCTTTTAATAAGGTGCACTGGTGTTTTTAGTGCGTGCTAAACGCTAGAGACAACCAAAGGAATACATTGATGTCTCTAGCGTTTAACATGCGCCTATTTTTAGTGCGTGCTAAAAACGCCAGCGAGCCTTAGTAAAAGACCCCCTAAAATCCTCAACAGCTCACCCCCCCCCCCCCCCCCCCCCACACACACACACACACATTGCTTTTTTTTTTTATTACAGGTGAAACATCATAAAATTTGCAGATTGGTAATCATTTCTTTTGTTCAGTAGTATCCATCCATTTTAGTACGCAGATTTTATTGCTCTCTAGAAGATCCCATTTGACAATGACATATTCCTTTGCCTTCAATTAGCTTCTAATTCTCCCCCATATACACTGCTTGGCTTGGTAGCATGTCCTTTCGGAGGTGTGCTATAAAATGCTTCATTTTCAGTCGAGATAAGCTACGACTCCCACTTCCTCTCCGTCTACTGGGTTTGGACTGAGAGCACTTCTGAAACGTCCACTTTCTGCACTGAAAGGTATCAAAAAAGGAAGGCAGCTGGGACCCTTGAGTGCTACTTGAAAATTACTTTGGAAGAGCAAACCGTTGCTGGGATAAAACAGGTAGAGAGGGCCAGGGACGCACTCATGCAGAAGAACCTCAGGAAGAGAACTTCCCAGCTAGCTGCAAATTACCAAAGGTTTTGCAAATACAGATAAGGTGTCTCATTGATGTTGCCTCTGCAGTTTGTTTTATCCTACTGGGAGAATTACTTGGGCCTCTTTGCCTTGTTTCCGCCCTAACCTTTGAGGTCCACTTATATGGCACTACACACCATACTAAACACACAGAGAAGATCTTCTCAGATCTAAACAGGTTTGAAAGAAATAAATATTAAGATAATTACCCAGAAGGGATAACCTTCAAAAGTAAGCAGTGAATGACAGACAGCATAAAGTGACCATTAAGGAAAATCAGATACAGTAAGGTTCCATCCTGTTTAAAATACCAAGATAAATACCATGCAATTAACCTACAGGGAATTTCAGTCATTGGCTCAGTGAACTGGAAATATTTAAGGGCCCTGTTTACTAAGGTTCACTAGCATTTTTAGCGTGCGCTAAAAATGCTAGTGCACCTACAGCGTGGCTTAGAAAACAGGGCCCTAATATTGTTAAAAGCATTCCAATGAGGGGTAATGATACTGTTGTTCACAGTGAAATAAAGGTGAACATTGATTTGAAACAAAATGAACCCCCCCCCCCCCACACACACACACACACACACAATTAAACAGGTTCAAGGGCAGACTGACCTTTCGGACAACCAGGCAGTGCCCGAGGGCCCAGAGGCCCTGCCTGGTTGCCCATGCCCACCACTGCCACTGCTGCTACCGCACACTACAGCCGCCCTGGTGTAGTGATGATTCTCCGACCCCACCGCTGCCTGTGTCTTGTGCTGGCTCCACGGTTTAAAATGATGACCACGACCTCTCGTGAGACTACTGTGAGAGGTCGCAGATTCCATTTTAAACTGTGGAATCGCTGCAGACAGCAGCAGCAGCATGCTCATCAGCAGCATGGAAGAAGGTGGGAAAGGGGAGTCGGAGGTACACGCAGGGCATGAGGAGGGTAGAAGGGGAAATCAGAGGACATACTGAACATGGAGGAAGGTAAGGGCTGCGGGGGCGGCGGAAGCATGTGGGGGGCAGAGGTAGCATGTGTGGGGGGGGGGCAGCGGTAGTGTGTGGGGGGCTCAAATAACTCTCAGTGCCTGGGGGCCCAGAGTACTCTCAGTCCACCCCTGAACAGGTTTGTTTCATTTTGGTTGCAAACCAACAAAAATAGCAAGGAACTTCTATTCTATTCTATTCATTTGTTAGTCATCTTAATCCCTAATATTTGGGTTCCAAGCGACATCCAAAAAGCAAGACTTGTGCATATGCCAGGAACTACAGGATTAAAACAAAACTACACACGCCAGCGTTAAGCGCACAGGGGTGAATTCTATAAATCATGATTAAAAACTGGCAACGAGAAAAGCGCTTAAGTGCTATTCTATAAGCTGTGTCTAAAGTTAGGCGTGGTTTCTAGAATAGCGCTTATGTCCCAGGGGTCGTGCATAAATTTAGGTGCGTCTATTTGTACCAAGAAAAATGTGGTGCAAATGCCTCACCTAAATTTACATGCGGAACTCCCTTATTCTAATTGCTTGTGTAACCAGGAACCATGCCCACAATCCACCACGAACCACCCATGACTCTCCCATTTCTATGCCCCTTTTTTGGGACACACGTAAAATTTAGGCACAGATCATGCTCTTAACTGATTCCAATGAGCATCAATAATTGCTTGTTAAAAAGCCAATTATTGACGCTAATTTGCTCGTTCTTCAGTTAAATTGTGCACACAATTTTTGTTGACTTTTATAGAATTAAGGGGATAGTGCAGGTTTTATCATGTGTTAAATGTTTGCATGGAACTGCGCAAAGCATCAAATGCATGTTAAAACAGACAGAATGATAACAAAGCCGTTCTAGATTGGGAATGGGCAGTTCATAGGCATGTTTGGGATGGTGCAGAGGAGTGGCCTGCTGTGACAGCTAGCGGTCATTACTCCTAGCAGTCATGACTGCCAATAGTGCTGTTGCACTTGTTAACACCTCAAGAGGAGACAGTAGATGTAGCTAATCTATTGATAGACTGGTAGCCTCAGTAAGGGGCAAATAGTCACTGTTGTGCACTTGCTGAAACAAAACCTCCTTCTGTCCCCCATCAACAATTCCCCCATCTTTTGATTCCCCCTGACATAAACCTGGCTTTCCATTTCCCCAATACATACTCTGCCTTACACTCTACCTTCTGAACCCCTAACAAAACCCTCCCTCTTCCTCTGAGCCCAAACGTTCCCCTACCCTTGATCACCTCCAAGACCTACCCATGGGCTGCAGTGGTGGTCCAGTGGCTCCCAAGGTGAAAGTGGTCCTTGTCTACTCCTACCAGGGCTGTGCCGGGATCATAATGGTGCCTCTGCTCCCTAGCAGTCGCCTCACAATATTATCACTAGGGGGCATCCTTCACGATTATCCTTATATGGAAGGATGCCCCCTAATGGTAATACTGCAAGAATACTGCTGGGGGCAGAGATGCTTTGGATCCATTCTCAGCATATTTCTAGGCAGGCATGAAAGGGGAACTGCTCCCACCTACAAGCCCCATGGACCACCAATGGAATCCCCGGGAAGGGGTCAAGCTAGTGGGGACATGTCTTGTTTTCAGAGACAGAGTTTGTATAGGGGATCAGAAAGGGGAGTTCTGGTGGTTTGTGTCAGGGGATTGGAAGGCCAGATTTGTTTCAGATGATATCGGAAGGTGGGATGTATTTGGGGGGATCAGAAGATGTTCATGTGTCCAGAGGGGTGTACTGCTGTTTCTGTCCTTTGTTTCTAATCTAATCTAATAAAAGTCTTGCTGAGTTGCTAAATCTTTAGAATAGGTCCTAAGTGACTTACATAAAGAGGAACTTAAAACAATTTTTAAGGAGCTACAAAAAATGTCTAAGCAAGTCAGAAAATACAGTCAGACATCTATAATCTATTAAATAAAAAAGTTTTCAAATCTCTTGCAAAAGGGAAGGTAGTTAAAAATGGTTCTAATGAATGTTTAATTATTTATTTATTTATTTGGAGCAGGCCTGCATCACCTTATATGCAGTAGCAGACAGTGCAAATGGTCCTGTGCTATTTGCCACTGCATGTAGGGCAGTACCCATGCAGTAAGTGCTGCTCTGTGCAGTAAATGCAGAACAGATGCTTGACACGCCCCTGTATGGCCACCGAGAGGGGGGGCATGGGGGACAAACTTCCCCGGGCCCGGCGCCGCAGTCCCCTCCACCTGCCCCCCTCCGTCCACCACTGGGCCGGGCCTCCCTGAATTAAAATCATAGTGCCTCACCTCGACCTCGCTCCGTGTGAAAGAAGCCTGGGACACAGGGAGAAAAGGCCCGAAGGGAGGCGATCTGCAGACTGCCGCTGCTGCGCTTCTTTCACACGGAGCGAGGTTGAGGTGAGGTGCTATGATTTTAATTCAGGGGGGCCCGGCCTGGTAGTGGACGGAGGGGGGCGGTGACAACGATAACCTCGGGGGGGGGGGGGGGGGGGGGCGGGGCCCCGGGGTGGCCTTGCCCCGTGCCCGGCCAAGTCTCTCAGCGGCCCTGGCCCCTTGCATTTACCACACAAACTTTACACTTCCCATGAGCTATTTTTTGCAAATATCGTGTGGTTAAAAGCAAATCCTTACTGCACCTTAGTAAAAGGGTCCCTTATTGAAGCATAAAAGCAATCCTCCCAATATTCAAAACCATTTAACTGGCCAGGAATGGCACCTGGCTGGTTAAATGGTACTTAGCCGGCTGTCTGCCGCTGAATATTGCTGGTTAGCTGCTAGTAGCAAGCCAGTTTTATCACCTGATATAACCGGCTATCCGCCGATATTTTCAGTGTGCGTTGCCATATTTAGCCATGTGAAACCCTCAGGGCCGTCTCAAGGGACAGTAGTGTCCTGAGCCAACTTTTGGTTTGGCGGCCTACATTTAAAGGCAGTTTTCCCCTCCTGAATATTGACAGCATTGACAGCATTTCACCTAACACTACCTGTGTCTTCCCTCTGCCACAGCCTGTGGAAACAAGAAGTTATGTCAAAGGAGGGGCTAGGACACAGCAGAAGGAAGATGCCAAAGTGATGTAGGTAGCATTTGGTCTATGTTTGGGAAGGAAAAACTGCCTTTAAAGGTAGACGGGAAAGATGGCCTGAGACAGAAAGAGGAAAAAGGTTGCTGGCTCTTCTTTTTATCCTGCACACTCAACACCGCCAGGTAAGCTCTGGGCCAGCTCAATCTATAGGGCCAGTGACATCACAGGATCAGGCGTTTGACACCCTTTATCTCTGGCACCCTGGGCCAGAGCCTCACCTGGTCCCTAGGTTAAGCCAGCCCTGGAAACTGCTGAATATCGGCTTGGCCAGTTATGTTTAAACCGGCCCCCCAAAAATCTGGATATACAATAAACAATACCAGTCACCAGAAATGGCCCAGCATTGACAATCTGGGCTCAGCGCTGACTACAGGAGGCAGCCCAGCTACTTCCCATGATCTGACTATCAGCCCCAATCAAATTAAATCAAGCTTGAAAAAAACACGCTGAAGGAAAACAAAAACTGCCAGTATACACACTCCTACAGCGAAGCAGCATACCATCAGTCATTTAATTTTAATATTTGTTTAACATTTTTAGATGCTGTTTTAGTGATATGATTTCTAAATTTACTATGTACTGGTTTTAAAAGTATTGTTATTGTATTAATTGTTAATGTTATAAATTGCACTGAGCGTATTTTGGAAAACACGAACAATAAATCTCACAAACAAGTAAAGCACGATAATCAAGTAAAGTTATTACCAATAAGTTATTTATTTTGGGAACGATTTACATTCTCATTGGAGTGCAACAGCAAAGGAGAGAGAGCTACTGCAACTTGTCAGCAAAGGTCATGGAATGCAAACACTGGTGCATTGAGAGAAGGAGAAGCCAGCTAGGGTGGCCAACTGGTTCCAGCTTTCCAGGACACATTGATCCCGTCTTGGTTTTACTCTACTGTATATATGCACTTGTAGCAGTGACTTTTCTAATGATTCATCTGAAAAAGGTAGGAATGCAAGTCCATGCATTAAGGACTCAATTCTACAAATGGCACCCAAATTTGATTGCCGATAACAATTAGCACTAAGCGCTTTTCTATAAATGGCGCACAGATTTGTTTGTTGTTTATAGAATAGCATTTGGCGCTGGGATCTGTAAGCAGTAGAAGGGGAGCAGCAACGCTGACTCATGAGGGACAGCGCAAACCACTCTTACATGCTATTTCCTACCTTGCTGAGGATAACCTTACTTATCAATTATTATATTAGAACATACTTATTACGTAAAAGAGAAAACTACAAGAGGTGCTGCTAGGAAACGTGGTAACATAGTAGATGATGGCAGAGAAAGACCTGCACGGTCCATCCATTCTGCCCAACAAGATAAACTCATACGTGCTACTTTTTGTATATACCTGACCTTGATTAGTATCTACCTTTTTCTCAGCATAGACCGTAGAAGTCTGCCCAGCAGTAGCCCCGCCCCTCACCACTGGCTCTGCCACCCAATCTCCACTACGCTTCTGAGGATCCCTTCCTTCTGAACAGGATTCCTTTATGTGTATCCTATGCATTTTTGAATTCCGTTACCGTTTTCATCTCCACCACCTCCCTCCCGCGGGAGGGCATTCCAAGCATCCACCACTCTCTCCGTGAAAAAATACTTCCTGACATTTGTCTTGAGTCTGCCCCCCTTCAATCTCATTTCATGTCCTCTACTACTACTACTACTATTACTACTACTATTTAGCATTTCTATAGCTTCCCATCTACGGAAAAGGTTCATTTGCGGATTAATACCTTTCAAATATTTGAACATCTGTATCATATCACCCCTGTTTCTCCTTTCCTCCAGGGTATACATGTTCAGGTCAGCCTCATACTTCTTGTAATGCAAATCCCATACCATTCTCGTAGCTTTTCTTTGCAACGCTTCAATTCTTTTTACATCCTTAGCAAGATACGGCCTCCAAAACTGAATACAATACTCCAGGTGGAGCCTCACCAATGACTTATACAGGAGCATCAACACCTCCTTTCTTCTGCTGGTCACACCTCTCTCTATACAGCCTAGCAACCTTCTAGCTATGGCCACTGCCTTGTCACACTGTTTCATCGCCTTCAGATCCCCAGATACTATCACCCCAAGATCCCTCTCCCCTTCTGTACATATCAGACTCTCACCACCTAACACATACATCTCCCTTGGATTTCTACTCCCTAAGTGCATCACTTTGCATTTCTTCGCATTGAATTTTAATTGCCAAATGTTAAACCATTCTTCTAGCTTCCACAGATCCTTTTTCATGTTGTCCACTCCCTCTCGGGTGTCCACTCTGTTACAAATCTTAGTATCGTGCGCAAAAAGGCAAACTTTACCTTCTAACCCTTCAACAATGTCACTCACAAATATATTGAACAGAATCGGCCCCAGCACCGATCCATGAGGCACTCCACTACTCACCTTTCCCTCATCCGAACAAATTCCACTAACCACCACCCTCTGGCGTCTGTCCGTCAACCAGTTCCTAATCCAGTTCACCACGTCAGGTCCTATGTTCAGCCTGTCCAGTTTATTTAAGAACCTCCTGTGGAGAACAATGTCAAAAGCTTTGCTGAAATCATAAGTAGATTACGTCCCTGATTCAATTCTCCGGTCACCCAGTCAAAGAAAAAAAAATAGTTCTGCTTTCATATGGTAGATACTAATATGGAAACAGAGAGACAGTGCATAGCAAACAGATTAGATGGTTTAAGAAGAAAAATAACAGAAAAACAGGGGCTTTCCACAGTTCAAAAAAATAACAGGTGCAATGTGTGCCTTTACTAAGAAGGTCAATGATGTCCCCTAACTGTCACAAAACTTTCCCTTCTTGCTCACTCTCCCATGCCCAGTTCTTCAGCTCCTTTAGTTGTCAAGCCTTAAACGCCACATTAGACCTTCACCTTACATGCTTCATTAGGCCTTAGCCATACAGCTCCATGCCCAACTCTGTAGTATAGAAACTTAGACAGAGTGAAATGTAGCTGTTGAAAAGGTGGAATTCCCTACTCTCCCAATCACTAAAACTGTTCCTATCCCTCAACTACTCTGCCTCACAACTGCCCCATCATCAAAGCCTACCCCATTCAACTGCCTCACCACTCCACATAATGCCTCATCCCAAAAAATACCCGCATAATTGCCACATCACCCTGCAAATTGCCTTATCCTCCAAAACTACCCTTTACAACTGCCCCAACACTCTTGCAAACGTCCTTCTCAGTCCGGGAGCAAGAATCCTCGCTCTCTCACCAAAAGTCACTCTGCACTCCAGGAATTTTATTTAATGCAAAATAACTTTACTGGAGCTTCCATAACCAGCAGGTAAACACTTCAGAAGTTTTTACAT
Source organism: Microcaecilia unicolor (assembly GCF_901765095.1). NCBI lineage: Eukaryota > Metazoa > Chordata > Amphibia > Gymnophiona > Siphonopidae > Microcaecilia > Microcaecilia unicolor. The sequence goes on along the minus strand of NC_044031.1, from coordinate 52,249,568 downwards.
ATATTGTTAACCCAAGACTATCCATGCTAATCTTAGCCACTCCATTTCACTCTTTGAGTACTCCAAGGCTGTACCTAAATGCTTTTGTCCTTTACCCATCCTGTTGTGCCAGTAATAAGCCCAAGGCTGCCCCTGTTACTCCCAATATCAATCCAACTCCATCAGGCACAGACCTTTTAAGCTGTCCTACTTCCAGCGATGTACCTCACAGGGCTGCACCTTGACCTTGAACAAGCTTCCCCTGCTCTGGTTCCTGCTTCCAGGCTGGATTCCCTTTATCCACCTAAAGCTTTGTCTCCTTCTCAGTTGCCACTTTTAGGGACAGCAACTACTTCTTCACTCAGCCTGCATTTATTTATTTTTCTCCAGGATCCCCCAATGCTCCCAAGAATCTTGGTGGGACTACAGGCAACCTATTCACCACTTCAATGTTTTTTTAATTATTTTTCCAACTCCACCTCTGCTGTTACTCACCACAGGAAACCACTTTATCTCTGCAACTTCTCTGCCAACCCCTCCCCTGGGCAGGCCTCCCAATCTCACTTTCCAGTCCACTGGCAGGGACCTCCCTATCATAGGGTATTTCAGAAGGAAGAGGACAATCATCAGTGAGAGAGGTGGAGGGGACAGGGGTACATGGGTTGGGAAAATGTATCACCTCACATTCAGAAGTGTTGAAGTATAAGTGCTGGTCCCTTAGCCAGCTAGATACCCTGTTTAGCTAGCCAGCTAGCTATACACACACACACACAAACACAAAGGGGTCCTTTTACTAAGGTGCGCTGAAAAATGGCTTGTGGTAGTGTAGGTGCAGGTTTTGGGCATGTGCCGATCCATTTTTTTAGCGTGCCTGTAAAAAAGGCCTTTTTTTGCTGAAAATAGACGTGCGGCAAAATCAAAATTGCTATGCGTCCATTTTGGGTCTGAGACTTTACCACCAGTCATTGACCTAGCAGTAAAGAATCTGGCCAGTAATGACCTACATGTATGAAATGCCACTTGGTGCGCGTCCATTACGCACGCCCCAAAATAAAAAATATTTTCAGATGCGCGTATCAGACAAGCACCATTAATGACATTACCGCAAGAGCCATGCGAGAGTCAGGCGGTAACTACATTTTGGCATGCGTTGAGTGCGAATAGACGCTTATGCAGCTTAGTAAAGGGACCCCATAATTTGAGTTTGGAGAGGTTGGGAGGATCAGTGGACAAATGGTAACGAATCTGAATATCTTTAGCATAACAGAATGGTATACAGTTGTTAGACTGAATCACAGTAAGCAGCAGGTCAAAGAAGGTATTAAAGAGGGTTGGAGCTAAGATTCAACCTTAGGGGACTCCTGATTGCAAGGGAAAAGTGAGAGAGTGAGATTGTTGGTGAGAAAGTTGAAAGATCTGTTTACAGTGATAGTTACAGCATGGGGAATGTAAATAATTCCCTATCCCTTTATATAACTTTGTTGTTAATTCTACAGTGAAAGCTACTTCAAGAATCACAGTTTTCTTAGTGGTTGTATGTCTATTGCCAAGCAACATCTGTTGACGTGGGCAGGGCCATTGGCAAACTTTGCACATACTTTGTGTCCACATGTTCGGGAGACCCTGTGAGATGCGCTTAGGACTCAGGAGGTCAGGATTGCCAACTGTCTGGCTTTTTTCAAAAGTCAGCAGAATTTTACATTAATGTCTAGAAGATAGAAGGATGGGTAATATGTTTGGCATTTTTCTGAGTTTAAAAAGTCTATCTGCAGTTCTCTAGTCCCTTCCCCCCTTCCATTACAATTAGTAGCAGAGACTGCATGTAGGATCCAGCAGTGTTGTTCAAAGTACTTGGTCAAAGGACTTAAGTAAAAGTAGAAAAACAAATGTATTTTTTAGTACTTAAGTAAAAGTAAAAGTACAGTGAAGAACGCAATAAAAATTTTGCTTAAGTGAAAGTAAAAAAAGTTGTTATCTAATATAATACTTTTAGGGCATTATTTATTAAGCCGTGCTATAGGCACACAAACTTTTTAGTGCATGCTAACGCTAGAGACACCCAAGGAATATAATGGGTGTCTCTAGTGTTAGTGCGTGCTAATTTATAGCACGTGCTAAAATGTTAGCACGCCTACAGCTCGGCTTAGTAAAAAGGGTCCTTAGAGTAAAATGTAAAACTACTGTAACTACCAACAGTTTTGATAGTTACAATTAGAACCAGGGCTTTTTTTGAGGGGGTACTTGGGGGTACTGAGTACCGGCACCTTTTTCATTGTCTGCTAAAATTGACTCATGGTCCCCAAGTTATATTAAAGGAGCTCAGGCTCTACACACCAATTCTGCCTTGTCATAGATTCTGTGACTAGTTGCAGGGGGCCTGGCTATTGTGGGGTGGGTCCCTCAGTGATCACCCCACCCCTGAAGGGTGGCCTGGCATTTGAGTACCGGCACCTTTTTTGCTAGAAAACACACACTGATTAGAATAGTGCATGGACTCTAATCAATTCCTCCGATCATTAGCCTTGACTCGACCATCTATTTTCCCATTCATTTCAAACATTTGCAAAAGTGGCCACGTTGCATCTCTACTATACAAATTCCTAACTGATCATAACTTCACAGAAAGAATGAGTCTCCATTCTATTTGGGAATCAGATCTTCAACACACTATTTCAAATCGATAATGGTCAAAATTCTAGACTAAAATTAGCAGACCCATCTCTTCTGCAGGCTCAATGTAGTCTCTGTATTTCCTACACCATAGAATCTTGTGGACCCCTCAACGAATGGCAGTTGCTGGATTATTAGATCAAAATATTTGCTAGTCATGTAAGCCTCAACAAGGAGCACTTATGCACATGCCTTATGAGTGTCATTTGACAAATCAATATTGGAATAAAGTGTGGCAGACGATTTCTTCTATATTGGTTCTCACTGAATCCTTATATCCTAAAATGATTATTTTTGGTTCCCTCTTGTTGTAAGATTATTTTCATTCTGTATACAATTAAGATCTGGAATCATTGCCAGAAGATGTGGTAACAACAGTTTTTGTAGCTGGGTTTTAAAAAGTATTCAACATGTTCCTGGTGAAAAGGTCTATAAACCATTATTAAACTAGACTTGGAGAAAGTCCCTGCTTATCCCTGGCAGTAAACAATATGGAATCTATCTACTTTTTTAGGATTCTGCCAGATATTTTTCACCTGGATTGGCCACTGTTGGAAACACAGTATTGGGCTTAATAGACACTATGGGCTGACCCAGTATGATAGTTCTTCATGTTCTTATGCCATGACAGGAATGAATCTCACCCTTATGCTAGTGTGTGTTGGAGATTATCTAATTAAACCTCAGATTAGCTGCTAATATTCATATCAACACTCCGATTTATTTTAAATTTACTACTTCGTAGCTTCATCGCATTCCCCCTAGTCCTAGTGTTTTTGGAAAGAGTAAACAAATGATTCACGTCTACCCATTCCACTCCACTCATTATTTTATAGACCTCTATCATATCTCCCCTCAGCTATCTCTTCTCCAAGCTGAAGAGCCCTAGACACTTCAGCCTTTCCTCATAGGGAAGTCGTCCAATCCCCTTTATCATTTTTGTCGCCCTTCTCTGTCCCTTTTCTAATTCCACTATATCTTTTTCGAGATGCGGTGACCAGAATTGAACACAATGTTCGAGGTACGGTCACACCATGGACCGATACTAAGGCATTATAACATCCTCACTTTTGTTTTCCGCCGCAGCGCACTGAGCAGAGCATTTCAACGTATCATCAACGACGCCGAGATCCCTTTCTTGGTCGGTGACTCCTAACGTGGAACCTTGCATTACATAGCTATAGTTCGGATTCTTCTTTCTCACATGCATCACTTTGCACTTGCTCACATTAAACGTCATCTGCCATTTAGACGCCCAGTCTCCCAGTCTCATAAGGTCCTCTTGTAATTTTTCACAATCCTCTCGCGATTTAACAACTTTGAATAACTTTGTGTCGTCAGCAAAGTCATACTGGGTCAGAGTAATGGTTCATCTAACCCAGTATCCTGTTTTCAGCAGCAGTAGTTGGCCATTTTTCATTACAGAAGCAAAGTAAGTGAGTGTGCAATCTTCTGAAAGAGTGCACACTATCCCCTGAATTCTATATATGCCGCTCAAAATTGTGTGTGCAAATTTGAATGTGCATCCAATTTGCATGCACAATTTAATTGAATGACGAGTCAACACGAATAATTGGACCCTAATAATCAATTATCTGTGCTAATTGGGATTAATTAAAATTTACGCATGCATGTTTACACACTGCTCCAACAAGTGGGTGCGGCCATAGGAGGGTCTTAGGCAGATTAGGAGTGTTCCTGCAGTTCATGCTCGCTGTTATAAAATAAGGGGATCTGCGTCTAATTTAGGAGTGAGGATTTATACCAGGATTTAGTTGGTGTAAGTCCTCTTGCCTAAAGTTAGTTGCGGGTCCCTGTGCTAGGTTCTATTGCAAAGAGCGCCTAACTTTCAGCGCCGTTTACAGAACAGCACTTGTCATGTTTTTTTAGCACCGGTTTGTTGGTGTTATTTATAGAATTTGGTTCACACATGTGCAATGGGCACCCTCTTTGCAAATAGTACACACTCTCTCAAAAAGTGCGCAGTGTTATTGGCAAATGATATAACTCAAATTTTCATGTTTTTCTGCTTGTTTTTGTTTGATAACGGCATGCGATGACACTGGATATGTCATTGACATTTCCCATAATGTTGCAAATGAATGCCCATCCCTAATCAAGATGCACTTAAAAAAATGTTTCATTCAGGTTAGTGACATTTAATGCAACTGGGATAATTCTGCTATCTTTTTGTCACAATTGATCTGTGATTACATTTGTTGGTTTTGTGATACCTTCTCTTTCTCCACACAATAATCAATTGGCACAGATGCTTTTATTAGTGGTGTTGTATTTCTGCCTTTCTCCATATGGTCTGGGTTGTTTGTTTATTGTTTTGCATGAAGCTGTTTATCTGTGGGAATAGGAATGTCCCATTTATTTAGGATTTTTTTTGCTCACACCTTTTCCAGTAGTAGCTCAAGGTGAGTTACATTCAGGTACTCTGGATATTTCTCTGTCCCAGAAGGGCTCATGATCTAAGTTTGTACCTGAGGCAATGGAGGGTTAGGTGACTTGCCCAAGATTACAAGGAGCAGTGGTAGTGGGATTTGAACTGGCCACCTCTGGATTGCAAGGCTGGTGCTCTAACCACTAGGCCACTCCTCCACCCACCCATGTAATCACAGCTGCTGCATTCTCTCCAGTTCTGTCAGTGTTTTCTGGCACAACATTATTGTATTTACATAGTTTCCAGTGGATGAGAAATGCTACCTCATTGTGTCCTTCTGTATACAGTTTCTTTGATATAACTACCTCATACCTAACAATGAGATGTCTGTGACGTTTTCCATTTCAGTGCTTTTGTGTGTTTTCTAGTTGACTATGATGCCTCTTGTCCATAGTCCATCCTATGATGCAATTATTATTTTCTCATCTTTAGGTATAAATTCACCTCTGCTCTCTATAGTGACTGAGTTGTTTCTGGTATTTCTGATATAACCAGCTCTGCCAATTCCTACAATTCCCCTAGCAATTGGACAGGGCACCTTTTTTGAACCAGGAGCTATCCTGTCCCAGTGCTTTGGTAGTTTTAGATCTACATCCATTCTCTGTAATTCACACAGTTGGTTTTTCTCCCGTGGGAGGTGGTGGAGATGAAAACGGTAATGGAATTCAAACGTGCGTGGGATAAACAAAAGGAATCCTATTTAGAAGGAATGGTTCCGCGGAATCTTAGCAGAGATTGGGTGGCGACGCCGGTAATTGGGAAACAAAATGGGAGCTGGGCAGACTTCTACGGTCTATGCCCTGATTGTGACTGAATAGATAGGGATGGGCTGGAGTGTAAAAATTAAGGGGCTTCGACGTTATCTCCAGAACTTAGTACAAGAACAGTGCTGAGTAGACTTCTACGGTCTGTGCCCTGAGAAACGCAAGTACAAATCAAACTCGGGTATACATATAAAGTACGGGTCTTTATGTGCCGTCATTTACTATGTTACTACGTTTTATAGGATCCTACAAGTAGTAACCTAAATATGTCCTAGAATTCTATTCCAGCTTTTCTCAGGAGTCATCAAGACCCTGCATTGACACTGAACCGTGCTACAGAAGGGGAGGAGATAGAGATTACAGCAGAGAGAGGCTAGATGGATTCATTGACTGAATTCTTTGTAGCTGTTTGGTTAAATAATGAGATAGATTGGAGTGAGTTCCTCTAAGAACAAAGTAGGTATTGGGAACTTGGAACTCAAGTACTGGTTTGGAATTTTGCGATCATACCGGTAGCGTAGCCAGAGTTCAATTTTTAGATGGGCATGGAGATGGACTGGGTGGGCACGGGCCTCGTATTTCCTCTCCACCCGCTACCCTCCTCCCCTCCCCTACTGGAGGTGGACTGGGTGTGCAGGGGGCTGTCGGCATCTGGAAAAACACTGCCAAATGCCCTGGGTTTGAAACCATTCAGTGGGAGTAGGCGGGACGCGCCTGAGAAGAGGCCCAGACGACACACGCTGGCAGAAGGCTGGCTATGGGAATCGCTGGTGCTGGAAGAAGAACGGTGCTTCAGGGCAGTAAAAGTGAGCAGACCAAGCAGAAGGGAAGAACGGGCAGAAGAGGCAGGAAAATATTGGAGCCTCGCTTGGGAGAGCTACGCCACTGGTTGGGTTGGGGCTAGTTAGGGTGGGCAGGCCTGAAGCAAAGGTGGCTGGATCATACAGTTGGCTATAAGAGCTAAGGGGCTCCTTTACTAAAGAGTTGACGCACAGCAACCGGGAACTACCGCCGGCCTAACACCAGAGCCGGTGGTGGTTTCACCTCCAGTGCATGCCATTTCTGGTGCTGGTGGAAATATTTTTAAAATAGTTCCATAGGAGATTACCCAGTGGTAATTGGATAGCATTGTGTGCTGCCCAGTTGCCTCCAGGTTAGCATGGGAGTCCTCACCAAAGTGCTCCCCCCCACCCCAAATGGCCATGTGGCAAGTGCAAACTTACTGCACGGCCATTTCTTTTTTTCGGCCTTTTTACCTGCTGTGTTAAAAGGGGCCCTGGGGCGTGGCAAAAACGGCCACCACTGCTAGATAAGGGCCCCTTTTACCACAGCTTAGTAAAAGGGTCCCTAAGTTTGAACGTCTTATGCAGAGATAAGCACCATTTGAATGTGCAGCGTGAGCTTTCTTATAAGTAGTTGCTGGGAACATTGTACTGTGAATTTGTAAGTGAGCCAGGGGGAGCATTTCACAAAGTGGCTTTTTGAATCTGCAATGTGAGCACTTCTATAAGTTCATTGCATGAACAAAGAAGTTAATTTCTTTGGTACGATGCAGGTGATTAAACATCATGATTAACATATTCTTTGCCATTTACAAAGACACAGAGCTGCTTATTGAAGTGAGGCATTGGAAGCACTAGAAACCACAGAAGAAAGCATGAATTGGTGAAACAAGGGCCTCTGCTGGGTATGCTTAAAGTAAGTACTCCGCAAAAAAAAATGTTTAAGTTAATGGCATTTGGTGTTCTGAAAAATGAATAAAAAGAGTTAGTATAAACATACAAATAATCGGCACATAATCACAAAAATCATATAGTCATAACATAGACAGGAGGTTTTTTAAAGACCTTTGAATGACATGGGAACCAATTCAACTTAAACTTAATGGAGTCTGCTTTTGAGGTTCCAGTGTGGGAGCAGCCTAGTGGTTCGTGCAGCAGACATGGATCCTGGGGAGCTGGGCTCAATTCCCCCCCCCCCCCCCCCCCGAAGCTGCTTGTGACTCAGGGCAAGTCACTTAGGGGCCCTTTTACTAAGCTGTGTAGGCACCTACACGTGCCCAACAGGCATCAACTTGGAATTAGTGCCCGGCTACCACGTGGCCCGGGCGGTAATTTCATTTCTTACATGACCTGGAAAATAATTTTATTTTCCAGCGCGCGGGTGGTAATTGGCATTTGAATGCACATTGACCGTTACCAACCAGTTAACGCATGAGACCTTACCACTAAGTGAATGGGTGGTGGTAAGGTCTCAGACCCAAAATGGATACGCACCAACTTTCATTTTGCCTCACATCCATTTTTACACCCCCCCTCCCCAAAAGGCATTTTTACAGGTGTGCTGAAAAATGGATCTGCGCACATCCAAAACACATGCCTACACTAGCGCAGACCATTTTCAGCGCCCCTTACTAAAAGGACCCCAGGTACAAAATAAGTAGCTCTATATACCCTTACCCATACTCTTATCACCTCTCGCCTAGACTACTGCAATTTGCTTCTCGCTGGTCTCCCGCTCAGCCATCTATCTCCTCTTCAATCTGTCCAAAACTCTGCTGCGCGTCTTATATTCCGCCAGAGTCGCTATACTCACGTTAGCCCTCTCCTCAAGTCGCTTCACTGGCTCCCTATCCGCTTCCGCATACGGTTCAAACTTCTCCTTTTGACCTACAAGTGTATCCACTCCGCAGCTCCTCAGTACCTTTCCGCTCTCATCTCTCCCTACACTCCTCCCCATGAACTCCGTTCGCTGGGTAAATGTCTCCTGTCGTCCCCCTTCTCCCCCACTGCTAACTCCCGGCTCTGTTCCTTCTATCTCGCTGCTCCCTATGCCTGGAATAGACTCCCTGAGCCAGTACGTCAGGCTTAGTCTCTGGCTGTCTTCAAGTCTAGGCTTAAAGCCCACCTCTTTGCTACTGCTTTCGACTCCTAACCATGACTCTCTTACTCAACACCCTCACTTATCACCCCTACCACTGCAATTTCCCCACCCCTAGCTGTCTGTTCGTCTGTCCAATTTAGATTGTAAGCTCTGTTGAGCAGGGACTGGCTTTTCATGTTAATTTGTACAGCGCTGCGTAAGTCTAGTAGCGCTATAGAAATGTTTAATAGTAGTAGTAGTATATACTGTGTAAACTGCTTTGAATGTAGTTGCAAAAACCAGAGAAAGGCAGTATATCAAGTCCCATTCCTTCCCCTTTTTTATCCTTTTGTGAAGCTACTTAATGCAATATGTTTGCCACAAATCCACAGTGAGGTTTTTGTTTTCCACTAGTTTTAGCGGGTCTGGTAATATTTGCATTGTGTAGTGGTGTCACGATATTAAATCCCTTGGAGAGGAATAGACCCAAAAGTAACATAACAAAACATTTCTTTACAAGTAAAGGTAGAGGATCTGTGGGATAGTGACCCAGTGGAGATGGTAGTGCTAAAAAATATTAGAACTTTAAAAAGCATGAGACAACCTTAGTGATGGGAAAATTAATGGAAGCTCTACTGGAAGAAAGAATATTTACCATCCAGTTGGGTTGCAGCATCTGAGGCAGCTCAATTTTATTAGGCACAGATAGGGCGAAATTCAGTAAATGGCGCTCAAATTTGGAAACTGAAAAAAAATGAATGCAAGTGCTGTTCTATAAACGGTGCTCTGAGTTGGGTGCTGTTTATAAAATAGCACTTAGGGCTAGATTTTATATATGGCGCCTGAAAATTCTGCGCAGAAAAAAAATGCGCCTAGGCGTATTCTGGAAAGTATGCCCAAATTTTATAGAATAGGTTTAAAATTCCATATAATATATAGAATAACACTAAGCACTTTTCCACGCAACCAAATATAGTTACGGCTATTTCTACCCCTGTTTTACTTGGCGTAAATCCTGACGCCTGAATTAGGTGCAGAGCAGGTGTATTCTATAACAACACTCATAGATTTTAGAAATGCCCACATCCTGCCCTTGGCCATGCCCCCTTTTCAACTATGTAACTTAGAATTTAGGTACACCACCTTACAGAATACGCTTAGCGACTTGTGAATGTGAATTTTAATTAATGTTGATAAGTGCTTGTTAATATCCAATTAACAGTGTTGATTACATAGGAGGCATATTTTCAAAGCACTTAGCCTCCCAAAGTTCCATAGAAACCTATGGAACTTAGCCTCCCAAAGTGCTTTGAAAATATGCCTCCTAGTCAACCAATTAAGGGCCCCTTTTACCAAGCTGCAGAAAAAGGGGGCCAGTGCTGGCACTGGCACGTGTTTTACATGCACACCGAGTTCCCCTTTTACTGCAGTTGGTAAAAGGGAAGTCTTGTCTTCCTACAAGAAATGGCCGGGCAGCAAGCAAAGCACTTGTCGTGCGGCCATTTTGGGGGGAGGGCCCTTACTTCCACCCATTGAGGTGGCGGTAAGGGCTGCACGTTAACCCAGTGGTAACTGGGCAGCAAGTAGCACTGCCTGATTACCGCCGGGTACAATCCGGTGTTACAAAAATAAATACATTTTTGTAGCACCAAAAATGACAGCACGCTAGGGGTGGGAAGTACCACCAGGCTGCTGCGGTAGCCCGGCGGTACTTCTTGTACAGAGAGCGGTAAGTCCACGTTGGGCTTACTGCTGCTTAGTAAAAGGAGCCCTAAATTGCGGCAACCCATAACTACTGCTGGGTTAGCGCAGGAGACCTTACCGCTACTTCATTGGGTGGCAGTAAGTGCTCCCCCCAAAATGGCCATGCAGCAAGTGTGAACTTACCGCACATCCATTTCTTTTTTTTTCACCATTTTACCCGCTGCAGTAAAAGTAGACTCTGCACACGGCAAAACTCACGCTGCTGCTAGCACCTTTGCCGCAGCTTAGTAAAAGTGGCCCTCAGTTTGTCTATTTGCTATCATAACCTCTCTCTCTCTCTCTCTCTCTCTCTGTCTCTCTCACAGGCCACTTTTTGCCACAGCCTCGTAAAAGGACCCCTCTGTGTTTTACTTCCAATAGTCATTGAGGCCAAAGTGCCTGTGAATGAGAGTGCAGATGTGATATTCATGATAAATTGCCAAATAGAGTGTGCTGTTTTTCACAAATACAAAAAAGCACACACTATTACATTTCCAAAACAACAGAATGTGCTATTTGGTATTTTAGCGTGCACTATTTGTTACATGCAACCCTTCCCACAACTAAAATTTAGAAACAGCCGTTTACGCCAGCTAAAACATAGTAACATAGTAAATGACGGCAGATAAAGACCTGTACGGTCCATCAAGTCTGCCCAACAAGATAAACTCATTTTACATGGCATGTAATACTTTGTATGTATACCTGAGTTTGATTTGTCCCTGCCTTTCTCAGGGCACAGACCGTAAAAGTCTGCCCATCACTGTACCTTTACTAAAAGTTCTGAAGCTAACGTCGAAGCCCCTTAAAATTTACACTCCAGCCCCTCCATATCTATTCAAATTTAGATCAAATTTAAGATCCAATTGTGACATTTGTTGTGAACTTCTATCATAGTTGTCACGCAATTGCTTATTGGTACTAGATCAGGAGTGGCCTAGTGGTTAGAGCACTGGTCTTATAATCCAAAGATGGTCGGTTCAAATCCCACTGCTGCTCCTTGTGATCTTGGGTAAGTCACTTAACTCTCCATTGCCTCAGGTACAAACTTAGATTGTGAGTCCTCTTGGGACAGAGAAATATCCACAGTACCTGAATATTACTCCCCTTGAGCTACTACTGAAAAAGGTGTGAGCAAAATATAAATAAATAAAATATATATTGAAGGTTATCCTAGAAATAAGCAGTGTAAATGCCTGTGTCTTATTTAGGTGCAGATCGGGTATATTCTATAACAGTGCGCATAAATTTTAGGAATGCCCATGATTCGTCCATGCCCCTCCCATGGCCACGCCCCTTTTGTGATCCACACATTAGAATTTACACACACCACTTTACAGAATACGCTTAGAAAGTTGAGCGTGCAAATTCTAATTAGTGCCAATAATTGTCTGTTAGTAGCCAATTATCAGTGCTGATTAGGATGTTAAACAATTAAGTTGCATGTACAAATTGGCTACGCATGCAGATTTCTGTATACAACTTTAGTCGCCGTTTATAGAATCTAGGAGATTGTATGCAAAATCACCTATAAATGAGCTGAGTATATTCATGTCTAATTTATGCATGGAAAATTGTACAAAGCTGTAATATTCTATGGAACATAAATACCTCGGGGGAGTGCAGTTAAGGTTTCTGCACAAAAATATAATTCTTATTAATATTTTCATAAGAAAACACTGCAAAGGATATTTGAATCATATTTTAATAAGCAAACAGTACACTACAATTTTCTACAGTGTTGGTTCATTCTTATAAGGGTATGTTTTGAATTAGTGGGGTGGTCTATAATTAAAAAAAAAATCATTTAAATCAACTAATCAATCAATCAATCAATCAATAATATGCTGGGGCCTTCCTTTGTTTGCGTTAAATTTGTCTACTAAAGGGAATTAATCCTTAAATATGTCCAAGAACACTCATTCCTGCAAAGTGAATTGCAATTGCAAATGCAAACTGAGAATGAGATTGAAAAATTTAGCACAAATCCCAAATTTAATGGCCCTCAGTGTGTGATTTCTGTAGCCAAATCATGGAAGCTGGATCAATTCCTTACTAGCTGGTTTTTGTCAAAATGAAGCTGAATCTTCCAAGCTTGTGGGAATAAACTTGCAAACCTTGACAAGATTCGTACTTACCCAGTTACATGTTATGCCAAAAAAATATGCAAATAAATATGTTTAAATTAATAATCCACAGAATAATCTACGGTGAGGTACCAGCATACATGCTTGAATTGGTTGATTTACCACCTAGAAACAGAACCAGTTCATCGTGATCTTATCTGAACTTACATTACCCAGACTGCAATGGCTTAAAGTATAAATCAATTTACGCCTCAAACTTCACCTACATTGGCACTCAACTGTGGAACACCTTACCCAAATTAACAAAAACTACCCAGAACTACCTAAACTTTAGGAGATCATTGAAAACAGTATTGTTCAAGAAGGCTTACTCCCCAGGTTCAACATAATCAGAATTATCCTTTACTATTATAAGATCCAATAGACTCTAATTACATCTTATCTTTCATATTTACTACTGATTAATTGTTATTTATATCCTACTTCAATACCCATCGTTGTTTAACTGTTATTTTTCTTATTCTGCTAAATTTGAAAAATTGTACTTCTTGCATTGTAACTTACTACAATATTTTTGTAAGCCACTTTGAGCCTGCTATCAGTGGGAAAAGGTGTGATACAAATGTGATAAATAAATAAATAATTGCATAGGGGTCCTTTTACTAAGCTGCGGTAAAAAAAAAATGGCCTATGCTAGTGTAGGCACATGTATTGGGCATGCGCCGGGCCAGTTTTTACTGTGTCTGGAAAAAAAGGTTTTTTCTAAAATGGTACTGGAAAAGGGCATGCGATAAAACTGAAACCGGCGCACATCCAAAACTGGCCTACTACTACTACTTGACATTTCTAAAGTGCTACTAGGGTTACGCAGCGCTGTACAATTTAACATAGAAGGACAGTCCCTGCTCAAAGGAGCATGCCACCCATTGATCTAGCAGTAAGGGTTCACACGCTACATGTACGGTAACCAGTCGGTACACGCCAACTGCTGATTACTGCCAGAAATGATGTGCATGGTAGGAAAGAAATAAATCATCCAGGTGTTATGGGAACATACCAAATCTAAAATTACCGCCAAGGGATGTGGTAGCCTGGCAGTAGTCTCATTTAGGCATGCGTTGCATGCGCATAGCACCTAACGAGCCTTTGTAAAAGGGTCTCATAATGTTTTAAAGCACACTTCTAAAGCAATTTTAAATACTGATAATACCCCTCCCCTGTCCTTCCCAACATCATGCCAATGGCACCCAAAACAATTAGGATAATTCCTGTATCTTTCTACCACAATTTCTTGATTTACAATTACATTTGTTGGGTTTGGGGAATCTTCTCTTTTTTCACAGAATATAGCCAATTGGCGCCAACAAATTTATTAGTAGTGCAATTCTTATGCTTTTCTTCTTTACCATCATGTCTATTTTTTTTCCAGAAAAAAACCCACGGGACATTTTTATTGTTAATATTCAACTTTTTGTCTTCCTATTGAAGTGAACTTGATGTTTTAGCTGGTTAAAGTTTAAAATGAAAAATGATCATGATTTTTGCCCCATGTGGTTTGACATTCATAGAGAGATCAGCATTTTATTAAGTACACTATTAACCTGCTCTTGTTCAAGGCAATTTTCTTTCTTCTGAGCTGCCCATTTTCCAGACCTACTGAGGCAGAGAAAGGTACTGAGAGCTCTGACTGTACAGCACATATTCTCCCAGCTCAGCTGTAGCTTGGCATTCATGGTTACTGGGACTAAAGGGTGTAAGAAAATTTCATAATTGTAACAACGATCAATAAGAAAAGTCTGGCACTCTTAAGGACCTTCTGGAACCAGGGATAGCTGTATTGGTCTCAGATGTTCATTTGGTTTAAGTTGGCTCACTTCACGTTTTTCAAACACAAGCCAACTTAGATTTACCCAGTTTGTGGACGCATAATGGTCTGTACAAAGAACGGCCTTTGTTTGTACAAGTGAGTTGATCGCTTCAATTAACATCAAACTGAACGGAACAATGAGCCATGTGAACAACAAAAAAAAATTAAAAATTAACATGTATTTATAAACTCTGAATGTAAAATACTGTATAACATACAGTATTACCCAAAGAGAAAAGTCAGTTAAGAGTAATTCACAGTATTTGGCAACAGGAAGCTGAAAGAGTCTACACAATTGCATAGTACTGCAGGAAGAATCACAGAACTGTATTCTATGGCATCCAGTGAAGCAAAGAGGTATTAAATATATAATTCTTAAGACGGCATAATGATTATGTGTGGTATACAATTTTTAAAAAAATGTAAAAACCTGTTGCTTGCTTACATAAATCTCCCCAGTCGGTTTAGAGGCACTGTGCATCCAGACATGTTAGCTTATTGTGTTTCTGTGCTACACAAGGTACCTTTGAGTGTTGACAGTAAAAGTTAAATTCAAATATAGATAGAATGAGATTCGGTCCGGTTTCCATCTTAAAAAGTTGTCTATGAGTGTGTGTGTGTGTGTGTGTGTGTGTGTGTGTGTGTGTGTGTGTGTGTCTGTCTGTCTCTCTCTCTCTCTCTCTCTCTCTCTCTCTCTCTCTCTCTCTCTCTCTCTCTCTCACTCTGTTTTACTTCCAATAGCCATTGAGGCCGAAGTGCCTGTTAATGAGAGTGCATATGTGATATTCATGATAAAGTAATGGAACAGAAGCAATAAAAAAATCATGACAAACATAACCAGGTAGAATAAATCACAATAATAATAAAAAGGTTTTCCTTTTAATTTTAGGAGGCAATTTGCAAACTCTTTGCTTTGGGAAAAAGTCCATAGGTACTTTTTACCAATGGATTGTACAGACGTTCAAATATTTGAAAGGTATTAATCTGCAAACAAACCTTTTCCGGAGACGGGAAGGTGGTAGAACTAGAGGACATGAAATGAGGTTGAAGGGGGGCAGACTCAAGAAAAATGTCAGGAAGTATTTTTTCACGGAGACAGTGGTGGATGCTTGGAATGCCCTCCCGTGGGAGGTGGTGATGAAAACGGTAACGGAATTCAAAAATATGTGGGATAAACATAAAGGAATCCTGTTCAGAAGGAATGGATTCTCAGAAGCTTAGCAGAGATTGGTTGGCAGCGCCGGTGGTTCAGAGGCGGGGCTAGTGGTTGGGAGGCGGGGCTAGTGCTGGGCAGACTTCTACGGTCTGTGCCCTGAAAATGGCAGATACAAATCAAGGTCAGGTATACATATAAAGTAGCACATATGAGTTTATCTTGTTGGGCAGACTGAATGGACCGTACAGGTCTTTCTCTGTTGTCATCTACTATGTTACTATATAAGTTTCAAAAATAATGTACATGTCTACTTTCACTTTGAAACCTGGTAGGGATGAGAACCCAGAAACGTTCATGTTTTCATTTTGAATTTTTTCATTTGCAACGCATGTTATTAATCATCCACCCTCTTCATAAAGAGTGTGCACTATAAAGGAATTTTATATAGGGGTCCTTTTACTATGCCACACTAAAATGTGGATGACCCTGCTGTCACCTCGTGGGTTTACCACACACAGTGGCCACTTTTTTCATGGCTATAAAATGGCTGCATTTGCTATATCCCCCATTAATGGTCACATGCTAATTTCCCAATTAGAGAGTGGCCATTACCACAGGAGCCCTTACAGCAACCTATTTAGAAGGCGGTAAGGGATCCCATGCTGCTACTCCCATGCTAATTGGGCAGTGCGCAGTAATACATATGCCTAAAGACATAGGAGAAGAGACTGGAAGACCTAGAGGAATGTAGGGATAGGAGAGATATGATACAGACATTTAAATACTTGAAAGGTATTAATATAGAAGCAAAGCTTTTGTGGGCTAATGGGTCTCTGTCACTACCCTCCTGTCCTTCCAGCATCTCCAGCTCCATCTTGCATCAGAAGAAGCCTCCAGAACAAACCCTGCTTCTTTGGAAGCCTGGTTCATGTGTTAGAAAATGAGGCCAAAGCCCTTCCTGGGTCCTCCCCAAAGTTTATCCCAATTGTGAACTAGACTCTGAGGGTAGGAAGGAGTCTCATTCACTCTAGCCCAACCAGCACCATCTTAAAATATGGTGGCAACTGACCCCTTTTACATCTGTATGTAGGGGACAGTTGCACAATTTTCCAAGATGGCACTAGTTGCTCACTTCAAATTATAGGCCTCTTGACAAAAGATGTCAGCAACTTCCTTCCTTCCTTCCTTCCTTCCTTCCTTTCAGAAACATGGCTGAGAACAATAAAAAAATGTTACTCAAATCTAAATGTATGTATAATCTGAAGAAGGCTGGACAATTTGTATGACAAAAGCATGGGAAAATAAAGAAGAAATACGCTACAGCTATGCAGTATCCATTACAGATGTCTGAGAAGACATTTTGCATTTATGTGGTATTCATATGAGCTCCTTAAAATATGCATGATCCTATGTCTAACCTACATACCAGAGAAATATGCCAATGAAAGCTGGATCTATTCCCTTTTCATTTCAGGAGCAATAGAAATGGTCCTGATGTCCAAATGTTCCAGACAAATTAATTTCACATTTCATAGAAGACCTGAACTGTTCTTTCCACTTTGTAGGACCTTCTACTTTCAGCAGTTCCTTTTGCTCGTGATTAATGAACTTTCAAGATGCTATTATACAATATTTATTATTTTTATGGAGACCTCACACTTGATTTACTAACTTAACAAATGAATTTGGATGCACATGTTAAAATAGAGTACTTTGTTGTCAGTGGATAAATGCAGAAAACCACATCAGTCATTTATTAATAAAATCCAACTGCTAGCTATTAAAATATGAAGGCAAGAAAATCAACACAATATTTTGTGCTCCGATTATAAAAATAATGTTTTTTGTTATGCAAATGTGACAGCTTTGATTCAAACTCTGATTGCTATCGGTTCCCAGAAAACCACTTTATGGTTATACTTCATTTACACAGGAATTTTTATTATTTTCTTTTTAACAAATAGATTCTTTAAACTATTTTTTTTCTTTCAGGGCTCAAATGACCAGTTCTCAGCTTGTAGTTAATAGTGTAGGATGAAAAATGAATATGGAGCGAATATTTACTTATCCTAACGTATGAGAGAGCCAAAAAAGGGTGCCTGAGGTAGCCTAAAGCAGTGATTCCTAAGACATGAAAGAGATTTGCATATACCCCCGGATTCTATATAGCATGCCTAGAGATCGGAAATAAGCAAATGTGGTAGCAGATAGTGTATATATATATATATATATATATATATATATGTGACCACATTTGCTTATTTCCGATCTGACGAAGAAGGGCAACCTTCGAAAGCTAATCAAGAAATGTATTATGTCCAATAAAAAAGGTATCATCTTATTTTCTTTTCCATGTTTTATTTTGTTTGATTTCTATTGATAACCTTTAAGAGTGGACTAACACGGCTACCACACCTCTCTACTTAAAACCACCCAGGAATGCAAAACCTTTGAAGTTAAAATGATAAACTATTTTGACACCCACCAGACAGGACTTAACAAAGATTTGGGTTTCCTATCACATTAAAAACCATAAAATTATAAAATTATACTGCTTTGTCACCCTCTGATCACCCATTCAACTCTCCCTCTTTCTCACCCGACCCCAACTCCTACCTTTCCCCATTAGACTGTCATTGGAAGGCTTTTATGTTTCATGATATATTTATAAGTAATGTCTGTTATCGTACAGTTTCTCTTATGGAATGGAAGTCATAAAACACTGTTATTGTATTGAACTTGGATGTTTATTACCCTTAAAACTCTAATAACATTTACTTGAACAAAGGCGAGAAAGAATTTGGGTAAATCAAATGCTATTATACAAACTTTAGGTAGCTTATGCAAGCTTACCACAACTTGGGATGGTTGAAATAGCTAAAATTATTCAAAGCTACATTCAAAGCAGTAGAATCCAATGCAGCATTTGTTGTCCAAACTGCAACCACTCTTCCCTCAGTGTAATCAGATTTAATCTTAACCAAACTCATTAAAATCTGAGTTAGTCATAGTTCTGCTACTGTTTCCATATTTCTGAGTAATTTAAACTTGTTACCACAAGTTTTAGGCTGATTGGGTGAACTTCTTAACCATAACAAATATTTCTACTTAACTCCAATCTGATGGGATTAACACATGCATACATGCCTGAATAAGGTTTACACACCAAGCAATTCCTAGAAAACCATGTGGCTTTGGATTTTCATGTAAGCAAAGGGTAGAAGCAGTTCCTAAAAAAAGGATAAAAACCAAACTTGGCCAACCTAAACATAGTTCCATCCAAGCTCCATAAACGATGGTTCAGTCATGCACTGCTAGCACGACTCGGCACCCACCTTTTGTTTTTTGCTCAGTAAGCATCATGTCTGCCACTGGTATTCTCGACCACACTCACATTTCCATCTCTTTCTTTCAGATAGGAACCTTTCAGACTATGGGGCCCTTTTACTAAGCAGCACTAAACACTAACGTGTGTTTACCGTCCACTAAAAGGCACTACTGCGGGACACGCTAAGGCGTTCCACAGTAGTTCCAGGATCGGTGCACGCCAATCCCATGCTAAAAAATATAAAATATTTTTTTTTAGCATGGGGGCGTGTTTGGGGGTGGAGAGTGGGCATGCCCTGTGCTAATCTGTTAGTGCAGGCAAATCGAAGCAAAAAAAAGGAGTAGGGGAAGATAGCGCTTCTCAAACAATGAAGGAGACCTGTAGGTGGATTAAAGGCTTTATTTCAAAAACATCTAATTCGACTCGACACAGCAGCCATGTTTCAGCACCTTTCTGTGGTGTTTTCCCTTTCTTCAGTGCAGGCAAATCGCCACATGCTACCAATTAGCATGGGGTTAGGACATGAGCCCTTACCGTCTACAAAATAGGAGACAATAAGGGCTCAATTGGCACATGCTAATAGTGAAATTCTTTTTCATGGAGAGGGTGGTTGATGCCTGGAATGCCCCCCCCCCCTCAAGGCAGCGGGTAGATTTTTAAAAAACGGTGGTGGAATTCAAAAAGGCACGGGATGAACACAGAGGATCTTTAGGGGTCCTTTTAATAACGTGCACTGAGAAATGACCTGCGCTGGTGTAGACATGTGTATTGGACGTGCGCAGGGGATGGGACGACGTCCCTATGAAGAAAGACTAAGGAGGCTAGGGCTTTTCAGCTTGGAGAAGAGACGGCTGAGGGGAGACCTGATAGAGGAATATAAAATATAAAATAATGAGTGGAGTGGAACAGGTGGATGTGAAGTATCTGTTCACGCTTTCCAAAAATACTAGGACTAGGGGGCATGCGATGAAACTACAGTGTAGTAAATTTAAAACAAATTGGAGAAAATATTTCTTCACCCAACGCGTAATTAAACTCTGGAATTCGTTGCCGGAGAACGTGGTGAAGGCGGTTAGCTTAGCAGAGTTTAAAAAGGGGTTAGACGGTTTCCTAAAGAACAAGTCCATAAACTACTACTAAATGTACTTGGGAAAAATCCACAATTCCAGGAATAACATGTATAGAATGTTTGTACGTTTGGGAAGCTTGCCAGGTGCCCTTGGCCTGGATTGGCCACTGTTGTGGACAGGATGCTGGGCTCGATGGACCCTTGGTCTTTTCCCAGTGTGGCATTACTTATGCACTTATGTAATAAGACATGTAACTGGATAAAAAAAATGAATAATGTTGTAGTAGTTCAAAAGCTTGAATTGATTGAATACACAAGTATACAGATAAATGAAGCTGACATACACTTTAATAGAAGTTATATGAATATGAATAGTAATTTAAAAATAAGGAGGAGGGGGGAAGGGGATTTAGATATTATGCTCAGGTGGCTATTTAGTTAGATTTGACACCAAAAATTGTTGTAAAGCTAACCAAATTTTATGATTAGATATCTGAAAATTACCAGTATTGGCTGTACAATATCTATGAATTTGTAAGACTTTATTCCACCAAAAATGTATATTAAGTTGTGAATTATCCTTCCAATTGGATAGTGCATATTTAAGGGTAATTGCTATCAATGTGTCAATAAGTTTAGATTTGTAAATATCTAAAGAATGATCTAATGTCAATGAACCAAAGATAATCATTTTAGGAGTCATAATTTCAGTAAAGTTAAATATGGATGAAATAATTTGCCATATTTTGGTCCAAAATAGATTGGTACAACGGCATTCAAAGATTAAATGGAGACTGGATTTCAACCAAAAGCGTTGGGCAGATCGGGCTGAAATCCATACAATTGACAAACTCTCTTGGCTCAAACCCTCAACGATTCTTTGCAACGCTGAACTCTCTCCTCAAAGTGCCTTCACGTAGATGTAATCTACTTGGATTTCAGCAAAGCATTTGACACGGTTCCTCATAGGAGGCTCTTGAATAAATTTGATAGGCTGAAGTTAGGACCCAAAGTGGTAACCTGGATTAGGAGCTGGTTAACAGACAGACGCCAGAGGGTGGTGGTTAATGGAATTAACTTTGAGGAAGGCAGGGGTGGACTGACCATTTGGGCAATCAGGCAGTGCTTGAGGGCCCAGAGGTTCTCCCCCATCCCTGCCACTGCTGAACACTACAGCCCCCCCCCCCCCCCCGAGCCTCAGTGGGCCCTCCCCAGTCCCACCTTGAAGGGCGCTGGTGGTTTAGTAGCCTCTGCAGGGGCAGGAAAGAACAACACTCTTTCCTGTTCACTGCTACTATTCTGCCCGGCACCTCCGTGTTTTAAAAATGGCTGCCAAGACTCCCTGCAGCAGTCTCACAAGGCTATCAAGACCCGTGAGATTACCTCGAGATGTCTCGGCACCCATTTTGAAAACATGGCGGTGTTGGGCAGAATAACAGTAGTGAGGAAAAAGCCACTTTACCATCAGGGCCCTTCAAGGTAGGACCCCCTACTCTATAGTCACCACACATATTTTCACACATGAGGACATTTTATAAGAGACATTTAGGAATGTATACTTGCATAATTATCTCCTGTTGTAGCAATAAGCACTTGCCTGAGCATCTCTTACTTTCTGAGTAAATCAAGCTGATCTTAATCAGACACAAAAGTTGACCAGTACCAGCCAGTTCATTCACACAAAAACATTTGTATATGATGACACTATACACTGGCCTATATTTTACATGAATTGTCTAGTCAAAGAGATTGTGGCACACAATATTTTCATGTTACTCCATAATGGAAGCTTTATTCAGTTTCTCAAGCCTGATTAAATTGGTAACCAAGGAAGGGAGCGAAGTAGGGCAGGGAAACATTTCCAGCACTAACAATTTAGCCCTATACCTTCAGGGACATCTAGCTCTAGCATCTACCCTTTTCTTCAGATATCATCTATTATAAACAGCATGATCAGGTCTTATCATGCAGAGGTAAATCTGGACCAGGATTACACAAACCAGCTCTGGGGACCCACATGGCCAGGGCTGGCCCTAGGTATGAGCAGATCTGCTTATCACTCACAGCCCTACTCTAATCAGGAGGCTCGGGGGACTGTAGTATGCAGGAGGGGGCAGCAGCTGCGGTGGTAGAGGGAGCTGTAGTGTGTGGGAAGGGGTGACGGCAGTAGGGGGCAGCAGACAGTGGCCGGGGGTGCGCATTGACTCAGTCCACCCTGGCAGAAGGTAAGGTGAGTAGTGGAGTGCCTCAAGGATAGGTGCTGGGGCCAATTCTGTTCAATATATTTGTGAGTGACATTGCTGAAGGGTTAGAAGGTAAGGTTTGCCTTTTTGCAGATGATACCAAGATTTGTAACAGAGTGGATACTCGAGAGGGAGTAGAAAACATGAAAAAGTATCAGCAAAAGTTGGAAGAATGGTCTAATGTTTGGCAATTAAAACTCAATGCAAAGAAGTGCAGAGTGATGCACTTAGGGAGTAGACATCCAAGGGAGCCGAATGTGTTATGTGGTGAGAGGCTGATATGCACAGACAGGGTGAGAGACATTGGGGTGATAGTATCTGAGGATATGAAAGCAATAAAACAGTGAAACAGGGTGGTGGCTGTATCCAGTAGGATGCTAGTCTGTATAGAGAGAAGAATAACCAGAAGAAAGGAGGTGCTCATGACCCTTTACAAATCATTGATGAGGCCCCAAGGGGTATTGTGTTCAGTTTTGGAGGCCGTATCTTGCTAAAGGTGTAAAAAGACTTGAAGTGGTTCAGAGGAAGGCAACAAAAATGGTATGGAGCTTGCACCAAATGGCATATGAGAAGAGACTAGATGACCTGAATATGTATACCTTAGAGGAGAGGAGAGACAAGAGAGATATGATATTGACCTATAAGTGCATTCACTCTGCAGCCCCTCACCCTCATCTCTCCCTACACTCCTTCCCAGGAACTCCGTTCACTAGGCAAATCTCTATAATTGCACCCTTCTCCTCCATCGCTAACTCCAGACTCCGTTCCTTTTGTCTCACTGCACCTTATGCCTGGAATGGGCTTCCTGAGCCATTACGTCTAGCTCCATCCCTGGCCGCCTTCAAATCCGGGCTAAAGGCCTACCTGTTTGATGCTGTTTTTGACTCCTAACTTGTCACTTGCTCGTAATCTTTATCTTGTCTTCCTCTCTTCAATAGTCCCTTTCCCTATGTGTCCTTCTGTCTGTCCTACCCTTATCCCTTATTGGTCCTGTCTGTTCTGATTTAGATTGTAATCTCTTTTGAGCAGGGACTGTCTTTTCTTCATGCTCAATTGTGAAGCGCTGCATATGACTGGTAGCGCTATAGAAATGATTTATAGTAGTAGTAGTTGAAAGGTATTAATATAGAAATAAATCTTTTCCAGAGAAAGGAAAATGGTAAAACATGAATTGAGGTTGTGGGGTGGTAGACTTAGGTGTAATAACAGAAGTAGAGGATGACACATGACTTCCACACAGGGAGTAGCAAAAAGAACTTTATTAAGGCACCAGAAAAAGACCCAACAAGGTGTCATGTTTTGGCGGCACAAACTGCCTGTTTCAGGGGTCACAAATGAGTGTTTTCACAGGTGCATTCACCCTGTCACTGTTTTTTTGGCACCAGTTTTTAGACTGGCGACATCTTACTAGCATTTAAATGTACTCAGACTGGCGATAGTTTATGTTAACTGGCGACTTTTATCTTAACTGGTTTTTATATGGATTTTATGTGGTTATCAGACTTATTTTTGAAAGAGAAGGGCGCCCATCTTTCGATACAAATCAGGAAATGGGCGTCCTTCTCCCAGGGTCGCCCAAATCGGCATAATCAAAAGCCGATTTTGGGCGTCCTCAACTGCTTTCTGTCATGGGGCCGACCAAAGTTCACGGGGGCATGTCATAAGCATAGTGAAGGCGGGACTGGGGTGTGCTTAACACATGGTCGTCCTCGGCCGATAATGGAAAAAAGAAGGGCGTCCCTGACGAGCACTTGGCCGACTTTACTTGGTCCATTTTGTCTTGCGACCAAGCCTCAAAAAGTTGCCCGAACTGACCAGATTACCACCGGAGGGAATCAGCGATGACCTCCCCTTACTCCCTCAGTGGTCACTAACCTCCTCCCTGTTGGAATGTAATTGTATTTTGCATGCATTGCCTGTCACCTATTATTTCTCTGTGATTACTCTGTGACCTCTGATGTGAATTACTTAGAGAGGTCACAGTGCTATGCAACTTCCTGTGGGGGATAGATGCAGCAGATGCAGCACATGGAGCACATGGAGCTCATGATCTCTCCTAACCTGAGAGGATCTATGGTGGTGTGAGCATCCATTACCATCTAAGCACATGGAAGGAGCTGATAATACAAATGTATAGTAATATGTATATATAAGCCTGTCTGATTATAATCTAACTACAAACTGTGAGTAAACAGATGTTTTGTTACTTCAACTTTAAAGTGACTCAGCAGTGAATTATTCAGGGGTGAATGAGAGAGAGATGAAGAAAGAAATTAACATTTCTAAAGCTGAAGCTGTGTGTACTAAAATCTGCTAATTATTTACTACAAATAATCCAACAAAAGGGTTATGGGCCCAGGGCCAGGAATTGAAAAAGAAGAGAAATATTACCAGGCAGAAAAAAAGGCCACATTTTTCTCTTAAGTTTTAAAGGAAAGATTCAGTCTGTCTCTCTCTCCCCCCACACAGCAGACAGAAGGCTAAGAAAATGGCTGAGGGAAGAAATTCACCATTGTTCTATTCTCTCAAGGTGCCTAAATTAACTGAGTTTAATTATCAGCAGTGGGAACTAAGATTCATATGTCTCCTTCGAGCAAAAAGATTAGATATATGCTTAGACCAAGACAGAACAGCTGAAAATATGGCTGAATGGGACAATGCAAACTATTATGTGAAGTGCATGCTTTTGGAAGCTCTCTCAGAGAAACAAGCCATATTAGTGGAGGGAAAAGATACACCAAAGGACATTTTATATAAACTGAGAACTATGTATGCAACTACATATGCAAAGCAGCAACCAATTTGGTTGGCAGAGTTGAATGAAACCAAATTAAGGGATAAAAGTAAATGTAATGATCACATTATGCATCTTATGTCTTCATTTCAAAAGCTAGAACTTTCTGGAATTCCCATGTGTGATGCATTGAAAAGAGCATTTCTTTTTACCTCACTATCAAAGAAGTTTGATGTTTTTAGGTCTGTAAATGAGGCCATTGAAGGGCAATCTTTTGAACAGGCAACATCAAAACTAAGGCAGGAATGCATAATAAATGATTCTGAGGAGATGTGTTCTCAAAGTCAGTCAGAGAGAAATGAAACAAATTTCTTGGCAAAGAACAGAGGAAGGCGGAGCTATGGGAAAACTCCACCCAAGGGCAAGCTGATTTGCTACTCATGTGGAAAGGAGGGACATGTATCTAAATGGTGTAAGGAAACACAAAACACTCCCTCTAGCTCACCTAAGCCAATGGAACTAAAGAATTTTCAAACCAGGAAATGTATGAAGGACAAAGATAAACACAAGGGCTTTCTAATGGCAGAAAAATCTTTGACTATGGTAAATAATAATTCAAATGAAAGTACTTGGATTTTGGATTCAGGGAGCACATGCCATTTAACCAATTGTAAGAATTTCTTTCAGGAAATGTGTCCAGAGGAAGGTATTCTTAAAACTGCAAACGCAGGGACTGCTAAGATCCAAGCAAAAGGTATTGGATTCTTAAAATGCAAAGTGTCTAATGAAGTTAAAGAAATTCCTGTAAGTGATGTCTTGTATATTCCCCAAGCAGTTTGCAATATGCTTAGTGTATCTACATTAGATAAGAAGGGATTTGTGATTCATTTTGAAAACAGTAAGTGCACAATCTCTAAAAATGATGAAGTGTATGCTGAAGCTTTTATGCATAATGATGTTTATAAACTGAGCATTTCAGGTGAAGCCTCACATATGGTGCAAGTAAGGAAGAATGATGGTAAATGTAGTCTGGAAATCTGGCACCGCCGCCTGGGACATCGTGATTTTAAGGTGATCCAGGATCTTTACAGTAAGCAACTGGCCACCGGCATTCAGATAAGTGCAGATGCTGGTAAAATGGAGAAATGCATAGACTGTGTTACTCAAAAAGGTGTGAGACCCTCATTTCCTGCATACACAGGAAATAGGAGTAATAAAGTGCTGGACTTAATACACAGTGACTTATGTGGACCGTTTAATATCCCATCATTGGGAAATAACAGATTTGTCCTAATATTCTTGGATGATTTCTCTAGATATTGT
This sequence comes from Microcaecilia unicolor, assembly GCF_901765095.1. Taxonomy (NCBI): domain Eukaryota; kingdom Metazoa; phylum Chordata; class Amphibia; order Gymnophiona; family Siphonopidae; genus Microcaecilia; species Microcaecilia unicolor. Next base: position 52,223,294 of record NC_044031.1, on the reverse strand, counting down.
GTGGCCTATTTGCTGAAAGAGAAAAGTCAAGTCACAGACATGCTGAAGAAATACGTAGCCATGGTGAGCAATAAATTTGAAAGAAAACCAAAGGTTCTTCAGACCGACAATGGTGGTGAGTTCACTTCACAAAGCATGTGCACATTTCTAGAACAAGAAGGCATTCAACATATCACAATAGTAGCTTATACACCAGAGCAAAATTCTGTTGCAGAGAGAAAATTTAGGTCAATTGTGGAAATGACCAGGTGTATGCTGTCAGATAGCAATCTCCCTAAAAGACTATGGGGGGAAGCCATTCTCACAGCAGTGTACCTACAAAACAGAATGCCAACTAAAGGCGCTGAGCGCACACCACATGAGACATGGCATGGTAGGAAGCCAAACCTGTCACACATAAGAACATTTGGAAGTACAGCATATGCTCATGTACCAAAGCAAAGAAGGCATAAGCTGGATTCCACAACAGAAAGGGGCATTTTAGTTGGCTATGCTCCAGGACACAAAGGATATAGAATTTTAAATCTGAAAACTGGCATTGTTGGCATAAGACATGTTACATATTTTGATGAAAACAAAAGGGTTGATAAAGGCTGGATTATCCCAGATGAGCCTTATCATCCAGAATATGAAACTAGAACAATAATAGACATGCCAGTGTATATAAATGCCATACCAAGGCAGATGTCTGAAAGCAACTCATCTGTATCTAACGAGGAACAGGCAGAGGAAACAGACACAGAAAGGATCATTGAAGAAGACAGTACAGTTGGAGAAGGGGAATCAATTGGAGAAGAACTCTCAGATTTAGAGGATGCGGAAAGGTCAGACCAACCTGTTGTCAGACGCTCATCCAGGGAAAACAAAGGTGTTCCACCCCCAAGACTGTCTTACCTAACAAAGTCAGCAGAAGCTCAAGAGCCCTTAACATGGGATGAGATTGAGAAAATGCCAGCAGAAGAAGCTGCTGAATGGCATAAAGCTGCACAAGAAGAAATTGATGCATTGGATAAAAATAATACTTGGATTCTTACAAAATTACCTCCTGGCAAGAAAGCTATAGGATGCAAATGGGTATTCAAGTTAAAAAGGAATGCACAAGGAAAAGTGGAAAGGTATAAAGCCAGATTAGTCGCAAAGGGATATCTTCAAAAATATGGAGAAGATTTTGATGAAGTGTTTGCACCTGTAGTGAAACACACGACAATCAGAACACTTCTGAGCATTGCAGTCTCAAAAGGCATGCAAGTCAACCACGTTGATGTGAAAACAGCGTTTCTTCACGGAGATATAACTGAAGACTTGTACATGGAACAGCCAACAGGTTTCATAAATACAAAACAAAGACAGCTAGTGTGTAAATTAAACAAAGGTCTTTATGGATTAAAGCAAAGTGCAAAATGTTGGAATGAAAAATTGCATGAAATATTGACAAATTTAGGATTTAAGCAAGGTGAAGCAGATAAATGTTTGTACACTAGGTGCACAAATGGACAATATGCATACATTTTAGCTTTTGTTGATGATCTGCTCATTGCAAGCAAAAGTGAGCAAGAGTACAAGGACATTGTAAAGTGTTTAAACCTCAATGTTGAGATAAAAGAACTTGGTAATGTGTCATACTATCTTGGTATAGAAATTGAGAAACAAAATGATGGTTCTTATCTTCTAAGGCAGAAGCAGAAAATAAATGAGCTTATTGAAAGTTTAGGTATGCAAGATGCCCAAGTTGTAAGCACTCCCATGATCACTGATTTTCTGAAGGATGAAACAGTAAGAGAACCTTTACCAGATAACATCCAATATAGATCAGCCATAGGTAAGCTTTTATATCTAGCTACCACATACAGGGCTGATATAGCAAATGCAGTAGGAATTTTGAGCAGAAGGGTCAGCTCACCTACCAAATCAGATTGGACTGCAGTTAAAAGGATGGTAAGGTATTTAAAGGGTACCATTGATTGTAAATTAAAGATTTCAGCCAATAGTAATCCAAAACTAATATGTTACTGTGATTCAGATTGGGCAGGGGATCATTCTGATTATAAATCCACAAGTGGATATGTGTTTATGTATGGAAATGTACAAATTTCATGGGCCAGTCATAAACAAAGTATTGTGAGTCTGTCTTCTACAGAAGCTGAATATGTGGCCGTATCGGAAGCGTGCAGAGAACTGATGTGGATTGAAAAACTTTTGCTGGATTTTGGAATAGCTGAAAAGAGACCAATCCAGATAATGGAAGATAATCAGAGCTGCATCCGACTGTCACAGAATGACAAGGTTCAGTCACGCACCAAGCACATCGCAACGAAATACCACAACGTGCGAGAGTTGGGGAAAGAAGGGGTCATCAGTCTACACTATTGTCACACCAGTGAGATGACAGCTGACATCATGACCAAACCGTTACCCAGAGAACATTTTGTGAATCTGCGTATAAAGCTTGGACTTTGTATGAATAAATAATTGCATGACAGTTATGCATGAGAAGGGGTTTGTTGGAATGTAATTGTATTTTGCATGCATTGCCTGTCACCTATTATTTCTCTGTGATTACTCTGTGACCTCTGATGTGAATTACTTAGAGAGGTCACAGTGCTATGCAACTTCCTGTGGGGGATAGATGCAGCAGATGCAGCACATGGAGCACATGGAGCTCATGATCTCTCCTAACCTGAGAGGATCTATGGTGGTGTGAGCATCCATTACCATCTAAGCACATGGAAGGAGCTGATAAGACAAATGTATAGTAATATGTATATATAAGCCTGTCTGATTATAATCTAACTACAAACTGTGAGTAAACAGATGTTTTGTTACTTCAACTTTAAAGTGACTCAGCAGTGAATTATTCAGGGGTGAATGAGAGAGAGATGAAGAAAGAAATTAACATTTCTAAAGCTGAAGCTGTGTGTACTAAAATCTGCTAATTATTTACTACAAATAATCCAACACTCCCACCCTCAAAAAAAACTTTAAGAATATTTTTTGCCAGCCTCAAATGTCATACCCAGCTCCATGACAGCAGTATGCAGGTCCATGGAGCAGTTTCAGTGGGTGCAGTGCACTTCAGGCAGGCGGACCCAGGCCCATCCTCCCCTACCTGTTACACTTGTGGTGGTAAATGGGAACCCTTCAAAACCCACCAGAAACCCACTGTACCCATATCTAGGTGCCCCCCTTCACCACTTAGGGCTATGGTAGTGTTGTACAGTTGTGGGTAGTGGGTTTGGGGGGGGGGGTTGGGGGGCTCAGCACCCAAGGTAAGGGAGCTATGCAACTGGGAGCAATTTCTGAAGTCCACTGCAGTGCCCCCTAGGGTGCCCGGTTGGTGTCCTGGCATGTCAGGGGGACTAGTGCACTACGAATGCTGGCTCCTCCCACAACCAAAGGGCTTGGATTTGGTCGTTTCTGAGATGGGCGTCCTCGGTTTCCATTATCACTGAAAACCGGGGACAACCATCTCTAAGGTCGACCTAAATGTTAAGATTTGGGCATCCCTGACCGTATTATCGAAACGAAAGATGGATGCCCATCTTGTTTCAATAATACGATTTTCCCCGCTCCTTCCTGAGGACGTCCTGTGAGGACGCCCTCAGGAAAACTTGGGCGCCCCGTTCGATTATGCCCCTCTATATCTTTCATAGCTAGCATAGCTGGTTGTTATATATTTAACCGTTTTTTATCGTAACCAGCTTTGGTTTATTTGTTTTACTGTTGATTTCAGTGGCTTTTTTAGTTTTGTGTTTTAGGGCATCATTTATTTATTTATTTATTTTACAGTTGGCAAAAATCTTTGCTTTTTTAATTATGACACAGCATCAGGTGACATATACAGTAAAGTGGTTCTTAAGGTGGATTGCTTGATCCATCAAGATTAATCCTTTTACATATTTGCCACTAGCTGTTTGGCATATTTTGCAGATTTTACACATGGGTTAGGTATGGCCTTTTAGCATGTTTTATATTCTTCTGAGTACCCTCTGAGAATCTGATTTCATGTTTTGTTTAGTGCAGTCCATAATAGATTTTGTGATATATTATATACTCTGCATTTCATATTTTATATGTTACATTTGATTTTTATATTTATACTAGCCGTTATGCCCGTTAAAATGGGAGAGATTTCCAGGTCGCAGCCGCCCCTCCCCCCGAGGTCACCGGTACCGTCCCCCCCCCCCCCCCCCCCCGGAGTTGCCGGCCCGGGCCCTCTCTTCCTGATTCAACTTACAGCGCCAAAACCGCAGCAGGCTGAACTGCCGTTGGCCTTCCTTCTCTGCCTGTGTCCCGCCCTCGTGTGATGTAACGTCGGTGAGGGCGGGACACAGGCATAGAAGGAAGGCCAACGGCAGCTCAGCTGATCTGCCTGCTGCAGTTTCGGCGCTGTAAGTTGAATTGCGAAGAGAGGGCCTGGGCCGGGTGGAGAGGGGTGGCAGCGGTGACTCCGGTTGGGTGGGGGGAGCGGTAGTGACCTCGGCGGTTCCCTCCCTCCCCTTCACGCAGTTTCCCCCTCTGTCCCGCCCCCCATCATCACGTATTGACGCGGGGGAGGGACAGAGAGGGAAAGTCTCTACTGCGCATTTGCGGGTGAGTACGGTCGCTCGTAATTTATATGTTTGATGTATAAAAATTCATTATACACAACCAAGCCACAAGATACCATTGTATCTGCTCTGACACAAGAGACAGAGATAAAGCCTCAAAATCCTGACTGAATCCTTCAAACAAAAAGGTTACAACCCCAAAATAATCTCCAAGAACGTTGCCGCCATCCTTAAAATACCCAAGGAAAAACTATTGCCGTACAAGGAAAAGAAAGCCACAGAGAGAATCCCCCTAATAGTGACATACAACCCAGAGCTAGAAAAATTGAGAAGAATTATAAAAGATCTACAGCCACTATTCCAGGAGGATGAACTACTGAAAGAGATATTCCCATCCCCACCAGTGCTGGCCTTCTGACAGCCACCCATCTTAAAACACAAACTAGTGAAAAGCAAGCTCCCGACAGAAACTCAAAAAGAAGAGAGTGGCACACATCCTTGCAATGTATCTAGCTGCAAACTGTGCCAACACATTTCACAGGATCCCACAGTCATTCGCAAAGGAAAAGCATTCAACAAAAAGGAATCCGGCACATGCTCATCTTCAAAGGTGGCTTATATCATTTAATGTAAAAAATGTGAAGAAGGGTGCTATATTGGAGAAACAAGCCAGATGCTAAAGACGAGATTTAATCTGCATAGACATCATATGAAAAATTCCAATGCCAACCAGGATGTCACCTCTGTGGGACAACACTTTACAAAACCAGAACACTGCATCAATGATTTTATGGTGAGAATACTAAAAGGAAACTTTAAGACAAACCAGGAACGTAAGACCTTTGAAGTCAAAATGATTAAATATTTTGACACCCACCAGACAGGACTTAACAAAGATCTGGGTTTTCTAGCCCATTATAAATCATAAAATTCTACTGCTTTGTCACCCTCTTAGCTACCATCCATCTCTCCCTGTCTCTTATCCACCCAGCTCCCCCTGTTTCTCACCTAACCCACCCCACCCTCTTCCTGTGAGACTGTCATTGAAATGCTTTTGTATTTTACTTATATATATATATATACTGATATTTGCCAACATTTGCTTATTTCTGATCTGAGGAAGAAGGGTTACCTTCAAAAGCTAATAACAAAATATATTAATTTAGTCCAATAAAAAAGGTTGGCCCCTTAAAGATCTTGAAAAACTGGACGTGCAAACAAGAAATCTCCTCCATGCCTAAGAGATAATTCATAAGAATTAGTGTATGCCTAAGGAGGAATTGGCCCCATCGAAGTAGATAATACTTATATAATTACTATCATAGGCCTGCAGGCTTACTTAACAGCATCATCTGATCCAGATATTGTGATAAATTATGAAAATAAATGTCCAAACCCATCTCCAGCATTAAAACTTGAAAAAACCATTCTGATGAGTAGAAGGGATGAGTGAGAATTAGATCAGCAAATGAAGAAACACAAGTGGCAAGTGCAATGGTAAATAGGAAGTGTTATTCCAGGAGCCATTCTGTGATCAAAACAGGCACACAAATGGTTAAGGAGAGGTGAACTGAACCTAAGGTTGAGTGATTAATATTTGAAGTCCAGGACAGAGGATTGAGGTTCACTGCAAGCATAGAAATAACTGGTAGAACAGGATTCTGTAGATTTTGTAAGAGAGCAGGAAATGGTCACTCAATTTGTAGCTCGCTGCAAAGTTCTTATAAATTCTTACATCAGAAAATTTCTATAGAAACAGGAACAATACAGTAGCACATGTCACCCATTGGAACATTTGTAAACATTACAACATTGCTGGACTGGAAAAGTACCAAAATCACAACCTGAAGAGAATTATGGAAAATGAAGAATTTATTATTACTTGGAACATTACCATTTCAAGTGAGAAATAGCCGGATGCAAGAAAACTGGGCATACTGGTAAAACAGAAAAAAACACAAGAACTACACTGGTAACAGAGGTGTCAGTGCCAAGTTTGTGAATCATGTCTAAGAGAGAGGGAAGATCCTCAAGTACCAAGAAATGCAGTTGGAGACCATCAAGATATAAACAGAAAGATACAGAAATATTCCACATCGTTTGGGTGCCACAAGCTTGATTAAAAGGAATTTTCAAGCATGATAGGTTACATCTTATGAACTCCAGAAGGAAGCTCTCTTTGGTATGATGTAAGTACTATGACAAGTGTTGGTAGTAAATTGGAAATATTGAGATTATACTCCACATACTCTGACAAGAGTGAGGTTCATGACTATCATGGTATATAGACTTCCGCAAACGATTGAAGACCTATCTCTTCGAAAAAACATACCGCAAGGATCAAAACATATAAATCCCATATACATCACAACAATGCCTCAAGACATTTCCTCACGTACTCCACTTCCCTGTACTCTCTCCCTTCCAACAATCTACCCATAGATAAAAACTGTTTACCCCATCGCTCTCTTGCTATTATTCGATCACCGTAGCAATTCCCCAACGTCATATCCTATAGTTTCTACGCCCCAAAGGTGATTGATCTGACTCTATCTTCTTAACTTTTCACAATGTAACCCATAATCGTAATGTAACAAACTGTATTTCCATTATTTACAATGTATTGTAAGCCACACTGAGCCCGCAAATAGGTGGGAAAATGTGGGATACAAATGCAATTAAATAAATAAATAAATAAATAAATATGGAAAGCTAAAAATACACAAGGGGTAGCAAACTTTCTAAATATCCTCAAAAACATGAAACATGCAGGGGCCGTTTTACTAAGGCACACCTAAAAATGGCCTGCGCTGGTGTAGGCACGTGCTTTGGATGTACGCAGGTTAATTTTTCAGCATGCCTAGAAAAAAGGCATTTTTTGTTGCCAAAAAATGGATGTGCGGCAAAATTAAACCCAGTGCGCGTCCATTTTTGGCCTGAAACCTTACCGCCACCCATTGACTTAACAGTAAGGTAAGCAGCCAGAGCATGTAAACTGCCCCCCCCCCCCCCCCCCCCCCCCCCCATAGTCAGTGTTAGCCATTTTGTTAGCAAACTGCGTATTTCATGCTTTTGAGGATATATGGAAAACTAACCCATTTGGAGACATAGTTCACAGCCAATCTCTCTTTGAAACACACATATATCTCCCCCAAAGTTCCCCAGAAATATATAGCCAAAGTCCCTCGACAGAGAAAACTATACATATACCACCCAGTACTACTCACACTCTGAGACACAAAGAAAGAAATGCTGGTGGAGTTCCCTGCAACCCTATGAGACACACCTTACCATGGCTGATCACACCACATTCTCAACAAAGACGCGCTGAAAATTGGCCTGCGGCAGTGTAGGCGTGGGTTTTGGGCAAGCGCCAATCCATTTTTTAGCGCGCCTGTAAAAAAGGTCTTTTTAACATTTTTGCTGAAAATGGACGTGCGGCAAAATGAAAATTGCCGCGCATCCATTTTGGGTCTGAGACCTTACCGCCAGCCATTGACCCAGCGGTAAAGATTCATGCGGTAACCGGGCGGCACTACGTATGCCAAATGCCAGTTGGAGTGTGTCCATTACGCGCACCCGAAAATAAAAAATATTTTTCAGGCGCATGTATCGGACGTGCGCCAAAAATTAAATTACTGCAAGAGGCACGCGGTAGTCGGGCAGTAACTCCATTTTGGCATGCATGGGCACATGTGAGGGCATAATCGAACACGAACGCCCATCTCCATGGGCGTCTATGTCCGAAAATGGGTACGTGAAGAAGCGGGACAGACCGTATTTTCGAAAAAAATATGGGCGTCCATCTTTTGTTTCGAAAATACGGTTTGAACGGACCAAATGCCCATGGATTTGGTCCTTTCTGAGCTGGGCGTTTTTTTTTTTTTTGCGATAATGGAAAATAAAAATGCCCAGCTCAGAAACGTCCTAATCCAAGCCCTTTGGTCGTGGGAGGGACAAATGTACAACACTGCCATAGCTCTTAGGGGTGAAGGGGGCAACTACATGTGGGTACAGTGGGTTTCAGAGGCCTCCCATTTACCACCACAAGTAGTACAGGTGGGGGGGGGGGGGAGGCCTGGGTCTGCCTGCCTGAAGTGCACTGCAGTACCCACTAAAAGTGCTCCAGGGACAGGACTTGTTGCTGGTGTATAACCTTGGCACAGCAGTTGACACCTGAAGACTAATCTCACTGAAAACGTCCTTTATTTGAATAAGCACCTTTACTCACAGTTAACTGCAGATGACAGGTTGTGCCCCACTGGCAACGAGTCTCGCTGGTACTGAGATTAGCAGTAGGTCCGAGCTGGCAGCATGGTGTACAATGCCCTCTTTCAGTAACATTCAAGGTAAGAACTAAGTGCTGTAACGTGGCTAACACATGAAGGGGATCTAAAACTGGCTTACAAAAATGGCCACTACCTCGTGGACTACCGGAAACACAACAGGGCACACTCTGACCCAGTAAGCAGAGGGAAAAGCACCATGGGAGTACAGCCTACCAACTACCAACATCGTGAGCATTTAACACAAGCTAGTGGAATCACGGAGCCCAATACCCTACCCCCACCACAATGCATTGCTGATGTTACTCTGCAGTGCCCTTAACAGAAAAAGTGTCACATTCACCCGAGACCCACATGAGAACCAGGGAAAGGCTGTCAGAGGATAGAACACATTCTGCTGTCATGGAGGTGGGTATGGCATTTGAGGCTGGCATACAGGCTGGCAAAAAAAGTTTGTAAAGTGGGTTTCTTTTAGTGGGAGGGGGTTCCCTCCAGTGGTCATCTGGTCAGTTGGGGCACTTTCTTGGGACTTGTTCATGAAAAAAAAGGGTCCAAAAAAGTGACCCAAAATCGCGGTAAAAACGCCTTTTTTTTTGATTATCAGCTAAAGACACCCATCTCTGCTCGGCCAATAACCACGCCCCAGTCCCGCCTTCACCGCGCCTCCGACACCCCCCATCAACTTTATTCGTTCCCGCGACGGAGTGCAGTTGAAGACGCCCAAAATCAGCTTTCAATTATACCGATTTGGGCACCCGCGAGAGAAAGACGTCCATCTCCCGATTTAGGTTGGAATATAGGCGTTTTTCTCTTTTGATTATAAGGTGGATAGCCATTTACGCGGCTTAGTAAAAGGGCCCCTGAGTTTGCAAATGGCAGAAAGGAGAAACACACCATTGTGCTGTGCTTTTAAGTTTGCACTTTTCAACTTGTTTTTGTCCAGTTTGTTTATTATTTTATTTGTATTCTTTAACGGGAAGTTTACAGTTGTCCTACTTTGGCAATAGTTGTGCGCGTCTGCTGGCAGGCTTGGTTCTTATTCAGCAAGACTTTTGATTTCCAGAGGCTCAGAAAGGGGAAAATTCATTTTAGAACAAAACCTTATAGCTTTATGGCAAGTGCTCAAGTCTGCTCTTGTACTTGTTCATCTGCAGTCTAAAATAGTATACTTATTTAAAAAAATGTAATGTGAAAATGGCCGAGATAAGCACATAAATCAGCTAATTACTGAACTATTTTACAAACAGAGAATATTGTCACTATAACACCCTAATATCAGGATCCTCAATCTACAGTTCAGTCAATAAGCGGAAAGCAGCACAAGCTGCCTGATATAAATAGAATTTTTCCATTAGATACAACTGCTAACGCTTCATTTTACTACAGGAAGACTAGTTAAAACTGGGAAGACAGCACAGATGTTCCACAGAGCATAACATAACCCACAATAGAAAATGAGGAGGCAGTGCCATTTGATACAAGTATGTTTAACAGTGTAATTGTTTAGCTCACCAATATTCATAACCTTTTCAGTTTTAAGTTGTTTGTACTCCATGGCCAAAAGCAAATTTTTTTTAGCTCTTTAAAATGAAAGTTTAAACTATCAAAAGGCAGTCTTCTTTTAAATATGCCAAGTCACAGCATGCAAAGATATTTATTTGGTACAATGAGATCTCTCCCTCGATTAGAAACATGTGGCTATCTTATCGCTCTTTACCCACGATCCCTCTGTAACTGAAGCAACTGTGTAGCACTGTTTTGGTTTTTTTGGTTTTTTTTTTTTTAGTAATAGTGCTTCATTTTAAAGGCAACTATGACATTTTGGTGCTCATTTCAATGCAGATGGACATCTTAAAATGCTTTTTAAAAAATGCCCATCTGCTAAAAACGTCAGTATGTCCAAATAGCATGGAGGCATATTGTGGGCGTGTTTTGGGTGGGACTAGGGAGGGCCCAAAAGTAGGATGTCCAACGGGGATTTCCGAATGGGAAGAAACGTCTATATCTAAAAAGAAGGACATTTTTAACTAGACCTATTTCAGTCACGTCCCAGGGGGTTGTTTACCAAAGCTTAGCTCGAGTTCTCTGCATTAGGGCCCATAGGAATAAAATGGGCCCTGCTGCAGATTATTCGAGCTAAACTTTAGTAAACAACCCCCTAAATTACAAAATGTTGCTCTGATTCATCAGTTGATCACTGGAGGGATTAAGACATGACCCCTCGTTAATCCCCCAGTGGCTGCTGTCCTCTTTCCTCTCCCCTGAAAGTGAAACTGGAAAGGAAAACCAGGCTCTATGTCAGCAGCAGACATTATGGCCATTCTGAACAAAGCAACAAGCAGGTCAAAGGATTAATCTAGTGGTTAGTGCAATCAACTATGAACCAAGGGAACAAGGTAATAATTCTGAGCCATCCAGAAACAAAAAAAATATCTACTGTACCTAAATATATGACACCTGCATGCCTGAAGTATTAAGTGTTGTATATTCAGGAACAGTAGGTATTTTTCAGGTCCTGGAGGGATCACATTTACAAAAAAGAAAAAGGAGTTATAAGGGGTTTGAACCTTTGTCCCTGTTCTGCAGGGAGGTCTGTGTGGCCATATTTTTGAAAATGATGCCAGACAGACAATCATGTCCCTGTTTATTTGTCATTCAAAAGTTGGATGTTCAACTTTGGAAAATGGCTATTCATTTTGGATGTTTTCAGTGCAAAAATGTCCATCTCACAGCTGTAATGGAACAGGAATTCTAGTCATTCTTCCTGTTTGATTATGGCTGTGAAATGGCCATTTATTTTGAGCAGGATATTTTTTTTGAAAATACCCCTCTTTATGTTTTATCTGGTTCCAAGAAACACAACTTATCAAAGAATGCCTATTACATTTGCTCCTTGTCTTTTACAGGATCCATTTTAAATTGTTCCTTTTGGTTCATAAGACATTGAATAGTATATAAATGTCTGACAGATCAGAGAATTATCAGTCTGTTTGGCCCAGTGGTGTAGCTATGTGGGACCATGGGGGCCTGCCCCCCCCACAAAAAAAAATTTGCTCTGGGCCCCTGGTTTGACTGGCGAAGGTCTACAACCCCCTTCTTCCAGCACTGCTCTTTGGCGCCGCCGCCGCATTGCACGCCCTGCTCTCTCTTCCCCTCGCGTCCGGCATGTCGCTCCTTTTAGTGAATCTTTCAGTCTCACTAAAAGGAGCATGCCAGAAATCTAGAGCAGAGGAAGCCTGTTCAAGGCCAGGGTGCAGCCCTGTGAGGAACATCGCTGGAAGGAGGACAGCCAAGAGGGTCTGTGCCTGAGGGAGTTCGGTGAGTAAGGGAGCAGCCTTGAACTTATTGATGGCCCAACAGGATGGGTAATGGACAGCAGGCAGTGTATGTATGTATGTATGTATGTATATAAGAGAAATACGCAAAGAGTGAAGCGGAGTGGTTGAGGCTATTAATTACAGTCTGAGATGGATATTTTGAATAAGGATTTCTGAAGAGATAACTGTTGGTTGCAGAAGTTCCAGTAAAGTTATCTTGCATTAAATAAAAATCCCAAGCTTGTTTGGTAGAGATAGTGTCTGTGTGAATGGTGACTCGAGTGGAGATACATAAAGTACACTGTGAGATAAATTTGTCCCTGACACCCGCGTCGAAGAGTGGAATTGAGATGAGCTGGCGGTGGTGGGCTTGATCCATGTGTTGCAGTATTGTAACTGAATTATGTATGTTTTTATTGTAACCCGCTTAGTTTTAAGCGGGCTAGAAATTTGAAAATAAATAAACACACGCTCCATATTTACACAGAAAGAATGAGAGGCCCTTTTCATAAAATGCACTAAGTAGTTAGCACAGGGATTAGCTTGTACTAACAGTTATTGCCACAGCTTGATACTTAACACATGGTACTTCCTGTGTTAATTACAGAGTGAGGAATGGAGTAGGGAATAGGTGGGCAATGGGCATGTAATGCGCTGGAGCCCGCCTGACCAAAACTAGGATCTTCTATTTCGTTCTGTGACCGAAATTGACTGCTCAGTTCCAGCCAAAACCAAACTTGAAAATGAAATTGGTCCTGCCTCTGAACAGCCCCCACTCCTCCCCCCACTCGACCAAAACGTTCGCCTCTCCTGGACCCACCCCCGGTGGCAGTTCTCTTTGTGAACCCAACCCCCCCCCCCCCCAGCAGCAACTCCTTTGCAAACCCACTCCTCAAAGGCAGCCCCCTCCTGGGCCTACCTTATCACTGGTGGCTCTTTTTTGTCATGGGGAAGAGCGAGGGAGTGGAGGTTGCACACAGTTTTGGCTTAAGCATTTTCAGCCGAAACTGAAACAGGACCAAACATGGATTTCAGGCTGCTTTTGGTGCCAAAACCAAAACCAAAATTCGGTTGAACTCAAAATTGCACATTGCTTTTGATGCTTGGTAATTTACCATTAACTGTTAATGCAGAAGACAATGCGGATCATTAAGTAAATCTGTGTTATCTGCAAAGTACTTTAACATGCAGTAAGTGCAATGTCTCTGCATTAACTGTGTGGGAAGATGTTGGGTATACCTCCAACAATCAAAGCTACAGCTTTGCAGTTACCATGCATTAATTTCTGCTTCTAACATGTGGTAACTACAACATTTTAGAACACTTTAGTAAAATGGCTTCTATGTTTTCCCAACTAACTTTATCTCTAGATTCTGAAATAACATCTTAATAGAAAGGATGGTAGATACACAGAATGCCTCACAGTGCAGGTAGTGGAGGAAAAAAAAACATTAAGGGAAAGGGGACTTGATATACAGCCTTTCTGTGGTATTTTGCAACTACATTCAAAGTGGATTACATATATACAGGTACTTATTTTGTACCTGGGGCAATGGAGGGTTAAGTGACTTGCCCACAGTCACAGGGAGCTGCAGTGGATCAAAGTCTGCTGCACTAACCACTAGGCTACTAATAGAATTTAAGAGGGAGTGGGATAAACAAAGAAGATCCTTAGTTGTAAAGAAGTGACAGGAATGATAGACATCACAAGGGGTCATTGTACAACTCTTTGTGTGCCATAGTATTAGAGCGGGTATTGACCATGATACGATATATCTGATGGCTATTTTAGATATTAGATATCTCTGCAGTGTTTGACAGCATTTATAACTTTCTTTTATTAGATTGGTTGAGAGCAATTGGAATTTCAAGAAAAGTATTTGGCTTTCTTCTTTTTTTTTTGGCTCAGCATATTCCCCCGGATTCTATATATGGCGACTAAAGTGGTGCACACAAATCAGCACGCATAGCCAATTTGTGCACACAACTTAATTGATTAATGAACCAATCAGCACCAATAGTTGTTTTAAAAGTATTTCCATGTAATTTCACTGAGTGTCTCCTGGTTTTTGTACTTTTTGAAAGAGCGAAAAATCAATTCACTTCTACCCGTTCACAATCAGGATTTTATAGACCGCGATCATATCCCCCCTCAGCCATATCTTTTCCAAGCTGAACAGCCATAACCTCTTTCCCCTTTCCTCATTTGTGAGGAGTTGCATTCTTTTTATCATTTTGGTAGCTCTTCTTTAAACACTTTCTAATTTCGCTATATGTTTTTTGAGATACAACGGTAAGAATTGAACTCAATACTCAAGGTGAGGTTGGACCGTGGAGCAATATAGAGGTATTGTAATATTCTTGGTCTTTTTTACATCCCTTTCCTAATAATTCCTAGCATCCTGTTTGCTTTTTTGGCTGCTGCCACACACTGGGCAGAAGATTTCAGTATATTGTCTGCAATAATACCAATAACTTTTCTTGAGTGCTGACTCCTAAGATTGACCCTAGCATCAGGTAATTATGATCTGGATTATTCTTTCCAATGTGCATCACTTTGCATTTGTCCACATTAAATTTCATCTGCCATTTGGATGCCCAGTCTTCCAGTTTCCTAATGTCTTCCTGCAATTATTCACAATCCACATGTGTTTTGACAACTTTGACTAATTTTGTGTCATTTGCAAATTTAATCACCTCACTCATCGTTCCATTTTCCAGATCATTTATAGATATGTTAAATAGCACCAGTCTCAATACAGATCCCTGCGGCACTCCACTATTCATCCTCCTCCATTGAGAAAAATGGCCATTTTACCTACACTCTGTTTTCTGTCCAATAACCAATTCCTAATCCACAGAAGGACATTGCCTCCTATCCCATGACTTTTTAATTTTCTCAAGAGTCTCTCAGTGTCTCGGTTGTGCCCCTGTTTCATGCTCTCATTCATCTCGCCACCTGGTGGTCAGACCTGGTAGCTGCGATGGACTGTCTGCCGTTTCCCATGTTCCAGAAGTCAGGCCGGTCCGGTCCAGATCTTCCAGCCTTCCAGACTGTCTTGGGACTTTTGGAACTTAGCAGCACCCTTACCTGGTGAACTCCCTTGTCGGTTGCCTTTATGAACCACCTGGATACTTTCTACTTTGCCTTGACAACAGAGGTAATCTGATGAGCTTCTCGTCGGTGAGAGTTGTTGCCATGGGCGTAGACTGGGGGGGGCGAGGGGGGGCAATGCCCCCCCAAACGCAGGGCCGGCAACAGGCAGCTCTCCCTTCACCCCACCCTCTCCCCGTTCCTTCTCCTCCCCCCCCCGGCCCCCCCGTGAGCCGGCTCTCCTCCCTCCCTCCGTATCCTTCCCTCACCGACCTGATCTTCGAATCCTTTGCCTGCCCGCTAGGCGCTAGCGCTCTCTCCCCTGCTGGTTCGCGCTTTAAAAATGGCCGCCGAGACTTTCAGAGGCGGCCTCGCGAGAAGTCTCGGCGGCCATTTTGAAGCGTGAACCGGCAGTGGAGAGTCAGCGCTAGCGGGCCGGGCAGGTGAAAAATTCGAAGATCGTTGGTGAGGGACGGATCCGGAGGGAGGGAGGAGAACTGGCTCGCGGGGTGGGGGTGGGTGGGGGGGGGGGAAGGAACGGGGAGAGGGCGGAATGAGGGGAGGGGAGAGGAGGGTCACTGCTGGACTAAGTGGATGGAGGGCAGGGGAAAGGAGGGCCACTGGGCATGGGGGCAGGGGAGAGGAGGGTCACTGCTGGACTGAGTGGATGGAGAGCAGGGGAAAGGAGGGCCACTGGGCATGGGGGCAGGGGAGAGGAGGGTCACTGCTGGACTGAGTGGATGGAGGGCAGGGGAAAAGAGGGCCACTGGGTATGGGGGCAGGGGAGAGGAGGGTCACTGCTGGACTGGGTGGATGGAGGGCAGGGGAAAGGAGGGCCACTGGGCATGGCAGGGGAGAGGAGGGTCACTACTGGACTAAGTGGATGGAGGGCAGGGGAAAGGAGGGCCACTGGGTATGGGGGCAGGGGAGAGGAGGGTCACTGCTGGACTGAGTGGATGGAGGGCAGGGGAAAAGAGGGCCACTGGGTATGGGGGCAGGGGAGAGGAGGGTCACTGCTGGACTGGGTGGATGGAGGGCAGGGGAAAGGAGGGCCACTGGGCATGGCAGGGGAGAGGAGGGTCACTACTGGACTAAGTGGATGGAGGGCAGGGGAAAGGAGGGCCACTGGGTATGGGGGCAGGGGAGAGGAGGGTCACTACTGGACTGAGTGGATGGAGGGCAGGGGAAAGGAGGGCCACTGGGTATGGGGACAGGGAAGAGGAGGGTCACTGTTGGACTGGGTGGATGGAGGGCAGGGGAGAGAAAAGAAATGCTGGACATGGATGGAGGGGAGGAAAGAGTGAGGAAGGAGATGAGATGAGGGAAAAGGAAGAGAGGAGAAAAACTGCACATGGATGAAGAAAATAGGCAGAAGCTGAGGACCAGAAATGAAGAAGAAAGGAAGAAAGAAATAAATAAATGGAAAGGAAGCCCTGGAAACGGAGTTAAGAGGACAGATAGCAGCAGAATCAGATACTGCACCAGCATGATCAGAAAAACAGTCACCAGACAACAAAGGTAGAAAAAAATCATTTTATTTTCATTATAGTGTTTACAATATGTTCACTTTGAGAATCAGGTGCTCAACATTAAAAGTTTATATTTACTTATTTATACCCCCCCCCCCCCAGGCTCTCTCCCCGGCTATAGCCAGCTCTGCAATTTGGGGGGGGGGGCGCAGAGGGGGACTGGGGGGAGAGCCTGTTGTTAAACATTTGCCAGCACACCACTGCCTGTCGCCAAACCCGCTGCCTCTCTGATTCAGTGGCTAGCCATTGGCAAACGAACACTGGTTATTCCCAAAAAAGCCAGCTCTTGCTCCCTTCCTTCCTCCATATTAGCATAATTTGCATATACATATATGCAAATGAATATGCTAATATGCCCCGCCCCTTCCTTTGCCCCCCCAAATGAAACAGTCAAACTACGCCTATGGTTGTTGCACTGCTTCCTGCTCTCCTTATCCTGTGGTGGACCGGCCCTGCTTGTTTCCCTGGTTTACTTCTCCTGCTCGCTGTCTGCCCTGACTTCTGCTGGTATCCTGACTACTCTCTGCTCGCTGCCTGCCCTGACTTCTGCTGGTATCCTGATTACTTCTCCAGCTTGCTGCCTGCCCAAGACTCTGCGTGTTTCCTGATTTACTTCTACAGCTGGCTGCCCGCCTAAGACTCTGTTTGGTTTCCTGGAAGCCTCTACTGGTTCTTGCCCTGCCTGTTCCAGCTTGCTGTACTTCAGCTGCAGCTTCAGTCTGGCTGCTCCAGTCCTGGTTGTATCAGACTGTCTGTGTTCTGCCTTGTCTCTTGTTTTGGGGGGATTCTTCTGCCACTGCCACTCCTCGGCAGCGGCCCAAGGACTCACGTGTCCTCACTAAAGTGACAGATTGCCAAAGGCCATGAGCTTGGAAGAATCACCCGGCAGTGCGATAGCACACCTTTATATACTCTATAATGAAGTGAATGCACAGGTACAGCGGTTAAGCCAATATGTGCACCTTAACCTCCCAGGACCTAGGACATCTCCCGGGGTGGCTCCTCCAGATTCAGACTCAGGACTGGCGACAGACCTGGGAAGGCCAGGTATCCGTCTGAAGTCACCACCAAGGTATGATGGGAATCCTAAAGACTGTAGGGGTTTCCTCAACCAGTGTGCTATAATTTTTGAGTTTCAAGCTCAGGACTTTCCGACTGACAGAACCCAGATAGCGTATATTATGTCTTTACTGTCCGGGCAAGCACTAGCCTGGGCATCCCCTCTCTGGGAGAAGGACGATCCCGTGCTCCAGGATCTCCAAGGGTTCCTGACTCAGTTCAGACGGGTCTTTGAAGAGCCCAGGAAAGTTACCTCTGCTACTTCAGCGCTATTGGCTTTGAAGCAGGGAACACAGACCCTGGGTGACTATGCTATTAAGTTCCGCACTCTGGTTTCTGAGTTGGCCTGGAATAACGAGAGTCTGGTCACGACTTTCTGGCAAGGACTGGCACCTCACATTAAAGATGAGTTGGCGGGATGGGAACTACCTCCTAGGTTAGATGACTTGTTTGGCCTGTGTACTATGATTGATATTCGGTTTCAGGAGCGTAGCCGCGAACGGCGCTCCTCAGAAAGGGTAGTTATCAAGACACCTAGTCACCGGTATGTGCCACAGAGGCCTAGTCTGCAGGAGGCCGCTCCACAACCACCCGCTGAACCCATGCAACTTGGCCATACTTCACTTACAATGCAAGAGAAACAAAGGCGTCGGACCCTGAACCTTTGCCTGTATTGCGGTGAGACTGGTCACTACGCGACCAGGTGTCCACATAAACCTGGGTCCTTGGATCAGGGTCTGATGGCAGGCACTATAACCAGCCAACTATCTGGTTTTCAGCGGACCCAATTTCTAGTACCAGCAGTGTTGGATCGAGGTTTCAGAAAGGAGCTGACTGAAGTTTTTTTGGACTCTGGGGCTAGGGGGAATTTTATAGTCGAGTCTCTAGTTCAACAGCTTAACCTTCCTACACAAGAATTACCTAAGACTATTCTGCTTTTTTCAGTTTATGGGTACGTCCAGGGATATGTCAGCACCCAAACGGTTCCAGTGAGCTTATGTATTGGCGATCACCGAGAGGACATCTCCCTCTACGTCCTTCAGTCAGCAGTGCAACCCATTGTATTGGGTTTACCTTGGCTCCAGAGACATAATCCGACCTTAGATTGGGGAAAGGGTGAGATTTTGAACTGGGGTGAGTCTTGCAGGAAACTTTGTCTCACTCCTGACACCAATAGTCCTGTCGACAAATAGCAGGACCAAGACTCAGATGCTTGGACAGATATCAGTGACTCCCAACCCTTGGACATTAATGTTTCTGTAGTTGGTCTGAACTGCGTGTGTGTGTTACCCCAGATCAATCAGTCCCCAGAGGGAGCCCGCAACACGGCCAACCTCCAGATTCCAGCCAACGGGGGCTCTAAGAAGACTCTTGAGCAAAATCATCAGTTCTCTTCTTTTCAATGTATTGTACTTGAGCAATTAATTGTGGACGATCATTGAGGTGATGTTTGTCGATGATTGAAGCAGAGGGAACAGCGATGGATCTTTAAGTTAAAAACTATGTCTCCTGGGGGTTTGAATACCGCAATTGAATGGAAAGCATTTTTTTGAGAGAGAGTGTGCTGTGAATGGTCTATATACTGACATCATTATGTTCTCTTAACAGGATATAGAATGTTGGCGTCTGACACTTGAAGCCATTTTGAGTCTTTCAGTTGCCAGTCTTCCCCTGAGGATGCTGTTTGGTGAAACAGGGATCTCCTTTTGCGAATATTTGATGTTTTCAGCATTCAGACAAGTACTTTGTACTTCTATTGAATAATTATTTCTGACTTGACACTGTTGCTGCTGTTTTGGATCGTATGGCTGAAACAACCATGTTGACTGGGATAGACATTGACTATTTATATGGTTTATTTGACTGCTATTTGCAATGTTGGAACAGTACATGGGACCATGTTTTGGCAGAACACCCGCCTGCCTCAGGGATCATACAAGTATGATGAGAAGATATCCCCAAAGCGATGGTGCTAAAAACAGTTGATATTGAAGATAGTACAATAGATATTCCGGTATTAATAGCGCTTTGCAGCCATGGCTTTCCTCATTTTCACTGTTGATACTATAGGCTGCCTCAGAGTATACTACTAATAACGTCTGGATCATTGAGTCTTTGAAAAATTACTACTACTACTTATCATTTCTATAGCGCTACTAGATGTACGCAGCACTGCACACTCGAACATGAAGAGACAGTCCCTGCTCGACAGAGCTTACAATCTAATTAGGACAGACAAACAGGACAAACAAGAGATAAGAGAATATTAAAGTGAGGATGATAAAATAAGGGTTCTGAACAAGTGAATAAGGATTAGGAGTTAAAAGCAGCATCAAAAAGGTGAGCTTTTAGATTAGATTTGAAGATGGCCAGAGATGGAGCTTGACGTACCGGCTCAGGAAGTCTATTCCAGGCATATGGTGCAACAAGATAAAAGGAATGGAGTCTGGAGTTAGCAGTGAAGGAAAAGGGTGCAGATAAGAGAGACTTACCCAGTGAACGGATTTCCCAGGGAGGAATGTAGGGAGAGATGAGAGTGGAGAGGTACTGAGGAGCTGCAGAGTGAATGCACATATAGGTCAATTTCTTAACATCATACTCAAACAGACTTGGAACAGAGTTGTTAAAACCTTGGGTATACCACATTAGGTCTTTAATGTCTCTCTTCTCCTTTTTTTCAGAGTAGAGTGGAATGGATAAGTGCGAATCAATTGTTTACGCTTTCAAACAGTACAAAGACCAGTAGATATGCCATATATCAGGAAATATAATCAGCAGATTAAATGGTCCTTAGTGTCTCTATATAACCAGGGGTTCAACTAAAATTTATATCTTGTAGGCAAAAAACTTCCATCTAAATCAGGAAACATGTTATTGTATTTAGACACTATAGTAATACAAGCAACTAATATATGCTTTATTTATTTAATGAATTAATTTATTTATTTATTTATTTTTAACAAGAAGGCACCTCAGCTAAAACCAAATCTTTGATCCTCTATTTCTCTGTAAAATACAACACACACCAGCAGCAGAATACAAAACAAAAAAACTAATATTTGTTTAAAACTCTAGACACATTTTTACGAGGACTCATTCTCAAGGTTAGGGTCTCTTGGCACAGGGGTACAAGGTACGGGGGTGCACACGGGAGACGTGGGAAGTTCTGGGATCCCTTAGCACCATCGTACCATCTCCGCCGCAGTTTACTCTGTCAAGCTTTGGGCAGCCGGGTGCCATCTTCCACCATTCCCCTCTGCTGCTGGCTGTCGGTGGATAGAGGCTTGTTCCTTGCCCTTGGAAGGCGCTTCAGCACCTTCGCGCCCTTCTGGTTCCGCCTCCCTGTGATGTCAGTCTGACATCTTGCTCCTCTCCTCTTAGGGAAGGGCCCCCTCTGGGTTCAAAGCCTCAGCTACAACCCATCTTGGAGAGTTCCAGTGCTGTTTCTTCTGCTGTTTGTCTTTGTGTGCCTTGACCCACAGCGTGGCCCTGACACTGCCACCTGCCTACTGCTTGCCATGACCTACAGCCTGGACCTGACACTGCCACCTGCCTACTGCCTGTCATGACCTACAGCCTGTACCTAACGCTGCCACCTGCCTTGACCCACAGCCTGGACCTGACACTGCCACCTGTCTATTGCCTGTCCTGTCCTCAGCCTCTGCTCGCTATCTCCTGAAGCCCCTTTACTGGCCAGACCCTCTCTAGTCCTGTTGGCTGCCAGAACCCAGAATTAGGGGACAGTATTCGCTGCAGGTGAAGCACTGGGCTTGTCGACTGCTGGTCTTCTGAATCAGCACAAGGGCTCACTTACTGTGGCATAGGATGGTGTTGATGTGTGATAGCTAGCAAATGTGATTAAATAGTTACCGGAAGCATATCCAAACTATGATATTCCTGAATCATACATACATTTACACTTGTATCCAAGTAGTCTTATGAGATCCTCCAACAGGGACTATTTTTCAGAATGATTGATACTGAATGTTCTACTGCACAGCCTTCCAAGTAGTAACACTAGTTACCGTAGCATTCAGCAAATATAATATCCATCAGCTGCTGGCACAAAGGCATCAAAACATGTCCAGATATAAAACAAACTGACCAGCGTGGCACACCCTCCAAACCGCAAACATTCCTACCAAGTTGCAAAACATTAAGCAAGAGGCTGCTGAAACAACCTTCACAGGAAAACCTTTCATATCAGCCAATACAGCTTACTGTATAACATGTCAAGCAAGGAGAGGCAACCAATGATTTGGTATCTCTATTTTTTCCCTCATTTGTGGTTCTATTTATTTATTTTTGTAGTCATATTCCGCTTTAACCAAAGTGGGTTACAAATTAACGGACACAATAAAACCATAAAGACTTACAATAAACATAATAAAATTGAGACTGTCCAGATGGCAGTGACTAATGCCCGCTGCCATCATTCCAAAAATGCCTTCACAAGGTAGTGAGCCTTCAAGTATTTCTTAAACTGAGAAACATTTGTACGTAATCTCAGAGTACCTGGACCTTTATTCCACAGTAAAGGCCCGGCTTATTTATTTATTTTCTAGTTTACATGTGGCTGCAAAGAGCACTTCAGGTTTTTCCAAAGTATCCATTCTTAAATGTCTTTCTTTCCTCCAGGGTGTTGACACTGGATGATGCCCATAATTCTGAGGTTAAGTGGCACATTAAGTTTATAGATTCTAAAGTCTCGTAAAACGATCTCTCTACCTCACTCCCTGAAACACACAAAATTTTATAAAGCTCTCTCTCAAAAGAGTCCATTTAAAACCTCTGTCGTTACATACAGTGAAAGCAAGGAATGAAAAGCAACACCATCATACCTAATAGTCTGAACTGACAAGTACAACAGTTAATATGCCAAATACTATCTAATAGCTCAACCTGCATTCATTTGATTTAGGAGAAGCCACTGCACCAGACAATATGACAGATAGATCCTTAAAGATGGTGTCGAGCTGGCCACTGACCAATGTGTTAGGTGTTAAAATACATTCCTGTGTATCCTTCCTGAATAATTCTATCAATGGAAATTGCTTCTTTTAATTAGGCTTCTCAATTAGCCTGTATTGTTGTATGATTTTCTATTGGATAATAAACAATTATCAGCCATGCTGGATATAACCATCTACTGTCATATTCTTTTGCAGATCTAGTCTAATTATTTTCACTGTTGATACTATAGGGCTACCTCAGAGTTCAGATTAATAATGACTGGATCATTGAGACTTTGAAAAATAGAAATGCAATTCATTTCTTAACAATTTACGACCTAATCAACTTTCGTAAATCACTGAAGACTTATCTCTTCAACAAGGCATACCACAATGATCCATAACAGGAACTGCAACGCATCACCACTTACCTGATATTCTGAATGTTATCTCTCTATACCTGATTGCTTAATTCTATTATGTCATCCATGTTCTTTATGTAATACCAATTGTATCTTTTACTCTGGAATGGCGAATGCCATGACGGAACATTGTAAGCCACATTGAGCCTGCAAATAGGTGGGAAAATGTGGGATACAAATGCAACAAATAAATAAATAAAACATCATACTCATAGAGACTTGGAACAGAGTTGTTAAAACCTTGGGCACACTGCATTAGTTCTTTAATGTCTCTCTTCGCCTTTTATTCAGAGTAGAGTGAAATGGGTAAATGCAAATCAATTGATATCCTTTCAAATACTACAAAGACCAGTAGATATGCCATAAAGTTACTAAGTAGTGTATTTAAAACAAATACGGGAAAATATTGTTTCACTCAACATGCAAACAAGCTTATGGAATTTGCTCTGTACTAAAAGCAATTAGCTTAGCTGGGTTTAAAAAAATATGGATAAGTTCCTGAAGGAAAAGTCCATATACCATTATTTAAGTAGACTTGGGTGTAAGCAACATGGAATCTTGCCACTTTTGGGGTTCCTGGCAGACACATGAGACCTGGATTGGCCGCTATTGGAGACAGAAAATTGAGCATGAATATTTTTTTTGGAGGGCAGTTATTTTTTATATATTCAAGACACCGCAAAAAAAGCAAATGAAATCACCAACTACTGACCAGTAGCATCCATCCCGTTGTCAGTCAAACTGATGGAAAGCATGGTAGCCAAACAACTAACAGACTATATAAACAAATTCTCAATATTACACAAATCACAGTCTGGTTTTCACCCGTTACACAGCACAGAAACAGTACTACTCACTCTCCTAGCCAAATTCAAGCAGGAAATAGCAATAGGTAACAACATCCTCCTCCTCCAATTCGACATGTCTAGTGCAGTCGACATGGTAAACCATAATATATTAATAAGATTACTCGACAAATTTGGGATTGCTGGCAACATACTTAGCTGGATCAAGGGTTTCCTAACCACAAGAACATATCAAGTCAAAATCAAACATATCATCACCGTAGAAAGCAGACTGCGGAGTACCACAAGGATCACCGCTATCGCCGATCCTCTTCAACCTAATGATGACCCCACTAGCTAACACCTTATCTAACCAAGGCCTTAACCCTTTCATCTATGCAGACAATGTCACTATATACTTCCCTTATAGATCTACACTGACAGAAATCACTAACGAAATCAAGATCAGCTTGAATACCATGGACTCCTGGGCAAATGCATTTCAACTAAAACTCAACAAAGAAAAAGCTCACTGTCTCATCCTTTCATCCCAACACAGCACGGACAATCCCACAACTATCAACACCCCAGACCACACCCTCACTGTCTCAGACAGCCTGAAAATCCTCGGCATTGCATTGGACCGTAACATAACGCTAGAGACCAAGTAAAATCCACAACAAAGAAAATGTTCTACTCAATGTGGAAACTCAAACGCGTGAAACAATTCTTCCCAAGGGAAACATTTCGCAACCTGATACAATCAATGGTACTAAGCCATGTAGACTACTGCAATGGAATTTATGCGGGATGCAAAGAACAAATATTAAAGAAACTTCAGACTGCTCAAAACATGGCAGTAAGACTCATCTTCAGAAAAACATGATTAGAAAGCGCAAAACTCCTCCGCAAAAAACTACGCTGGCTCCCAATCAAAGAACGCATTGCCTTCAAAATCTGCACTATGGTCCACAAAATCATCTACGGCGAAGCACCGGGATACATGACAGACCTGATCGACCTACCAACTAGAAACACATCCGAATCAACACGAACATACCTAAATCTCCACTACCCAAGCTGCAAAGGACTTAAATACAAATCAACTTACGCATCCAGTTTTTCCTACATCAGCACACAACAGTGGAACGCACTACCAAAAAGACTTGAAAACTATATATGACCACTTACACTTCAGAAAAATACTTAAGACCCACCTGTTTAAAAAGGCATACCCTACCGACCCAACGTAAATGCCTGATCTCTGTGACACAACAACACTAAAGTTCGTAATGGTCATCACACAACTATCCCGTTGTACGATTCCTTTATGTGGTCCTACCACATGAAACTTACCCTACCACAACATCACATTGTATTTGGTTACTCCGGAGTCTGCAAACAGCTCTCCGGCACTATGTAAGCCACATTGAGCCTACAAATGGGTGGGAAAATGTGGGATACAAACAGGGCCGTGCCAATACAGTAAGCGGGGTAAGCAACGCAGGGGGGCGCCAACCTCTGGAGGGCGCCTACCATTTCCTGAGGTCAGCTTACTTGCAAAATGTTTTACCTGAAGCTGTGATTCTCCTCTCTCCCCTGCTCTCCCCTCTTTGACCACAGTACTCACTGAGGCAGGCAGGCTCTGCTGAAGCTGTTTGAAAGAATACAACCAGTGCTATTTATGTCTTTGGTGTGGGACGAACTCCTCATTCAGGGTGAGCTTGAACAACATTCAAATTAAAGAGAACAGCCAGTTTTGGAGGGAGGTGTGCAAGTGAGACTGGGGAGAAATAAAAACTAAATACTGTAATTGTTAAAATCTGTAAGTGGTTCAAAGTTTTTGTTTTGTTTTTCTCTGAGCTTGTACACCGAGAGGAGGGCATGACTGCAATGGTTTTTGCATAATTGTCAGGTAACCCAATAGCTACAGCTAAAAGCCATTTCATTGGCTGATGGTTTCAACAGTAGTTTCAGAGGAAGTTTAGCTGACTTAGTAGAGCTGGTAAGTGAAAATCTGATTGTTTTTTTGGTGTTTGTTTTTATATAAAAGATTCTCCTTGGATAGGAAGAGTCTGTGATATGTGAAAATATATTTTGCTTTAATGAAATTGCTAAACTTTAGAGTCAGAGACTTATCAATGATCAGAAAAAGAAAGTCACCAGACAACAAAGGTAGAGAAAAATCATTTTATTTTCATTTTAGTGTTTGGAATATGTCCACTTTGAGAATTTACATCTGCTATCTTATTTTGCAATGTATAGCAATTTGTTTCTAAGAATATTGCTGACAATTCCTGTCAGTGTGGCAAGTGGTGAGCGATCATTTTCACAGTTAAAAATCATAAAAAACTAGTAAAAAAAAATGCCTGTTTCAAAAGGGAAGGAAACGGGCGCTAGCAAGGCCATCCCCCACCCTCCCTCCCTTGCTGTTCCAGACTCTGCCGTCCCTCCGTTTTTACCCCCCCTTTCCGCGACCCAGTCGACCCCCCCTTCTCGGCGAAAACCGTCCCCCGCCGCCGTCCAGTACCTGTGCTGACGGGGACCCCAACCCCCTTCAGCAGAAGTCCTGTGCTGGCCTTCAAGGCGTTGCTTCTTCAATGATTTTGTGTCCAAGTTGCTCTGCGTGCATCTGACATCAGAGTGAACTCAGGTTTAAATAAAAGTCAGTATAGGCCTTTTTTTTTGTCTGATTTGTTACTGTCATGCTTGTGTTCTCTCTGTGAATTCAGTAGGATCCCCTTATTGGGGGTGTATAATTATGGTACAGCTAGAGACCCCCCCCACTGGAATGGTGGCGGGCCCAGTCATAGAGCTCAGGCTATTACAGACCTTGGCTGAGTCAGAAATCTGATGGCTGACATAACTGGGAGCTTACTGGAAAAGTATGGCCTAATTTGTAGCCCAGATTGAGGCCTAAATAAGCTAAATTAGGAAAAGTTAATAGATATGGAAACAAAATGGAGGATTTCAACACAAAATGGAAGCTGTATCTGTTGCAAAGTGGAATTTTCTCTAATGTAGTTAGAAAAACAAGTTGAGAAATGAGTGAGTCATGCCAGGTGCATAGAAAATAGGGAACTAGCTGTTCAAGAGAGGAGGGAGACTTTCCTGTGAGCAGGATTGTGGTCAGCTGGTGTGAGAAAGGAAAGGCGTAGCAAGATAGAAGCTACTCATTAGCATGAGCCAATCAGTGACAACCTTGACATTAGCATAGACCCAATCAGGTATATTTACTGTCATATTACCCATATCCTGAGGGCACCTATAAAAATCAGGGTTTTTCCTGGTTTAAGCTAGAGAGAAAAGGGTTGGCACTCTCTCTCCAAGGGAAACCAATGTGTCCAGCAGAATTGACAAATTACCTAATTGCTTTCCCTTGTAAAACTTCTAATTGGTAAAAGAAATTATAAAAGATTAGCAAATAATTAACACCTGTTTGCAGCTTATCATATTCCTATAATTAATTGATTGTACGTGCCTGTTGTCAATCACTGATTTGACTTATACCTTGGCAAATAAACTCCTCATTCCAAATGATGATTTGTGGGCTTCACTTAATGTTCAAAGGCTGTAAGTATAAATGCTTTTGCTATATCAGGCTATCTTTCGCGGCATTGTATAACTTGTAACCTAAATCCAGTTTGTCATAAGGCTGGTATCTATTCCTTGCCAGTGCTGAGAGGCGGACTAATGCGGGTCCCTTAGATCTAACGTCTCTCTCAGTGGCAATTCCTTTTAGAACTTTACAGCTCCCTGATTACCCCAGTACTAGTGCTATTTAGAGATGGAGTCAGATATAAGGTCACTCCAGCCTTCTTGGGGGGCTCGGGACCCCTCAATTCAATACAGGGGCTATGAGAGGATTAGTTTAATTTAATTTTCTGTTAAGTAATTTACCTATTTAAACATTTCTTTCCCTTATTTGAATTCTGTTCAAGTAAAAACTTTTTTTTTCCTTGTATAATTTATGAATACTTAATTATAAAAAAGTTTTTAAAAAATTATAAAACACAAGTAAAAGTTCATGAACCCACTTTTAAAACATGAATTACATGAGAGGCCCTTTTACAATGCTGCGGTAAACACTAACACATGCCTACTGCAAATTAAAAATACCTACCGTGGGGCACGCTGAGGTGTTCCGTGGTAGTTTTGCTGCAAATGCATGCTTTATTTTTTTTACTTGGAACAGCATACATTTTGTACCAATATCTCTAAATTCCCAGGTCCTTGGGTAGGATTTGAATTGATGGGTTCCTCTTCTCACATGTATCACTTTGCACTTGCTCACATTAAATGTCATCTGCCATTTGGATGCCCAGTCTCCCAGTCTCATAAGGTCCTCTTGTAATTTTCCACAATCCTCTTGCAATTTAACAATTTTGAATAACTTTGTGTCGTCAGCAAATGTAATTACCTCACTAGTTAACCCCACCTCTAGATCATTTATAAATATGTTAAAAAGCAGCAGTTCCAGCACAGACCCCTGGGGAACCCCACTATCTACCGTTCTTCATTGAGAATACTGACCATTTAACCCTTCTCTCTGTTTTCTATCTTTTAACCAGTTTTTAATCCATAATAGGACACTGTCTCCTACCCCATGACTCTCCAATTTCCTCTGGATGGACTGGATGGACCGTGCAGGTCTTTTTCTGCCGTCATCTACTATGTTTACTTTGTCAAATGTCTTTTGAAAATCCAGATACACAATATCGACCCACTCACCTTTATCCACGTTTGATCACCCATTCAAAGAAATGTAATAGATTGGTGAGGCAAGATTTCTCTTCACTAAATCCATGTGGGCTTTGTCTTATTAATCCATACTTTTGAGTATGCTCTATAATTTTGTTCTTTATAATAGTCTGTACCATTTTGCCCAGCACCGACATCAGGCCCACTGGTCTATAATTTCCCGGATCACATCTGGAACGTTTTTAAAAAATTGGTGTTATATTTGTCACCCTCCAAACTTCCGATACCACGATTGATTTTAAAGATAAATTATATATTACTAACAATAGTTCTGCAAGTTCATTTTTTCAATTCTATCAGTACTCTGGGATGAACACCCTCAGGTCCAGGCGATTTGCTACTCTTCAGTTTGTCAAATTGTGCCATTACATCCTCAGGTTTATAGAGATTTCATTCAGTTTCTCTGACTTGTCAGCTTTGAATACAATTTCTGGCATCGGTATCTCTCCCAAATCTTCCTCAGAGAAGACCAAAGCAAAGAATTCATTTAATCTCTCCACTCTTGAATAAAAATTTTAAAAATCTATTTGAGTGAAGATAAATGCCAAATATTTATTCAAGAGCGAAGATGAAGGTTAATATAAGTCAATGATACAAGTCAAGTTAAGCTATATAGTCTTACTTTCTTTTGGAATGATCTTTCTCTGAGTAAGAAGGAATGAGGCTGATCTTTTACTATTTTCTATGGATACCTTTGTCTAAGTAATTTATGAAGAAAAAAGGAAAAACTGTTTGCGCGTTATACGTGGATTGAGTCATCAACTAGCTGGGAAGTTGTAGATATTTTGAGTGTCCCCGCTATTTTTCAAAGAAACATTTGACCATTTAGTTGATTTAGCAGATCAGCCCAGCACCTAATTTTAGGCAACACGTAGGAAAATTACCCCAAATTGCACCCTGCATAAAAAAGGAAAACCAGTGCAACAGAAATTTGATAACTTTTGTGCGCCCCAGAAAAAAAAGCATTTTGTATACCAAAGATGTAAGAAAGGATAACAATAGTAAGAAGGGTTACAAAGGAAACAGACAGATAAAAACCCCTCGAAGCACATGAGCAGCACTGCTATTCCAAAAACTTAACCTGGGTTGAACATCATATACTGTTCACTGCATCTATGCATCTCTACCAAAAATCGGCAGATACAGTATATGCTTCTGATTAGCATTAGGACATGCTAGGTTAGAAAGTATGGGGAATGGGAAGGAGTGTATTGCCTATTCTAGATGGATGGAGCCAGAAGGATATTTAGACTGAAGCATACGCTGTCAGGCACAGCAAGCTGGCAGCCAGAGAACTGCTGAATGAAGGTGCAGTAATGGAAGGGCTCCCTTGGCAGAATTGCTTATTGTTTACCCACAATTACATTTCCCTGTCCGTGACATCACTGCTGTGAACATTATCCACCATCACATTAGGTCAACCAAGCCATTAAATTAAAAGCGTGTGTGCAGGAGTGGAACAAACCTCAGCATTTCTGTGTGTTTTTCCACAAGTCAAAAAAGGAGTAGGGGTTGAGTTTGTTCTGGATGAGAAATATCTAGGTCTCCTTTTGCATCTCTCATCAATTCCAGTTTTAAGCAATATCTTCTTCTGAAGCGCCATTAAAAAAAAATTTAGTTTTAACCTGGAAATTGTGCTCTGTTCCTTTGGACTTCAAGGTCCATCAAAACTGGCTTATGGCACTATACGACTTTATTTTCCACATTTAGTAATGAACTGCTGATTTCTTCTATTACAACTTGTAAGGACAAAAAATGTTGGTGCCTGAAAATCTCCTGTTTATGTTCAAATAATTTTATGCATTTATATAGGGGAAATTCCAACCCTGTCCTTACATACTGGGGGAGGGGAAGAAGGGATGTCATATACCACCTTTCTGTGGTTAAAAATTAAAGTGCTTACATATTATATACTTGTAGTTATTTTGTACCTGGGGCAATGGCGGATTAAGTGACTTGCCTAGACTCACAAGGAACTGCAGTGGGAATTGAATTCACTTCCCTAGGGTCAAAGCCCGCTGCACTAACCACTAGGCTACATACCTGTTAGCCAGTTGAGTTTGCAAGACATCCAAAATGAATCTGCATGACACACAATAGCATATAACAAAGGCAGTATATGCAGATCCAGATTATGCATATTCACTGTGGATATCCTGAAAACCAGACCAGCTAGGGAAGACTTGAGGACAACGTTGCTTTATAGGGAACGGTATAAAAACGCATACAAATCAGCATGTGAACTTTATCCACCTGGCAAATAGATGTGGAAGTGATGATTTCCTAACTCATACATGCAAGTCCTTCTTTTCACGTGTAAGTGTCCCTAATCAAATTGTAACCAACTATTATAACAGGTTTCGTTTCAGAGGTAGTCAAAAATTACATGGGATTCGGGATAAGGACTCCTATAATTCCTTGTGCGAAGCCCTGGCCAAAGCAATTACTTTTGCTAAACCTTTATGTGCAACTGAGCAGCTGTAAAAGCCAACATGTAATATTATCCCCATATGTATGTATTTTCTTTGTAAAATGAGAAATAAACATGTATATTTTGGATTTGCCCAAGTCCGACCTTACAATCTACACATAGGGGTAAATTCTATATATGGTGCCGGAAAAATCCATGCAGTAAAAAATATGCCTAGGCATATTCTCTAAAGTACACCTAGGTTTTATAGATTTGGCTTAAATTTCCATTCGGTATATAGAATTACGATGAGTGCATCTCCACATGACTAAATTTGGTCACATCCATTTAGGTCATGCTTTACTTGGCATAAATCCTGATGCCTAAATTAGGGGCAGAGCAGATTGTAGAAATGCCCACAGCCCAGCCATGGCCATGCCCCCTTTTTCAGATATGCGACTTAAAATTTAGGCATACTATGTTATAGAATAAACTTAGCGAGTGGTGTGCATAAATCTCAATGCCAATGAATGCTGATAATTGTTAACATCCAATTAACAGCACTAATTAGTTAACAATTAAGATATGCATGTTGTTATAGAATACACTTCAATATATATAATTTGAGGGATAGTGTAGATCTCAACATGCAGAGCTACTGCTAGTAATATGCACTTTATTTTTACAATCAAGCATGATACTGGAAGATTGGAGGGTGGTCATTGTAACGCCAATTTTTAAAAAGGGTTCCAGTGGTGATCCAGAAAATTATAGACCATTGAGCCTGATGTCTATGCTGGTCAAAATGGTAGAGACAATTATAAAAAGCAAAATTACAGAGCATAAGCATGGATTAATGAGACAAATCCTACAAATCCATCTACTACATTTCTTTGAAGGGGTGAATAAATGTAGATAAAGGTGAGGCAGTCAATATTGTGTATCTGGATTTTCAAAAGACATTTGACAGACACCTGAGGAAATTAGAAAGTCATGAGAGAGGAGTTAATGTCCTATTGTTGATTAAAAACTGGATAAAAGATAGAAAACAGAGTAGGGTTAAATGGTCAGTATTCTTAATGTAGAAGAGTAGAACCGTATGGTATTATGGTGTTTAACCTGAAGATCCAGCACTGTTCTGCTTGTATCAGTGCTCGATCTCTATTTCCACCTCTAATTGATTTTCTCATCTGATCTATCACAATGCACTTAAAATCCAAAAATATTTGTTGTTTTTCCATGCAATGAGCTACCAATGGGGCTTCTTTAATGGGGCTAATGGTTGAACCCACGAGATCTCAATATACGGTTTACAGAACAACATTCAGATAAGAAAATACATTTTTTGGATATCCAAGTAATACAAGCAGAAGGTTTGTTCATCACTGAAGTGTATATCAAACCTACAGACCGAAACACCCTTCTACATTATCAGAGTAATCATCCATTATCAATAAATAGTTTGCCTTTTTCTCAGTTACTGAGATATCGTAGAATCTGTAGTGACAGATGGAAATTTAAAGATCAAGCAAGATCTTTGGTACAGAAATTCAACATCAGTCAGTACCCCAAGAAAATATTAAAACAATCATATATCTCAGCCAAAAATAACAATAGGGAGGAGTGGCCTAGTGGTTAGGGTGGTGGACTTTGGTTCTGAGGAACTGAGTTCAATTCCCACTTCAGGCACAGGCAGCTCCTTGTGACTCTGGGCAAGTCACTTAACCCTCCATTGCCCCATGTAAGCCGCATTGAGCCTGCCATGAGTGGGAAAGCGTGGGGTACAAATAAAATAGCTACTATTGGAGATTCTAGATGGAATGTTGCTACTATTGAGATTCTGTTGCTACTATTTGAGATTCTACATGGAATGTTAATGTTGCTATTCCACTAGCAACATTCCATGAAGAAGCCTGCCCTTGCAGCCGCGCAGGCTTCTGTTTCTGTGAGTCTGACGTCCTGCACGTACGTGCAGGATGTCAGACTCACAGAAGCAGAAGCCTGCGCGGCTGCAAGGGCAGGCTTCTAGATGGAATGTCGCTAGTGGAGGAGTGGCCTAGTGGTTAGGGTGGTGGACTTTGGTCCTGGGGAACTGAGGAACTGAGTTCAATTCCCACTTCAGGCACAGGCAGCTCCTTGTGACTCTGGGCAAGTCACTTAACCCTCCATTGCCCCATGTAAGCCGCATTGAGCCTGCCATGAGTGGGAAAGCGCGGGGTACAAATATTTAAAACAAAACAGGGAGGATCTCCTGCAACCCAATAAGAAAAAACAAGCAGGGCAGCAACAAACCTGTATAATACGTTACACACATGGAATTCAAAAAGTAATACATATCCTAAAACGTCATTGGTGGATAATGCAAGTACATCTGGCTTTTCATGATCACAGACTACGTATTGCTTTTTCCAGGGGACAAAATTTAAGAGAATTAATGCAACCTAGGTTAAGTGAAATGATAATGCAAGACGCAGTAGAAGGGCGCAAGACCCGTGGCAACTGTATTTATTGTGAGAATATGATCATAGCCAAAGAATTTGTAAATTCTAAAGATAAAGAAACCTTTAAGCTGCGATATAATACAGACTGTAATAGTAATCATGTAGTGTACATATTAATCTGTACATGCCAAGTTTTGTAAATAGGAAAGACAACACGGGCACTGAAGCAATGATTAACAAGATCACAAATTTAATATAATACATCAACAGAGAGAAGCCCCATTGGTAGTTCACTGCATGGAAAAACAACATATATTTTCGGATTTTAAGTGCATTGTGATAGATGAGAAAATCAAGTAGAGGTGGAAATAGAGATCGAGCACTGATACAAGCAGAACAACACTGGATCTTCAGGTTAAATACCATAATACCGTACTGTTTAAATGCACATATAGAATGGAAGGCATTCTTGTAAGAAAGGGTAGTTAACCATATGACTAAGTTAAATGACAGAAGGTCCCTTTAAGAAGGGAGTCAGTGATGGTTGGATGGGAGATCGGGTTGAATGTTTAAATACCCCAACACCATTTTGTTTAATAGCAGTCCCGTAGAAGGAACGAGCAGGATGCGAAAAAGGTAGGCTTCTCCAAACTAAACCTGGTTAAAAGAGAGCTCTCCACAGTCCACTCTCTTAGATGACATGATTTCACTTTGATTTATAGGGTAAATATAGTAATCGAGGATACGACTCCTGAGGAAGTGATAGAGAAACGGAGGCTCTCTGTTGAGTGTTCCTGATGGATAATTTCTACAGCCCAGATAAATGTTTGATAATAATGAAATCAGACCAGATATAATCGATGTACTAAGAATAAGCCGTGCACTAGGAAAAGGTTATGTACTAAGGAGGTTTTTTCAGACTGATGAGGATTCTGCACCTGATCCTAATTATAGCAGATAACTCACCTGCAAAGGAGAGGTAGCAGCTTGCAATTCAATTTGACACCAATAAGGGCGTAATGCACAGAATCGGAAGTCTTTTTCCTCCAATATAGAGAGTTTAACTTGCTAATATACAAAGACTATTAGAAAGAAAAGCTGTCAGCAAGTACCCACTAGGTGATTAATGCTTTTAATTATGCAAGTTTCACGTGCACTACCTCCAAAGATAAGCTCTTCTTCACCACTGCTGTAAGGATATAAGATCACTCCTACTTCCCAAGGTGATGCCACATATTTTCTGGGTGTGAGAAATTATCCTCTGGATCTGATAAAGATTTAAATTAATACTGCATGTA
The DNA here is from genome assembly GCF_901765095.1 of Microcaecilia unicolor. Taxonomy (NCBI): domain Eukaryota; kingdom Metazoa; phylum Chordata; class Amphibia; order Gymnophiona; family Siphonopidae; genus Microcaecilia; species Microcaecilia unicolor. Next base: position 52,188,393 of record NC_044031.1, on the reverse strand, counting down.
ATCCAAGTCATAAGCATGAGAATAAAGATCCAACCAATTAGTACCATCATAAAGGGATGAAATAATCTATTTAGTACAGTATTCCCACTGTGTAACTTTCCAAGTAAAGCTTATAATTTATTTGCGCATTATTTTCCCTGACATGCAGAAATTTTTCATGTTTTATTTCACTTTATCTGTTTAATGATTTTACTGGAAATAAAATACAAACATCTAATATCCAGGTCAAATTCCTTTTGAAGTTGCTGGAATGGTTTCATTTTACCTTAATGACAAGTCTGACTGAAGGAGCAAATCTCTTTAATCTGTTACAATCTAATTTATGCTTTTAAATTTTGGGTTGTATGGATAATACATTTGATATACCTGTGGAACTACAAAAGTGGAGTGGAGGAGTGGCCTAGTGGTTAGAGCACCAGTCTTGCAATCCAGAGGTGGCCAGTTCAAATCCCACTGCTGCTCCTTGTGATCTTGGGCAAGTCACTTAACCCTCCATTGCCTCAGGTAAAAACTTGTGAGCCCTCCTGGGACAGAGAAATATCCAGATGTAACTCACCTTAAGCCACTACTGAAAAATGTGTGAGGAAAATCTAAATAAATAATTAAAAGTGGGGTTATATGTTAGAATAGAGGTGTGGCCTGGTGGTGGACTCTGGTCCTGAGGAACTGAGTTCGATTCACACTTCAGGCACAGCTCCTTGTGATTCTGGGCAAGTCACTTAACCCTCCATTGCCCCAGGTACAAATAAGTACCTGTATATGTAAACTGCATTGAGCCTGCCATGAGTGGGAAAGTGCGGGTACTTTTCTCTGTGCCTCATGGGCTCAAAATCTAAGCTGTAACTGGGAGGATAATGGAGGGATAAATGACTTACCCAGGGTCACAAGGAGCTTCAGTAGGAATTGAACCTGGTTCTCCTGTTCTCAGCCCATGATTCCTATGTCAGTTTATGCAATTTCATGAACTGATTCAGTACTTGTATCATTGTAGAAATAGTGCAACAACACATATCATCCTGTATGAAGTTTTTTGCATCAGAAATGATATAAAGACAGATTTTACTACTACTACTATTTAGCATTTCTATAGCGCTACAAGGCATACGCAGCGCTGCACAAACATAGAAGAAAGACAGTCCCTGCTCAAACAGCTTACAATCTAATAGACAAAAAATAAATAAAGTAAGCAAATCAAATCAATTAATGTGAACGGGAAGGAAGAGAGGAGGGTAGGTGGAGGCGAGTGGTTACGAGTCAAAAGCAATGTTAAAGAGGTGGGCTTTCAGTCTAGATTTAAAGGTGGCCAAGGATGGGGCAAGACGTAGGGGCTCAGGAAGTTTTAGAAAGAACATATACATTGAAATTCAGACGTCCAGGGTGAGGCTATGTCAATTTCTGCCAGGATTTTAGAAAAGGATCAACCGACTTAGGGGTCCTTTTACTAAAGCTTAGTGTGTGCTAAATACTAAGAAGCCCATAGGTAAAACTGTGTTAGCATTTACTGCATACTAAGCTTTAATAAAAGGGCCCCTTGGACCCTTTCCTAAAATACATGCCGGAATGGATGTGTATGTGGCAGCTCAGTAAGGAACTTTCTGTTCAAGCAGCAGTACTTTCCCATTAGAAAACAGTTTCACTTCAAAAGCTTCCACTGCTAACTAGAAATCAACAAAAAACAGCTTTTGTTGTCAAACAAATCACCAAGTAATTAACAGAGCTCATGATTTTAATAATCTTACACACTCCTATTTACTCTTGAAAATGATAAAATTGTGCCATTAAGCTGATGAATTTTAATTGACATGAGGCATGCTGAAAGACAAATCTGAGATCACAAATCTCACTCATTAACTACTACTACTTAACATTTCTAAAGCGCTACTATCGATGGACGAAGTCTTTCTATCACAATCTATGGGGTCCTTTTACTAAGGTGCGCCAAAAAATGGCCTGCGCTGGTGTAGACATCTGTATTGGACGCATGCAGGTCTATTTTTCAGTGCACCTTAGTAAAATGGACGTGCAGCAAAATGAAAATTGGCACACATCCATTTTGGCCTCAGACTTTACCGCCACCCATTGACTTAGCGGTAAGGTCTCATGCGTTAACTGGGCAGTAATCATCAGCGCACGTACAATGCCGATTACTGACCAGTTAGCGCCACGTACCGGAAAATTTTTCAGCACGCAGTGAATGCGCGTAAAAAAAAATGAAATTACCGCCGGTCCACGTGGTAGCTGGGCGGTAATTCAAAATTGACAGAAATGGGCCATGCTGCGCCTGCATGGCTTAGTAAAAGAGCCCCTAAAAATTCTTGAAAATACCATCCAGAATAAACTAGCTTTCACCTTTTGAAGATTCCAAAGAGGATCCCCACAGTCTCTTCCGTCCTTCTCCCTTACCCAGCTTTCCTTGGCACTGTCCCCTTTCCTCCTGCTATCTTTAGTACTGACTGTGCTTTGAGACCATGCAGTCCACTTGTTCCGATGTCTTTCTATCACATGGACTGGACCATTTCCTCTTCCATCCTGTTCTACTCTACAGTATCCACTAGTAACAATAAGGCAGTTGCTGTGTTTCTCGGAGTCGTAAGGGTGCATGGTGCAACTGGGTTCAATTTCCACTGCAGCTCCTTGTGACCCTGGACAAGTCACTTAATCCTCGACAGCGCCAAGTACAAAACTTAAAGATTGTGAGCCCACTCGGGTCAGAGGAAGCAGCTGTATATAATAAATGTAAACTACTTTTGTTGTACACAGAAAGGCAGTATATAAAATTCACTACCCTTTCATACTCAACTCTCTCATTACCAATGGACAGCACACACCAAAAGGTATTACACATATAAATTGTTCTGACGTTCCACATATTTCCTGATATGATTCAGGGCTATGTATAATGACAATGATTTTACCAGACATTTCTGTGATTTATATGACTAGTAATACTTGGTTAAGGAGGGGGGGGGGGGAGAAGAGAGTTTCGGTCACATTTTAAAACTGCAACTATACAATCCACCTCTACTAATGAACTCCTTGCTTCTTGTGCATAATATTAAGAAAGAAAATTGGTCATTGGTGATACAACAGTTTATTCAAATAAAATTATTTATATTTGGACAAAACAATTACTGGAGAAGAACTTGTAGGAAAAATAGAAAATTAATTTTAGATAGCATTATACACAAAAAATCATAGGTTTCATTGCTCAATATTTCTTCAGCATTACAGAATTCTTTGTTTTGGTACAAATGTTATGCGGAAGATTTTGTTCTAATAGAATGCAAAATAACAGTAACTTGGTAATTACTACTTATGCATCGAGTTCTGAGATTAAGCCAACAGAGAACTGCAGGAAATAGCCAAACAAGGTTTGGGATTTTTTTTTTTTTTTTTTTAAACACATGGTGAAGAAAATAACAGGGTCAGCATTTACGATTCCCTAGACCAGTGGTTCTCAACCTGTGGCCCACAGATCTCTGGGGATAATTATTACTGAAGTTTGTAGGACACAAAGAACCAAAAAGCCACGAGTGGAGGAGTAGCCTAGTGGTTAGTGCAGTGGACTTTGATCCTGGGGAACTGGGTTCAACTCCCACTGCAGCTCCTTGTGACTGTGGGAAAGTCACTTAACCCTCCGTTGCCCCAGGTACAAAATAAGTACCTGTATATATGTAAACCCCTTTGAATGTAGTTGATATACTTCCTTTCTGTGGTATTTTACAAGTCCCATTTCCATTCTGAGGAAAAGGATAGTTCTTTTAAACATTTTTTGTAAGTGATATTGCTGAAGGACTGCCTGGTAAGGTTTGTCTGCAATAGGGAAGACACCTCTGATGGTGTGGATAACATGAGGAAGGACTTAGTGAAGCTAGAGGAATGGTCTGGAATTTGGCAGCTTAGATTTAATGCTAAAAAAATGCATTTGGGCTGCAAAAACCCAAGGGAACAGTATAGTTTAGGTGGTCAAGAACTGTTGTGGTACAGGTCTTGGATGAAATCGTATGTAATGATCTTAAGGTGACCCAAACAGGAAGAAAAGGTGACAGTAACTGCTAGAAGGATCCTTGGGTGCACAGGGAGAGGAATGGCCAGTAGGAAAAAGGAGATGACAATGCCCCTATATAAGACTGGTGAGACCTCATTTAGAATATTGTGTACAATTCTGGAGCCCACACCTCCAAAAAGATATAAACAGGAAGGAGTCAGTCCAGAGGGCAGCTACAAAAATAGACAGTGGTCTTTGTCATAAAGCGTAAGGTGACAGACCTAAAGATATCAATATGTATACTTTGAAAGAAAGGCGGGAGAGAGAAGACATTAGACATTCAAATAACTATGTGGCATAAAATGCACAGGAGGCAAGCCTCTCAATTGAAAGGAAGCTCTGGAACTTAGGGGACAAGATGAAGGTGAAAGGGGATAGGCTCAGAAGTAACCTGAAGAAATACTTCTTCAAGGAAAGGGTGGTAAATTTATGGAACAGCCTCCCAGAGATGAAAACCAGTATCTGAATTCAAAAGAACTTGGGACAAGTATATAGGATCTCTAAAGGAGTGACAAGAGTAGATGGCATGGATGGGCTGACTGGATAGGCCATATGGTCTTTATCTGCCTACATTTTTTATTGAGAATCCAGACTCTGACTTGTTGTGTGTTTTATGCAGATTGTTGTAAGCCACATTAGGCCTAGCCCCTGGGTGGGAAACTGTGGGATATAAATGCTGTAAATAAATAAATAAAAGCAAACAACAGTGACCAAATACTCCATTTTTCTCTGTTTCATGCTGCTATAATTCATGTGAGCAGAATACAGTGGCTGCCATAGAGGCAGAATCAACAGTGGCTCTGGAGATTTCAGTAGCAGCAGCTGTGGGGTGGCATCAGCGATGACTGCGCAGAGCAGAAGCGGAAGCAGTTGCGGGGATGAGGCCCAATGATGGAGGTGTGATCAGAAGCAGCGATGGACGCTGGAGGTAGGAGCACAGGGACCAACATCAGCCTAACAGCAGTGCAATATCAATAGCTGAGAGACAGTGAGAAAGGACCGGCAAAGCGAGAAGGGAGAGAGAAACTGGTAGGGCCTGGCTAGAGAAAAGGGAAAGGAGATAGAGGACAAGTAGGAACAGGCTTGGCCCTGAGTGGAAGGGGTCTGGAAAAATGATGGGGATGAACTTTTGTAAGCCAAGAAGGGGTCCATACAACCAAAACGGTTGTGAACTGCTGCTTTATACTACATTCTTCTCAGAAGGTTGCACTGAATTTTTGCATTCTATACTTGTGTAGGTGTACATGCATGTGCATATATATCAAGTTCCTAAAATAAAATAACTTACTGGCTCAAATCCAAGCTTCACAAAACTACTGGTACAATTCTAGGATATTATAGCCAGAACTGTACTGTAAACATTTCCATATGTTTTAAAAGCAGCTCTCCATGTCTTAGCCAAGGCTCAAATTATAGCAGTTTTCTCATTCTCCGATTCTGTTTGTCGATGTTCAGAGTCGCCCGATCCGTGGATGTTCCAATGGCATCTAGGGCTTCATCCTGCCTTTCCAGCTCTGTCTCTGCTTCCAAGGCGAGGCACTTCAGCTTCATCAGTATCTATCAAAAAAAACCCAAAAACCAATAAATGTCAATCATATGAAAGGGAAATGATAACACACCTTTGAGGTTTTTGCAACTACATTCAAAGCGGTTTACATATATTCAGGTACTTATTTTGTACCAGGACCTGAGTTTCAGCCTACGGCCTGCTTCAGTAGTCTTTTGAATAAATAACAATCTTCAATGTCTTGTCTTTTAACCTTGCAACACTAAAGATTGGCTAATAGTAGGCAAAGTCTGTGGCATCTTAATATCACGCTTGTTAGAGTCAAGATCAAAACAGACGCTATTTTTTTTTTGTTACATTTGTACCCTGCGCTTTCCCACTCATGGCAGGCTGAATGCAGCTTACATGGGGCAATGGAGGGTTAAGTGACATGCCCAGAGTCACAAGGAGCTGCCTGTGCCAGGAATCAAATTCAGTTCCTCAGGACCAAAGTCCACCACCCTAACCACTAGGCCACTCCTCCACTCCTGTTAAAAGTTCAGTAAAAGGCTGTCCATGTTGATTTACGTTGATATGCATCGTAAACAGCTGAGTCCTGAAGTACTTATAGGGGACAAAGGGAAGCCATGGCTAAAACAAGCAGCAGGGCACTAATCAAGGCAAGAAAGGAAGAGAGAAGGAATGAAGTGGCGGTAGCAATTAACTACAAGGAGCCATTTTCTGCAATGGAATAAACATTTGACAAATCTATCTATAACTGTGAAAATATTAACATTAAAGAATGTACTGTTAAAATGTTTTTTTATTAATTAGTAATTCTAGTTTTAAGAGCTGAAAACCTAAGGAAAAAGTGACAAAATTTACACAACATATAACTTGTGCACATAGAAGGCTCCCCCAGTTGTCATTTTCAAACTGTAATCTTTGGAAAAGCAGTGTTTGGGCAGGGGAAGCAGCCTTGGCTCAATTTCCTAGTCCTGCTGGGCTAGGATAGTGCCGAGGAAGGATTCATAACCACTGAGGGAAAGGGGATCGCGTTGACTGGATAATGGTAATCTGCAGTAGCCATACTCGGGGTGTCAGCTCACTGCTGAGAACTGCAGTGGTATGGATGGGTAAGAAAATATTATATATTTAAGAAAACAAAGTCTAGGTGGCTCCGAATAAAAGCTCATGGTGGTAACAGCCCACATGAGACAACATCTAGTTAAGTTGGAAGCAAAAAATAGGAAGACAGCAACTGATGGAAGTACACCATGGCAAGAATTACAGTCAAGAATATCATTTATTTATATTTCTCATTTTTTGTCTGAATAAAAAAAAAAAAAAAAAATAGGCAGAGTCATTTTTTTAAACACACAGAAAAAAAAAACATAGGAAAAAAATCAACTTGCCCCATACTGCAATAACATCACAATATCATCACTCTGACCTGCATTTTATGCTGGCTTATTCACCAATAAAGAAAGCCAATGGAAAAAATATTTTAAGCTGTTTTATAAACCTAGAAATGTGACTGAGCAAGTTCAAATATATTAGCAGCTTATTCTGTGCCAAAGGAAGACAGGCTCCCTCTTATCGGCAAAATGTAACCTTACAAGAATTGGAAATATATAGTTTCTCTTATGGTACAGTGTGTTATGTACATTAAAGTGTTGTTCCTCCCTCATTTTTACATGCGAGAGGTGTGCAAACTTTGTGTGCAATATTGTTTAGAATGTAGTACGACACATCAAAGCCATGTGGCACCCAATTCTTTTCCTTCTTAAAGAGTCCGTGTCTATTCTCTTTCTGTGCACTACGAACAAGGCACGATAAAGCAGTACAAAATGGAGGTCTAAGTGTTTGCTGTAACTATACTCTTTCCTTTTCTGTCATGAAAAACAATAATTTTACCTACAACGGACTTGCTGGCACAAGAAGCAGCTGGCAGAATGCTATGCAAGCCCAGGTTCCAAGTGCAAGGCCAACGTAGGCATGGCTTAATGCAACAAAAGAGCCACAGTAATAAGCACAATTAAACTGTCACCATTAGAGCATGGCATCTGTCAGCCAGCATTCAGTCCCCATGTGATAATGCCAATATTTGGGCTATTAATCACACAGGCAGAAAAACTCCATTGTGCCTTGGAATGCTTTCATGCCCATGTTAGTTTGTTCTGTGAAAAATGAACATAACTGACCTTGCAACCGATTTCAGGAGCCGTGCTCTACTACAAACCAGAAGCCAACTTTGATCTTCTGACACTGCATGCTACAACTGCAGTCAGTCCTTTACTATAACTAAATCCAGGAGGTAAACAGCTTTGCTGGTCTCTCCTACCCTACAAATGTGTTCAGACACAAATGGCATAGGCATATTTTCAAAGCACTTAGCCTTCCAAAGTTCCATAGGTTTCTATGGAACTTTGGAAGGCTAAGTACTTTGAAAATATGCCTCTATTGTTTCAGAGGCACTAGGGGTCATAATGAAGACATTATTCAAACAGGGTTATTCTGATGCTTTCTGCCCTTACCCAACGGATCAATGACAGTTTTCTTAAGCTGAAGACATTTTTATACAATAGAAAAGGGGAGAAATAGTGTATTGTTTTCATTCTGATGTGATATCCACTAGCAACAGGTCATAAACTGAGGGCTGTAACCCCCAAACTAGATCACAAAACCCTTCCATCTATACAAGTGGGGGGGGACCCCACCATCTCTAGTTAAGATTTGAATAGGGTGGGTTGTATACGATTTATTTATGTATTTGTTGCATTTGTATCCCACATTTTCCCACCTATTTGCAGGCTCAATGTGGCTTACATAGTACCGTAAAGGCGTTCGCCAATTCCGGTATAAACAAATACAAAGTGATGTTGAGGTAGAATGAAGTTCGTGTGGAACTTGCCCCCCCTGTTTATAAAGCCACACTAGTGGCTGCCTCATGGCATTGCCAACACAGCCCATTCAAAGTGAATGGGCTATGTCGGCAGTAACGTACCGCCAGCCGCTAGCGAGGCTTTGTAAACAGGGGTCTTGGGTGTTATGATTTTTTTTTTGTATGCAGGTTTTTTTTTTTTTGCTATGCTCTGCATTAGACATATCTGAAGAAAACAATAGTTTCTTTCAAAAAAAAAATGAATTGTAAGACAGAGAAGTGGGCAAATTAAAACTTTTTAAAGTAGCTTGGTTTGGAGCATGAGACAATACCAATGAAGTATTTCATGTTGGATTCAGTAGAAAAATTGCAAATTGAAGATCATTCTTTAGTACTTGGGATAATTATTGGTTCAAATTTGTCTTTTGAAATTACAATTAAGGGAGCTTTTTTACCAAAGATTAGCTCGAGTTATCTGCAGCAGGGCCCATTTTATTCCTATGGGCCCTACTGTAGGTAACTCAAGCTAGAGAATGACGCGGGGAAAAGGTTTGTCCCTGCAAACTCTATCCCTATCCATAGAAGCCTTGCTGTTTAACCACACTTCTTATCTTTGGGTTTAAAAAGCAAAATCATGTGCATGTAAGGACTGCATACACGAATTAAAACAAATGCCCTTAAAATGTAATACTGGACTGGTCTGGCAAGCAATAATGAAACAGTGATGGAATATTCATTCACATAACAAGCAATAATAAGCACTATTTTTTTAAATCATTCTACAACTCCAAGCACATTTAATTCTTTTCTCACTATACAAAACAGGGAACCACTGAAAAACTGAAATAGAGATCTCCCTCAAGAAAGCCAGGTCAACACTGGCAAAAGAAAAACAGAAATGTATTTCTCCTGCACTCTGCAAAATACAAAAATAGAAAAGACATACATTATACAAAGCAGGCACATCACAACCTTAAAAAGTATTAAATAAAAATATTTTTCTTTTCTACCTTTGTTGTCTGAGCACTTTATTTTTCTAATTGGGCTGGTTCCAGTCTCTTTTCCACTATCCACATGTCCGTCTTCTCTAAATTCGTTTCCACATTGGTGTTTCCATTTCTTCTCTCTCCTCTTGACTTTGTCCTTTCCTTCTCTACATCTGTCTGGCAGGGACCTTTCATTTCATGTGCCCCCCCCCCTATTTGTGTTTATCTCCCTTTCTCTCACCTTAGTCTGTTTCACTTCTCATCTACCTACTAGCTTTTACCATTGCTCCCTCTGTCTCTCACTTATATCCAATTTCCTAAATCCCTATCTTTTTTCACCCACTTCCTTAGCCCTCATTCCCATCCTATTAGCCCTCATCTACCCTCCACTGGATCTCATCACCCTATCAGTCCCCAGTTCCATCTGTTTCTCTCTTTCATTCCCTTCCTTCCAAGGCCCTATATCCCATACCCTTCCTTCCTCTTCCCCCTTGCAAGGTCGTGTCACTCTCCCTCCCTTCCAAGGTCCGGTGTCACTTTCCCTCCCTCTCCCCCTCCACAAAGTCTGGTGTTGCTTTCCTTCCCTCCATCCTTGTCCAACATTTCTCCTCTCTTCCCTCCCCTCCATGTGCATCTCCTTCCTGACTTTCCTCCCCTCCATGCATGTCCAGCAACTCTCCATTCTCCCCTGCCCTCTCCTCCATCCACCCATATCCAGCAAATTTCCTCTCTCCCCTAACCCCTCCATTCATCCATCCATGTCCAGCAACCCTCCATTCTTCCCTGCCCTCTCCTCCATCCACCCATATCCAGCAAAATTGCTCTCTCCCCTGCCCTCCTCTCCATGTCCAGCAGTTCTCCTCTTTCCCCTGCCCCCCTCCATCCATCCATGTCCAGCAACTCTCCATTCTCCCCTGCCCTCTCCTCCATCCATATCCAGCAATTTTCCTCTCCCCTGCTCCCTCCATCCATGTCCAGCAACTCTCCATTCTCCCCTTCCCTCATCTATCCATATCCAGCAATTCTCCTCTCTCCTCCCCATCCAGCGATCTCTTCTCTCCCCCTGCCCCCCCTCCTCTCCACGTCCAGTGATCTCTTCTTTCCCCCTGCCCTCCCCTCCATGTCCAGTGATCTCTGCCCCTGCCCTCCCATCCATGTCCAGCGATTCTCCCTTCCATCCCTCAGCTCCCCAACAGCCTTCCTCTTCATTCCTTCCTGCCCCCCCTTCCCCGCGCGTTTAAGCCTTTTATTTTCCTCTCAGTGCCAGAAGTGAAGCACACAACACAGCGGGCTCGACTCCAGCCTTTCCCTTCCCTCACACAGTGTCCCACCCTCGCAGAAACAGGAAATACATCGCAAGCAGGCGGGACATTGAGTGAGGGAAGGGAAAGGCTGGAGACGAGCCCGCTGTGTTGTGTGCTTCACTGCTGTTGCTGCGAGGAAAATAAAAAGGCTTAATCGCGTGCGCAGGGGGGGGGGCATAAAGGCACGAAGAGGAAGCCTATCCGGGAGCTGAGGGCGGGAAGAGCTGCCTGCAGCGTTCTGCCAGCTCTGCATTTGGGGGTGGCAATACCCCCCTCCCCCCCCCCCCCCAAACTATGCCCATGGGTAGACGTCTGTTGTACCGCGGGTGCAGGGGTTATTACTGCTCCTGCGGGATGGGAAAAATAACCTTTTTGCACCCGCAGTAAAACTTTTAAAAATTTCCCCATTCCTGTGGTTTTACTGCAGATTACCGCGATTACCCGCTCCCGTGTCACTCTCTAACTCAAGCTAATCTTTAGTAAAAGACCCCCTAAAAGCCTTAAAAACAATTTTGTTCAGAATACAGGCAGCAAGACTGATTATTTAGACTGAGTAAATATCAGAGAGCTACCCCATTACTATATGATTTACATTGACTTAATGTTAATGCTAGAATCTGATTTGAGTTAGCTTGCTTAATACATAAATCATTATATGGAAAAACGACTCACTCATTATCTTGAATTTTCATCACTATGTACAGCTCAGAAAGAACATTGCCCTTAAAACTTAACTACCCATTGGATAAAAAAAAAAAAACTCTTACTCAGAATCCTTTTTTTTTGTACCAGGGTGTAAGTCTGGAACAGCTTACCATTGAGGATTTGGAAAATTGACATATTTGTTATTCTGAAAATCTTTTTTTTAAATTTTCAAGAAGTCTTTATTAATAGGTAATACAAAAAATCTGAAACATAATACATCGTGCAAATCGTGTTACATGTCACTTATATAAGACACAAGTCTCTTAGAATGAAGCGTATATGCAAGACAGAGCATGGTGAGAGTTTCATTATATACCAAAAGAACAATTCTTACTGTATTAAAATATCTAGTGAACTATTCAGAGTAACCATTCCAGAACTTCAATTTTTCAGAGTTTTTATATATATATATATATTGGTCCCAGCTGCATGTGCACTCTTATCACACATAACCCCATCCCACCCTTCCGAGCACCACCTTAACAGAAGACTTCAATCAAATTATACATGAAGGAGAAAAGAATCCCAGATCTGATGCCATCTACACATTCGATTACGCCTTTCCGCTAGAAGTTTTTCCATCTCACAGACATGCCTCAATTTTTGGATCCATCTGGTAATGGGTGGGGTCATGGGCTGTTTCCAATGGGCAGCAATTGTAACTCTTGCGGCGCTTATAGCCTGTCCCACAAAGGTATGCTGAGTGCTAGAAAGACCTGCAGCTCCCCCAGAGAATAAGAAAAAGGTCGGGCTCCAAGGTATTGGGCTGCCCGTCCACCTCTGCAACCTGCTGTGGATCGATCTCCAATATGCCCTGACCTTCTTACAGGTCCACCATATGTGCCCCGCTGTGCCCCACACCCCACAACCCCTCCAGCACAGCCCCGTCAGTGTAGGGTAAATGCGCCGGAGACGCTCAGGCGTCAAGTACCAACGGTACAGCACCTTCACCGCATTTTCCTTGAAGGGCACATGAGATGACACTCTCACCACAGCCCGCTCCATCCTCTCCCATGTTGCCTCCTCCAAGTCTATGCCCAGCTCCCTCTGCCAGCTCTTCCTGTGAAGTGTGTAATTCGGGGATTGCCTGTTAATAATGTGATAAAGGCGAGAGACCAGCCCATTAGTCTTAGGTGGACCCTCACCGATAGTCTCTAGTGCTGTTTGCTCCCTGGCCATAACCTCCCGAACTGCCCTTGTCTTAAGAAAGGAGGCTAATTGAAGGTAAGCATACCGGTCAGACCCCACTATCGGGAACTTCTCAAGGGCTGCAGGATAAGACAACAATGTCTCACCTTCGAACAATTGACCCCACATTCGTAAACCCCCAGTGTGCCATCTTGTGAACACTCCTTTTGTCGTTCCGGGATAAAACAATGGGTTGTAAGCTATGGGGGACAGACGAGACAATGTTGTACGTCGATGTAAGAACATGCTATCCCAGTTCGAAAGGGTGACATATACAGAAGGACAGAGTCCCGCCTCCAGAGACCTAAACGAGCCAGGAATCCACATAAGAGCCCCTAACGACCTTTCACCCAAAGTGTATTGTTCAAGCTGCACCCACTGCCTATCCGGGTAATCCTGAAACCATTCCACTGCTGCGCGTGCCTGGACCGCTCTATAATACCAAGCCAGATTGGGTACTCCCAGCCCTCCTCTCGCCCTATCCTGGTACAGGACCGTGCGTGCCAAGCGCGGACGCTTTCCCGCCCAGATGAAGCGCATAATACGGTCCTGTAGCATTGATAAAAATTTACGTGGCATTTTGATTGGGAGAGCCTGAAACCGATAGAGCAGGCGCGGCAAAACATTCATCTTTACTGCTGCTATTCGGCCGAACCAGGAGAGGGCAAGGTCCCCCCACTTACCCAAGTCTTCAATAAGTACTTCTGCCAAACCTTTATAATTAACCGAAAAAAGCTCCGAGAGGTCTGCCGTCAGGTTAACCCCCAGGTAGCGAATGCTCTTGCCAGCCCACCTGAAGGCATAAGAAGACCTCAGCAACTCCATGAGCTCCGTCGGAAGGGTAACATTCAAAACTTCAGATTTAGACATATTAACTTTAAATCCCGACACAGTCGAGTATTCCTCTATCTCCCGCATAAGCCCAGGGAAAGTGGTCAGGGGGTGAGTAACAAACAACAAGACGTCGTCTGCGAAGAGGGCTAATTTATGTATTCTCCCACCCATGGAGAGTCCTGATATATTTGGATTGGCTCTAAGCCGGGTTGCAAAAGGCTCCATTACCATTGCAAATAGTAGGGGGGACAAAGGGCAGCCCTGTCTAGTACCTCTATGTAAAGGTATCATCCCTGAGTTACCCCCGTTTACACGAATACAGGCTTTAGGAGAACTATAGAATGCTTGGATCCATCCACGAAACTGCGGTCCTATCCCAAAGGTCTCCATCACTTTGTACATGAATGGCCAATGCACCCGGTCGAAGGCCTTTTCAGCGTCCAAGCTAAGGAGGCATAGAGGATTCTTCATTCTTTTAGCCAAATACATTAAATCGATCACTCGCCTAGTGTTATCTGTAGCTTTTCTATAGGAGACAAATCCCACCTGGTCGGGGTGGATAATAGCTGGGAGCAAAGGTGCCAATCGGTTGGCCAGGACTTTAGCTAGAATTTTGACATCAGCGTTTAAGACGGATATGGGATGGAAGGACCCGCATTCCTTATGGTCTTTATTCGGCTTGGGCAGTACCGCAATCCAAGCTTCCAACATGGTGGTAGGCAAAGACTCCCCGTTCCCAATTAAGTTAAATAGATCAGCCAACAGTGGGGCTAACTCGATGGCGAATTTCTTGTAGAATTCGTTAGGGAAACCATCCAACCCTGGTGATTTACACGAGGGTAAGTGTTGAATAGCTTTTTGTACCTCAACTGGGGTGACCGGTGCATCAAGGGCGGCCCTCTGTTGATTGGTTAAGGAAGCTAGGTCACTCTCAGCCAAGTAATTTAAGATAGTATCTTCAGGTGGACTAGTCTCCTGTGCATATAGTTCCTGGTAGAATTCACTAAAGCGCCTCCGTATGGCCTCAGATGTGTTCAGCAAGTCGCCCTTCGTGTCCCTAATGTGAGTGACCGTTCGGTCCACTTTTCGCCTGCGCAACTTTATAGCCAGGAGGCGGCCTGCCTTATTAGTAAATTCGTATGATCGAACTTTATTTCTGGATTGTAGCCAACTTAGCTGTTCGGAGTAAATAGAGTCCAGCTGAAGCCTCTGTCCACGCAGCTCCTCCAAAACAGCAGAGGAGCCACCTAGTTTGTGCTGTGCCTCCAGGATCCGAATCCTTTCCAGGCACTGCGCCAGCTGGGCCCTACGAACCCTCGCTCGCCTACTAGCTATCTGTATAAAGTAGCCTCTTGAGACTGCCTTCATAGCATCCCACACAACACTGAGGGGAGGGCCCGATTCCATGTTGCGCTCCAGGTACTCTTTCAAGACCTTCCTACAACCTTCCACCACCTCCCCCTCCAGTAATAGATCTGTGTTAAGTGTCCATCTTTGATCTTTGACCTCGGCTCTAATGGTCGGCAGGGTTACCCAAACTGGGGCATGGTCTGAGATTGTTACACTGCCAATTTCTGCTTTCGGGCCCCTCTCTGCTAATGTGATGTCAAGGAACAGATAATCGATGCGTGAATACGACTTGTGTACGGGAGAGAAAAATGTGCAGTCCCTAGTTGTCATATGACTTAGTCTCCAGATGTCTAGGGTCCCCAGTGAGTGGACCATGGAGCCCAGCGTCAAATAGTCCTTAGATACCAAGTGCTGAGGTCTCCCGGATCTGTCCAACACAGAATCCATAACTTCGTTAAAATCACCCCCCAAAATCAGAGAACCCCGGGTAAATGTAGCTAGTAGGTTCTTCATTTTAGTGTAGAAGGTCCCCTGGTGTTCATTTGGCGCATATAGCGATGCGAGCGTGAGGTCTACTTGGTCTAGGACAATTTGCAAGAGCAAAAAACGCCCTCCCGGGTCTCGCCTAACTCTCAATATTTGGGCCGATATTGATTTATGGAACAAAACTGCCACCCCACGTTTTCTGGAATCATCGGCAGAGGAAGCGAAGAAGGCACTTGGGTAGTCTGGGTGGGCTAGGAGTCGCTCATGCGCCCTGCGGAGATGAGTCTCCTGCAATAGGACAATATGCGGTTTTAGCAGCTGCAACTCTTTGAATAATTTCTGCCTTTTCTGAGGCATGTTCAGCCCCTTAACATTGTATAATAAAATTTTTAAATCTGTACTCATTACTGGGATGTTACATCAGCTATGTTTCCCACTGGGTGGGATCCACCCACTTCATGTCTTTGTGCTATCCAGTACCACTGGTGCCCGCAACCCCCCCCAGTCCTCCCTTCCCCCATTAATAACCCCCCCTTCCCTTACCCACCTCATCCCCCCCTGTCTAGCACCAACTAGAGGGCTCAAGTCCCAATAGTGGGAAGTGAGGAAGTAACACACCAGCATCCAGGCGACCCAGCCCCCCCGCCCCCCCGAATTACCCTACGTCATCACCAGGGTCAAGAACCCAACTTGGGCGTCCATAATCACCCATCCACATATTTGGTCCCTGCCCGCCATCCATCACCTTAAACTATCCCCCTTCATAATCACTTATAACTGAACAACAGCATACACAGTGTTTCCCACAACCTTAGTTATCATTTCCTCTATTAATTAAGAAACTAAAGTTCACTTATGCAAGAGATGGCAATAAAAAAAAAAAAAAAAAAACCCAAAACAAAGCAAAACTTGAAACAGAACATGGCATTTGTTACTCTCTACATCAGTACCAACCAGGAAATCAATGACAGCCAGTGTCCCTCTGGCCGAGTCATTAGATAAGTCCTTTGATAGAGTGGTTCTACCAGGTTGCCGCTTCAGTTCAGGTTTCTTCCACAGCCACTTTTCTTTTTGGGATATTCCTTTTAGGTGTGGCAGGGATCCTTTGCCACTTTTGGAGCTTTGTTTTCATGGCTAACGCTAGTGCACCTGGAGGCTTGCTCGTTTGCACCAGGCCCGCCCCATGCAAGGATGACCAAGCTTCGTTCAGCGATGTAACTCTCAATTTAGCACCCTGTAGGGTGTAGTTCAGGGAGAAAGGGAAGCCCCATCTGTATGTTATCTGCGCCTTGGTTAGAATGTCCAGAACGTCTTTGTTGCAGGGTGAACTGTGAGATCTTGATACACAGTTATTTTGACCCCGCCATATTCCAGATTGGGCTTTTTCCTGGCGCAGTTGAGCAATTGCTCCTTTACTTCGTATCGGTGGAACCGGGTGATGATATCCCGTGCTCTGTTCTCCTGCCGCTGACCCAAGGATCTATGTGCTCTATCAATCTCAATCTTCACCCCTGCAGCCTCGGCCCCCAGCAGACTGGCACACAGTGTTTGTACAATTTGCAGGACATCCTCAGTCTCACCTCCCTCAGGAACTCCACAGAATCTGAGGTTGTTCCTCCTTCCCCTGTTTTCAAGATCATCAAGCTTGTAAGTTAGATCTATATTCTTTTGGTCTAAAGCTTGGAGATGGGTCTCGTGTGAAAGCAGGGACTCAGAGTGCTCTTCCAGCTTAGTTTCTACCTCTTCGACTCTGTTCCCCAGCTCGCGGAGATCGGAGCTCAGTGTCTCCATCCGATCCAGAATCTCATCCCTCGATTTATTTATGTCTGCTTGTATACCAGACAGTATCTGACGAAGTTCGCCTGAGATTCCTTTTTTAATATGCGGTTTCCGCGATTCCGCCAAGGACAGCGCTGAGTCAGAATCAGAGGGGGAGACCGGCGCCATTACCTCGTGGCGCTTCGCGGTTTTGGTCGATCCGCCGCCAGCTGACTTCTCTTGCTCTTTAGCTCGCGCCGAAGACGCTTTACTCATCCTGCTTTCGATGAGGAACAATGGAGAACACTGCAGGCAGTTCCAAAAAGGCTGGTGATTGCTTTTTATAGCTTTTGTAGTTATCGAGGAACGGGAGCTAGAGCGCTAGGCAGCCATCTGCATCGGTGACATCACTTCCTCTCCTTATTATTCTGAAAATCTTTAAAAAAAATACACACCTTTTTTTTAGATTAGATGTGATTATTGATGAGACAAAGGATACTGATATAATTCTCCTGAAATTCAGGATCCCTTTCGCTGTAACCCACTTAGAATCTTAGCAAACTGTAAAAACCAAATAGAATAGCATAAAATCTTTGGACTGCACAAGCTAAGTGTCAGCTGATGGAACTAATGTGGTTGTTGCTTCCTGTTGAACATAAAAAGGCCAAGTAATAGTACCCTATCAGCTTGCATAGGCAAAACTGAGAGGGCTGTATGAGCATTATCAGCATATGGAGGTCAACAGGGAATGTGATTCAGCCTGTAGAGGTCAAACCAAGTAGAGGACTGGCCTGGAAAAGGCCTAATAACACCGATTGCTGGCTGACAGGACTTCTCTGCTCCTTCAGTTCCTCTCACCTTATTTAATACACTGCTTAGCCCTTTTTCCTTATTCAGTTATCTAGGTAAACTAGTATTTATGTAAATACATTTCTTAAGAAAACATATGCTTCACCAAAGCAAAACAAAAAAATGTTGATCAAACATTTATTCACACTTACATTTAACATTTCTTGCCTGACCGTCATATCCACATATTTGTAGATTACAGAAAAGAAAAATATGCTGTAAGAATGATTGTGAATAGTCAAATATATCAACTAAATAAATGTTCATTTGAAGAGCTAAAAATATGAATTGTCTGAGAAAATAGTAACTGTAGCTTAAGAGCAAGCATAATCCAGTGGTTCAGCAATGGCGCTAGAATACGAGTTCAAGACGTTTCTCACTTACACTGTATGAAGTTGACAAATCATTCTCTCCTTGGATCAATAAGGTGTTTGATCATAATTTAGCTTTGTTTTGTTTTATCAAGCTAGTCCAGTGGATAATCAACATTAAACCCCAGCCTTCTCCCTTCTTCCCCATCACCAACCACAGTCCTTAAGTTAATATTATCATATCTCCTCCCACACCCATAACATTATGTCAGTTCTGGTTAGCTAGTAGACACAGACTGAACCACAAACCACAGGAACTTAAACAGTCTGCCTATAGAGCATGATTCCCCCACAACCACAAAATGATGGGCTTTATTTTTTACTATTGTTTTTAGCATGAACACTCCATGGTGAAATCCTGACATCTCTGAATTAAAACACTCAATTGCTATTCAGTACCCTTAAGACGTTTCAGGTCTTGAATGAAGTGAGCACATTATTCATGCCACTGAGCCCAGATGTAAATATTACTGCTACTGTGCATGTGCTGAGCTTTTTCATTTAGAAATTTTACCATTTTAAAAAGATTTTATTTACATCCTATGCCCTAGCCGTTTGCTCTAATAGATGGTAAAGGAAGCGCTTCTTCTTCTGCCAACATCTGCCTGTTCCCTCTTAACATTTGATATTTATATTCCACTTTTTCAAGTGATACCTGTACAAAGTCGATTCCATTGATATTAATGCATCAACACACATGATCATATGAGACTACCATAGAGGTTGCAATAAAACTATCCGCAATTTTCTCCCATTCTGAAAATCATAGATGAATCATTTGTATTTATTAGGATTTATTTATGACCATCTTGAAGGAATTCACTCACAGCAAAGTACATCAAAGAATAAGTAAAACAACACAATACATAGAGATAGCCTTGTGTTAAGCAAAGCCTTTCAATGAGTGCATCCAGAACATGGGGACTACTCTGGAGAAGCTATGGTTAGAGGACCTTAGTGACCTTGGAGGTGTGTAGAGGGAGACCACGTTCTTCAAATACTCTGGGCCATTTACTTTAAAGGGCCTTGAAGATCAGACAGTTTTAAATTTATCCCTGTATTATACTGGTAGCCAGTGACATTTTTGCAAAAATGGTGTGATATGGTCATGTCACTTACAATCTTCTATTAGGCTTGCTGCAACATTCTGAGCTAGAGCAGACCCTTTATAGTCAGACCAGTGTACAGTACATTAATCCAGTCTTGATGTTATCATGGCATGCACAACTGTGACAAGACATGCCTTCTCAATGTAAGGGGAGAGGCAGCATAGTTGCCACAAATGAGAAAAAAGTAGCTCTTGAAGGTTGCTCAGATTTGGGGGAATCAACATAAGAGTTGAGTCTAGCTGTATTTCAAGGTTCCTGACTTCTGATTTGAGGAGGCAGTTCATATTTCCCAAAAGAGATTTTGATGTCAGGTACCCACTTGTGTTAGGGACCCATAGAAGCTCAGTTTTATGTGGGTTCAAGCAAAGCTTGCTGCTTTTTTTTCTCTTAGCCCATTCTTGAATTGATGTTAGACAGGTAGTCAGTTTATGCAGGGCTGTGGGTAAGTCAGATTCAATGGGTATGGGAAGCTTGAGGTAGATATACTGAACAGAATAGGTGACAGTATCGATCCTTGTGGTACTCCATGGTGGTGGTGAGGTGCTGCCAAACAGTATGGCTGTTGCCTGTCTGATAGATAGATTCTGAATCAAGCAAGTACTGTTCCATTGATACCTGTTTCTGCCAGTCGTGCTAGCATGATAATTGTGATCCAGTGTCAAAAGCTGCCGAGAAATCTAGCAGTATTAACACCGAGGCAAAGCCCCCCGTCTCAGGTTCTGTGAAGATCATCTAGTAGGGATACAAGGTTTAATAAGGTTTAAATCCAGACTGACATGGAGCTAGCCAGTTTCTTCTAGCCAAATCACAGAGTTCAATACAGACTGTTGGTTCTGTAAGTTTTCCTAGAAACGGGCTGTTAGATACTGGCCGGTAACTTTCAAGTTTGTCCCGTTAAGGTAGTTATTCTTTAGCAAAAGACACATCACTGCCCTTTTTGATGCTATTGGTAGTTGTCCATTAAAAAAAAAAAAAAAAAAAAGGCATTCACGATTTTTGTGGCACCTTCTGTGAGGTCCCTGCTTGCCTACTGCACTCTGTGATGGGCAGAGGTCAAGGGATCAGGTATTTGGTTGAAGGGTTTGTCAAGGCCTTCTTATCAGGTTAAAAGAATCCCATATGTACCAAAAGCTAAGCTACTATCTCAACAATGAAACAAAATCGAGCCCTTTTTATAAAGACAATCTCTGCGCGGCGGTGGCTTTGGCTGAAGCATTGGTCTGCTGACCACGCCTCTAAATCCCGCCTGGCTAGATTGCCTTTTAAAGGCAAGCTGCTCTTTGGGGTCGAGCTGGACAAAATCGTGACCGATCTCGGCACGTCTAAGGGCAAGAAGTTACCAGAGGTCAGGGCTCGAGCTAGTGCTCGCCCCGGTACCTCCAGAGGACGGTTTCAGGAAGCCCGTCGGTACCGCCCGGGCAGGTCGGGCTCTTCTGCCTCCTCTTCCTTTAAGAGGACCTTCTCCCCCAAGCAGCGTTCCTTTCGCAGAGACCGCCGTCCCGGAGGTGCTCCCTCCGGTCCTCCCCCAGGGTCTCGTACCCAATGACGGGGTCTTGGTCCACGCCCCAGTGCAGATTGGAGGACGGCTGTCCTCGTTTCTGGGCGAGTGGACCACAATAACTTCAGACGCTTGGGTGCTGGAAGTCATCAGAGACGGCTACAAGCTAGAGTTCTGCCGACCCTTAAGAGACGGGTTTGTACTCTCTCCCTGCAAGTCTCCGGTCAAAGCTGTGGCAGTGCAGCAGACCTTGGACAATCTCATCCGCCTGGGGGCGGTCGTTCCGGTGCCAGAAAATCAGCTTGACAAGGGACGTTACTCCATTTACTTTGTGGTACCAAAGAAAGGAGGTTCTGTCCGGCCTATCCTCGACCTCAAGGGGGTCAATCGGGCCTTGAAAGTTCGGCACTTTCGCATGGAGACTCTCCGCTCTGTTATAGCGGCAGTGAAGGCAGGGGAGTACCTGGCATCCTTGGACATCAAGGAAGCGTACTTGCATATTCCCATCTGGCCTCCTCATCAACGCTTCCTGCGTTTTGCAGTACTGGGCCGACACTTCCAGTTCAGAGCCCTCCCATTCGGGTTGGCTACTGCTCCGCGGACCTTCTCCAAAGTAATGGTGGTCATCGCGGCCTTCCTGAGGAAGGAAGGAGTACAAGTCCATCCTTATCTGGACGACTGGTTGATCCGAGCCCCCTCTTATGCAGAGTGCGGCAAAGCTGTGAACCGGGTGGTTGCTCTTTTGAGCTCCCTGGGATGGATCATCAACTGGGAGAAAAGCCAGCTGCACCCCACTCAGTCCCTGGAGTATCTGGGGGTTCGATTCGACACCCAAGTGGGCAGAGTGTTCCTGCCAGACAATCGGATTGTCAAGCTTCAGGCTCAGGTGAACCAGTTCCTAGTAGCCTCTCCTCTTCGGGCTTGGGACTATGTGCAGCTGTTGGGCTCTATGACGGCCATGATGGAAGTAGTGCCCTGGGCCAGGGCTCATATGAGACCACTTCAACACTCTCTGCTGCAGCGCTGGACTCCGATGTCGGAGGATTATGCTGTGCGACTTCCCTTGGACCCAGCAGTGCGCAAGGCGCTGAGCTGGTGGATGCAGACAGACAAATTGTCTGCGGGAATGCCTCTGGTGACCCCAGAGTGGATTGTCGTCACGACGGACGCCTCTTTGTCGGGCTGGGGAGCCCACTGCTTGGGAAGGACAGCGCAGGGGCTCTGGTCTCCTGCAGAGGCAAAGTGGTCTATCAACCTCCTGGAACTCAGAGCCATTCGGTTGGCGCTTTTGGAGTTCATCCCGGTACTGGTGTGGAAGCCTGTACGGGTCCTGTCGGACAATGCCACGGCTGTGGCCTATGTCAACCGCCAGGGAGGTACCAAGAGCGCCCCTCTAGCCAAGGAGGCTATGAATCTATGCCAGTGGGCGGAAGCGAACCTGGAGCAGCTTTCAGCGGCCCACATTGCCGGAGTCATGAATGTCAAGGCGGACTTTCTCAGTCGCCATACCTTGGAGCCCGGAGAGTGGCAGCTATCTGCTCAGGCGTTCTTGGACATCACGAAGCGCTGGGGCCAGCCGAGCCTAGATCTGATGGCGTCATCGGCCAATTGCCAAGTGCCGCGCTTCTTCAGCAGAGGACGGGACCCTCGATCCCTGGGAGTAGATGCTCTTCTCCAACAGTGGCCGACACAAGAGCTTCTCTATGTGTTCCCGCCCTGGCCCATGTTGGGCAGGGTGCTAGACCGGGTGGCAAAGCATCCCGGCAGGGTAATCCTGGTGGGTCCGGATTGGCCCAGACGTCCCTGGTATGCGGACTTGATCAGGCTCTCAGTCGACGATCCTCTGCGACTGCCAGTGGAGCAGGGCCTGTTACATCAGGGTCCCGTGGTGATGGAGGATCCCTCCCCCTTTGGTCTTACGGCCTGGCTATTGAGCGGCAGCGTCTGAGGAAGAAGGGCTTCTCAGACAAGGTCATCGCCACTATGCTGAGAGCGAGGAAGCGCTCTACTTCTACTGCTTACGCCAGGGTTTGGCGTATCTTTGCAGCGTGGTGTGAAGCAGGCTCACTTTCTCCCTTCACTGCTCCAATTTCTTCAGTGTTGGCGTTCCTGCAAGAAGGTCTAGAGAAAGGCCTGTCGCTCAGTTCCCTTAAAGTCCAGGTAGCGGCTCTGGCTTGCTTCAGGGGCCGCCTGAAGGGTGTTTCCCTGGCTTCGCAGCCAGATGTGGTGCGCTTTCTCAAGGGAGTTAATCACCTGCGCCCTCCTCTGCACTCAGTGGTGCCTGCGTGGAATCTCAACCTGGTGCTAAGAGCATTGCAGAAGCCGCCTTTTGAACCCTTGTCGAGGGCATCTCTGAAAGACCTGACGTTGAAAGCAGTCTTTTTGGTGGCTATCACTTCAGCCAGAAGAGTTTCCGAGCTCCAGGCGCTCTCTTGTCGAGAGCCTTTTCTGCAGTTCACTGAGGCAGGAGTGACTATTCGCACAGTGCCTTCCTTCCTGCCCAAGATTGTTTCTCGATTCCATGTGAATCAGCAGCTCTGTCTCCCTTCCTTTCGTAGGGAGGACTACCCAGAGGAGTACTCTGCTCTTAAATATCTGGATGTGAGACGAGTCATCATCAAATACTTGGAAGTGACCAATGATTTCCGGAAGTCAGATCATCTGTTTGTCCTGTGTGCAGGTCCTCGTAAGGGTCTGCAGGCTGCTAAGCCTACAGTGGCAAGATGGGTCAAGGAAGCCATTGCAGCGGCTTATGTGGCCGCGGGGAAGGTGCCGCCTATCCAGCTGAAGGCTCACTCCACAAGAGCTCAGGCGGCCTCGATGGCAGAGGCCGGATCCGTCTCCTTGGAAGAGATATGCAAGGCGGCAACTTGGGCTTCGGCTCATACATTCTCCAAGCATTACCGTTTGACTGTGGCTGCACGGGCGGAGGCCCGGTTTGGAGCTTCAGTGTTGAGGTCAGGGATTTCAATGTCCCGCCCTGGGTGAGTACTGCTTCGGTACATCCCACCAGTCTATGGATTGATCAGCTTGATGATATGGAAGGTAAAATTATGTATAATCATACCTGATAATTTTCTTTCCATTAATCATAGCTGATCAATCCATAGCCCCTCCCAGATATCTGTACTGTTTTTATTCTGGTTGCATTTCAGGTTCAAGTTTAGTCTTCAGTTACTTCAGAAAGACTTCGTGTTCAAGTTTTTTCACTTGGATTCTTCAAGAGTTAAGACGAGTTTGTGTTACAGTGAGCTGCTGCATTCCTCTCCCCTCCGTTTTACGGGGCTGGATTGAGACTTAAAATTCTGCCGGCACTCCCTCCCGCTTCGTGCGGCTGTAGGGCAGCTTTGTACCCTTCCCGCTTCGGCGGTGTTAGGGTCAGTCAGCTCCTCCCGCGGTTGCGGTTGCAGGATAAGCCAGATCCCCCCGCATCGGCGGGTGTGGTGTCCCTCCCCCGCTCCGCGGGGATGAGCTGGACGGATTCCCCTCCCCCACTTGTGTGGGGATGAGCTGGGTTAATTCCCCTCCCCCGT
The DNA here is from genome assembly GCF_901765095.1 of Microcaecilia unicolor. Classification (NCBI taxonomy): domain Eukaryota; kingdom Metazoa; phylum Chordata; class Amphibia; order Gymnophiona; family Siphonopidae; genus Microcaecilia; species Microcaecilia unicolor. The sequence goes on along the minus strand of NC_044031.1, from coordinate 52,164,004 downwards.
TTCGGCGGTGGTGAGCTGGGCAGAGTGTCCCTTCGTGGGTGTAATTCTCTAAGTGCTGAGTCATGCGGATGGAGCTTTGATATCGACATACTGAGGAGTTTCCGGCAGCACATGACCACATATAGGGAGGCAAAAGTTTGCTCTCTATCTCCACCTGCTGGTAGATGGACACAACCCACCAGTCTATGGATTGATCAGCTATGATTAATGGAAAGAAAATTATCAGGTATGATTATACATAATTTTACCTTAATAAGGTTTGGTCAAATTCCTGGAAGGAAAGTCCACAATGATATTACAGTAGACCAAGAGAAAGCCACTACTTATCCCTGGGGGGAAAGTAGTGCAGAAACTTGCTTCGTTTAGGGATTCTGCCAGGTAATTGTGACCCGGATTGGCCACTATCTACTTTTCTACAAGATACTGGGCTAGATGGACCTATGGTCTGACCCAGTACAGCCAGTCATTCTTATGCAATTATTGCTGTTGTATTTGCATTTTGTTTTATTGTATCTTATCTTGTTTACTACACTTAGTCTTGAATTCAATTTTTAGCTGCAAATCACCAAATTTTCAGAAAGATCAGGCAGCTGAGAAATGGAAATAAGTATATAATCAACAGCAAAGATTACAATTGTTCGAACCACTTTGATGTTGACTTAAAGGAAGGTGAAATATTAAGCTTGAATAAACAAAGTATAAACATGAATAAATTTTATCCAGTTATATGAAAGATACGAAAATCAGCTCTATCAATGTCACAAACTTGGATTGAAACTTTACAGGAAGGTGCCAAAGAGGCATATTTTCAAAGCACAGACTTACAAAGTTCCATAGTAACCTATGGAACTTTAAGTCTAAGTGTTTTGAAAATAAACTTCATGAGCTATAAGTATAAAGATTTCAATAAATTAGCATTCCATTGGGCAAACTCAGTAAAGAGGCTAAGGGTAGAACAGGGATATAGTAACATCGTAAATTATGGCAGATAAAAACCTGGTCTATCCAGTCTGCCCAAGATACTAATTTTACTGGTATGCGATACTTTATGTATACCGAGTTTGTGGCCTAGTGGTTAGGGTGGTGGACTTTGGTCCTGAGGAACTGAGTTCAATTCCCACTTCAGGCACAGGCAGCTCCTTGTGACTCTGGGCAAGTCACTTAACCCTCCATTGCCCCATGTAAGTCACATTGAGCCTGCCATGAGTGGGAAAGCACGGGGTACAAATGTAACAAAAATAAATAAATTTGTCCTTGCTATTCAGTGAACAGACCGTAGAAGTCTGCCCAGCACTGCTCTTGTACTAAAGGTTTTGAAGCTAACATCGAAGCCCCTTAAAATTTACACTCCAGCCCATCCATATCTATTCAGTTAGCTTCCCAATTACTGGCGTTGCCACCCAATCTCCGCTAAGATTCCATGGATCCATTCCTTCGAAACAGGATTCCTTTGTGTTTATCCCACGCACGTTTGAATTCAGTTACTGTTTTCATCTCCACCACCTCCTGTGGGAGGGCATTCCATGTATCTACCACCCCTTCCATGAAACAAATACTTCCCAACATTACTCCTGAATCTGCTCCCCTTCAACCTCAATTCATGTCCTCTAATTCTACCACCTTCCTGTCTCTGAAAAAGGTTTGTTTGCAGATTAATACCTTTCAAATATTTGAACATCTGTACCATGTCACCCCTGTTTCTTTCTTCCAAGGTATACAAGCAAGTCAAGTCTTCGTATGGTTTGCAACGCAAACCCATACCCTTTTTGCAGCTTTTCTTTGCAATGCTTCCAGTCTTTTTACATCTTTAGCAACATACGGCCTCCAAAACTGAACACAAGTGGGGCTCCAAGTGGTGCCTCACCAATGACTTGCAGAGGGGCATCAACACCTCCTGCTGGTTATACCCCTCTGTGCAGCCTAGCATCCTTCTGGCAATGGCCATTGCCTTGTCACATTGTTTCTTCACCTTCATATCATCTAACACCCCAAGGTGTCTCTCTCCTGAGTCGAGCTTACTAATCTCTTCTGGGTTTCTGCACCCTAAGTGCATCACTCTGCACTTCTTTGCATTAAATTTTAACTTTAAATTCATCAGAAACCTCCGTCCAAATAATTCTTTTATCATAAAAAAAAAAAAAAGTTAAGAAAAATGAGTTAACTAATTTTTCTTAATATCCACACTTGTGTTAATTATGGGTGCTCATTTTTTTTTTGGTTGCATTACATAGACCAGAGTCGTGATGTATAATGCTCCCAGACCACCATCACAGCACCTTAGTCCATGCCTCCCTACCTTAAGTGTAGATGCTATTAAATTGTTTTGTCTTGTACACCAACTTATATTTAAAATTCTGATGTCACTTAGCTTTTTCCGGGGGCCCGTCTCTCAGTCTTCCTTCAATGTTATGTTATGCTTTTGTATGCTGTTGTGATCGTGTCTTCTTAAATTTAAGACTCCATTTTCCCTTCTCTCGTTCTCCTTCAGGAGAACTTATCTACAACAAATGTTATTTAAAATCACTTTACGATCCACTATAATTTATGATCCCTTTTGATCACTACTCTTTAACAGTTCATTACTAATCTGCTATATTTGTATACCCAATCAATGATCTGCTTGAAACTTACTTACAGCTTATCCGCAATGGAACTCACGATAAATTGGGTCCATGGTGAAACGCCAGCACTGTCCAGATTTATAAGTCACAATGCTTCTAACCGCGGGAAAACTCACATCAATTTAAATTTGAGCCAGCCAGTCTATTTCCTTGTTAAGACCACTGGGTGTCACTTTTGCCATCTGGACAGAGGTTTGAGAAATTTAAAGTGCAAGCTAGTAGAAACCAGAGGGATAAGAACCCAATAGTAAGTGCTAGAAGAATTAAATTTTAACTGCCAGACCCTCGACCATTCTTCTAACTTTTGGAGATCCCCTCATTGTTTTTACTCCCTCCAGAGTATCTACTCTATTGGCTTTGTGTCATCCGCAAAAAAGAAAATCCACCATAAAGAAAATGTTTTTCTAAATATGGAAACTCAAACGCATGAAACCATTCTTCCAGAGGGAAATATTTCGTAACATGGTACAGTCAATGGTACTAAGCCAAGCAGATTACTGTAATGGAATCTATGTGGGATGCAAGGATCAAATCATAAAGAAACTTCAGATCGCCCAAACCACAGCAGCCAGGCTTGTATTTGGAAAATCATGTTCTGACAGCGTCAAACCACTCCGAGAAAAACTGCATTGGCTACCAAAGAACGTATCACTTTCAAAATCTGCACGACTTCATAAAATTATTTATGGCGAGGCACTGGGATACATGACAGGCCTCATCGACCTGCCTACCAGAAACACCACAAAATCTGCACGATCATATCTAAACCTCCACTACCCAAGCAGCAAAGGACTCAAATACAAATCCACCTATGCATCCAGCTTTTCCTACCTAAGTGCACAACTATGGAATGCATTGCCAAAAGCAGTAAAAACTATGCTCGACCACCTAAATTTTCAGAAAGCACTAAAGACAGACCTGTTCAGAAGCGCATACCCCACTGACCCAACATAAAAATACCTGGACACTTGCGACACAATGCAACCAAAGACCGTAACAGACATTACCTGACTCTTCTTCCCCCTTTCCCTCTCTAAGTTCCCCCCAATTGTACCTACCATACATGTACCTCATTCTACCACAATATCACTTTGTATTCATTCATACCATATATTTGTTCAGTTTCTCCCTTATATGGTGTGTAGCCCCGCCCAGCGCATCCCAGGATGCACTAGGCAGGGCGCCACCATTTTGCAGCGAAGGAAGAGGAGGGAGGCAAGCTGTGTCCCTCCTCCAACTAAGGTAGGGGGGCTGGGAGGGGGTTTGGGGTTATTTTTACCAGGGATTCGGCGGCAGACAACTCTGGGAGTTGGGTTGGGCTGGAGGTCCGCCCACCCCTGTTGCTCGCTGGGAGGGAGGGAGGGGGGGTTGACCGGCGGCGGCGGCCACCGGACCACCAGGGAGTCTTTTTCTGGGGGGGGGGGGGGGGGGGGGGGAACCGAAGGTCCACCGGACCTCCAGCCCCCGTTGCTCGGGGCAGGGGTAGTCAGGGCCTGGTGGTCCCATGGACCGTCAGCCCCTGTGTTTGACAGGTTTGGGATTTTGACAGCCCCTGCCAAACAAAGTGCGGGAGGATTGTGCTCAGAGATAATTGCGCTGCTTAAATTTGCATGCATTATCTCTGATCATAGGTGTAATAGCGCTCCGCACTGTTCCAGCGCTAGTTTAGAGCGCTGTTTGGAACAGCGCGGGGCTTTTGATCATGAGGGTATGAATGAAGGACATACTGATGTGATTCACAAGTCTGAAAAGGTGAACTATGATAGAATCAAGGAGTAGGATTGACCAATTATGGTTTAATGAAGATACTTGTCCCTTAATTGCTCTATATAAAGGAAGTTCATCTAGAGGTGGTGGGACTATAGATTCAAACCCTCTGCAAGTGAAAAGACAGGTTTTTTTTGTTTTTTTTTTGTTTGGTTTTTTTATAGGCTAGAATAGAAGCAGATAGTCAGCAGTTTATCAGGAAGATATTAAGACCAGGACACAGGTAACATCAGTTTACAAATCAAACCAAGTCCGAAAATGCTCAGCTCTCAGGTAAACTGAGTTCTGTTTTTCTTTTTTTAAACTACACAGCTGAATACAATTGTCCCTCCTCCAGAGGTCACAGTCTATGAGTCACAAGATGCTATATAACCAAATTGATTAAGTCTCTGGCACTGAAGATTCAAGACAATTCTAATGAATGAACCTTTTAAAACAGACACCAGATTCAATGTAAGCAAATTGACTGGATTAAGTCACTTGACACAGATTCAAAACAGTTCCAATGAAAAAGCACCTTGAAGACAATTCCAGCACAAAAATATGAAAATCACAATGCAAGAACTATTTTAAGTTAGAGGTAATAGGATGAAGACAGATTAGAAACTGAGGTCAGAAATGGGAGAGTAAAGAAGCTTAATAAAAACAAAACCTGTCTCTTCATTTGCAGAGAGTCTGACCTCTAATCTGTCTTCATCCTATTGCCTCTAACTTAAAATAGTTCTTGCATTGCGATTTCATATTTTTATGCTGGTATGGTCTTAAAAAGGTGCTCTCTCGATAAGGTCCCCTCTAAAAAAAATGGTGTATGAAATATTAATTTAGAAAATACACGAAGACTTTTGCCCAAAAGTTGAAGGATTTGGAAAAAGTCATACCTTACTCCAAGTTTTTACGTGATAGGTCTTTTCTCTGGAAACTTTTCACAAATCACAAAAATGAAATACTTAGGCAAAAAAGATGGACTAGTTAAAAACTTCTGTACAACTGACCTACAGGTTTTTTTTTTTTTGCCTGCTCCTTAACTCTGCCCCCCCCCCCCCCAAATAAAGAATCTATAAATGTTTTATATTTGAATATTTATTTTGATCCTCCTGCATTCTTTGGAGTATAACCAAATCCATATTCTCTTCTTCCAATGAGTTTTTTTTAGTTTGTGATACTTACTATTGAAGCAACATAAGATAACTATCTACAGGAAGTAACATACATAAGCTTTCGGGACCTCATTCAGAGGTTGTTTTACCTGTTTCAGCTCTTGAGTTTCTGCTTCTGACACAGTTTGCCTTTCAGCCTGTAATTGGCTTTGTCCTGCTCCTCCTGAAGAGGTTGTAGGTTGTACCACATTGTTAATGAACGCAGCTGGTGGAAGAGAAATGGACACAGTTAATAATGATCTCTTAAGAAGCTTGCATTGGCTGCCAATGTGAGAGAAACCAGCACTGTTAATCATGTTGCATGAGCTACCAATATCGGGAAGTCAGCAGTGGGAAACCACACAGGACCAGTGTAAGAAAAGCATGCGCATGTCACTTGTTCTGTCAATGTATCAAATATCCATCTTCAGGTAAATACTAAACAGTGCAATTCCAGCTACAGTATAAAGACTGTCCTGAAATTGCAACTGAACAACTGAGCTAGAAATTTACATCCAGACTACCATAGGTGTAGCGCTCCGCACTGTTCTAGCGCTGTTTGGAACAGCGCGGGGCTTTTGATCATGAGGGTATGAATGAAGGTCATACTGATGTGATTCACAAGTCTGAAAAGGTGAACTATGATAGAAGATATCAAGGAGTAGGATTGACCAATTATGGTTTAATGAACATACTTGTCCCTTAATTGCTCTATATAAAGGAAGTTCATTGGAAAGCCCTCCCCCGGGAGGTGGTGGAGATGAAAACGGTAACGGAATTCAAACATGCGTGGGATATGCATAAAGGAATCCTGTGCAGAAGGAATGGATCCTCAGAAGCTTAGCTGAAATTGGGTGGCGGAGCAGGTGGGGGGGGGGGAAGAGGGGTTGGTGTTTGGGAGGCTAGGATAGGGGAGGGCAGACTTATACGGTCTGTGCCCTGAAAAAGACAGGTACAAATTCAAGGTAAGGTATACACATACGAGTTTATCTTGGGCAGACTAGATGGACCATGCAGGTCTTTTTCTGCCATCATCTACTATGTTACAAAGAGGTACATTATTCAGAAACATATATGGTTCACTCTTCACGATCTACAGTTTTACTGTCCGGCTTTAGAGGGGAATCTAGCTTATAAAAGCGGGTTAACCAGAAATGCAGCCCTGAGGATGTACATTACTGGAGGAGTGGCCTAGTAGTTAGGGTGGTGGACTTTGGTCCTGGGGAACTGAGGAACTGAGTTAGATTCCCGGCACAGGCAACTCCTTGTGACTCTGGGCAAGTCACTTAACCCTCCATTGCCCGCCACATTGAGCCTGCCATGAGTGGGAAAGCGCGGGGTACAAATGAAACAAAAAAAAAAATACAAGGAAAGGGGATGGGATTTGATATACTGCCTTTCTGTGGTTACAATCAAAGCAGTTTACATATTATATACAGGCACTTATTTTATACCTGGGGCAATGGAGGGTAAGTGACTTGCCCAGAGTCAAATCCAGTGCGCCAGGTTCTTAGGCTACTGCATTAACCATTAGGCTACTCCTTCACTCCTACAGTTACAGTGTAACAGTGCATAGGTTATCCTAAATATGATGGCATATTTTGTACTTTAGTCTGACTGAGGCTGGTACCTATGAAAGTTGAGAGGAGAGGTGAAGAATGGATGATGCATCACTTCTTGCCCTTTAGAAAAATGCTGAAAGCTCATCTCTTTAAGCAAGCCTACCCAAATGCCCCAACCTAATCTCGCCAACTTCCACCCCCAATTCTGTTCTGACTTAAATACCAACCTCCCATCCTTCTCTTTCCATCTCTCGTTAATTTTATCCCTCTTTACCCTTTCTCCCAAATTACACTATCCTGTCTACCCTCTTTTATCCTAGTCATATATTATCTAGCTCAACTTATACACTACTAAGCCCAACTTTACATTGTTTTACTACTGTTTTATTAAAATTCTATTAACTTTGTATTTCAAATTACTATGTAAGCCGCATTGAGCGGGGAAGCGCAGGGTACAAATGTAACAATAATAGTAATCACTGAGAATGCTGTCCTTTCTTCTGTACTGAGGCGTCAACTACCACCTCCTCCTCACACAGGTACTAGTTACTTTTTCTTTTCAATAGACATATGTATGTTTCTTAATCTGTCACCTGCGTAGCTGGGGAGTCTTCATTTGTGTGGCTGCAAGATACTCTGTCCAGGGAGAAATAAAAAGTTGCCTACCTGTACGGTAGTTCTCCTTGGACAGATGATCTTGCAGCCACACAACCCCTCCCGACCCTCCCTTAAGTTGCCACTAGCTATATCAAACTGAAAAAGGGGCAGTTCTTGCCTGACTGTATATAGTGTGGACTAGAGCGGGAATCTGCACGCACATTAAGATAGCTTTTTAAGCTTAATGCTTTGGTACTGGTCCGGGTCAGTGACATCACGGGAGAGTCACTTCATTTGTGTGGCTGCAAGACATCTGTCCAAGGAGAACTGCCGTTACAGGTAGGCAACTTTTATATCTTGTTAGGCATCAGCAGATTTACATTGGCCAAGTGATCCTTATTTGGCAAAAACAAATGTTTTTTTTTTTTATTAAACAAAAGCATATAGACAGTGCTATTTTGAGCTGGCTCTATCCCATCCCAAAATTCCATACTAGAAATGATTTGGATACCAGACAATGCACGGAACAGAAGCAAAAGAAAGGCAGAGAGGAAGCACATACATGACTGAGCCTCCACGTGAAAACAGAAAGGTGGGGAAAAAAAGTCATTTCCTGTGACAGACATTTGGATAGGAGTTATAAAAGCAATATGTGCCAGTTCAAGTTCATGGTTGATATACAGTACAGTCTTGATTACCCGATGTAAATGGGACCGAGCCATTGGCAGTTAAGTGAAAAGTAGGAAAAAATAGTAACACCTTAAAGGTGAACGAAAAACAAAACACACTTTACTACTACTTAACATTTCTAGAGCGCTACTAGGGTTACGCAGCGCTGTACAATTTAACAAAGAGACAGTCCCTGCTCAAAGAGCTTACAATCTAATAGACAAGTGAACAGTCTGTCCGATAGGGGCAGTCAAATTGGGGCAGTCTGGATTCACTGAACGGTAAGGGTTAGGTGCCGAACGCAGCATTGAAGAGGTGGGCTTTAAGCAAAGACTTGAAGACGGGCAGGGAGGGGGCTTGGCGTAAGGGTTCAGGAAGGTTGTATTTAAAATAATTAACACTAACCACAACGGTCTCAGATCAAACATGGCTTCCTTCCAGTGTGTGAAGTCAGAAAACAGGAAGAGAACCTGTGCACTTCTTAATGAAAATGCAATATCACTGGGGGGGGGGGGGGGGGGTCTGTTGGATATACTAGATGGTCAGATAATCAAAACCATACTGTACCATCATAGCAGTGTATAATAATTAAGTATAAAAAGGGCATAGCAGAAACGTAACTACAAATCTGATAGTACAGAAGAAATGGGAGACAGGTAATGCAGTTCTTACATAGGAGAGCAAGAATAGGAACTTACAATAAGGAGTACAAAGTTCACAATGCAGGGGGCAGGCTCACTGCCCCAACATGGACCCCCAGAAAGAGAATCATCAAGTGGACTGCTCATATGCTTGCCTAAACAGGAGGGTCTTAAGTGTTATTTTAAACTCTTGGTGCAACATCATACACAAGCCAACAGGGAGGGCATTCCATAGGGAGGGACCCACCACACTCAACATCGGATGACTGAAAGACATTCAAAAAGATCTGGTGAAATGAAGGAATTGTTAGCAAGTTTGGTTGTGAAAAGCAAGGCACGTGTCCACTGTCATACAGGATCAAACAGGGAAGAATCATGGGCTGGTCCTTAGTATGGCTGTTATGAAATAAGGTTAAAATTTTAGTGGAGCTAAATTGTATTTTTCAGAGGCAGTTGAAAAGCGTGTTTAAAGACAGAGCCCAAGATGAAAATGTGCTAGTTCCTGGCACCAACATGTATTTTTCCAAACTTAAAAAAGGTAGAAGTCTAGTTTGCCAATTGCTGTAAAATTTGAAACCGTATATATGCAGTTCACTGGCTAATTGCAGGATAACCTACAAAACTCAGTAGTTTCCTTTAAAAGGTACTTTCTCAACTACAGTGGTATACTGCCATCAAGTGTCTCAGCAGACAGGCTGATCAGACAGAAAACATTAAATTAAAGCAGCTGTAGGAAAATGACACTTAAAGCCTTAACAGCCCAGAAAAAAAAAAAAAAAAACTGAAAGAATTACAACCTTCTTAAAAAATAACTTTCCGATGTTCACAGGCTGGTGGTTGGGAGGCGGGGATAGTGCTGGGCAGACTTATACGGTCTGTGCCCTGAAGAACACAGGTACAAATCAAAGTAGGGTATACACAAAAAGTAGCACATATGAGTATCTTGGGGGGCAGACTGGATGGACCGTGCAGGTCTTTTTCTGCCGTCTACTATATCATCATCTAAAGTCTTACTTTAGCCAGGCATCAACATCTGGCCCAAGGAAGTTTTACATGTACCATTTTGCTTATCAGCTTCTAACAAGTAGATTAATTCATTAGAAGGATTGTAGTCTTGGTTGTTAAACTGAGACAAATGAAAATTAAGGACTTTTGATTTATTTTTTTAAAGGAACCCAGACATTTCTTCCTGATCCTTTCAGTTTTGAGCTCATCTGAAATTAAGGCCAGGATCCAGTGCAGTCATGCACAACTACTTGGGTACTTTTTTTTCCCCTCTTATATTCCCTTCCCACCTTAGTCTAGTTATTCAAGCAGCAGTCTCTTGTCAGGGACATGCAAACATAACGTTACATCCAGCCCACTAGATCTCCTCATTGAACCATCCCAGGCTGTGAATTTCAAGTCCCAGCTGACTCAGGGAGTGGAAAACATGACTCGGGACTGACCTGGGGACATTCCTCCTGGTTGTGCATAAGTGTTACAAAGAGGAAACTGGTCTGTATGAGAGAAAGAATGGGCCAAAATTCCTCAAGGGTGGTGAAACATTAATCAACAGGGCCAGGAAATATTTAGCTGACATTACTGCTGCTCAAGAAGGTGCTGTTACTGAATGAAGGTTTTTTTTTTTTGTTACACAAATGGACACTTAGGGCTCCTTTTCCAAAGCCACACTAGAGATTCCTGTGTGACAAAGCTCGTAGGACTTTGTTGCATTTGCTGCGCCAGAATCGCTAACGCAGCTTTGGAAAAGGAGACCTTAGTGTTGAAACTTTGTCAAACAAATCATATCCTTTCTGTCTGAGCTATTTATTTAGTGTTCTGTCTGTCTTGTCAGGGTTTAAATTAGAATCTAGTCATATTCTGAGCAAAAACTGTGCTAAAATACAGACCATACTAGTGGGTGAACAGACATCTCTGCCTGACAAAATTCCCCTGTGAAGACTACTTTTATATAACTCGCAATAGAATAGAGATCACAGCACCTCCGTGCTATGCTGCCATATGGAGTTCTATCCACCTGTAGTGATACTACTCACAGTTAACGATTTATCACAGACATTCCCCTCCCAATAACACTACTGGCTTTGACATTTCTTACCCAGTTTAAGAAACTAACCAAAAGCTTGTCTTCTTGCACATGGATTACAGTTGCTCAAGGTTTTCCTCCCCGACATGAATTTGGAAGCAGCCCGACATCTCTAATGAAACTTTTACGGTTGGACAAATGACACGCACATTTACCAGTACACCACAGAAGCCTTGAAGATATAGATAAAATGTAAGCATTGTTACCCTGTTTTCTGTTATGTTTTTACAACAGGTTTTTTTTTTTTACCTCCTGGAAGGAAAAATGTAAGTACATAAGTATTGCCATACTGGGAAAGACCAAAAGGTCCATCGAGCCCAGCATCCTGGTTTCCAACAGTGGCCAATCCAGGTCATAGGAACCAACTTTTCAAAATTATTGGGGGTGGTAAGCCCAATGAAAATAACCCCTCCCTGGACACATACAAGGAATTTTCTCAATATTGGGGGTGCTCAAGCACCCACAGCGTCGGCTCCAATGATCCAGGTCACAAATACCTAACATGATCCCAAAAAACTACAAAACATTTTATACTGCTTATCCACAGAAAAAGAATCTTGCAAACACAAACTTCTGCGAAATAGCACTCTGGAACTTTTACACGATGTAATGATAGAGTTTGGGGGGGGGGGGGGGGGGGGAGGAATAGGTTTGGGATCAGCACATGCTGCAGCTCCCTTGATCTTTCTGGGCAGTTTCTTCTCCTTCCAGGAGCAGTAGGAGATAAAAATCCTTGGCCACAGATGTACCTTTTCAAGACTGGGGCCAGTAAGCATTTGTAGACATTTTGCACTTATTTGGCTGATAGTTAAACCTGGCTTTTATTTCTCAGTTCTCTCCCTGCCTTTTCTAGTTATGCATGAAAGCATATCAAACAGAAAACAAATGTTATTTCTGAGCATTGCTGTGGTTTCTAGTTTTTTTTTTTTTGCATTTTACCCTCAGTAATCATACTGTATCCTCTGGGCTATTTGTCCAAAATCAAAGATGTTAGCTTAGAAGTTAAGAGCCAAGCTAAGGAGCGCATAGTTTCCCCGTTATTTCCAAATGAGGGACGCATCCCATTAATGCATTGACTGCCCTCTTGTGGCAATCATAGTACATAGCAGGTGTTTTCATTAGAAAAACAACATTATGACGAGAACAAGTTTTGGTAAAGGAACTTGAATCATGCTTTTCACATCCAACAGCTTCTTTCCTGGTAGTTTTCAAATTCACTACTCAAAATTCCTGTTTCAGCCTTCTAAGAGCCTGTTCCCACATCATTCCTAGAATAAAATGAGCCACTATCCTGTCACAATACAGCAATTTAAAGAAGTGGTGGGAGTTTGGATGGCCATGGCTGCAATTCCCTAACCCAGAAATAAACACAGAAGGGAAAAAATGTCACACACTGTGAGAGGAAGCAACACAGGGTGCTCTGGGTGGCCTTTTTCTCACAGAGCTAATAAATCAGCCCAGTACAGCTAAAGTGAGGAGAGAAGAGGGATGAGAGGAAAAGTGTTAGGGGGAAACTTGAAAAACGTTTCAGTACTGGGGACTTGATACCTTCCTGAAGATTGTCACCTTTTATGGACTCCAAGAAGCTCAGAGGTCACAAGTACACCTCAGCTTAACCCAACATCAATTTTTCAGCCAGCTCTAGGGAAGAAAATACAAATAACTACAGGCAGCCATGTTAATTCACCATATCCAACTTGAAGATTGGGAAAAGACCGGTTCTTTAACAGCTGAGTTGGTAACTAGCTATAAACATTTCAGGGAGGAACTAAGAAAATGCAAAATGTTGCAATAAGTTGGTGAGATTTAATTACCATTCCAGAGAAGGATCCCATACTGACAAAATAGCTGCTTTTACTTTTGAATCGATAAAAAAAGGGTGAAAGGACATGAAAAACTGGCCTTTTCAAATATCTCCTCATGCCCTTTTGTTGCCTTCCAGAAGAGGGCAAAATCAGGTTATATGGGACTTGCTTAAAATGCAACACTTCTTGCAGAGATGGAGTCTCTCCCTCGTTCAGATGTCTCTATATCTTGACTACAAATTTGTAGCGTTTGAAACACAGGGCTTGAGACAGCCGAGGAGAGATATAATAGAAATCTATAAAATACAAAACTGAGTGGAACAGGTAAATCAAAAGCTAAAGCACACAAAATTAAGTAGCGCATTTAAAACAAATAGGAAAAATTATTTTCTCATTCAACCCAATATTAAGCTCTAGAATTTACTTCCAGAAGATGTGGTAGAAGCTGCAAATGTACCTGGGTTTGAAAAGGGTTGGACAAGTTCCGGGAGGAAAACAAATATCCATAAACCGTTACGCAATGCATTTCCCCAAATACACCTTTACTGTGGCGATTGAAATCTACTTACCTTTCAGAATCTTGCCCAGTACTTGTGACCCGGTTTGGCCACTGTTGGAAACAGGATACTGGGCTTTATGAACCTTTGGCCTAACTCAATGTAGCAACACTGATCATCTTATTCCAATAAACCTTATTTATATTCATGGTAGCTATCCCTGTGACTTAATCCCCTAATTATATACTGTATGATTCCAATTATCAGGACAATTAAATCCAGATTGGACAAACCTATACCCAATGCAGCAAAACTGAAAATTAATTAAATCAACCTTGCAAAAAATAAATGAGAGAGCAAAGACTCACGGTGTTGCACTTTCTGCCACAAACTCCCGTGCTCCACACTACCAGACCAATCCATCCACCTCCCGATGTGCAAGGGCATACCTGCTGTAGCGGCGCCGAAGCTCTCACCGCCCCAGCTGACTCACCGGCAAGAACCGATGCCGACAGACACATACAGACTGCAGATCCAGATCGACATCCGGTTGATCGGCATTGGACTGTATATAGCACTCAAAATTGCATGTGCAAATTTCAGCACGTGCCCAATTGCTTAGGGGCCCTTTTACAACACCACGGTAGAGCTACCGTGGCATTGGTGCCTACTACCGACAGCCTACCGGGGGAGCAAGTGAGTGTTGCTCCCATCATGTGGCATTTCTACCATGACTGGAATTTTTTTTTAGCAGTAAGGGCTCCGCCAGGAAATGGCTGCGCAACAAGTGTGTACTTACCACACAGTCATTTCCTTTACCCTGCTGTGGTAATGGGGGCCTCAGCATGTGGAAAATCCATACGCGACGCCGCCACAGGGCCCCTTTTATCATAGCTTGGTAAAGGGAGCCCTTAGGTCCTATAATTGGGCACTAACATTTATTGGCGCTAACTGGCAATAATTAGCATTTACACACGCATCTTTATAGTTATTCTATAAAGATTTACACAAATATTCGCACTGATCTGAAAAGGGGTCATGGGGCTAAGCACTATTCTATAAACAGTGCCCAATTTGGAATGCAGTTTATAGAATAGTGCTTAGCACGCATTTTTTTTTTTGGCATCCAAATTTGGGTGCCATTTACAGAAATTGAGTCCTAAGGGTCTTGAAGGCCAGTATGTGAACAAAGTACAAGTTACTGCCAGGATGAGATTCATCTTAGCAGTTTTACTGTTACAATTGTACACTGCCTTGAGTGAATTTCTTAAAAAAGGCATTAAATATTTATTTTGAACAGACTGTCTTGATAAGAGAAGAAATCTAGGGCCCCTTTTAGTAAGTGGTAAGCCCAAGGCGAGCTTACCGCTCGCTAAGGGAAGCAAAAGAGGGCTGGTCATTTGGACTTGGTTTTGCTTCCACCCTTTTGTGTTGTGTTACTGCTCACTAAACAGGAAGTACCACTGTGCTATCGCAGCAGCCCAGCAGTATTTCCCACCCCTAGCGTGCCAGAGTGTACACGACAGTAATTTGGCAGTGTCGCGCGCTGCCCGGTTACCGCTAGCGCAGGAGCCCTTACCGCTACCTCAGTGGGTGGCGGTAAGGGCTCTCCTCCAAAATGGCTGCACAGTCATTTCCTGCAGGAAAAAGAGACTTCCCTTTTACCCACTGCAGTAAAAGGGGGCCTCAGTGCGCATATGCCAACTCCAGCAAAGGCCCCCCTTTTGCCGCAACCTGGTAAAGGGGCCCCTAGACAGGTAGTTCTGTCAAGGCTCTGGCCAACCTTCTGCTTTAGTCTCTTACCTGACTGCCAGATGGACGTGCTAGCATCATCCTGCGGAGACTGCCGAGCACTAAACACCAGTGCATCTTCACCGAACTCAATTTTCTTCTTGTACTGCATTTCCAATATAGCAATCACCTCGAACATTCTTGCTGACAAAAGCCTGTAGCAGATGTCCGGCTTTCCGATAAACCGCTGGCGTACGCTGATCTCATATGGGGTATGTACTTTAACGTCATCCACCTCCTCCCGTTCATAGCGGTGCACGAGCTGGGAACTACTATCTTGAAGCTCCAGTGCAGACACAAGCACAATAAGTTTGCCTGGTTTCAGGTTCACATCTGTTCGGTAGGAGAAAATAATAGGTACGGTGATTATTACTCCTTCTCTCCCTAGAGTCGTGGGATTGGAAACAGGGGTGGTTTCTCTAGCTCTGGTGTCTGGAACAGTCTTTCGGAGTCTGCTGCTGAACGGCCACCAAGAAGAAGAATCAAGTTCTGTCAGCAACCTAGGGTACAAGCATAAAATTAAAATCAGAGCGAGATAAAAAAAAAAAAAAAACCCACTGATAGCATATTACTAAGACAAAGAATTTCCCCTCCTCCCAACACCACCCCTCCCAGAATAACCAAAATAAATGGGCTATTTTGAAATTTCCCGCTTTCCCTATTAAAAAACCAAAAAAACAACTTGGTGTTTTTATCTGTGTAGTTTTGCTTTCACTGTTGCTTTTTAGTGACTTCCAGAAACTGCTGCCCTAGGCAAGTGCTTAACGTCTGGGACAGCCCTGGGTGGTTTGTCACCTCCTGATAACTTTTTTTTTTTTACGTTTTATCCATACTAAATTTTCACAACATGACACGTAATAGGAGTGTTTTAATATTTTCCTTTGAGTTATGCATATCAGCTGCTAAACCTTTCCAGGAGCCACCAAGAAGCAGAAAAAGATGATCAGATCGGTCATTGCAGGAGGAGTGGTCTAGTGATTAGGGTGGTGGACTTTGGTCCTGGGGAACTGAGTTCGATTCCCGGAACAGGCAGCTCCTTGTGACTCTGGGCAAGTCACTTAACCCTCCATTGCCTGCCGCATAGAGCCTGCCATGAGTGGGAAAGCGCAGGGTACAAATGTAATAAAAAATAAAAAAAATAAAAAATAAATACTGTTTGAGAACTCTTGATATCCAGCTTATGCAACTGTCTGTTCCTCAGAGCCAGAAGAGGAACCTAACATGGGCAAAATCACCGACTGGTTCACATGAAATTTGGATAAGATCTTAGGCAGGAAAGAAGGGACCGGACAAAGAATAACATCCTTCTTAGAAAACTGCAGAAAAAGGAGACTGGCAAGAAGAGGCCTGCAACTCTGACACGTGCTGAGCCGAAGCAATGGCCACCAAAAATACCGCCTTTACAGTCAAATCCTTCAGGGAATAAGTAGACAAAAGTTTAAAACGTGACCTAGTAAGGACGGGTAGAAACAAATTGAAATCCCATGCCAGAAAAGCAGGTCTATAAGGAGGACAAATGATACCTACTCTGTGAAGGAAATGAACCACGTCTGGATGAGTAGCTAATGACATCCCTTTGATCCAGCCTCAAAAACAAGCCAATGCTGCAATCTGAACCTTAAGTGATGCAAGAGCCAAACCTTTATCAAAATCATCTTGAAAAAAAAAAGTACAAGATTTGAGCTACTGATGCCCAGACAGGCGCAACAGTATGATCTGAACACCAGAACTCGAAAATATGCCAAGTTATAACATAAGTCAGAGAAGTGGACTGACGACATGACAGTAGCATAGTGACTATCACATCTGCCAAATAACCTCTCTTTCTTAACCAAGCCCTTTTCAAAAGTCAAGCCTCCGGCAGTTTCAGAGGAGTATCTACGAGCAGATGAACTAGATCAGCATACCAAGACTGACAGGGCCAATCTGCAAATATCAAGACCACATGACCTCTGTGTGCCTCAGTCCACTGAATGACACGACTGAGAAGAGGCCATGGCAGAGAACATGTTAAAAAAAAAAAAAAAGCCCCAGAGGCCAAGGTTGGAGGACAGCATCTATGCTTTCCATGTTGTGATCTCTCCTGCAACTGAAAAAAAATCATGGTACTCTGGAGTTGAGACTTGTCGCCATGAGATCCATAACCAGGAGCCCCCAGCGACTCAGAAATGCTGTTGCACCGAACTCCCACTCTCCTGGGTCAAGAGTGTTAAGACCAAGAAAGTACACCTGAACATTCTCCGTTCTTGCCACAAACTGAAAGGCCTCCAGAACTAATTGAATTGCTCTGGTTTCCAAAAGATTGATCGGGCAGCACACATCCTCCTGAGACCAAAAGCCCTGTGCCAGTTGTCGTACACAATGACCTCCCCAGCCTCCGAGACTGGCATTGGTCATCAGTATTAGCCATTGTGGAGGTTCCAAAGGAACTCCTTTGGCCAGACTGTCCATCGCTGCTGCCACAGAACCCAAGACCTGAAGATAATTCCTCAAGTATGGGACTGTGGTCTGGAGGAAAGAACGAATCTGATCTTGAAGCTTGAGGATCCTGCACTGTGGAAGACACACATACCCTTGAAGAGTACTGAAGAACACCCACAAATAGTCCAGAGACTGAGTTAGCAACAAAACTCTTGAGAGGATTTATCACCCAACCTAGGGACTGAAGAAACTGGACCTCACCCTACCTAGGGACTGAAGAAACTGGACCACTCTCCTGATATAAATTTTCCCCTGAGCAACCAATTGTCCAGGTAAGGATGCAGTAAGATGCCTTCCTTTCGGACAGCCTCTGCCACTACCACCGTAACCTTTGTGAAAGTGTAAGGAGCTGTTGCAAGGCCTAAAAGGCAGAGAATGAAAAGTGATAATGTTTTCCTAAAACTGCAGAGTGATGAACACACTGATGGCCAGGACGAATTGAAATGTGCAAATAGGCTTTAAATCCAGAGCCATTAATACCTCTCTGGACTACCTCTCCAGACTGAACCATGACCTAACGGAGCGAAGGGTTTCCATAGGAAAAGGTGGAGACTCTGCATGCCCAATTGACTGCTTTGCGATCCAAAATGGGCCGAAAGGAATCTTCTTTCTTCAGGGCAACAAAATAAATGGAATACCGAGCCGTGCCTTTTTCCGAGGATGGAACTGGACAAACAGCCTGCAAGTTGCAAAGTCTGCCCACAGTGTCCCTGACTGCCCCCCACTTTGAGACGGGAATGAGACTCAGGAATACATCTGGCAGTTGCTGCTCAAACTCTAAGTGTACCTTTTGAGAATAACCTCTAGAACCCACTGATCTGAGGTAATCTGGGCCCACCTCCAATAAAACGGCAAACTCCCACAGGAATTACTGGCTGGGCACAGAGACCTTCATTGTGAAGGACACACCAGGGACTGAAAGAACGAGCCCACATCTCTGCTTCCTCACCTAGCCACATGAAAGGACTGGATTCATTGAAGATACCTGGACTTCAGAGCACCAGTTGCTCTACCCACTCTGAACAGATGAAAATCTCATCCACAGCCCCACAGAAAGAAAACCTCATCCTACCAATCTTGGACAGTCTTCAGGAAGTCAAGGGGCTTTAGTCTAAACTTTTAACCAACTTGTCCAGATCCTTACCAAAAAGGAAACTGTCCCTAAAGGGAAATTTACTGAGCTTATTTAGATGTTGCATCAGCTGACCAAGCAGCCAAAGGGAGTTACAGCCAGCCACTCCTAACACTATAGACTTCGAAGAAGCCCAAAACAAATCATAAAGGGTATTGGCCAAGGAAGCAGAACCCATTTCAATTTTAGCTATTTCATCATCTATCAAGGCCAAATCTGCAGAACAATCCAAAACCCATTCAGACAAGCAAAAACATGCCCTGGCAACCAGAGAGCCACAGATAGCCAAGCAGCTAGAGCTGAAACATCAAAACTGTTCTTCAGAAGGAAGGATTCCATATGGTGGTCCTGAACATCTTTAAGAGCTGTGCACCCATCACCACCGTAGTTTTCTTAGTAAAAGCCAAGACCATGGCATCAACCACCGGAGGTTTTAGGAAGAGATTAGTCTAGATCTGGCAACAGATAGAGAAGGAACATAGACCTAGAAAGCCTAAATGGAACATCAGGAATATCCCACTGGGATTGGATGATATCTTGGATGTCCTAATGAATAGGAAAAGTCTTCCCTTACCTCATAATACCCTTCACCAGGGGATCTAATTTACACTCCTCTATCACCTGAGGTTCTTTCTCAAAATGCAAGGTAGAAGAAACTAAAGAAATAAGCTCCTGAAGATTCTCCTTATGAAAAATCCTCATCACAGAAGGATCCTCACCTGTAAGCAATTCCTCATCAACAAGACCACTACCTAAAGGGTCTTCTGAAACGTCCGTATCACTTACCAGATCATCATCTCCAAGGAGAAGCATATCTGGGTCAGTAATTAGGTGTTACTGTTCATAGGAACTATTCATTATATACCACACACATATGAACAAAGGGTATTCTGTAAGACGTGAACAGGGAAATAAAAATTTGGCTTGTTTTCAGGAGTTTGCCTTTTTTCTGATTCATCTCACGCTATTTTATTCTTCATGGGTTAGAATTTTTCAACCCAAATTTATTTTGGGAATCAATTTTGCTCATGTATAATACATATCCCTAAAATCCTAGATTCCTGGTGTAGAAATCAGCCCTTTCACAGTGTCAGCCAACCGAACAACTATGCAACCATATTACTAGCCAACAGTTCAAAGGACCAGTCTGAATAAATGCACAAGACCAAGACCGACACACTACACTATACAATCACACACAAGTCTTTTCAGCTAGATGGCTCTTTCACACTTTCTCCAGATGGGCTAGCTGCGCTTGCCTAGTTGTTAGCTGGCCTGGTCGGGCATCTACCTTCTGCTTGCTGTCTTTCTCTAGATGGGTTGGTCAGATTAGGTAGGAGATTAGCCTTTTTCTTCTATCTGGATGGCTAGCTAGCATATTATTGCGCATCTTTAAGTTACAATGGTTCCAGTCACTTTACTCCTATAAGGGGTTCCCTTAATGCAGACAGCAAACAAGATGAAACCAGCATCCAAAGTTCAGGTCTGGCTCTTTTCCTGCCTTGTATACATAAGAGTTAAGATCACTACTGCCTTTTATAGCCCTCACACCCCCACACTAAAATGTCTCCAGTCCCCAATCCCATATACAATCTCCATCTGCATGTGGTTCTACTAAATATTATGAATGCAATTTCTTATGCCACTTAGTGCTTTCCAGAATTAGGAGGGCTCTCCTTTCTAGCGAGGTAATGGTAGGACAAGACCCCCAAATAGGAAGGAAAACTGAGTGGTATAAAGTCCAAAAGGTAGTTTCAAATCATGGGTTGAAAATACCATTATACCATCACTGTGTGGTGATGGGTTGCAAAGGCCACTACTTACGTATTTTAAGACAACACGTGCAAGAGAAAGCATTTGAAAGAAAAGAAAAAGACCAAACGACAGCCGGCATGGTTAAAAAGCTAGATGAAGGAAGCTATTAGAGCTAAAAGAAAATCTTTCAGAAAATGGAAGAAGGAACCGACTGAAAGTAATAAACAGCATAAGGAACATCAAGTCAAATGCAAAGCGCTGATAAGGAAGGCTAAGAGAGACTTCGAAAAAAAAGATTGCATTGGAGGCAAAAAAAACACAGTAAAATTTTTTTTAGGTATATTAAAAGCAGGAAGGCGGCAAAAGAATTGGTTGGACCGCTAGATGACCGAGTAAAGGGGCGAACAGGGAAGACTAAGCCATAGCAGAGAGATTAAATTAATTCTTTGCTTTGGTCTTCGCCGAGGAAGATTTGGGTGAGATACTGGTGCCAGAAATGGTAAAGCTGACGAGTCGGAGAAACAATGAATTCTCTATAAACCTGGAGGATGTAATGGGGCAGTTCTAGAAACTTAAGAGTAGAAAATCTCCTGGACCAGATGGTATTCATCCCAGAGTACTGATAGAATTGAAAAATGAACTTGCAGAGCTATTGTTAGTAATATATGTAATTTATTCTTAAAATTGAGCATGGTACTGGAAGATTGGAGGGTGGCCAATGTAATGCCAATTTTTTAAAAAAGGTTCCAGGGGAGATCCGGGAAATTATAGACTGGTGAGTCTGACGTTGGTGCCAGGCAAAACGGTAGAGACTATCATAAAGAACAAAATTACAGAACATATTCAAAAGCATGGATTAAAGAGACAAAGCCAACATGGATTTAGTGAAGGAAAATCTTGCCTCACCAATCTACTACTTTGCTTTGAAGGGGTGAATATGTGGACAAAGGTGAGACGGTTAATATTGTGTATATGGATTTTCAGAAGGCGTTTAACAAAGTACCTCATGAAAGACTCCAGAGGAAATTGGAGAGTCATGGGATAGGAGGTAGGGTTCTATTGTGGATTCAAAACTGGTTAAAAAGATAGAAAACAGAGAGTAGGGTTAAATGGTCACTATTCTCAATGAAGGGTAGTTAGTGGGGTTCCCTAGGGGTCTGTGCTGGTACTGCTGCTTAACATATTTATAAATGACCGAGATAACTAGTGAGGTAATTAAATTTGCTGATGACACAAAGTTATCCAAAAGTGGTTAAATCGCGGGAGGATTGTGAAAAATTATAAGAGGACCTTACGAGACTGGGCGTCTAAAATGGCAGATAACTTTTAATGTGAGCACGTGCAAAGTGATGCATGTGGGAAAGAGGAACCCGCATTATAGCTACGTCATGCAAGGTTCCACGTTACAAGTCACAGACCAAGAAAGGGATCTAAGTGTTGTTGATACGTTGAAACCTTCTGCTAGGTATTATTTACTTATATCCCACATTTTCCCACCCATGGGCAGGCTCAATGTGGCTTACATCAATCTAGCAACAAACATTCAGACACATTTCAGTTGAAGAGGTTGGTGAGTAATTACAGAGGGGAAGAAAAGAGAAAGGGTAGCAGAGTTCAATATGTCCGTATGACAGTTACAGTTCAGGAGTTATTGATGCAATGCGGGACTTTAGCGTAAGCTTTTCCAAATAAGGTGGTCTTCAGAGATATTCTGAAAGTCAGATGATCGTAAGTAGTTTTTACTGATTTAGGTAATCCATTTCACAAACAAGCGCTAATATAGGGAAAGGTGGATGCGTAACTGGTTTTGAGGCCAAAACATGTATGAACGAGATGATCTGTGAGAATTCCTGGGTGGCAAGTTGATAAAAGTAGCCATATAAGCTGGAGCTTCGCCGTAGAGGATTTTATGCACCAGGGTGCAAATTTTAAAAAAAGTTATATGATCCTTGACAGGTAGCCAGTGCAGTTGCTCACGTAATGGTCTGGAACTTTTGAACCTTGATTTACCATAGATCAGTCTTGCAGCTGTATTCTGGGCAGTTTGCAATTTTTTGAGAAGCATTTCTGTGCACCCTGCATATATACCATTGCAGTAATCAAGGTGACTTTATACTAATGATTGTATAAATACTTCTCTAGGGAAATAAGGTTTTATACGTTTTAATTTCCAAAGAGAGAAGAATACCTTTTTGGTGGTGGAGTTTGTTTGCTCCACCAGTGTTAAATTTCTATCAATAATTACTCCAAGTATTTTTAGAGACTCAGATTGGTAGGACAAGCTCAGGAGTAAGGTTGAGGGTTTGAACTTGTTATAGTGTGAGGAGAGTATAAGGCAATGAGTTTTCTCAGTGGGAGTTTTAATTTAAATAAGTTAGCCTAAGCATGGTGTGTAACCCCAGTCTGATTTCATCAGCTATTTTGTTTGTCTTTTCTAAAAGGAATATAGATTGTGATGTCATCTGCGTAGATGAATGGGTTGAGACCAAGTATGGAAAGAGCTACGGCCACAGGAATTAGCATTATGTTGAACAGTGTTGGGGAAGAGGCGAGCCCTGAGGCACACCACCGTCGGCTTTCCATGGAGGTGACAAACTTGCGTCGGAGTGGACTTGGTAGGTTCTGGAGGTTAAAAAGCATTTTATCCATTTTAGCACATTTCCATTGCTTCCTAAGTAATCAAGAAGCTGTAGTAAGATTTTATGGTTCACCATGTCAAAAGCACTCAACATGTCGAAGTAGAATGCTTTTTCCTACTGCCATTTCCTTTTTGAAGTTTGACAGGAGTGTGAAGAGCACAGTTGTGTCATGGAGTGTGCGGAATCCTGATTGTGATTCATGCAAAATATTGAACTTGTCCAGATACTCATTGAAAAGGAAATTAGGAAAGGAATGGAAAACAAAAATGAGGATATTATAATGCCTTTGTATCGCTCCATGGTGCGACCACCTCGAATATTGTGTTCAAGTCTGAAGTCACCGCATCTCAAAAAAGATATTGTACAATTAGAAAAGGTGCAGAGAAGGGCGACAGAAATGATAAAGGGGATGGGACGACTTCCCTATGAGGAAAGGCTAAAGTGGCTAGGGCTCTTCAGCTTGCAGAAAAGGAGGCTGAGGAGAGATATGATAGAGGTCTAGAAAATGAGTGGAGTTGAAAGGGTAGATGTGAAGCGTCTGTTTATGCATGCGATGAAGCCACAAAGTAGTAAATTTAAAACAAAAGTCAGGAGAAAATTACTCTTCACTCAACATGTAATTAAATTCATGACCAGAGAATGTGGTAGGGGCGGTTAGCTTAGTGGCGTTTAAAAAAAGGTTTGGACGGCTTCCTAAAGGAAAAGTCCATAGACATTATTAAATTGGACTTGGGGAAAATCCACTATTTCTGGGATAAGCAGTATAAAATGGTTAGTACTTTTTTGGGATCTTGCCAGGTATTTGTGACCGGGATTGGCCACTGTTGGAAACAGGATGCTGGGCTTGATGGACCTTTGGTCTGTCCCAGTATGGCAATACGTATGTACTTATGACATAAATGGAGTGTTGGCGATTAGGGCCATTCAAGCAAGAGTGGGCCTCTTAAACAAGTGACCTATAAATAACATGCTACCAACACTTAAGTACCCTGAAGGGTAGCCTAATGGTTAGTGCAGTGGGCCGAGAACCAGGGGAACTGGGTTGAATTCTCACTGCAGCTCCTTGCGACTCTGGGTAAGACACTTAACCCTCCATTGCCCCCAAAACAAAATAAGCTCCTTTATTTAATATGTAAACTGATTTGATGGTAACCACACAAATGCGGTATATAAAATCCTAGCCCCTTCCCCCTTTCAGTAAGGCTTGAAATTAACCACATTCAAAATATAGTCAGTAAGTTCAAAAATGCGATTCTTTAAAATCGTGGGTGAAATAGGGCAGGTTAGTACTTCAGCCAAAAAGAGACTGAAAGCAGTCCAAGAACAATGATGTAGTAGTAATAGCACTTGAATCTAGCCAATATAGAAACAGCCAATAGCAAAAACAGAAAACATTGTAACACTAAGACAAGAATCAGTTCCTGGAAGCAAATCAGGTAGCCAAGATATCCCAAGTCAGGACAGACAGTCTGGTCTGGGGAGAAAGTCAAAGTTGTTACTAAACTGATGTTTTCTTGTGGGATTTTCGAAGATAGCAATTAGTTTAACAATATAGTTTACATTGTTTTACAGTCTTAAAATAGTTCTTTGTAAATCCTGCTAGAACGACTAACATGCTTAGTACCAGCACATAAATAATCCATATTTACGACATTTATATCCCACATTATCCCAAACAAGGTCAACATAGCCTACAATAAACAGTATAGGATACATAAAGCATAATGCATAAGTAATTTGATGCAAGAATCCAATTTTACAATACAGTATCATAAAACATATTGGGATAGCTATGGATGTTTTAACATTTAGAAAATCTATTATGAATGAGAACTTGTACATGAAGCAAAGAGAAAGTTAATGGTAATAGAGTAAATGAGCCTGCAAAGAGGTGGGAAAACGTGGGATACAAATACAATAAATAACCAATTCAAGTAATATTAATTGTTTGAGATATGGTAATTGTTTGTTTGAATAGAATGATTTGAGGATTTTGCAAAACCTAGTATATTTCTGTAGGTTTTCTCCAAATCCTGGAGACAATATCATAAAAACTTCTTTGTCTCCAGGATTTGTATTTCCGTGGTCAAACATCCCACTTTTTACCCATATCTGTGTTTTCCCGTGGGGCGTTCGAGTTCTCCGCTTGATTGCGGATGTTTTTGAACATATACTCCCACTAGCCTTGACATTTTTATTCTTATGTATATCCAACAAAGTTTCATTCAGCAATTCTGCTAAGACCATCACAACCCTTACTGCACCTGTCAGCCACATCCATATCCGAGTCAATCTTGTCCAGTCCTTTCATGATGTGATCAAACTGCTCCCCTTGGTGCTGTAGTACCCTAGCAGTGTCCTCCAGGCGTCTCTGGGACCCCAGTGCCAGATTTATCAGCTCTTTTCCCTGGTTACTCTGAGTAAAAGCTGCCTGGCCTTCAGCTTCTCGGGGTGCTAGCAACTGCTCCCTCCAAAAGTGCTCAATTACAGTGAAGACTACGTTCCTGTTGGGCTGGAGAGAGCTGAACCAGTGTTTGGTTTGCTCCTTCTCAAGTATAGTGATAGAGCTAAAGATTACACTAGAAGACTCCTTCTTGATGTCATTGATGCAGGAGAGATGGAAGTTGACCAGAAGCTCTCCACTCTTGTCAGCTGTAAACTTCAGGGTAACGGGGGTAAGGGAAAGCTGGCCAGAAACCCATCGTTTCTCAGTATTTAAGTAATAGGAGCATGACCAGGCATGGATGCAGATGTCCTTGCTCATTAGTTCTTCCTCTTAGTGCTCCACTCAACGGGAGTAATGAATCTGCACCTTTAGAAAAAAAAAAAAAAAGTAGAGGGATAAGTCAATGAATTCTAGTCAAGATACTCAGGGGGCCTTTTACTAAGGTGTACCCAAAAGTGGCCTGTGCTGGTTAGGCGCGTGTTTTGGACGCATGCTGGTCCATTTCCTAAGCACACCTGGAAAAAAGGGATTTTTTTTATGCGCCAGAAAATGGATGTTTGGCGAAACGAAAGCCAGTATGTGTCCATTTCCAGCCGGAGACCTTTAACGCTACCTACCGATTTAGCGGTAAGGTCTGATGTGCTAACCGGGCGGTAAATGTCCAGTGCGCACCAGCTGCTGATTACTGCCAGGTAAATACCCTGCGGAACCGGGCGGTAAGCTTCCAGCGCGCGCCAGCTGCTACTTACTGCCAGGTAAATACCCTGCGGAACCGGGCGGTAAGCACCCAGCGGGCACCAACTGCTGCTTACTGCCAGGTAACTGCCTTATGGTAGAAAAACTATTTTCTACCGCGTGTTTTGGACGTGTGCCAGGAATTACCACCCAGGACATATGGTAGCCGGGCAGTAGTGCCAATTTGGTGCATGTTGGACATGCCTAGGTGCCTACAAACCTTTGTAAAAGGGCCCCTCAGTGTTGCAAATTATTCAACTTCATGATTTACAAGCAAAATGGCAAGCTTTTGGGGCTAGCAGGTCCCTTCAACAAGGCCAATGGAAAGGACCACTAGGTTCCTCAGATCTGTACAATAAACCTGTATTAGTTTAATAAAAGGTTTCACATTTTATTTTGCTGGACTTTTTTAGGAATTTATTTTTGGTGTTTAAACGCTAAACGCAAGACTTCAGTTTAAAATTAAGGGTGTTGTAGCCGTGTTAGTCCACTTTTAAAGATAATAGAAACAAAATAAAACATGGAAAAGAAAATTAGACATAACTTAATACATTTAATTAGCTTTCGAAGGTTGCCCTGCGACAGATTGGAAATAAGGAAGTGTTGATAGATGACAATATGTCATATACTGTTATCTACCAACATTTGCTTATTTCCGATCTGACAAAGGGCAACCTTCGAAAGCTAAATCAAGAAATGTATTATGTCCAATAAAAAAAGGTCCTGTCCAGTTTTCCTAGTTACTCCTGCTCATATTGCCAAGCAAAAATCCCTCAAGTTGAATGGCTTGTATGATACTGTATTTTACCAATGACTGGGTTTTGTCATCTTCCTGCATAACTGAGGGATACCAGCTACCCTATTTATTTCATACAGCACATTTCCCTTCAGAATGTTCCACAATGTTCTAACACATCCTAAACAGACTCGCCCAAACCCTGCCATGGCACTTCTGGAGCAGCACCTAGCAGTTAGATTAGCAGCTATAGTAAAACAGCTCCTAAATTACTTATTGAGTATATACTTTTAAGCAACATATTCTGTGTTTTTTTTTTCTTTTTTTTATATTATCTATATATCTGTATACGATGCACTCCACATAAGTGCACACTTCTGCTTATCTGTGACGGAAACGTATAGTCCCAAATTCCCATTCATTCTAACGTTAACTTAGTCTGGTTTGGCACACCAGCAATACGCACATTCTCTGGTTGTGCAATGACAATCAGCTACTATACCATATCACTCCTATTTTTGTGTAAGAATGAAAGCAGGTCACAAAATTATGTCAAGAAAAAAAAAAAAAAAAAAAAAAAAAAAGGACATTTAAAAAATCACTCAAAATATTTAAAACAAATAAGTCTTTCGTGATTAGTGGAACAATTAGTCATTGTCCATATAAATACATAGTAACATAGTAGATGACGGCAGAAAAAGACCTGCATGGTCCATCCAGTCTGCCCAACAAGATAAAACTCATGTGCTACTTTTTATGTATACCTTACCTTGATTTGTATTGTCATTTTCAGGGCACAGACCGTATAAGTCTGCCCAGCACTATCCCTGCCTCCCAACCAGATGCACTACAAGACTTCAGTAGAACCCTTTATTGATTTTTCTGCTTCACTATATGCCCCCATTGTGTTGAGATCGATTTTAATGCTACCCTATTGGACACATCACATATGTCATTGTAATACATACAGCGAAGAGGACAAACAAGAGACCCTCCAAGCAAAAATGAAAAAAAAAAAATTGAAAATGTTGCTTCTTGCAATATCCTCTTTAAAATGTTTACAATACCAGAATAGTGTTCCATAACTACTAGATTGGCAACTGAATGAACTTTCGTGAAATCTTTCAACACATGGTTAACTGTAGGAAAACCTATAATGTGGAACAGACTAGAGATGAAAATCTGAAGAAAGGTACACAACTGAATGCGAGAGCTTGGGCATAAACCATGTGTATGCAACTTTAAATTCTGTACAAGCACCAACTGGCAGCCAGTGCAACTCTATCAACAATTGTGTAACTTTTGACACCATAAATCAATTTTCCAGCAGTACATTCAATAATTTGCTGTGAACTCCTGAATATAAAAACATTACAATAGTCTAAATGTGATTAAATCACTTGAACTAAAATATCAGGAAAATATGATTTGTCGGATAGCTCTTAACTGACTTCTTACTTGGCATTCCATTGTAATTCCCAAAACTCTACCCAAGGTCTCAAAACTCAATTGCTCAGTCCAAAGACCATAACAGAATGGGATCCCTTTTTGAAGTGGTGGAAGACTCAGGACACTTGCTAATGCTGAAACAAAGTTTCTACATTTATGTTATCAGGACTAGGAACTATTTTTGATCTGGTGACCTCATGCCACCTAGACCAAGGGGTGTTTGTGCTCTATATAAAACTGTGAAGAGCACTGTACCGAGTCTCTATTTACAGACTGTCTTGTAACGACAGTTATTTTTGATATGTGAAATGTTTTTCTTCTAAAACTTAAAAAATTTTAAACAATAAATTAGAATCATGGGGCAAGAATAGGTGTAGTGGAGGAGTAGCCTAGTGGTTTAGTGCAGTGGACTTTGATCCTGGGGAACCGAGTTAGATTCCCACTGCAGCTCCTTGTGACTCTGGGCAAGTCACTTAACCTTCCATTGCCCCTGGTACAAAATAAGTACCTGAATATATGTAAACCACTTTGAATGCAGTTGCAAAAACCTCAGAAAGGCGGTATATCAAGTCCCATTTCCCTTTCCCTATTTGAGATTCTACATGGAATGTTGCTATTCCACTAGCAACATTCCATGTAGAAGCCTGCCCTTGCAGATCAGCTGCGCAGGCTTCTGTTTCTATGAGTCTGACGTCCTGCATGTACGTGCAGGACGTCAGACTCACAGAAACAGAAGCCTGCGCGGTCACATTGCTGATCTGCAAGGGCAGGCTTTTAGAGGGAATGTTGCTAGTGTAGGAGTAGCCTAGTGGTTAGTGCAGTGGACTCTGTTCCTGGGGAACTGAGTTCGATTCCCACTGCAGCTCCTTGTGACTCTGGGCAAGTCACTTAACCCTCCATTGCCCCTGGTACAAAATAAGTACCTGAATATATGTAAACTGCTTTGAATGTAGTTGCAAAAACCTCAGAAAGGCGGTATATCAAGTCCCAGTTCCCTTTCTTTGTAGCACTCAAAATTATGTGTTAGTAGATTTATATTCATTTCATCAATGGGCAAAATATGCTTTTATGATTATATCTATTTGCTTGTTTTTAATTTGTATCTTATGTCTGGTTGACCGTTGCTGCCCCTGACACAATCTTCCATAAGTGAAACATGGTCATGTTGGGCTACTTTTTAAGTTCACCTTCTGTGATCTATTTTCTTCTGTTGCTGAAACTAACTGGAACCTATTCATTTTTCCTATTTTGATGCAGGAATATAAACATTTCTAGTAAAGCTAAGGGAGACAAAGAGGAACTGAAAGAAATGTTGGCGAGTCTGGAAAATGTAATTAGAAGCAAAATGAAACTTTATCCAGTTTGTTAAAACCATTCATCCATTTTTGGATGAAACTAGAAGCTTGGTTCTGTCCGGAACAAATGAAAGAGGCTCAAGTTTGGGTATGTGGAAGTGCACAAACTTATTTACCAATACAGCAAGGATACTTACCTGTAACAGGTATTCTCTGAGGACAGCAGGCCATTTATTTTCATACATGGGTGATGTCATCCACATCACCCAGAACAGAACACAAAAAAAAGCACAGTACAGCTTTAAAGACATGCGACAACACCCCCACTGCACATGCACGAGTGTCTTCCTACCTGCCATGAAAGTGCAGGACCATCAGTACAATAGTATAGACAAGAGATAACTCCAAGGAGAAGTGGGTGGGTATGAGAGAATGAATGATCTGCTGTCCTTGGAGAATACCTGTAGCCTTACTTTCTCCGAGGACGAGCAGGTCATCTCTCACATGTGAGAATCCCTAGCTGACAGGTTCAGCAAAAAAAAAAAAAAAAAAAGCAGTAGGACAATAGGACCTTGCAACGGCGAGGTCAAACAACAAAATAACCTGAAATTATATACATTGTGTGAGACTGCAGCCTGGAACAGAACAAAAGGGGTCGAGTTGGGATTCTAGACCCCAAACAAAGTCTGCAGAACAGTCTGTTCAAACCGATGGAATATGTGGACTGAAGACCACATTGCAGCTTTGCAAATTTCTTCTATAGAGATTTATCTCAATTGGGTTAGCAAAGCAACCATGGCTCCGACATGACCCTCAAGAGTCAGCCCAGCTTGGGCAAGTGAAAAATGCAATCTGCCAGCCAACTGGAAAAATGTGCATTTCCCCCGATGGCAACCCCCATCCTGTTGGGTTAGAAAGAAAAAGTTGTGTACTGTCTGTAGGTCCTAGTTTGCTACAAATAAAAGGCCAGTGCTCACTTGCAGTCCAAGGTGAGCAATGTGCTTTTGCCAAGATAAGTGTAACATAAGAATAGCAATACTGGGTGGCCAATCCAAGTCACAAGCACCTGGCAAAAACCCAATTAGTAGCAACATTCCATGTTACCAGTCCTGGGTCAAGCAGTGGCTTCCCCTAAAAGTGAGGGCTAGGGCTCATACAGCATAGGGAAAGCCATACCACCTGCCTCCCCATCAGAGAATTGAACCCCAGTCTATGTGACAGGCAGGGACACTCACCACTACAGTAATGAAGTTTGGAAAAGAATGTTGTAAGAACAATTGACTGGTTTAGATTGAACTACCGACAACCTTAGGCAGGCACTTATTGCATGTGGAGAACTACTTTGTTATGATGAAATTCAGTGTAAGGTGATCAGCTACTAAGGCCTGAAGCTCACCGACCTTCCAGATCAAGTACTTCAGATGACAGGAATCCAGCAGCTCAAAAAAAAGCTTTCATCAGCTGGGTAAGGACAATATTGAGATTCCATGACACAGGTGGACATTTGACGGGGGCTTTGACAAAAGCAAACCTCTCATGAAGTGAGCAACTAGAAGCTATCCACAGATGGGCTTACCTTATAAATGGTGATGGTAAGCACCAATTGCAGAGGTGAATCCTCACAGAGTTGGTCTTAGGCCAAACTCAGAAAGGTGTAGAAGGTATTCAAGCTGAATCTGTGTAGGGCAAGAAATAGGATCTAGGGCATTGCCCTCAACAGACAGCATACCATCTCCATTTAAAAGATTAACACCTCTTAGTGGAATCTTTCCTGGAAGCCAGCAAGACACCCTTAGGAAGATGCAAGGAAGCAAGTTCTAAGCTCTCAACATGCAGGCTGTTAGGGTGAGAGACTGGAGGTTTGGATACAAGAGATCTCTTGTTCTGCATGATGAGAGAGACAGAAAACACTCCAATCTCCAAGGTTCTTCAAAGAATAACTCCAGAAGAGGAAGCCAGATCTGCCTTACAAATAAGGAGCGATAAAAAGCATGGTTCCTCATTTTTGCTTGAGTTTCAGCAGTCCTCCCCAAGGGAGGGATGGGAGGATACACATACAGAAGTCTGTTCCCCAGTGGAGGGGGGAAGGCATCCGACGCTAGTCTGTTGTATGCCTTGGCCCTGAAACAGTACCGAGGGACTTTGTGGTTGAACCGAGTGGCAGAGACCCAAAGGGGTGCCCCACTCTTGGAAGATCTCATGGGTAACTTGTGCAGTTGCATGACCCTGCTCAGTCTGTCGGCCAGGGTGTTGGCTTTGCCTACCAGGTATATGGCTCAGAGAATTATCCTGTACTGGACAGCCCATCTAGATGGCCTCCTGACACAGAAGGTATGATCCAGTACCCCCTGCCTGTTGGTGTAATACATTGCAACCTGATCAGATGTTCGACCAAATTGCCCATCTGAATGAGTACAAGCTCTGAAAGCCTTTACAGCATTGACCAAATTGCCCATCTGAATGAGTACAAGCTCTGAAAGCCTTTACAGCGGTACCTTCTGGGGCTGAGCAATTTGGAATGGAAGTTCCACAGTCAAACTGGATCGCATTGACCACGAGAGGAGGGACAACCAACTCCAGTGTCACTCAGATGATATCCGCTAGGTTGCTGGAGGTATGACAACACTGAAAAGCTAGAGTCCACTGGGCAGTTCTCACATGAAGAAGACGTGCAATATACACCATGAAGGCTATGTGGCCTAGCAACCTCAAATCTGCTGAGCTGTGACCTGCTGGCTGGCCTGAATGGTGATCATAACTAGAGAATCCGCCCTCGGCACAGGGAAATAGACAGCAGGCACGAGCTTAGCAGGGCTCCAATGAACTCCAATTGCTGAACCAGGAACCAATGGGACTGGGGTAGTTTAAAATGAACCCTTGTAGCTCTAGCACCCAAATAGTTCTCTGCATGGACTCCCAAGAACTGTCCTTCGATGTGCTCTTCACTAATCGTTAAGGTAGCTTGAAAAAGCCTGTTTTTAAAAAATCCCTTTAAATTCAAAACTATATAAGGAGGAAAGGTCCCAATGAATTTTCTTTCTGAGAAGTTCTGACAGGACATTTTTCTGGTAAGTGAACACAATTTTGCTTTGGGAACTTAAAGACTGGGGTTTAAAAGAAGGAACTGTAGGTTAGTGATAGGCAGAATAAAAATATAAAACTGAACTTTATCAACTAATCTCCATACTTTTTTCCCCCCTAGTTTTAAAACTTGAACTTTGTACCACATCATAGCCTCTAGCAGGCACTGCAGGACCTAGTTTAGTACCGGAAGATTGGAGGATGGCCAATGTAACGCTGATTTGTTTTTAAAAGGTTCCAGAGGAGATCCGGGAAATTATAGACGAGTGAGCCTGATGCTGGTTGGACTTCTGGCCACAGCTGAAATTCACCGCTTTACAGCGCGGCACCTCTCTCTCCCCCTTGAGTGGAACAGCTGCTTAACCTTTCCTCCAAGTTTTCCCCAGCCTTGAAGGTTTGTTATGAAGCCTTACAACTTCTTCCCTTGTACCTCAGCTACAGCAGCAATCTCCATGGGCTCACTTCCCCAGTCATCTTGGGCTTGGATTTCCTCTCTGACCTCTTTCTCCACCTCCCATTCCATGGGCTCCTCTCCCTTTATGGTCCCAGCTGGTCCTCTCCCTCCTGATTATTCCTCCTCAGCCAATCCCCCTCCTATCCCTCGGGATCCTGGGACTTGTAGTTCCCTTGCTGCTCCCTTTGCTTGCCCCAGGGCTTTGCAGGGGTTCTTGGGAACTGTAGTCCCTCCTCAGTTCTCCAGCTCTTGGGAAACGTATGCCTCCGTGGTGGCATGGCTTCCCAGCTCCTAGTATCCTGAGACTTGGAATCCTGGGTATGAAACCTACCCATCTTGCTCCTCCCCTGACCTTCAGGGGTTCCTCACAACCTTCTTGTGCTAAGTGCTGAAAGAATATGCTCCAAGGGCAATTTGGAGGTCTATGTAGAGGATAACCAAGACAGACAGCTTGACGGACCCACCAGTTGGCGGTTAGAAATTTAACCTCCCCCCCCACCCGGCAGGTTGTCCGGGACAGTCACTGGTACGGTGGTTATGCTCTGCTGGAGCCAACAAAAGCTCATCTCCTACTTTGACTGGGGAGCCAGATGGGCCTTAGATGAAAGCTCCTGATGAAAATAAACGTGCTGGAGCCAGGACTGCCGAGGCTGGCAAGGACGACACCCAACACCTTTGACAGTAGTAAGGAGCTCTCTTCGTCTTGCTTGAAAACCTACTGGATGAGGAGGGGGCACAAGGCATCCAACGGGGGAGAGTATAGATGGCTTCAGTATGCTTCTTAATGAGGTCAGCAACCTCTTCTCCAAAAAACGTTACACCCCAGCACAAGCAATCCACCAATCTCTGCTGGACTACAGTGTCCAAGTTAGACACGCAGCCATGAGAGTCTGTGCATTGCTATACTCTGGACAGATCTGTGATACCACAAAAGTATAAGCGCACCTTTCCAAAATCTTACAACACACCTTCTGCTGCTTGTCCAGCTGGCAAAGAGATTCAGCCTGCTCTGGTGGAAGAGTTTGCCAAATCAGATAAAATGTGCACTAAGTTCTGCAAGTAAAGGCTCATGTAGAGCTGGTAATATTGTATGCGGGAGATGAGCATAGAGGCCTGATACATCTTCTGCCCCCCCCCCCAAAAAAAAAAAAAAAAAAGAAGTGCAGGGCTCAAGCTTCTCTGCCTGGAGGCAGAAGCAAAGTCCTGGAGCTCCTGCCTCTTGAGCATGGATTCAATCACTAGGGGATAAGGCAACTGAGGCCTGTCAAAACCTGGAGACCATACAAAGTATCAATCTTTTTGGACAGGACAGGGACCAACAGAGGGGACTACTAGTTCTTCACCTGAAGATCTTTCAGTATCCGGTGAAGCAGGACTGTCACGGCCTCTCTAGGAAGGAGTCAGTCTAGAACCTCAAACATCTCAGCTCTGGGCTTGTCCTCTATCTCCAAACGAATTGGAATGGAACGTCATTTGCCTGATGAAACCTGGGAAGGAAAAGCACTCAGGTGGAGACTTCCTCCTTTCCTCTCGAGAGGAGGGATCAGATGCGATACCATAGGATTCCTTCTCTGAGAAGTACTGAGTGTCCTCATGAGACATCCACAAGTGCTCCTCAGTGTCAGCAAAGAGCTCTTCACAGGAGAGACGAGACCGAGCCTGCCTCGAGAAAGAGGAACCATGTCCTTGTGGTTGGAGCCTTTACCTTGATGCCCTTCAGACAACTCCAGTGAAGCTTCCTCCACCAACATCAAAGGGGTACCTGCACAGGTGGCTGTTGATGCCTGTACCACATGCAGCACCGAGGTCAGAGGCCTCACTGCAGACTGAAGGCCTCGAGGGGCAGTAGGAAAAGGCATGGCTGGTGCAAGCACCCCAGACCCCAATTCACTCTGAAGGCGCTCACCAAATGCTCATGCAGCATAGCCCAGATGCGCTCACTGAGGGGCGCCATCAGGAAAAGTTGGAGTGTCAGATCAGAGGCAGCCTGATGAACTGTCGGGATCAGTGCGAGTGCCTGGTCCTGGCTGCATGCAGACCCGTGAGTCAGCACCTCCTCTAAGGAGGGAGAGTGCTCCTCCGGTGCAGACACTTCTCAGGGACTATATCCCTCGGTGCCCGTGCTCCCGGCACCATGCATCAAGGGGTATCAAGACTGATGCTTCTTTGCCTTCGCTTGATGCCAGTCATCAATACTCCTCAGTGCCGAAAAGGATGTCAAATCCCCATGTCTCCTGTGACGACCTGATGCTGACCGATCCCAGAGGCCCTGCACAGCAGCTGGCACCGAGGCAGGTAGAGACCTACTTAATGACTGCCCACTCCCAATGTCCGACACAGGCCTAGCAACCATAGGGACTGATGTACCTGATGCCACTACTACTAAACATTTCTAAAGCGGTACTAGGGTTACGCTGCGCTGTACAATTTGACATAGAGGGACAGTCCCTGCTCAAGGAGCTTACAATCTAAAAGACAAGTGAACAGTGCCGGTGCAAGGCTCGATGCCGATACAGAGGATTCAAACCAGACTTCATGTTTCTCTGAACCTCTCTGGCCAACTGAGTTCTTTTCTTCATACAAAGACAAAGAACACAACTAGGAGTATGTTCAGGCCCCAAACACTGGGGACACCAAGAATGGTGTCCTTTCCAGAGATGGTCTAATTGCACCAGGACAGCACTTGAAGCCACTAGGTACCTTTGATGACAAGGAAGGGAAAACAGTAGTGTGACAAAGAGAGGGAACTAAGCACAAGCAAAAAAAAAAAAAAAAAAACAGTACAAAGGGCCTTTAAAAACAAAAAGGGACAATACTTTCAAGGTGTGTGTGAGCTCAATACTGTATGACATATGGAGGAATACATTTATAGACAACTTTTGAAAGTCAACAGATGTTCTGAATTTGTCTGTATAAGTCTCCCTGTCATTGGTGTGACTCCTGACACAGGTGCGGTAGCACCAAAACACGGCCCGTGTCGGGTCTCCCTTCAATCAAATCTGATCATTAAAAGGTTTTCAATATAAGTAGTGTTTCCATTTTGTTTTTAAAAGCCCTCTGTGCTTTTTTTTTTTTGCATGGAAGGGAAAACAGCCATGGCCAAATCAAATAACTCCATATGTGACCTTAAAAAGGAGCAAATCACCAAGAAAAAGAAGGAAGAAAGCACAACCAGAGTTCAAACCTGCGAGCCTACCAAGCACAAAAAATTATGAAGAAAAAAAAAGTGGGGATAAAATGAAAAACAGCATGAAGAGAAAAAAAAAATCCCAATAGCGCAAAAACAAAGCACCAACCTGCAGCGGTGGCTCAAAACAGCTGTTTGAAAAACAAACTGCATCAGACATGGTGAAGTAGTGTCTGCTCCTCACAGCTGATGGTCCTGCACTCTGGTTTCAGGCAGGAAGGCACTTGAGCATGTGCAGTGGGGACGCTATCATGTGTCTTTAAAGCTGTACTATGCTTATGCTTTTTTTTTTTTTTTTTTTTTTTTTTAAGTGTTCCATGCCAGGTAATGTTGATCATGTTGTCCATATGTGAGAAAGATGTGGCCTGCTTGTCCTCTGAGAATAAACTATTTACTTCAGTGGGGTCAATATTATATTATAGTACAAAAATAATAGCATCCCTGTACATGGGCAACCAACACTGCTGACGTTCTGTTAGCAAAAGAATCAAGCTAGAAGGGTCACACACTTCTCTCTGGAATCTTTATACAATTTCCTCCTTCACCCCCATCCTTCTCAGAAACCTTTATACATTTCCCTCCTTGTTTTTCTCGGGAATTAATCAGTGGATACATTTTTTAATTAAGGATAAAGGTGGTAACATTTGAGTCCCCCTACCTCCCCGTCTGCCCTGTTAGCAAAGAAAAAACAACCAACTGGCTCACACCCCTACTTCTCTCTGGAAGAAGACTAAGATTATTCCCAAGAATATATATTTTTGAATATATGTTTTATTTAGAAAGAGACCATTTTATATTTGTGTTTTTTCTTCCCTGCTCTAATGCCTGTACACACATTTCTCTCTGGAGCCTTTGCTCACCTCCCCCCCCCCCCCCCCGCACAAACACACACACACGCATACCCCTCTCTAGAATTAAGCAATAAGATTCTTGTGCAAGATAGATATGCATTTTTATTCACCTGCTATTGTACGAATACAACATGCATACCCCCCCTCCCCCACCTTTGCACAACTCCCTCCAAATACCACACCGGACCACTCACCCCCACCTAAATTTCTTTGTGGAATAAATCAAATGAGATTTTTTCACCCAATGATATATTGTTAATCAGCAAGAGACCTTTTCC
The DNA here is from genome assembly GCF_901765095.1 of Microcaecilia unicolor. Lineage (NCBI taxonomy): Eukaryota > Metazoa > Chordata > Amphibia > Gymnophiona > Siphonopidae > Microcaecilia > Microcaecilia unicolor. The sequence goes on along the minus strand of NC_044031.1, from coordinate 52,126,310 downwards.
CCTCTGTGTATGTCGAATTAACACACAACTCCCACTCCCAACACACACGCTTCTCTCTAGAATGAATCAGCACATATACTTTAAATCAAAGAAGAGTATTTTTTCTTACCTGATAATATTGCTTTGCTCAGCTAACACAAAAGACCCAACCCAACTTGTTCTGAAAGAAAAACCATTGTGTATCCGGGAATTGTGTGAGAGCAGCTGGGAATTGTAGTTCAGAAGCACTATACATCACAGCTCGAGAGTCGCCAGCTGAGCACTCACTTTCCCAGCAGCCCCAATCGCTAAAGCAGTAGCATTGCAGCGAAATCATAGGATACTTATAGGCCATTGCAGCCAATCCGGTTAGTTAGTGGGCGGGTACCTGATTTATATTGGTTGCTGCCTGAGCTCATTTTTTTTGACGAGTGAGGATACCAAAAGGTCCTCCTAGTCAGATCAGACATTAGTAATCGGTTAAGAGATAAAGGAGGGGGGAGGGAAATACGCTTGTATACCATTAAGGTACTTATCCAAGAAAAGAAGCAAGCAACTTGTTTTGCCTAGTGGTGGGGGTATTCGTGTGTGAGATAGATAAAGGGATATAGAGCATGGAGACGGATAAAGTGAAGCTGAAGTTGGGCTTCATACAAGAAACTGCGCTAATGAAACTACTAGTTTTTATGGAAGCTTTTATAAATCTTGTAAGTTAATATGAAAATGCACAGGAAAAGGAACCTAGATGGATAAGGAGACGTTTTTATATTCATGTAACTTCTCTCTGAATCACAACAGCCAGTCCTATGAAGGGTGCCAGGTGGAATACATTGAAGATCCAGATTCATTCACCTATTCAGAGTTTTTCAGGCGTTTTCTGCTTTCTAATTCCCCCTGTGTGCTCTCGGCCAGGTTTACGGACGGCTGGGGCAGTAGGAGATGCTGGGTGTCACCCAGAGGTAAACCCAACTTCGATCACCTACTGCAGAATTTTGGTAAGAATCTGACTTTCTAATACAGTGGGCACAGTGAATTTTTCAGTAATTGAAGCTCCTTATAGCATGGCGTATAGAAAATGTTTCATAGTATATTTCTGTGCCACTTTAGCCACTACTATTAATATTTTTGTAGTACTAAATACTGATATACAGATACATGAAGTAGAGACTCCCTGCTCTCTTGACCGTACAATCAAGTACATGTAGCAAATCTGCACAGACAAACCAAATCATTTCTAGTCATTAGCATCCCAAGCAGGTTACCCTATAAGAATCATCATCAAACATATAAATGGCAAGAGGCGTACTCACTCACAAATGCGCAGTAGAGACCCTCTCTGTCCCGCCCCTGCGTCAATACGTGATGACGGGGGCGTGACAGAGAGGGAACCTGCGCACCTGCGAGTGAGGGAACTGCCGTCGCTACCGCTCCCCCCACCCACCTGAAGTCGCCACCGCCACCCACCCTCCACCCTGCCCGGGTACCTGGCTTCACTATTCAAACCGTTGGAACGAAGCACACAGCTTATCTGAGCTGCCGTTGGCCTTCCTTACCTGCCTGTGTCCCGCCCTCTCCGACGTTACGTCACACGAGGGCGGAACACACGCAGAGAAGAAGGAAGGCCGGCGACGGCAGCTCAGATGAGCTGTGTGCTGCGTTCCGGCGGTTTGAGTAGTGAAGCCAGGTGCCCGGGTGAAGGGGTGACGGAGGGGACTCCGGGTGGGCGGGGGCGACCTATCCGGGGGGGGGGGGCCTTTCAACCCCCCACTTCCTTTACTAGCCCGTTTTTACGGGCTCAACGGCTAGTAATTACAATAATTGATGTATTGCTCCATCTACTTTCTTGTAGCAAATGAGAACTCCCCCCCCCTTTTTTTTTTTTTTACGTTTAATGTCAGGTGATGCTATTGTTCCTGTGGCCAACTGTGATGTGAAGGAATACAATGCAAACCCAAAAGAACAGATCCCTCTCAGAGAGTACATTACTTACTGGAAGGACTATATTCAGAATAACTATTGCTCTCCAAAAGGATGCCTTTATTTGAAGGATTGGCATATGCACAGGTAAGACACTTCAGGGTGTTTGTTATTTACAACTTATTACTAAGAGCTACAGTTCTCTGCAGTGTTTACTTGTGGGCTTAGAGCTGTACCAGCAGAGGGTGTTTGGAAGAAGCTAAGCAGTGATTCCCAAACTTGGCCCTTAAGGCAGGCAGCACCTAATCTCTCTGCTGTGGCAGGACTCTTTTTTTTTAGATTATATTTGCCTTCCAACTATCGCCCCATCTCCCTCCTCCCTTTCCTAATCAAGATACTTGAACGTGCTGTTTACCGCCGGTTGCCTTGACTTTCTATCATCTCAAGCTATTCTTGATCCACTTCAATCTGGCTTCCGCCCCCTTCATTCAACTGAAACAGCGCTTACTAAGGTCTCCAATGATCTGTTCCTGGCCAGATCCTCATCCTTCTCGATCTGTCTGCTGCTTTTGACACTGTTGATCACAACCTACTCCTTGATACGCTGTCCTCACTTGGATTTCAGGGCTCTGTTCTTTCCTGGTTTTCTTCTTATCTCTCCCAGCGTACCTTTAGTGTATACTCTAGTGGATCCTCCTCTACTTCTATCCCACTGTCAGTTGGTGTACCTCAGGGATCTGTCCTGAGACCTCTTCTTTTCTCCATCTATACTTCTTCCCTTGGTACTCTGATCTCATCCCATGGTTTTCACTATCATCGTTATGCTGATGACTCCCAGATCTACCTCTCCACACCAGAAATCTCAGCCGAAATCCAGGCCAAAGTATGAGCCTGCCTGTCTGACATTGCTGCCTGGATGTCTCAGCGCCATCTGGAACTAAACATGATCAAGACTGAGCTTCTTATCTTTCCCCCTAAACCAACCTCTCCTCCTCCCCCATTCTCTATTTCTGTGGATAACACTCTCATCCTTCCTGTCTCATCAGCTCGTAACCTTGGGGTTATCTTCGACTCCTCCCTCTCCTTCTCTGCACATATTCAGCAGACTGCTAAAACCTGTCGTTTCTTTCTCTATAATATCAGCAAAATTCGCCCTTTCCTTTCTGAGCACACTACCAGAACCATCATCCACACTCTTATCACCTCTCGCTTAGACTATTGCAACTTGCTTCTCACAGGTCTCCCACTTAGCCAGCTCTCTCCAATCTGTTCAAAATTCTGCTGCACGACTAATATTCCGCCAGTGTCATTATGCTCATATTAGCCCTCTCCTCAAGTCACTTCATTGGCTTCCTATCCGTGTCCGCATACAGTTCAAACTCCTCTTATTGACCTATAAGTGCATTCACTCTGCAGCTCCTCAGTACCTCTCCACTCTCATCTCTCCCTACATTCCTCCCCGGGAACTCTGTTCACTGAGTAAATCTCTCTCATCTGCACCCTTCTCCTCCACTGCTAACTCCAGACTCAGTTCCTTTTATCTTGCTGCACCATATGCCTGGAATAGACTCTCTGGCCGTCTTCAAATCTAAGCTAAAAGCCCACCTTTTTTATGCTGCTTTTAACGCCTAACCCTTATTCACTTGTTCAGAACCCTTATTTTATCATCCTCACTTTAACATTCCCTTATCTCTTGTTTGTCCTGTTTGTCCTAATTAGATTGTAAGCTCTGTCGAGCAGGGACTGACGCTTCATGTTCAAGTGTACAGCGCTGTGTATGTCCAGTAGCGCTATAGAAATAAGTAGTAGTAATGTGATGCGTCTCTTTCTAGAACCAGAATCAACACATTCTCTAGAGTGTGTGTATCAGACCCCTGATGCAGGCGGACTGACCACTGAAACGGCCCTATGTCGGGTATTTATTTGGTGCTTTAATAAAGATCTTCTGTTCTCCAATTGTGTGTGGAAGTCATGAGTCATCCTCTACATTTTTGGATATTCCCTGAAAGCATTCCAGGCAGTCATGTTTTCAGGGTGTTCATGGTGGATATCCAGAAAACCTGATTGGCTGGGTTGCTTCCAGGACCATGTTTGGGAACCAGTGAGTTAGGCAGAACAGTGATTAATGAAGACAGGTTCTTGTAAGTATCTGTAAGGGGACAGCCACCCAGATGGGCTAAAGCTGCTCTTTGTGGGCCTGTCTTGAGAGACATTTCTATTCGTTGGAGATTCAGCATCTGCAAACTCATCTTTTGCATATTCATTATGAATATGCAAAAAGTAAACCAGCTAGGTCTGCCCATAGGACACGGTGATATTCTTTGTGTTTATAATGTGATTTGTTTTTTAGTATTCTTTAAAGGTAGCAAACAAAAATAAAATGAAAATAAAGTAATACCTTTTTTTAATTGGACCAACGTAATACATGTTTATGATGAGGTTTTGAAAGGTGGAACTTTTAAATTGGACTAACATAGCAACCACGCTACTTTTATCCAGGATAGAAGATGCCACAAACAGCCTATGTCTGACCTGAAGAAGGGTCTGCCTTCAAAAAAGCTTGTCATAAATGTATTACCTTAGAGGTTCTTTTACCAAGGTGTTCTAACAGATTTAGCATGCGCTAACAATAAGATGCCCACAGGAATATGCCAGTTCGCACACCTTACTAAAAGAACCCCTTAGTTCAGGAAAAAAAGGTGATACCTTTTTTATTTTCTTTTGTTTTATTCCTGTGTTAGTGTCTGGGAGTCAGCTTAGTACCATCCTGTATGATACCTACCTGAAGAGATAATAAAAAGAACTGGAGCTCAACCTTTTTTGAATGCCTGATGAATTATAACTAAAATTAAATATTAGATCAAAAATCTCCCTACTGTGTTTCTTACAAATGCAAGTCTCGGCACCAATAGTACTTGCGCTGGGGAATATCTTGAAAATGACCCCCCCCCCCCCCCCCCCAAAAAAAAAAAAAGGGAGTCAGCAGTAGAATATGGACTTAGCGAGTAGAAACGTGGGACTTTTCCACGCACTGAGCCCATTTCTACTGCAGCTATGAAATTACTATTTTCCTAGACTATGCGCTAATGCATTAGCGTGTGGCAACTGAAAAGAATGCGGGTGCACTTACCATCTACTTAAGAGGCGCTATGTGCTCCCATGTTAAGCACGTGTAACCCGGTTAGCTAGTGATAATGTCAGCGTGCTTCACTGTGCTAACCGATTTATGCTTTCACGATTATTTTCCGCTGACTACCCCAGCTAAAATAATAAATGTAACCTTGGTCTCACCACAAAATTCCAGGCACCAGCAAACTCTTTGGATCAGGTACACGAACCAGGATCATTAGAAAAGTTTTATTTCACAGAGCTGGGTGCAGGCCGGGGACCGGGCTTGTTTCAGTTTGGGAGCAAATTAACTTCACTCACACGCCAAAGAAACTCTCCACTCCAGGTTTTATAACAAAATGCAATAATTTTACTAGAGCGCTGCAACAGGCAGCTATCCAGACTTCATACTTGTCTTAATATCAAATAGTTCACATTATATCCAACAGATCACATTGCTGAAAGAAGATTCTCTTGTGCGAAAACATTTGGTAATGGTTCTAACTAATGAATTAATAGCCCCTTTGTAAATCATAGGGTATTTATATATTTACACTTCCATCCAGCCCTCCAATACCCATCCTATCTGGCCGAACAATCAAAGGCTGTGCTTCCTTCGCTTTTGGCGAAAAGCTGTCCCGCTTGGTCTTTACCCAGCCGACGGACTCACTCACGACCAGACCTCCCTGTTTGTCCTTTCCTTCCAGAGGTGCACTTCCACAAATTGCTGCCTCTGGCACCAAACTGGCTCTTCCTCTACTGTTGCCAGGCCCTTTCTACCTACCTGGAGCACTTCTCACAGTTAATGCTTTTGTTGGCAAAAACTTCCACTTTATTCAGTCTTAAGTTATTGTTCCTGACTAGGATACCCCCCTCTTCTCACGGGCACTGGTGAGGGTGAAGGCAACCAAACACCATCTGCTCACTAATCCTATTGCCTTTAAAACTTCCCAACTATGACACCCATTGTCACCCTCTGACCTGGGCTGGGCTCTTTCACCCCCCCCCCCCCCCCCCAACACTCATGCTGTTCTTCCTCCTCCCAGTGAATCTAGAGAGTTCTATACCAGGTCTAGATATCCCCTGAAGAAATCTCCAAACTCAATTTACCAGGGGATTACATAAAAATAAATAATTATTTCACAAGTTCCATGAGATAATGGCAAAGCTAATGCAGGATGCTTTGGCCATGTCCTACATTAGCCATTTTCACACTATTAAGTACATGTTGGCACTTAACGTGGCTTAGTAAAAGGGCCCCATAGCCCTCTGTATCCACAGAAGATGCAGCCTGTCTCCTCACAGCTAAGGACAATCATTACGCTGGTCAGCACAGAGCTTGGTAATGACAAGAACAACTCCGTATAGTGGGAATTTTTGTTTTTGTTTGTAAAGAACTTTTAATTTTGTGCATAGCATATCTTGAAAGGTTCTGTTGGTTTTATCATTTGATTTCATTTTAATTTATTTTCCACAGCTGCCAGTTTTGTAAATCCTGCATGCTTATTTTAAAATAACAGTTGTTCTTGGCCGCTGATCCGCTCGCTGCTGCCACTTCTTTAAAGTGGCCGCTGAGATTTCAAGCGGTGGCCTTACAAGACTTGTATTGCAAGGCTGCCGCTTGACGTCTTGGCGGCCATTTTGATGAAGCGGCGGTGGGGATCTTTCCTGCCATGAAGAGGCCACTCGATCACCAGGGTGCATTGAGGTACGTTCTGAGAGGGCGCTTTGAAGCTTGAGGGGGAGGGAAGGCTCACCTACACATTCCCATTTATCTCTCTGATCCATACATGTGATCTCTTGCAATTCAGGTATGATCATTTACACCACTTCTATGGCTGGTATAAGTGCTCATGCTTAAATATATACATGCATATGTTACCTGCTACATTGGTATTCTGTAAAGGAAGCATGTGTGTACTTTGCTGTGTAGAATAGGCCACAAGTAGGTATATTCTAGGTGCTACAGAATTGCCGCCTCGGTGCATATCTTTATTTTTATTAAAGCATCTGCCATATAGAATATTTGGTTTTCTGTGGTCTGTGTCCTGGAGCGATTGTCCCTTTTTTTCTGTGCATTTAGTGATTTTGTTGTTTTTATCTATCTGTCTTCAGAGCTTTCCCAGACAAAAACATCTATAGCACTCTGGTGTATTTCACATCGGACTGGCTGAATGAATACTGGGATGCGATTGCAGGAGATGATTATCGCTTTGTCTACATGGGACCTAAAGGCTCTTGGTAAAACACTGTGGTGTGTGAATGTTTGCCTTCACTCTGTGTATTAAAAAAGAATTGGGGGTGGCATTCCGCCAATATTACCGATAGATCAGCAAATATATCCCCCCTTTTATTTCTACTACTACTACTACTACTACTTAACATTTCTAGAACGCTACTAGGGTTACGCAGCGCTGTACAAGTTAACAATTAAGGACGGTCCCTGCTAGGAAGAGCTTACAATCTAATGGACGACATGTCAAGTTGGGGTAGATAAGTTTCCTGAGAAGTGGTGTAGTGATTAGGAGCCGAAGGCGACATTGAAGAGGTGGGCTTTGAGCATTGATTTGAAGATGGGTAGGGAGGGGGCACGGCGTATGGGCTCAGGGAGTCTGTACACCATTCTGTGTAGTGTCTCGCTGTAAATTGGAATTGGGGAGCGTAGACTATGATAGTAAGAAGAACACCCTACTTGATTTGTTTCTGCCTTTTTCTCCTCTGTCTGCAAGGAATCCGTTCTTTTCCAGTAACTACTTGTGTTCTTCCATGGGGAGGGTGTTCCATGAATTTATCGCTCAGTCTGTGAAATAATACTTTACTCCATAGTCTACTGCTCTGTAAAATCATATCATATAAACTATTTTTTCCCTCTGAAAAATGCTTGCTGCTTGTACAAATGCTTTTAAGTAGATATATGCATTGGTTCATATTTCATTCATTTTGGGTTCCAAAAAGATTTTAGTGCACATAAATCAAATTGTTTGTACATATATATCTAGAAAACAGTCAGTTTGCATGCATACAAAAATTTTAGAGCACATAAAATGTGCATATTAAAAACAAACGTATTAAGCAAACAGAAAAACACCAACAAATTGGGAAAAAATTGGGGAAAATCCAAAAAATACCTAGAATTTATTGGATATGCAGATCCTTACTTTGAAGTTATTTGGATAACATAAGAACAGCAGGGTCAGACCAGTAGTCCATCTAGCCCAGTAGCCTGTTTCCAGCAGTGGCAAATCCAGGTCACAAGTATCTGGTAGAAACCCAAATAGTGGCAACAATCCATGCTACCAATCCCAGGGCAAGCAGTGGCTTCCCCATGTCTGTCTCAATTACAGACTATGGACTTTTCCTCCAGGAACTTGTCCAACCCTTTTTTTTAACCTATATACCACATCCTCCGGCAGTGAGTTCCAGAGCTTAACTATTTGTTCAGTGAAAAAGTATTTCCTCCTATTTGTTTTACTTCATTGAATGTCCCCTGATCTTTGTACTTCTTGAAAGAGTAAACATAAGTTCACTTCTATTTGTTCTACACCACTCAGGCTTTTGTAGACAAAAATCATATCTCCCCTCAGCCATCTCTTATTTCCAAGCTGAAGAAGAGCACTAATCTCTCTTGTCTTTCCTCATATGAAGAGTTCCATCTCTCTTTTATAATTTTGGTCACTCTACTACCTCTCTCCAAAAGCGTGCAGGTATTTATGATGTTTATTGCATTTATTTTATTTAAGTTTAGCAAATTCACAGAACATGTTTTTTTTAAAATATGTTTCTATACCCCCACCCCCACCCCGTACAGCTATTATCTATCAGTGAACCTATAATGTGAACTCCATAATAATTATAATAGTAATTACACTGATGATGTTAATTACCACACACTCATAGGTAAGAACACAGCACCCACAGCCTGATTTGCAAACTAACTCGTAACCAAATGGAACATGCTCTGGGGTTTGCTTGTCTAGACAAACAAAACAAACAGAATTATTCCCCTAACAATAAAACTCAAAAAGTGTAGACAAAAGAAAAAGTAGGGGGTAGACCAAATGTGTATCCAAACAATGGGTTTATTAAACAATGCAAAAAACCTAAAAACAGACGACGCAGTTCTGTGTTTCGGCGCCTGCCTCAGGAGTCAATCAAATACTCTCGGCCAATGATGGTAACAACAAGTAATAGGCTAAGATGTCTGTCCTTTGCGACATACGGCACGCTTCGCATGGCGATTCTGTGTTTCATAACGTTTATGTACCTTTTGATGTCTTAGCCAATGATAGGCTGAGAGTATTTGATTAACCCTTGAGGCAGGCGCTGAAATGCAGAACTGTGTCTAGTCTGCTTTTAGATTTTGTATTTTTTTTTTTTTAAATAAACCCACTGTTTGACTACACACATGGTCTACCTCCTACTTTTTCTTTTTCTTATCTGTACATCATTCCCAGCATTGAATTTCTCATCGTGAAGGCAGGTCTACTCTGTATTTATCTCAACCTCTCAGTCCCAAGAAACCTTCTCCAGCCATCTCATCGGATCCAGACCTTTTCTGAAGAAATTCACCCAAGGCAATGTGCAGCAAGAATAGGCAATAGACAATTGAACAGCACTTTTCCAAAACTCACTTAGTGCACTTTTTTTTGTGTGTCAGTTTTGAGCTGTGCAATTAATTTTGTTTATCAAGGCAAGATTCATTTACTATAGCATATTCCTGTGTCAGATCTCAAAGTCCAAGATCACTATTTTGACCCCCCCCCCCCTTCCCCCCCTTTTTTTTCTTTTGTGTTAAGATGGTTTTCTATGTAGTTCGTCTGCAGTTCATCCAAATCACAAGGGAGTGTGTTAGGGGCAGGATTTGGCTATTCCCAAAACTTAGCCGTTTTTCTGCCATAATGGAACAAAGCAAAAACATCCAGGGCTAAAAGTTAAACGTTTTGGTCTAGACCTGTTTCAATCATGAATAGGTCAGAAAAAGGTGCCCTAAATGACCAGGTGACCATCGGAAGGATTAATCAATATTTTAAAGTCCCACAACGTGACTGCTGCAGGGGCAAAAATAACAGTCAAAAAAAGCACAAGCCAGAGCTGAGATCTTACTAATGTTTCTCAACAGCAGGATAGTTAACAAATAACAGAGGGCTTGAAGCCTCAGAGGCGACACATTTCACACCAGCACATAGCCTGGTGCGTCACACAGATTCATCATCGGCTTCCAAACTATGCCCACTCTGTTATTCTTTGTATCAAAGCTTATAAGTTTTCTTTAATATCAATAAATATACAAAACACTCATCTAAAAGTAGACTTTCTTTCAACGTTACAGACCCCCAACATGAGTCATGTTTCGCAAACCTGTCAGGGTAAGGTCCTACAAACAAATATACAATCTGAAATCCCCTCTAAAACTTGAACTGTTAAACAAAACCCCTTAAATATATGAACAGTCACATTCATGCATTGTCACCCCACAAAGCTAACCTTTGCGTGGATTGCAACAAACACAAAGAAATCCTGTTTAGAAGGATCAGATCCAAAGAAGCTTAGGGGAGATTAGGTAGGAAAGCATGGGCAGACTTCTATGGTCTGTGCTCTGATCGAGGCTGAATAGATTTGGATGGGCTGGAGTTTTAGAACATGGTCAAGGCGCGGCAGAATTCTATTGTCTGTGCCCTAAAAATGGCAAGGATAAATCAAGATCAGGTATACATATGATGTATCACTTCATACCATATGTAATGAGTTTGATCTTGTTGGGCAGACTGGATGGACCATACAGGTCTTTATCTTCTGTCATCTACTATGTTGCTGTGTATGTTACTATGTTTTGTATTGGCTCGTTGGGTCATGAGTGTTTTGTATAAAGACAGTGCTGGATATTCCTCCGCCATTTTGGAAAGATGTTATAATGGCACCGTAAGCATTGTTGGGTACAAGTAGATTTTTGGTGGGTTTTGGAGAGCTCCTCATACACTATAGAAGAGTAATAGTGAGATGTGTATTTGGGACTTTTTATGTGAAATCACTTCTGTGCCCCCCTAGGGTGCCCCACTGCTCTGCTTCGATGTGTGTGTGGCCAGTCTACTAAGAATGCTGCCCCCCCCCCCCCCCCCCCCCATACATCCTAATGGTTTGTTTTTGGCATTTTTCCCTTGGACCTTTTTTTTTTTTTTTAATGGTCAAAAAAACAAAACACACTGAACACAAAACATCTATTTTTCTGCTTCGAAAATTGCTATATTCACCACTTCATTTTTGGATGTTTTAGCAAAACGTCCAAAATTGGATTTAGACATCATATCAAAAATTATCCTCAATCATTTGTGCAAGGTCATTTTGAGAAGCTGGATTTGAATCCTGGTCCCTGTCATCCTAACCAGCCAGCCAGCTTGAGGTCTCACTGATGATTGGTGCGGTAACGGGTTACTTATTCCTGTGCATTCCCTTGGCTCTTGCCACAGTCTCCCCTTCCTGCTGTTCTTCATGTTTACATCATTCTGTTCTCCAAACTAGGGAAGGGGTGAATGCAGACTGTATTAATAAAATGCCATGATGACAAAGAGAAACATAAGATTGTGTGAAGGTACAGTGCAGTATTAGATTATGTACAGTATCAGATTATATCAAACAAAAAAGGATTATGGAAAAAGTTTCAAAAGACTGCTCTGTCTTGGGTCTTACTTGTATGTCTTCTTTTAGCTTGATGTTTTTTTCTGTTTCTATCCCTATACTTTTTGTGAATAAAGCAAGGCTTCCCAAACTTGACCAAGGGACCCCACAGTCGGTCACATTTTCAAGATATCCAAATAAATGCGCATGAGATGCATGCAGGTGTATTGGAGACCCAGCATATATAAATTTAGCACAGATCTATATCTTCATTGCGGAAATGCCGAAAACCCAGGTGTCTGGGGCGGTTCCTTGGTTATGTTTGGAAAGCCCTGAGTTAGTCTTACTTTCACTTAAAAAAAACAAAAAACATTAGGATGAAAGAACCAGAGGTAGCTTAATGACATACTTAAGGCTGGAGTTGGATATATATATTTCGTTATGGGGGAAAAAATTCACATCTTTAATTTAGTTTGTGGATGGTACGTGAAGGAAGACTCTCAAAACAACAATGACTTTATAAAGAAGCCCCTGAAGAAGTCATATCCAGCAGTATTGGCCAACTGCCTACAGCATGAAGACATGAAGAAAAGTGAAGCCTGTGTCTCATGTGAGTGCAGAACTGAATGTAAAAAAAAAAAAAAGCATAGAAATGGAGGTGTGACTCCATGGTCATGCTCAAAAGTGAGTGTCTGGAACACCTAAAATGAGGGAGCGTGGGTGGTACAACAGGGGTGCTCTCCATACATTTTGGAAGCATAACTTGGCTTGACATACATAGAGGCTCATTTTCAAAGCTCATAAATTACATGTTACTATGTAACTTTGCTTTGTGCTTTGAAAATGAGCACCATAGTAACATAGTAGATGACGACAGATAAAGACTTGTATTGTCCACCTAGTCTGCCTGACAAGATACTCATAGTGTGAGTAATCATACTATCACTTACTGTCAAACATATGGGTATGAGCTTTAGACTTAGAATTAAGTCAGTGCCTGGCACAAAAGTATTTTTTTCTTGTGTTTTTCTTACCCCACTAATAAGTGGAACATATTGACCCACTCTGCCCTGGTTAGCCTATGACCGTTCAGTCATCTGATAGCACCATTCTTCAAGACCTCCATTTACAAATGAGTGCACCATTGTTTCTTTTTGCCCCGTAGGACCCCATTCCATTCGGATGTGTTTCGCTCCTACAGTTGGTCAGTCAACATTTGTGGTAGAAAAAAATGGCTGCTGTTCCCACCCGGGCAGGAAGAGTACCTGAGAGACCGCCATGGGCAATTAGCTTACGATGTTACTTTGCCTGATCTTCAGGATAGCTGCTTGTACCCACATTCTGCCAAGGGTTGCCAGCCTCTGGAAGTCATACAGGAAGCAGGGGAAACAATATTTATCCCTAGTGGATGGCACCATCAAGTGCACAACATGGTAAGGAGGACAGTTCTCAAGTATGGAGCCGCGTTGATCTTGTGTTTGCTTATGAAAACAGATACCCAGCATGCGGGCGAGATGGACAGTAGCAGGTGCTTTGAAAGCATGTTGCACACGTGCAGCTAATGAGGTGTTTCTTTAGGAATAGATTTGTGTTTTTCACAATTACAGCCTAGCAGAGAGCAAGCGCCAGCATACTTCATTGTTAGCATGAATTGCAGCATAGAGCAGCCTGGTAAGGGAAGGAAAATTTCAACATCTGCTTTGCTCTATGCTTTTTAGTATCCTGGAAATTCAATAGCATAGTATAATGTGTTATACGACTCTTTCCCATAATGAAAGCAAATAGTAACAGAATTACCTCCATAATACTCAAGGTGCAGTTGGATCATGGACCTTTCGTGAGGCATAATTCTGTCAGTTTTGTTCTCCATTTCGAATAATTCCTAACATTGTGTTTGTTTTTATTGTCTGTCATGAATCCAAGCTGTTTTTTCTTAGGGAGTGACTCCTAACTTGGCATCCAGCATGTTGTATCTGTAGTTGGGATAATTTTTTGTAAGTGCATCACTTTGCATTTGCCCACATTTAAATTTTAAGCTGCCATTTAGATGCCGAGTCTCCTAGTTACACCAGAATCCTCTGCAAATCCTCTGGTATAATGACTTTGTAGAGTTTTGTGTCATTTACAAATTTGATCATCTCACTTTTGGTCCTTTCCACAGATCATTTATGAATATGTTAAACAGCACAGGTCCCAGAACAGCCCCTTGAGATATTGACCCTTTTCCAACTAGAAAACTGGAACATTTTTATTCTACCGTTTCCTGTCTTTCAGTCAGTTTCCAGCTCATGATAGGGTATTGTCTTCTATCCTGTGGATTTTTAATTTCCAGAAGATCCTCGCATGAGGAATTTTGTCAAATACCCTTTATCAACTGGCACACTCCTATCCACGTAATTGTTGTTAGATTTTTATTTTTTAATTAGTAATTAGAAAGGCAGGACTTGCTTTTGCTAAATCCAAGCTGCCCATTCTCATTAAGAAGTGTCTGTCTATATCAGTGTTTCCCATCTCTTTCCTGGAAGCACTCCTAGTTCAGAAAAACAGAACAACGTTATTCTGTAGAGAACAAAAAGCAGAGGTGGTCAAGGGGAGAAGGGCGACGAAAATGGGTAGATGTGAATCGCTTGTTTACTTTTTCCAAAAATACTAAGACTAGGGGGCATGCAATGAGGCTACAAAGTAGTAAATTTAAAACAAATCGGAGAAAATGTTTCTTCACTCAACGTGCAATTAAATTCTGGAATTTGTTGCCAGAGAATGTAGTAAAAGTAGTTAGCTTAGAGGGGTTTAAAACACGTTTGGATGGCTTCCTAAAAGAAAAGTCCATTATTAAGATGGACTTGGGGAAAATTCACTTCTTATTTCTAGAATAAGCAGCATAAAATGTATTGTACTTTTTTTGAATCTTGCCAGGTACTTGTGACCTGGATTGGCCACTGTTAGAAACATGATCCTGGGTTTGATGGACCTTTGATCTGTCCCAGTATGGCAATACTTATATGCTTATAATGATGTCACAAATAATGCGAGTGTGGCTCCAGTGACATTAGCCCCCTGGCCACCTCCGCGTTTTGCAGCACACTAGTCCAGTCAGTTTTACAGAATTGCTACAAAGATTATGCACGAGAGAGATTTGGATACCTTGGAGACCAAGTGCCAAAACAGAATTTCTTTTTTGAGTTTTCAGGAAAGATCGTTTAATTTGTTGTAATACAATGTCATCCTTTTATTTTAGGAGGACACTATTTCCATTAACCACAATTGGGTGAATGGCTGCAGTGTGACTTGCATGTGGCATTTCCTGCAGTGTGAGCTGAAAGCAGTGAAGCAAGAGATCGGAGAATGGCGAGAAACAATGGATGACTGGCACCAGCATTGCCAGGTAATTCAGCTACCGCAGCACAGCCGTAGCACATCTATATATATATATATATATGGAAAACTGTAAGACTTGTGTACAACAAAGGGCAATACCTGTGCAGTCGGTGTCTTCCCTTCCTACCAAGGGTACCACCTTCAGGTGCTTGAGGCTCCTTTTACGTAGACCAAACAAAGTGAAGAGATGCAGGAATTGTAACTGTTCATACAAATACAGAAAAAGTGATCCCATCGAAAAGTCAAAATTACTTCTTGCAGTTATATGCAAAGGAGGGAAAAAAGACCTCGGCAATGAGTCACCATAAAGCACAAAAGGTTTTTAATCTAACACCAATAGTTAAAAAAAATTTTCTCTGTGTGCTCTTTACAATGTCCATGATTTATATATAATCTTCAAAACTATTTATAATATTAGAAAAATGTATCTGTAATCTTCACAGCTGTACTCCAAATAAAGGCAAAGTAACCGGGTGCCCTTTAGTAAAGTTGAAAGATTGCAAATGTCCCTCCCAACTGTTAAACAGGTTACAAATAAAAACAAATAACATACTTTGAAATGTCTGCAAACAATTGCTATAATAGCTCACCACTGCATCGCTGGTATTTGACTACCCCACCACCTGGATGAGCCAAATTCAAGACCCCTGATGATGCTTTTATAGCGAAACATGAGCATGTTGGGTCCTGGTCATATGGTGGAATACTATAAGAATAGGAGAGATTGAAACTCTAATACAGATGTAACTACATTTTCAAAAAATATATATATCTGGAACACATGATACTGCTAATGGTGAAAATGGACAGTTTTGGATGTTGCTGACTGACATCATCAATGGTTGTTCAAGATTTATCACTAACGTTACAATGGTTTGTTCGAAAAAAGGACAGAACTATTTTACAAGTTGGTGATTCAATGAGTCTGATTTGAAGCAAGGCAGAATCCTGTGGGAGACTCTGGAGCAGTGGATTAACACATGACGAATTGTTTGGTTTTAAATGTATTGGTGTATGGATTAGTTAATAACTATGGGTTAAGGGAATGGATTTTATTTTAGGAAAATTGTATTGGTCTATTAATAAAGAAATATATTTTAAAATGTTAAACAGTTACTAGTGAGTAATTTGTAATATAATGTGTAACTAATTATAGAGTTGAGACCTAGATTGTAATTGTAAAAAAATAAAATGGGAGGATTAGAATATAAAGCCCTGAATGGAGAGGTAAATATACTGCAATAGACATCTGAGAAACCTGGTGGAAGGAGAACAACCAGTGGGACACTGTGATGTCAAGTTACAAATTATATCACAGTGATAGAGAAGTTCAAATGAGTGAAAAGGTGATGCTTTATATGAAAGAGGACGTTGAATCCAAACAAAACAAACATTCTGCAATGGACTTGGGAGGACCTTGCAAGACTGGGAGACTGAATTTCACCTGCCATTTAGGTACCCCGTGTGGCCTGTTCCTTTTATTTAAGGTTTCCCTGTAAGAGCTTGTTTTCTTTGATCCTACTCATGCTGGAGAGAAAAAAATTTTGTTTTGGAGATTTTAAGCTAAGGGATAGGAATTAGGGTCTGATTTAACTTAAACATCATAATAAGGGGTCCTTTCACTAAAGCTTAGTATGCACTAAAAGGGGTAGATGCACTAAACTTAACGAGCGAACGTGGTTTTTAAACTGGTTCTAGCCAGTTCAACGAGCAAGTAGAAAACCGTGAAATGCACCAAAGGGTTCTCCGAGCCATTTTCCGATCACGGTAGCAGCTAACGAAAACAGAATGCAGATGAGCAAATTAGTATTATAATGTGTATAAATCGTATTACAATGAGATGCACTACCGTTTTCTGATCCCCCTCACTGTGGAAAACCTAACGGGAGGTCTGCACCTCTCGTTGGGGCTGCTGTGAGGGAATCGGAAGGAAAAAAAAAAAACATCCAAGTGCTCTTCAGGGACGTCCTTCACTAAAAAAACCCACAGAAAAGGACGTCCCTGACGAGCACTTGCTGGTGGTGGCATGCCTGTACTGTGTTGTATCATTTCTGGGTGCTGCTTTTTGTCTGCCTTCCCTGTTTCCCTCACTCTCTCTCAACATTTTCAGTAGAGCCTTCTTTCTAAAATGATTATTCCAAATCTCTTTCCTGTCCCTTGACTCTTCCCTTGTAGAATTCCAGCCTTTTTCATTTGCGTTCTTTAGAAACCTTTCAGTAGTGCCTCAGAATCTGGGATAGAATGACGCCTTTAGGTTTCAGAATCTGTGTTCTTTTCCTTCCTTCCTTCCTTCCTCTGTGTTCTGCCCCTCCTCCAGGTCTCTCTCAGCCAATCACAGCGCGTTTAGCTTCACCGGTGTCAGCTAAACGTGCTGTGATTGGCTGAGAGAGACCTAGAGGCAGGGCATAATCGAAAGGGACGTCTAAATAGTTTTTTTGATTTGGACGTCCTCGCACGCCCCGATGCCGACGGTGGTCATTTGGGGCACTTTCCAGGAGGGGGGGACAGCAGCACCAGCAGCTGTAAGGTGGGTGGGGGTCAATGGCACCAGAAGCTCTGGTTAGCAGCAGCACCCGGAGGAGAGCTCCGCTGAGCCGTCTCGCCTCTCCATGCATCCCGTTGGCAGATCCACGGCTCGCCACGCTGCACAGGGCTCTCCTGGCCCTTGGTAAACTGTGCTCCAAGACGCACAGGACCCCAGCCCCGCCGCCGCCACAGCTGTTTTTGGGCTAGTTTTACTGAGCT
The DNA here is from genome assembly GCF_901765095.1 of Microcaecilia unicolor. Lineage (NCBI taxonomy): Eukaryota > Metazoa > Chordata > Amphibia > Gymnophiona > Siphonopidae > Microcaecilia > Microcaecilia unicolor. The sequence goes on along the minus strand of NC_044031.1, from coordinate 52,108,571 downwards.
AAGAATGAGAGGTGGGAGTGTGTGTACGGGGGCTGGCAGCAAGGGTGGCTCTGAGGAAAGATCAGCAGCTCTACCAGGGTGTGATGGAGATGCTCCTTCCAGAGCCCGCGGCTCTGACAAGTGCTCATCAGGGATGTCCTTTTTGGACGTCTTTGGCATGCGCAGAGCAGCCAGCATAACACTTGGCTGCTCTGCGCATGTTCAGCTGGCCGACTGGCTTGGAATGAAATCCCATGCAAATGAGCTAGCAGCGACCAGCTCATTTGCATGCGATTTCCTTGACGCATGCCCGTTTCTTACCAATTCGCTAAGGAATCGGTAAGGGAAGGACTTAACGATTGTTTTTAGTGCATCTGGCCCTAAAAGACATTAGCATGCGCTAAGTGCCATGTGGCTTGTAGGTGTAAAATAGGATGGGCAACATTTATTGGGTGCTTATGACTGTTTGCATTTGCTAAGCTTTAGTAAAAGGGCACCCTAGGTGAGGTTCTATTATTATACCTCTTGTTTTTCCTTTATCTATCTTGATCATTTTATTTATTTGTCTGTCTCTTTTGATGTGGGCTAGTGGTTCCAGCTGATCTTCTATTTTGAATTTATTTCTCTGTTTATTGGCTCAGCATGTAACCTTCCAATTTTTCTTGTTGAAATATGTATTAAAAATTATAAATTTTTTTTAAAAAAGGAGTAGCCTGATGGTTAGTGCAGTAGCCTGAGAACTGGGTTCAGTTTACACTGCAGCTCCTTGAGACCCTGGGCAAGTCACTTAACCTTCCATTGCCCCAGGTACAAAGCTTAGACTGTGAGCTCATTTGGGCCAGAGAAAAGTACAGACATTACATATATGTAAACTGCTTTGGTTGTACCATAGAAAGGCAGCATAGTCAATCCAGGACTCTTTACCCTACATTCCTGGGGTCTTAGGTGTGGGGATAGGAATGATTTCTGGTCATTCCTGCCAGGGCAGTTTCCTCTTCAGAAACTGTGCTGCCTAAGCTTTTACTGGTAGTCTTGTGGTACCTCCACCAGGGGCCAGGCTGCCAAATAGGGGAGGATTCCCTTTTTTGGCAGCCTAATCCCTGTGGTAGTACTGCAGGAATACTGCTAGGGTCGTGGGTGGTGCCATGTTTGAAGAGTGACAATTCCAGGGCAGGAATGACAAAGGATTACTCCTGCCTCTTGATAGACCCCAGCGATGTATAGTACATGGCCGGAGTAGGGGGGACAGGAGGCCTGCTTAATTTCAGAGTTTTATCAGTCCTGAAAATACATAGGAATATACACTGTTTGAGTAAATTAGCAGAAAGCTAGAACTTCCTTTCATTCCCAATAGGTTTCTTTCTCCTGCAGCATTCCTTTTTAAATTTAGAAAATCCTGTTCCACGGAACAAAAGTAGATACTCCTAATTGGTGAACACTGTCCTTATCCTCGGCATATCAAACCTCCTGGGCAAATTTCATCTCCCAATAAGTGAAGGGAAGACACTCTGCCCTTTCCTGTCCTGCAGCTTGGAGAGCCACAGTTCACTGTTTTATCTTTCTTGCTTCCTTTTCAGTAACTATTCCAAGATCTCAATTTTGGTGGGTGCGGGGCTGAGTCCAAAGTGAGGGGGCACATTTTGTCCCGCCTCCCCACCACTCTCCACCCCCGCCGCAACCCCAAATACCTGGGCTAGTGGGGGTGTCCCCCAGCCCTGTCAGCAGAAACCTTCCTGTAGTGATACTTGGGCGCTGTGCTGCCTGCCCTGTTTTCCTGCCCTGGTGCTCATGCTCAGGTTTAGTGAGTGAAATTGAGCATGTTCAAAGCTCACACATGCTCAAGTTCATTAAAATCAAGCAGGCGCGCGAGGGAGGAAGAAACAGGACAGGCTGCCGGCGGGACTTGGGGACCCCTGCCAGCCAAACAGCAAATTTGGAGGGCCCAGACCCCCAAGGTGCCCCGTGGCTACGCTACACCTATATATATTTACATCAAAGTACACACTCGGAGATGGACTAATAGACCACTATAAACTTCTCTCGTAGATAACATTCGACACTGAAGTTTTCCACCTACTGTGCTGAGAACTTATTGGGCTTTACAGATGCAGGGTGTATGTACTGAAACACCTCAGTGTTCTTAGTAAGCCTTTTTCTGGGAATTGAACTTGCTCATTTTTTATTTTACTTTTCTTAAAGCATTTGTTTCTATTTTGTTCCCAGGTCGTCATGAAGTCTTGCACAGGTATCGATTATAAGGAGTTTTACTTATTTCTCAAAGTGATTGCAGAAAATAGAATCCGGTTCTTGGAAGAATACTTTGCTGGAAGGGATATTTCCACACCTTCTTTGTCAAAGCTGGGCCCCCTGCATGCTCTGTATGATCTAGGCAGGACAGCAGATGTGTTAGCAGCGCTGATTGCCAATGAGGACTTTAAGCAGCTTGAAACGGAATCCTTTTCTCCTGCACCACTGGAATTATTGCACCATTCGCAAGCAGTAATAGATGATACATACAGAATAAACAATCTGTAATATGGAATATGGGGTTCTAATAATATTGTTTGTTTCTCAACATTGGAGTGAGGAAACTGAAATAGCATTGAAGTTGGAGTTTTTTGGGGTTTTTTTTTTAGTTACCCTATTTATTTTCTTTCATGTTATGCAGTTGATTGAATTGTAGAAATTATTTTTAGTCATACACTAGCGTGGTTTTTGTGACTAAGAGGTCTCTTACTAAAGGGCGTTAAACCCTTAACGTGCAGTTAGTGCATGCAAACATACTACTGCAGAATGTGTTAAATGCTTTGCAGTAATTTGGGCTAACTTTTTTTTTTTTTTTAATAAATATTTTAGGGAGAGGGTGCGTCATGGGTGGAGAGTGGGGGTTCCCCATGTTATCCAGCTAGTGTGTTATGATTAGCAAGCGGAAAATTGATAATGCAGACTTAATGCGGGAGCATTTTTGCCTCCTAAACAGGAGGCGGTAAGTGTTCCTATTTTAACTGTATGTAGTTGATGCACGCTAATGACCGGCATTAAGATATTTTTAAAAATCCCCCCATCAGTGCCACAGTAAGGGGTCCTTTTTACTAAGCTGTGGTAAGCACTAAGCTGTGGAAAGGAGTGGAGGAGTAACCTAGTGGTTAGTGCAGCAGACTCTGATCCTGGGGAACTGGGTTTGATTTCCCACTGCAGCTCCTTGTGACTCTGGGCAAGTCACTTAACCCTCCATTGCCCCAGGTACGAATAAGTACCTGTATATACTATGTAAACCGCTTTGAATGTAGTTACAAAAAAAAAAAAAAACCACACAGGCGGTATATATCAGCCTCATTCCCCACTAATGGGTGCTTACCGCGGGACACTGTCAGGGCGCCAACCGTGCATTTTCAGCGGCACTATCCGGTTAAGTGCCGCTGAAAATACCCAGTTAGCCAGGGATAGGTGATTTTAAATGGCCAGAAGCCTTTCCTAGATGTTTATAATGTTTTGAATATGAGGCCCAAAAGATATAGATCTTTATCTATACACACCACACATGCATATTTACTCCACATCTCAGCTTAGTGCAACACAATGAATCCATATCGAGTTGCCTGAGGCTGCAAACAGGAAAAGGGGAAATGCACTGTTGTCACACTTATGTTTTAAATAATTTATTACCTGAATTTCAAGACATAAACTAAATAGGTAGTGGAAAATGCCAAGAACCAATCTTAAACAATTTTGTAATATTACAATACCAATGCATAGAACATCTTTACCCAAAATCATTCTAATATATTAAAATAAGCTTACCACTTGAAACCGCCCATTCATTTTTTTTTTTATAGAATTCAATTGCTCATATTTACAGTTCAGTTTTAGTGTATTTTAGTTAAGGTAGTATATACAGTAGTCATTCTCAGTATCACAAGGCAATAGTATTACAGTGATATAGACTTAGAAAAGCAATTAGTATCCCTTTTATAATGAAAATAGTGGGACTGAGTATGGTCATAGAGGGCCTAATATTTAAAGGATTTATGCTCTTACCTTTGAGAGTTTTACTCATAAATTGGCCTTTCTGAAAATGTTACTAGGCCTGAGTTCGTAAATGTATATGGAAATGAATGGATTCAGATTTAAGGAAAAACGTTATGAACAACTACCATGAGGCTAGTGCTAGAGGTCGAGCAACCATTTTCAGAAGCCAGCTGCCATGGACAGGAGTAAGTGGGCATTGCTCTTGCCCCTCAGACCCAAGTAGACCACCAGGACATGTCCAAGGGGACTTACAGTGGTAGGAGCGGGCCTGTCCTTCTCTAACCCTTGGGAGTGGGGGGGGGAGGGAGGAAGGAGGATTAAAAGGGGGCTTCTGAGGGTTGGGGGGGGGGATCAGAAGGGGGGCTGCTTCTATGCTCCCGGGGGTGGATGGGAGGGAGGGGGACTGTAACGCATTGGCCAGGGCCTGGATGTTAACTGGGCTCCAGCTGATGTTCAGAATGACGCCTGGTTAACTCCTTGCATAAAGTTAGGACAACCTTTTTTCTGTCATAACTTTATGTGGTTGCTCAGCCAGATAGCGGACTGAAAATCGCAGTTAACGTTGTGCTCTGCCGTAACTAAGTATAACTTCTAGACCCTCTTCCTTTCCCAACAAGTTTTCGACGGTCCCCAAACTAGCTGCCTGCTCATTCATGCTTGGGTTTACTCTGCGTAAGATCCCAGCTTTCTCAAAAACACTCTTTTTCATTGTAGGGAAAAGGTGGTAACCATGCATTTAAAAGAATCAGTGTGTGTATTCAATTCAACAAACGTATTGCTATTAAAGGTTTGGAGCTCTATTTGAACCAGAAAGTGAGGTTCAAAAGCCCCCTTCATAAATAACTACTCTATCTCAAGGACAAATGGGCAAAACAAAAGGACCACCATGTAGTTTTAGTGCCTACATTTCTTATACAATTACTTATTTCTTTAGGGTAGTTATACACATATTTATTAACATCAGTGGAAGCATATGATGCTGCTTTACAGTGACACAATTTGTGTAACAATACTTCTTGAGATACTTGATATAAAGGTGACATTGTGCAGTGCAAAAATACGTTAAGCTAGAAATAGACATGACTCAAAGTGTTTTCCAGCTATTCTTCAAACTGTCTAAAAGGCTAAATGAAGAAATTGTCAATTGAAAATATGAAACAAAAGGAAAGGAAGGTTTCATTTATTTACTTGTGTGTTTCCTAGTGAATATTGTGTTTGTGAACAGTGCAAGATTGACAGCACTAAAATCCAAAGACCTTTGTCCATGTGGAAAGTGGTAGTAAGTGACCCAACGTGCAGTTCCAGATTTCAAATTATGGTAAGGTTTTAAGTACTGGGGTTACGACACAATAGAAAACACCAAATCAGTTTGCAGAAGCCACCAAATGACTATTCTTTTGTTTACTACTGATTTGAGTTGAATTTGAACTACTCAATTAGAGGTTAAAAGCTCTGTAACTTTCTTTCAATCAGCTGAGTCACCAACTGCCCTAGGACAAATAAATCGCTAGTTCGATGCTATCCACTGATATTCAGCGTCATTTAACCAGTTAGTGCAGCTGAATATCACCACAGACCTCTCAACTGAAAGCAGGCTGTATTGTGTGAGGTCCATGGGCGGAGTCAGCACTTAATTGCCTAATGGGCCCTTTTACTAAGCTGCATAGAGGTGCCTATGCATGCCCAAGGCACCTCAATTTGAAGTCACTGCCCGGCTACTGCATGGCCAGTGCAGTAATTTCATTTCTTATGCGTGTCCGTTACGCGCACCAGAAAATATATTTTATTTTCTGGCACGTGGTGAAAATCGGGCGATAACTTGACTTGATGTGCGTAGGCGATTACTTCATGGTTATAAGTCAATGGCTGGCAGTAAGGTCTCAGACCCAAAATGGACAAGCGTCAATTTTTATTTTGCCACACGTCCATTTTCGGCAAAAATGTTAAAAAGGCATTTTTTTTACAGGCACACTGAAAGATGGATATGCGTGTGCCCAAAACCCGTGCCTACACTACCGCAGGCCATTTTTCAGCACACCTTAGTAAAAGGACCCCTAAATTTAGCGGTTAAATTAGACTGCATAGAAGCCTGTCCTATCTTTATGCGCTTAAATATTGAATATTGCATTTTACTGCCAGCCACATCAAGCTGGATATTCATATTCAATGCCAGTGCCTAGTCATGGCCTGGCATTGAATATCCCGAAATGCTGCTGCTGACGGTTTAGAAAAAAACAATGTAATGCTGCTGGCTGAATTTAAACCCCTATATTTTTCCGTAAGTCATTGGCTTCCCAACTGGTAGCACAGCAAAATAAAAATAAACTTCTGTAACAAAATCTCGTGTTTTTTGATCCATAGTTGCCTGGACCAATAGGACTTGTCCATTCAAATATTCAAAACTGAACTTCTAAAATTAACGGACATCAACCGAAAATGATGTGAAGACAATACTGCAATGCTCAGATATTCGACCTTAGTGAGAGTAAAGATGAATGCTTTGACCGACATTCAGTACATATAAAGAGAACCCATTCAACATGCTAACAGGCTCTTGTGCCCCAAATTTCCTTAGTTTGTGAAAGTGATCACTTGTTTTCATTTTGAAATCGGCCATTGCTTAGTGTACTTGTTATCCAGTGTTTCTAATATCAGCGTGTTTCCGTCGATTGAGAAGGCTTTGTCTCTAGGCTGTGACAAAACCTCCAAATTAAATAGCAGCTCATTCTACTTTGTCAATGTCATCCATCCCCAAAGCATGAGATGGAACTTTTACATATTTCACCTAATGATCCCAGTGTGATCAATCCTTTATTCTGGCAGTGATAGATGCTCTAACATTCTGCGATGGCTGAATGTCCTTGGCTTTAAGGAAAGCGATAGAGCCGTATCTCTTCTTTCTGAATATGCTCATAGCAGGACTGCAAAGACAATTAAAGACCATTAAGACCTTCCTGTTCTCCATTTCTATCTAATAAATAACTAAAAAAAAATCTCTAAAAGTCTGTACAGTAGTAGATGCAGGTGCTACAAATTGGTAGAGTTTTAATGCGGAATCCGAATAAGTAGTGGTGCAGTGAAGACGGCAGGCAGAGATGAGAAAAACAATAAATAATGAGTGCAGTAAAACTAGTGTAGCATAAAGGTAAATCTATAGAAAACTTGTGAAAGCCACTAGTATATAAAGCTTTTTTCCAAACTTGTATATTAAACAAGGAGAAAAATCCCTCAGAAACCTATCAGATTATAGATCCTAGGTTTACAACAGAAACGGATTTTGCCATCGATGAGTTTCTATCATAGGGATTTAATAAAAAATTCCTTGCGTTTTTACTTGTATTTTTTATACAATTTCATTCAGTGTGCGCTGGGCTTTAATATACAAGTTTGAAAAAGCTTTATATATTAATGAGAAAAACAATCACAAAAGCAAGCAAAACTTTGGATTTTTGATGAAAGATTGTAGCCTTCACCAGTTTCTTTTGTCTACTATCAGCGGCATAATCGAAAGAGAAGGACACCTTCTGACACAAATCGGGAGATGGGCGTCCTCTCAGGGTCACCCAAATCGGCATAATCAGCCGATTTTGGGCATCCTCAACTGCTTTCCGTAGCGGGGACGACCAAAGTTCACGGGGGTGTGTCGCCAGTGTACCAAAGGCGGGATGGGGGCAAAGTTAAGAGATGGGCGTCCTCGGCCGATAATGGAAAAAAGGGCGTCCCTGACGAGCATTTGGCCGACTTTACTTGGTCCAATTTTTTTCACGACAAAGCCTCGAAAAGGTGCCTGAACTGACCAGATTACCACCGGGAGGGAATGGGGGATGACCTCCCCTTACTCCCCCCAGTGGTCACCATCCCCCTCCCTCCCAAAAAACTTTTTTAAAACATTTTTCCCAGCCTTTATGCCAGCCTCAAATGTCATACCCAGCTCCATCACAGCAGTATGCAGGTCCCTGGAGCAGTTTTTAGTGGGTGCACTGCACTTCAGTCAGGCGGACCGAGGCCCATCCCCCCCCCCCCACCTGTTACACTTGTGGTGGTAAATGTGAGCCCTCAAAAACCCACCCGAAACCCACTGTACCCACATGTAGGTGCCCCCCTTCACCCCTTAGGGCTATGGTAGTGGTGTACAGTTGTGGGGAGTGGGTTATTTGGGGGGCTCAGCACCAAAGGTAAGGGAGCTATGCACCTGGCAGCAATTTATAAAGTCCACAGCAGTGCCCCCTAGGGTGCCCGGTTGGTGTCCTGGCATGTAGGGGGACCAGTGCACTACGAATGTTGGCTCCGCCCATGGCCAAAGGGCTTGCATTTGGTTGTTTTTGAGATGGGCGTCCTCGGTTTCCATTATTGGCGAAAACCGGGGTCGTCCATCTCAACATTTTGGTCGACCTAAATGTTGAGATTTGGGCATCCCCGACCGTATTATCGAAACAAAAGATGGACGCCCATCTTGTTTCGATAATACAGTATGCCCCGCCCCTTCGCGGGGACATCCTCAAAGATGAGCGCCCTTAGAGATGGGTGCCCCTGTTCGAAAATGCCCCTCTATGGCATTTAATGAAAAAAAAAAAGTTTGATAAAGGAGGTGAAACTGACTTGAAGCCTTTTTTGTGTGTGTGTTACTGGTTAGTTTTTATACTTAGCAAAGCACTACAAAACTGGTGGATTTCACCACTTTAGGGTACAAACTCAACCATGAAGATCTATGCTGAATATCGGTGTATGTGAGTTTTGTCAAATATTCTCAAAGCTATTCTCCATATGAAAATGGACAATCCTGTCTGCTTAAACCATGCTAAGTGAGCCAACCACCTATATTCAATGGTACTTAAGCAGGCAGTACTAGTGAATATCAGCTCTGACAACCATGGCATTGCCCGATTAGGGCCGGGGCACAGTTTGGGTGCAGCCGATGCTTAACTGGTTGTCTTAATTTTATCTGACAGGCTAACTGAGCATGAGCCTGAATCTCAGCCAGTGCACAGTTAACTTCTGGGTGACCATACTGACCCAGATAGTCAGTGCTGGAGCCCAGACATGGCCTAGCACTGAATATCCAGAATTACTTCAGCTTGCAGTTGTCAGAAGCTTTAAAAAAAATTGCTGACTGTGGAAGGCTGTTTTGTTTCTTTTTGCTGTTGTTTAATAAGTAAAAGATCAGAAATGAGAAAACAAATAAGATTTTGGAACACAGACTTGCAATCATGACTGATAAAATATTAATAACTATGCATAGCAAAAACTAATGATTATCCACAGTACCCCAAAGTGATGGCCAAATATATATACCTCTATTGCAGTTAACATGAAGTCATATATTCCTCCTTCATTTTTAGGGTCCATGAGATCCCTAATCAGGTGGATTTCTGCCCCAAGGCGTTGTATTCTATGAAGCAAACATGTAAAAGTATTTTAAAGCTGAACTATATGGCTCATAGTTCCTTGAGATTGTGTTTGACAGAGAAAAAACTCCTCCTTAAGGCATTTCCAGGGACAAAGAAGGGTATAAAAAGCCCTAAGCAATCTTTCAGCCTTGTGCTCCAATTATCTTTCAGACTTCTACCCCTACTACTACTACTTAACATTTCTAGAGCGCTACTAGGGTTACGCAGCGCTGTACAATTTAACAAAGAGCTTACAATCTAATAGACAAGTGAACGGTCGGTCCGATAGGGGCAGTCAAATTGGGGCAGTCTGGATTCACCCCCCAAAAAAAATTTGCATATTTAAATTTAACATTATTCCAACATTAACCTTACGAGAACGATCAGCGTCATTAGACATGAGTAAATGGTTATTTGAAAATGATTCTTTCAGATTGTGTGGCTGTCAGGACCTATTGTTTTGTTTTACCTGCAGCATTAAAATTCCCATATTTAGCAATCCAACCCCCTAGTGGTATTGCTACATGATTACTGCTAGGAATCGTGGTTAGCTATTATGGAACCCATAGCAGCAGGAGTTAATGGGCGTTGCTCTTCTTCCCACAGACACTAAGGACCCCACTAAGGCTAGGGATGGGGATTAGTAGGTGGTGATAAGAGGATCAGATGGGGGGGGGGGGGGTCCTTCATGTCAGGGAGGGTTGTGGGTGGGGAGATCAGGTACTGTGGGGGGATCAGATTTCAAGGAGGGGTCAGTTGTCCGAAGGGTCAGGGAGGCAATTGGATATGTTTGGAGGATGTGTGTGCGGGGGGGTCAGATATTAGAGAAGGAGTAGGGAAGGGATCAGACATGTTGTAAAGAACTGCCAGGTGTGATTGGAGGAGGATCAGGGTGGCTAAACTTCAGCAATGGCACCTGTCCGTTAGAACAGGCACTTATGCATGCCTGTGGACAGATGTGAAATGCCAATGCCTAGAACAGGGGTAGGCAACTCCGGTCCTCGAGAACCGCAGGCAGGTCAGGTTTTCAGGATATCCACAATGAATATGCAGGAGATAGATTTGCAAGCACTGCCTCCATGGTATGCAAATCTATCTCCTGCATATTCATTGTGGATATCCTGAAAGCCTGACCTGCCTGCGGCTCTCGAGGACCGGAGTTGCCTACCCCTGGCCTAGAGTATATCTATCTATCTATACCTATATATATGGATTCCCCCGTAAGATGAAAATTCACGTTGATATGTTAGGCCCATTCCTACAATATAGTCTGGCAAAAATAAAAACCTGGCAAGCATCACCACATGGAAATAGACTTTTTTCTAAAATAGTTTTACATGCATATGTCAATGTATATGTTTAAAAGCTGCTATTTGTAAATGCGGATACGTCTAAAATAAGGGCCTTAATGGAAGCCTTGGATGGGTATGAAGACACCTACTAGAGCAACAGTGCCACGAGTAGTGGTATAATGAACTCAACTATATGTTTTCATTACTAAGAGTGTGCATGTAACCTTTCCTTATATTTTCTATTTATTTAATTTCACTTCATTTTTCTTTCATTTCTGCCATGCCATGCAACAACAAACAAAAAAAATCATTGATCTTGTGCCACAACAATTTAGCATGCAGAGAATCAAAATGACTTGTTCTTGTGTTGTTTGGGATAGTTAATGATGCGAAATGAAATGAGAGATGCCGTTGCTATTTCTCTGCCTTTTTAAAGCTACAGCACATCCCTTATTCATTACCTTGCTCGTGAGACAACATATACCAGTAAAGGAAGCAGGTCATCCATTGGCAGTTTATATTCCTTCTCCATCACCCGGGACACTATGGTCTCAATTTCTTCATGAGTCTTTAGCAGAATTCCCAGTTTCTCTCGTGGATCCACTGTAGTTCTGCCAAAGTAAGAGATTCAGCTGAAGAAAGCAGATGGCCACCAACGGATAAAGATAGCAAACGGAACCTCTACTATGCACTAGTGAAAAACATAAAACAAGGCGCTGCTAAAATGATACTAATACTACTACTAATAAAGCACTCTTTTAGTCATACTTTCTGCCAGCACTAATATTTGCAATGCATAGGATTTCACAACAAATACGTGAAAAGCAAGTGAGCATTATGGGGGGAATTCTATAAAAGTGCCGATTTTTGAGCACCGAGGCAGTATTCATAAGGGCTGCCCCAGGATGAGCGCTCTTTATAGAATAGCACTTAGAGCTGGTTCCTGCGCCTAACTTTGAGTGCCGGAATTCAAGCCAGCTAAAACCTGGTGTAAATGCTGGTGCCCAACTAATGGCATTTCGGCACATACATGACCCTATTCTATAAAACTGTGTGAAAAGTTTCAGAATGACCTTCCCCTATTCATGTCCCCTTTTCAGTTGTGCGCCAAGGGATTTAGGTGCATGGTGTTATAGAATAGTGCATAGGCAGATGCATACTGTGAAGAAACAGTGGAGCCCTTTTACTAAGGTGCGTAGGCACCTAAGCACGTCCAATTTGTGCCAAACTGGAACTACTGCCCGGCCTGGGCGGTAATTTCATTTTTGATGCACGACTAAAACACATAGTTTTTTATCGCATGGCACTTACCCAGTGGTAATCGACAGTTTACCCGCGCTAGCCACTTACCACCCGGTTAGCGTGTGAGACCTTACCACTAAGTCAATGGGTGGCAGTAAGGTCTCAGGCCGAAAATGGACGCCCACTGGTTTTAATTTTGCCACACGTCCATTTTCAGCCACAAAAAAAGAGGTGCTTCTTCCAGGCGCGCTGAAAAATTGACCTGCGTCTGTCCAAAACACATGCCTACACCAGCGCTGTCCACTTTTCGGCGCACCTTAGTAAAAGGACCTCATTGTGTTTTAAGCCTGTAAAATGTATTGGATATCTGACTTCTCTTTTATTTGGCACAAAGATAATAGAAAGTGCCTGTAGTGATGTAACCAGTTTTTATTTGATTGGCCTGGAGTTCTGAAATTACCCAGCAGATGCTGGCTGTTGCTTCAGTTTTAGCCTGGGAGAAGAAGAGAGAGATCTGTTTTGCTGAAGCTCTGTGAACATATATATGTCCTGATCTTCCCAGGTACATTCTAGGAAGTATGCAAGTGTTTAGTTAATGTTATGATTGATCCTTATTTCAGTTACCTGTTATTGTTTGCAAATTGCTCTATTTTGTTCCACTGTTCAATGTTTTTTTAAGAGAATAAACATAATTATTTGTTCACCCTGTTTGTCTGGACTGATAAAGAATCCTGGTGGTTTGTGTGTTGGGTCTGTAAGTGCTTTCTGGGAACTGTGGGACCATTGGGAATGTGGGTCCAGTAACCTAGAAATCACTGGGGATAATTGGAGAGCAGAAGACTCACCCAGAGGCGGTTGTGACCTAGTCGGTGGGAGGAGGGTGCTAGTGTAGAGCACAAGTGGCAGGTGAAGGCGGACTTGAGCTGTGCTAGGGATAGACCCTCTAAGTGGCCACAGGGTAGCCCCAGGTGGGTGGCTAGGTGTATCGTGACACACGCACATATCCAAATTAGTGCCAACTAACTTCAATAATTATCAAGGCCAATTCATACTCAATTGCTCATTAATTAATTTAGGGGCCCTTTTTCTAAGCTATGGTAAAAGTGGCCTGCTCTATGATTAGTGTGTGTGGATTTCCCCACGTTGAGGCCACTTTTACCACTACTGTAAAATGGCCGCATTTTCATTTTTCCCATTAATGGCCAGATGCTAATTCCCAATTACCGTGTAGCCATTAGCGCGCACGGGAGCACTTACTGACACCAATTTAGGAGGTGGAAAGGGCTCACACGCTAACCATGTGCTAATCAGTTGGTGTGCGGTAATGTAACTGCGCTAACTGATTAGCACTGGGCACACCTACTCTCTGACCCCCAAACATGTTCCTGGCGCTAAAAAAAAAAATCTTTGTAGTGTTTGGGTTGGGTTAGTTGGGATTGATGGGATAGTTGTGGTGGGAGGTAGTAGGCAGTTTTAAAGGATCAATTCCCGAACTGCTAGGTTTTGCTGTATCTAAGTTTCTATGCTGCAAAAGCTAGAGTCACTTCTCCCACAGAAATGGACTGGGCCATTTTTAGGGGGAGATGCTTATTTCTATGGAACCCCCAGTTCAATTTGGCTCAATTTTTTAACCTGATGTGCCTTTTCATCGGTTTTTTCCATATGCCAAATTTGATTCAGTTCTGTTAAATTTTTAGTGAGTTATTTGCCTCCAGATATGCAGACAGACAAACATTCTTGACTTCTTATGTATACTTTTTTCTGACTTCCATTGGGTTGGAAAAAAATTAAAATCTCAGTTTCTGTCGGTGCAGTCTTGTAGTGGGGTACTCTGGTGAATGATAACACTGCAGTGTCACACTTACTTGTAGAAAGTGACATGCTAATTTTCTTCTAACAATAAATCATATCTCGTCTTTAAATGTTTTAACTATAAGCACATGCTGCTCCAAAACACCAGCCCATAATATGAGAACAGGAGCAAATTCTACTTACATAATCTTTTGGAAACACTCGGTGGCAGAGAGGAAGCACCTGTCCCTGACAAGAGAGTACCTCTGAAAGAAAAGATTCACCATCTTTACATTTTCTTTTACCTCAGTATGCTTATTAGACATGGTTTTTTATGTTGCTGTGATATGGTGTTAGCTATTATGGGTCTAATGCAGATGTCATTTTACAAAATATGAGGGGCAATATAGCGTACAGATCAGGCAGTGCCATTTCAGAAAATGATGTGCAAGGTAGAAGTAAGTGGCAATCCCTCCTGCCCCCGATAGACCTCAGGAATTCTGAGCTAAGCCATGGGGGCACTAGGGGTGGGGGCAATTTTATAATGGGGTAAGTCTTCCAGGGCCTTGTCATTTTATTTTTATGGACTGAGGGAACTGAGTGAGGGCCAGACGTTCCATGGACCACCAATGATTTTTTTGAAAAGGTGGGATGGGGGGGCACTGATATTCATCATACCTTTAAATGCAAACTCAGAGCTCTTCTGCGTACACTAGCATGCGTACACTCTTGGGGGAAAGCTAACAATATCTCTTGAGGTGTTGTTAACTTTCCTGGAATAATATGGCTTGAAAAATTTATCTGAAGCTGTATTATACCATTTGCATAATAATGAGCTGCTTTGTGTACATTTGCGTGCAAAGCAGCTTACTGCACACAAATCAGCTCATTACTATTTTACTTCTAGTGAGTCTGCATTTTTTTAATAAGCTGCATTATTGCTGAATAGCCCATAATATCTCCAATTAAATTGCATTAGCAGCAAATAATGCATAATAATCAGGTAATAGTGTATGCTATAAACATGGCTTAGTAAATAGGCCCTTTTTGATTCAAAAACATACGTAATCCCCACAGTTTTTGTAAAAGCATAAGGATTTTCATTATGGTTTAATTGTTACTTAATTATTGAAGGTGTACACATAGTCCATGTTTTTAGTTTCTTTTACAGATGTATACAGATTCTTGGGTTAATATTCAGCCTGTGATGGTCAGGCACCAGCACTGAATTTCCCAACCCAGATGTCTTAATTCCCATTTCAATATTCTATATAAAGCTGAACTTCACATATGCAGAGGTCTAGCTGCTTAACTCCTATAGTGGCCTGCTCACTAACTCCCCCTGTTTACTAAGCTGCACTAGTGGCTGGCGGTGTGTAAATACCGACAAAGCCCATTCATTTTGAATGGGCTGTGTCGGGATTGCTGCATGACAGCTGCTAGCGCGGCTTAGTAAACGGGGGGGAGTGATAGCAAAACATGTTCCTATAAGAAAATTCCATGGGATTTACTAAACTTCACTTTAGCAAATCCTATAGACATTGTACTTCACATTGCTGCAACTTGAAATTTTACTTTTTTTTTTCAGCCATGACAATTCCATGATGGCGACCCTCATTCCAGAGCCACCATCTTAGAAGCAAATTCCCTCCCCACCAGTTTCACCACATTCCAACAAGCATTGGTGGCCTGTAGTTCTACACCTCAAGCTGGTTGGAATATAAATATTCATTCACTGGAACTCCTGGCCAAAAAAGCCAATCATGGCTTCCAATCACACTCTACCCACTTTCCAAATCCTCCCCCTACCCCTGTAATTGCCCCTGTTCTCCCTCCCCTGCTACATCACCCTAGCTTACCCAAGAAGATCCAGGGTCCACATGGGGAAAAAGTAATCCAAAATTCAAATGGTACCAGCTGACCCTAAAATCTTTGTTGCATCAGCAGGACTCTACTGGGGCAACAAAAACTGGCAATTGTTCTTGCTTCTCATGGTCCCTGGACCTTCTTAGGAAAAGGATTTTTTTTTTTTTGGGGGGGGGGGGGCAATACACCACAGAGGAAGGATTTAGAAAGCAGTTGTGGGTGTGATTTTGTGACTGAGGGGCAGGAATACTTGCTGTGGGCAGAGATCTATGAGGAGGGAGTTGGTGAATGGGTATATGTTGGATGGCTTGGGGTGATGGGAGCTGGGAAGGCATCAAAGACTACAAGGGAATTTTTGTGCTGGGGGAAATGTAGGGGCTCCTTTTAAGATGATACTCTGAGATCAGCTTCAGACATCTTAACCTGGTGACGCTCCTGGGATAAATTTAGCTACTTCTCTTGAGTTATACCTATCTTTTCAATAGAAGTGTATATGCAAATTTTTTTTTCAAGGGCTGCCCTACTGGCAGGCATGGCAATGAGCTGGTTGCACACAGAGCAGCTGATTACTGTTTCTACTTTACACCTGATCTATGGCCCTAAAAGTAATGTTTAAAAGTTTGTGATCATCACAAATTGTTGCTGCTTATTTAAATTAATTTATAGGCCACCAATATCAAACACAAACAATGTCATTCTAAGAAAACAATGCATCTAAGCAACACATTTAAAGGCTAATACAAAAACATTATTATATCACCTACTAAAACCAAACAAGAATGCTATGAACTATGCTGATCAAACGTTTGTACAAAAATAGATGATTTGTGATTCTCATGGAAAGAGAAAACATTATCTTCCAAACAAATATCAGCTGGTAAAGCTTTCCAGAAGAGAGGTCCTACGACAATCAGCACACAAGAATACATCTCAACTAAGTCTAACGGCCTTGAGAATGCCATGATTAAAAAAGCAAACTCGGATGAAAAGAGCATGTGTTTTAGTCAATACAGACTGATAAAAACAACTACAAAAGACAGGGTAATATGACTCCTGATAATGATGTCTAGTACATGATAATACAATTTTAATATGTGCTAAACAATACATAAACACGTTACCATAGCTTAGGAAATAGGCCCCACAGTTAGGCAGCTGGACCCTTTGAAGTTCAACCCCTTACAAATTATTTTCCTTTCTAAGAAAATAACACCATTATTTTAGATAACAAATGCCAGATAATGATCCTCACCTGATTGGTTGTTAATCTAAGATCTTTAAGTGGCCACAAATTTCTGAAATAAGATCAAGAGAAACAGTTTTTTAAAATTCACATTTTTTTGAATAACCCCAAATAACATTTGGTCTCAGAAGCGCAAAGATTTGAAAAAATTCAAATAGCAAGAGTCATAAAAGCAGATGCTTGAACACGTGTATCACAAAGAATACAACAGATGCTTGGAATGGTGATAAGAGATATACAGCTTAGCATATAGGCCCAGGTTCGGTAAACGGTGTCTAAATTTGGGCACTGGAAAAATCGTCATGGAGCGCTCCAAGTTTAGCGTTCTTTATAGAATAGCGCTTACACTCATTCCCGCACTCAATTTTGGCCGCCAGTATTTATGCCAGCTGAAACCCAGTGCAAATGCTGGTGTCCAAGTCTTGATAAATCAATGTATTAAGTCTGTGCCTTCAAGGTGGGGGCAACACAGTCCACATGACTTCAGTATCAGCCCAAAACCAACATAAATACATATTCTTAATATACAGCGGGTATAAATACTGACCTCAGAAGTGACTTATTTCACACTAAGACATCGCCTTGTGATTCACTGTAATCGTCATTGGTCCACATACTAGAAGAATATGCTAAGGCTATATTGGACCAGACCCTGAAGCAGATTCTTGAAACATGGAACATGTCGATGTGTGTCCATCAGCATTAAGCTGAATTGCCTGAGAAAGCTAAGTAGCGCTTTTTTTAACATATGAAAAATTCTTTAAAAAAAAAAAGCATAAAGAGTTTATAAAGTAATTAAAGGTTCGGGTGGACCGATGACGATTACAGTGCATCTCTAGACGATGTCTTAATGTGAAATGAGTCACTGCTGAGGTCAGTATTTATACCCGCTGTATATTAAGAACGTGTATTTATGTTGGTGCTGGGCCGATATTGGTGTCCAAATCTTGGCATTTGAGCGCAGGAATGGCAATATTCTATAACTCTGCACACAGTTTTTTGGAACGTCCCTACCCTCCCCTGTCCACATTTTTGGGTTGCACGCTAAGGGATTTAGGTGCGTGGAGTTATAGAATAGCGCGCAAAGACATGTGTGCAAAATCTAATTACTACCAATTAATTGCAATAATTGATTGTTGACATCAATTTATTGCTAGTTAATGGCTTAACTAATTAATTTGTGCATGCATCCTTGATCCACGCACAAATTTTGGTGCCATATATAGAATCCGGAGGATAGGGTATATTTCATTCCCAACCTCCTCTTCATCTGGAAGCCCATGGCCACGCCCCGTTTTCAACTATGGGACTTAGAATTTACGCACACCACGTTGCAGAATACGCTTAGCAAGTTGTGTGTGTCAATCTTAATGCCAATAAGTGTTCATAATTGCTTGTTAACTTTCAGTTAACAGTGCAGCAACAGCTAGTTAACCATTGTTATAGCACATGCTTTGATTTCCATGCAAAAATTAAGGCGCCATATATAGAATCCCGGGGTATGCGCTTTCTATAAATGGCACATGTTCTTTTAGAAATAGTACTTATCACTCTTTTTTTTTTTGCATCCATTTATAGAATGTCCTCCATAGTAGATAAGTATTTACAACAGCATAAACTATGTATCACAAGTAAAAGGAGACGTCTTTGGGAACATCAGTCTATGTGGCATATTTATGTGTGATATCAAGTGAAATTAAATGAGAGTATTTTTCTCTGCTGATGGATCCTGGAACTTCTCCCAGAACAGAAAAAACAAAACAAAAACCTTGGTCCTGTCTCATACTGAAAAATAAGCCATGACTACAGAAGCTTATAATGCACTGCCCATAAAGTATACATACTCACTTTTGGACCTCCAGAAACTCTAACAGCTTTGTGTCTGAAAACAGACCCAGGCGAACAATCCCTTGCCAGTAGAAAGCATCTTCTTTTTCATGGTAGAGCATGTACAACATAAAGAGCTCTGGGTGGAAACGTGGCAGGATAAGTGGAAGAATCAAGGTGTATGGGTTTTCTTTTTCACTGCAAAATAAAAAAAGTGTGTGTGTAGATAGATAGATAGATAGATAGATAGATAGATAGATAGATAGATAGATAGATATCTTTTAGATTTTAGTCCTTTAGATTGTAAGCTCCTTTGAGCAGGGACTGTCCTCTGTGTTAAATTGTACAGCGCTGCGTAACCCTGGTAGCGCTTTAGAAATGTTAAGTAGTAGTAGATAGATAGATAGATATATAGAGCAACAGATTGGTAAATGTACAATATTACAACACTATATGAATCTATGTATTCTATGACATATGGTACAATAATTTAAATAATTTATAGCCTGCCTTTTCAAGATAAAATAATACATAAAAATACAATCTCATATTAAATAAACATTTCAAAAACCCAGAAAAAATTCAAATAATAAAATTAGAAAACAATCACAAAGTCACTGATAGCTCGACTCAGTTGCAAGGCATAATAACCACTGAGAACTCTATCATAAAACCTTGGCTAGCACCAGAAGGCAAGTTTCAAACAACATTTTAAAGAGATGTCTACAATGTAGACAGATAGGTGTAACCTTTAGTTCCTGCAGCTCACTATTATATTTAGTGCTGAAGCCACATTTGGGCAAAGGTTCATGGCAGGGGAATTTGCAAATTTCCTGTTTGACTAAAGTAGAACATAACGTACTGAACATACCAGCTGATATCAAGTTAGCCTGTCCTGAAATACTTACGCCTATCCCTTGATATGCCCAAAAGACTAGGAACTAACTTAAATGTCACCCATAATGCAAGAATAAGCCAACATGGTGCCTGTAAAATATCCCAGTTTGTACTCTAGGTTACTATCTTTTTTGGTGATGCGGTATACATAGCATTGTGATAATCCAAATGACTAAGGGCATCAGAAGCAAATTAGCTTGCAAAACTTAGGGCCCTGTTTACTAAGGTGCACTAGTGTTTTTAGCGCATGCTAAAAATGAATGTGTGCTAAAGGTATAGATGCACATAGGAATATTAAGGGCATCTACACGGTTAGTGCACGCTAATCGTACTGGACAATTTATAATCTTCCCCTCTTTGACCCCTTGATACCTGATCCAAACCTACCTCATCTTATCACAATATAACTCTATATCTGTCACCAACCGAATTGGCAACAGCCTCTGCGGTACTATGTAAGCCACACTGAGCCTGCAAATAGGTGGGAAAATGTGGGGTACAAATGTAACAAATAAATAATGCTTAACAAGTGCTAAAAATGCTAATACGCTTCCAGTGCAGCTTAGTAAACAGTGCGCTTAAATCATTTAGGCATTCATGTCAACCGCAAGTGACTAGGTGATGAATTTGGCAGGTCCTAAAAGCCTCTTATGGCCCAGTTTCATTCTTGGTACAGCATTCCAGTTGACCTTTATATTTCTGCCTCAGTGTTTTACAGTTGGGGATCTTCTGTGCTCTCCATGGAAATGTTTAGTCGATGGAAATGTTGATCAGAGATGTTGGGTGCACATGATTGCAGAAAAATATAAGGCAGTAAACTTTCAAAGAACAGTGCAGTAGCTACAGTAGTCAACCATATTTAGCCAGCTACTTTTTGGAAAATTTTCAGCCGCAACTTAGCCCATGTGATAAGGAAAGAAATTGCTCATCACAAGATACTAGTGGTGAAGTGTTAAAATCTGATTAAATTCAACTTAAGTATCAACTGAATTGTACCCTCTGAGAGAGGGAGTACATTTGGTATGAAATGAGTCAGAGGAACATTTCCATAGCAAAGCAGGGGAGAAATGACATCTTTTAAACCTATACTATACTATATAGAGTCTTATCACAGTTATCACTAGGAATCAAGACAGATTACATCAAGAGAATCCTCTGACAATAGAGGAGAATTACATATTTAAAATCTCATTAATAAAATAATATCACATGTACCTAAATCGAGAATAAATAAGTCATTTAGGGCCTTGCAAAAATGATAACAAGTTGCCTAATTTGGATTGGAAGGTTATTCAAAATCTCCACGCCTTGATAAGAGAAAGAATACTCACTGTGTGAGTTATAACAAACATTTTTAAAAGTATGAAAATTCAAATTCAGCTTCTGTAAGTTTCAAAAGCATGTCACTAAAATGGCCGCAATTTCAATTTTCCATTTAATGGCCACACACTAATTTCCCAATTAGCATGTGGCCATTAGCATGTGAGCCCTTACCACCACCTATTTGCTAGGCAGCAAGAGCTCCCGTGGTAATCCTGTGGTAATCGGGAAGCACACAGTGAATTACCTGTGCAGGGCACACCTACTCTCTGATCCAAATACGCCCCTAGTTGCCTCCAATCTGCAACACAGCAAACCACAAACTGTACTGACACTATATATTACTTCCGATCCTCGATCCCTTGGCACCTGAATATACTAACTTTACCCGACCCTAACATCAAACTGTATTTGTTTCCATACCGGACTAGGCGATCGCCTTGCAGTAAGATGTAAGCCACATTGAGCCTGCAAATAGGTGGGAAAATGTGGGATACAAATGTAAGAAACAAATAAATAAATAAAAGAAAACCTATTTTTTAGCACATGCCATTTCCCAAACTACCGCAGGATGCATGAGCATGTCCCATGGTAGTGCCTTTTAGCATGTGGTAAGAACGAGTTAGTGCTCATCACCACTTAGTAAAAGGGCCCCATAATGGATGCCATTCTATATAAAGAGTCGCAATAATCCAATTACAGGAGAAGTATTAACTGAGTTATAACTATAAAACTCTGAAAACTGAAAGAAGATTGCATGACTCTGAATTGACATAACTTGAAAAAAAAACTTTATTTAGCTGATAATTTGGGGTTCAAATGTCAACTTGGAATCTAACAAGATTCCCTGGACCTTTGCTTCATTTTCTATGTTCAATGATTCTCCCGACGCTAATATCAGGGTTTTTTTTTTTCTGAGATTGTATCAGTTTCCAAGCCATGATATTTTGATTCAGGGTCGTAGCCAGACAACAGATTTTGGGTGGACCTAGGCAAGAAGTGGGTGGGCACCAAGTGTTCTCCCAACCCCCCCACCACCACCACCACCACCAAAAAAATATCTCAGCTGGTGGGAAAATGCTTCTTTCCACTTTGGCAGTCTGCAGCAGGCATGCGCTGAAAACTGAGCATGTGCAGGTGCCAGTATCGTGGACAGTAGCGTTTTCATTACCATCAGGGGGAAGTCTTCAGCTGGCAGTGCTTGGGATCCCCACCAGCTACCATTAAATGTGTACTACTGTTGGGTGGGCCTGAGCCCTAAGTGGGAAGGCCCCAGCCCACCTGTGGCTACGCCACTGTTTTGATTTGTTTAACTTTAAAAAATTTTACCTGTCCAAGCACCCCCAATATTGAGCAAATGCCTTCACTTTGTGCAAGTATGGGTAATGTGTGATGGGTTCAGCATCCCTAATCAATCCCTATGGCTTACACTTTCCACCACAAGTATAACAGTTAAAGTGGGTTATGGGCCTGGATCCCCATCTCTACAGTACACTGCACTGACCACTAGGCTACTCCAGGGACCTGTTTGCTGACTGACCATAACATCTGAAGCTGTCATAGAGCTTTTACATCTTTTGGGGGTGGGAGCAGGTCAGTGACTACTGAGGGAGTAAGGTGGGGTCATACCTTAATCCCTCCAGTGGTCATTTGTGGCACCTTTTTGTGACTTAAGGCCCTGTTTACTAGGCTGTGCTACAGGCACATTAGCGTTTTAGTGTGTCGCTTGCTAATCGTGTAGATGCCCATAATATTCCTATAGGTGTCTACACGGTTAGTGTGCACTAATTTTTAGCATGTGCTAAAAATGCTAGCATACCTTAGTAAACAGGGCTCTTAGCTGTTATTAAAACAGGTCTAGTCCAAAATGTTTGGGTTTTAGCCCATGGACATTTTTGGTTTGTTCCATTATGACAGAAAAATGTCCAAGTGTTAGGAACGCCTAAATCCCACCCACAACACGCCCCCTTGAGATTTGGATGCACTTCAGATGAACTGCATGGGAAAACGTCTTAAAATGGCTTTTGAAAAATAGCGATTTGGATGTTTTATGGAAGAAAATGTCCAAATGCCACTTTGTGCCACTTTTTGGATGGTTTTCTATTTCAAAAATGAGCCCCTATATATCAGTAAATATAGTCAAAATAAAACATCAAAAAAGTCTTTGAAGTAACATCAAATAAGTAGTCACCTTCCTTCTGTGTCTTCTTCAGTGTCTGGCAATGGTTTTCCTTTCTGCTTTGATGCTACATGGGTAAAGTTCCTAAAAAAACAAACGAACAGAAGCATATGTTACCTTTGATAGACTGTTAGTTTAGGAGGCCATTTTGGAAGGGTTGTGCAGCATACACACATATAAATAATGGGTTTACATGTGGCTCAAGACATCTAAATAATGATTTAATAAATGCCTTTATTACCTGTGTATGTTCACAATATGCAGTTTTTAATGTGGAAGTATGCTTTTATTTCTTATTTTACAATGGAAATGCAGTCATACTTTAAAAACAAATTGCCCATCAGCATTGACACTTGCTCCAAATCACATATTGGTACAAGCCAACTGCTCATTTGGACTTTGGATTAGGAGGAATTAATGAGAGGAAAATTGCAATTATTTCTCAAGTATTACCATCATTTCAAAATGCTGAAAACTAGAGTTTTGGAACTTGATTCCTTAACTGGCCTGCCAAAACATCTGGTATTGTAAAATCTGGTGCTTAAAAGCATAGGTTGCAAAATTAGCCACTTTCACCTGGAAGCGCTGCTACTTATACTTTCAAAGCCTCCAAGCAGTGCAGCTCTTCTTTTGAGAGTGTTTCTTTGTAAAATGGCTATTCCTGCTGTACATGCCTCAGACTGCATTTCTCATGATCACTTAGAGCATCTAAATGACGTTTAATGTGAGCAAGTGCAAAATGATGCATGTGGGAAAGAGGAACCCGAATTATAGCTACATCATGCAAGGTTCCACGTTAGGAGTCACGGACCAAGAAAGGGATCTAGGTGTTGTCGTTGCTGATACATTGAAACCTTCTGCTCAGTGTGCTGTTGCGGCTCAGAAAGCAAATAGAATGTTAGGTGTTATTAGGAAAGGAATGGAAAACAAAAATGAGAACGTTATAATGCCTTTGTATCGCTCCATGGTGCAACCGTACCTCAAATATTGTGCTCAATTCTGGTCGCCACATTTAAAAAAAGATATAGTGGAATTAGAAAAGGTGCAGAGAAGGGCAATGAAAATGATAAAGGGGATGGGACGACTTCCCTATGAGGAAAGGCTAAAGTAGCTAGAACTCTTCAGCTTGGAGAAAAGGTGGCTGAGGGGAGATATGGTAGAGATCTATAAAATAATGAGTGGCGTTGAACGGGTAGATGTGAAGCATCTGTTCACGATTTCCAAAAATACTAGGACTAGGGGGCATGCGATGAAGCTACAAAGTAGTAAATTTAAAATGAATCAGACAAAATTTTTCTTCACTCAACGTGTAATTAAACTCTGGAATTTGTTGCTGGAGAATGTGGTAAAGGTGGTTAGCTTAACAGCGTTTTAAAAAGGTTTGGATGGCTTCCTAAAGGAAAAGTCCATAGACCATGATTAAATTGGACTTGGGGAAAATCCACTATTTCTGGGATAAACAGTTTAAAATGTTTAGTACTTTTTTGGGGATCTTGTCAGGTATTTGTGGCCTGGATTGGCCACTGTTGGAAACAGGATGCTGGGCTTGATGGACCTTTGGTCTGACCCAGTAGAGGCCCTTTTACAAAGGCATAGTAAGCTCAATGTGCATGCAGCACATGCCAAAACAAGACTACCGCCAAGCTAGCATGCCCCCCTGGTGGTAATTTTGGATTTTGTATGCGCCCCTACTTATGAACTAGGTATTTTTCAAAAAGCTCTATGCTAGGCAAGCTTTTTATAAAGTAATCTGCAAATTGTGAATGTCCAAAACTGAATATCCCTTTGCTACTTAGACAAACTATTTTATTTACTACAATATCCAAAAGGTCTATGTAGTTTATAAAAACATACATAACAAATTTTAAAAACAGCAATAACATAAAAATGATAAAGCAACAACATTTAAATCAGCAAGTTGACTCTCAAAACCTTTTCAAAAATTACCGATCAAAAACCAACAGAGATGGAATTGTTTTTAAATCTTGTGAGAGAGAATTTTATAAGATGGGCCCAGCTGTTGAAAACATTCTTGTGCAAGACTTATAAAAATTAATTTGGCGGCATGTTGGAACAGCTAGTAATCCTCAGTCTACAGATCTTAACTGATGAAGGGGTTGATAGATTTTCAATGAAGAAGTGATGCTCTGTGGAGCATCATTACTCAATTTTATACATCAACACCAAATGTAACCAATAATTTTTTTTTAAACTGAAGAGATATGATCAACACGTGGGCTACCTATGATCACTCTTGTCATAGTATTCTGTGCTATCTGAAGAGCACATAACAAATATTGTGGTAAACCCCGATACAAAGCATTACAATAATCAAAGTAAAGCATTACCAAACTTTGAATTACTATATGAAAATCAGAAGTATTCAATAACCTCACAATTGTATAAACATCCTAAATTTGAAAAAAAAAACCAACAACTATTCTTCAGTTGTAATTTCATAAGATAAATCTAATTGCATTCCAAGATTAATAAGGATATGGGTATACCATCTAATCAGTTATGGGACGTGTTCGAATCTATAACAGCTGTAGAGGTCAACAGGCTATTAAAAATATTTGTATTATCTTATTGTTCTTTGGACAGTTGCCCTTCTTATCTTATGAGATCTCCTAGTCCTAGTTTTACAGTGGTGGAAATAAGTATTTGATCCCTTGCTGATTTTGTAAGTTTGCCCACTGACAAAGACATGAGCAGCCCATAATTGAAGGGTAGGTTATTGGTAACAGTGAGAGATAGCACATCACAAATTAAATCCGGAAAATCACATTGTGGAAAGTATATGAATTTATTTGCATTCTGCAGAGGGAAATAAGTATTTGATCCCCCACCAATCAGTAAGAGATCTGGCCCCTACAGACCAGGTAGATGCTCCAAATCAACTCGTTACCTGCATGACAGACAGCTGTCGGCAATGGTCACCTGTATGAAAGACACCTGTCCACAGACTCAGTGAATCAGTCAGACTCTAACCTCTACAAAATGGCCAAGAGCAAGGAGCTGTCTAAGGATGTCAGGGACAAGATCATACACCTGCACAAGGCTGGAATGGGCTACAAAACCATCAGTAAGACGCTGGGCGAGAAGGAGACAACTGTTGGTGCCATAGTAAGAAAATGGAAGAAGTACAAAATGACTGTCAATCGACAAAGATCTGGGGCTCCACGCAAAATCTCACCTCGTGGGGTATCCTTGATCATGAGGAAGGTTAGAAATCAGCCTACAACTACAAGGGGGGAACTTGTCAATGATCTCAAGGCAGCTGGGACCACTGTCACCACGAAAACCATTGGTAACACATTACGACATAACGGATTGCAATCCTGCAGTGCCCGCAAGGTCCCCCTGCTCCGGAAGGCACATGTGACGGCCCGTCTGAAGTTTGCCAGTGAACACCTGGATGATGCCGAGAGTGATTGGGAGAAGGTGCTGTGGTCAGATGAGACAAAAATTGAGCTCTTTGGCATGAACTCAACTCGCCGTGTTTGGAGGAAGAGAAATGCTGCCTATGACCCAAAGAACACCGTCCCCACTGTCAAGCATGGAGGTGGAAATGTTATGTTTTGGGGGTGTTTCTCTGCTAAGGGCACAGGACTACTTCACCGCATCAATGGGAGAATGGATGGGGCCATGTACCGTACAATTCTGAGTGACAACCTCCTTCCCTCCGCCAGGGCCTTAAAAATGGGTCGTGGCTGGGTCTTCCAGCACGACAATGACCCAAAACATACAGCCAAGGCAACAAAGGAGTGGCTCAGGAAGAAGCACATTAGGGTCATGGAGTGGCCTAGCCAGTCACCAGACCTTAATCCCATTGAAAACTTATGGAGGGAGCTGAAGCTGCGAGTTGCCAAGCGACAGCCCAGAACTCTTAATGATTTAGAGATGATCTGCAAAGAGGAGTGGACCAAAATTCCTCCTGACATGTGTGCAAACCTCATCATCAACTACAGAAGACGTCTGACCGCTGTGCTTGCCAACAAGGGTTTTGCCACCAAGTATTAGGTCTTGTTTGCCAGAGGGATTAAATACTTATTTCCCTCTGCAGAATGCAAATAAATTCATATACTTTCCACAATGTGATTTTCCGGATTTAATTTGTGATGTGCTATCTCTCACTGTTACCAATAACCTACCCTTCAATTATGGGCTGCTCATGTCTTTGTCAGTGGGCAAACTTACAAAATCAGCAAGGGATCAAATACTTATTTCCACCACTGTATATGCTTCCTCACTAATTGGTTAAATATACAGTTACAACTTCGTAGCTTTCCTACTTCCCCAGAGTGGCATTGTTTTGACACCAATACTGAAAAATACTAAAAGTGCTGTATCTGATGTGACAAACTATAGACTTGTTTCATCCATCCCATTATTTATCAAGGTGATGGAAGACTGGGT
Source organism: Microcaecilia unicolor (assembly GCF_901765095.1). Lineage (NCBI taxonomy): Eukaryota > Metazoa > Chordata > Amphibia > Gymnophiona > Siphonopidae > Microcaecilia > Microcaecilia unicolor. The sequence goes on along the minus strand of NC_044031.1, from coordinate 52,081,100 downwards.
AACTGATAAGTTGAACTTGTCTTTGGATAAATTTCAATTATTACATGGATCTCAATCAGGTTTTCATCAGGGCTTTAGCACCGAGACCATGGTTCATTCTCCGGTTACATCTGGGCAGAAATTACTGAGCCAGGGTCAAAGATCTATTGTCATTCAATTTGACTTGTCCAGCGCTTTTGACCTAGTACATCATGATATGATGCTATTGCTCCTTGACTCGTTAAGGATCAAGAGCCCGGTGCTATCTTGGTTTCAGGGTTTTCTTACTAGATCATATAAGGTGAAAATGCAGGGTGATTATTCTGATCCTTGGGATGTGGTGTGTGGAGTCCCTCAGGGGTCTCTCCTTTCGCCCACATTGTTTAACATTCTTATGATACCGCTAGCAGACTATTTATAATCACTTCAGTTGCAGTTTTATATATATATGCAGATGACATCACAGTATTAGTACCTTTTACACCAAGTAATTCTTCTCATGAGCTTAATATGTTGCATTGCTTATAGGCAGTTGAGGATGGGTACGTTCATTTAGGCCGAAGATAAACAAGGAAAAAACTAAATTTTATTGGATTGGTCCTGTAGCCTGAGAGATAACCCTATAATTAAGTTAGGCACTTTTGATAAAGTCTCAAGTCTTAAGCGTAGAACTAGATAGCCAGATCTGCTTCAATGCTCAAGTTAATAAGGTGGTCAGTAAATCTTTATTTTTACTAAAAAGACTGGGTTATTCGTAAATATTTTGACCCAAAGATTTGTTGTCTAGTAGTGCTGTCTTTAATTTTACCATTATAGATTATTGCAATTCTATTTATATAGGCTGTACAAAATCTTTAAATATGAAGTTACAGAAGATACAAAATGCCGCAGTTAGAGTTTTATCTTTTTGGTAGGTAAATTTGACTCCATTTCTCCTTTCACGTCACAGATACACTGGTTGAATGTAGTTGCAAAAAAACACAAAAAGGCGGTGTATCAAGTCCCATTTCCCTTTCTGTATGGTCTCATACAGATACACTGGTTGTCAGTGGAAGCTAGATTGCAATTTAAAGTTTTGGTATTGGCTTTTAGGGCTCTCCATGGAGATATTCTTTTAATAGATCATTTTATTTTTCAGCATCCAGTTGAAACTCTCTTCCATCTTTCTTACGATACACAGAATATCTTTTTGAGTTTCAGAAATTACTTAAAACTTTTCTTTTTAGACAGTATGTCATATAATTCATAAGTTATGAAGATTATGCCTGTGCTTTAACGTTTGTGATTGTTTACCTTCTTGGAGTATACTCCTTCTCTTGTTGTTATCCAGTCAGAACTTGTCAGTTGCACCTCGGCACCATAGGGAAAGTAGCTCCTCCTCCTTCAGATCTGGCCCTAAAACATGGCTATATCCTATTGTTCTCTGTAGCTGTCTGACTTACCCTAACTTTGGCTGCTTCTATAATTTCTTCCCCATTTAGGGAATAATTTTCTAGTGTTTTTGTGTTTGTTTTTTTGCATGCATGAGGTAAGATACATGCCTAAAAGGCCTTTTATAAAATATTAATTGCTATAAATGTATGCGCCTCATCAAGATAGAGCATACTTTGCTGTTAGATGTAGTCGGGGGCATAGTCTGGGCAGAGCATGGGAGGAGCTGATAAGTTTGAAACACTTTAATCAACATGTGCATGTTATGAACTTCTCACGTGCATTTACACCTGCTCTCAAGGTGTGATTTCTACCATGTATGTTAGTATTTTATAACTGCACATAAGCATCTATCTATCCTTACAAAATAGCACTCAAGTAAACATCTACTTGACCTCTTAACCTAGCCACCCTGTTATAAAATTGCTTTCTTATTATAGCTATACCCTTTATTTCCCATTTGCTTTAAGGGTCCATGTGTTAATTCCTATTCTTTAATTTATTGTAAATTACCTTGCTATTGTTACAAAAGGTGATAAGGGAAAATTGTAAACTAAACTAACCCTTTGCTCTTTGGAGACAAAAGGAGACAGAAACATCTTTGGATGTCCATATCAAAATAGGCACCTTTCATATCTTTGAAATGTTCAAAAAATGTTTGCTTTAAGAATCTATCAGCTTTAGGAAAGTCACAGCTCTCCCATATCAGCAGTAGTTTAACATATTTTACATGCAATAAGCAGACCTGTAAAATTCCCATATTTTCCATGCATGGTACTTGACTTCCTCCTGAGCCATGTGTAATAAATGCCAGTTTGCTCCAATCCCAGAGTATGTGGCCTGGAATACTGCAGACAGACTCTTCAGGAGCTTTCCAAATGGGTGCTGTGAAGAATTTAAAGCCTGTAAAAACAGTGAATGAATTTTATTTGCAAATATGTTATCATCAGGATCCACTGGGATAAGTAGAACAGGCAGGCAACAGTGCAACATCATCGAATAATGGCTTTTATACTACCCGATTTAAGTACATTGGCACAAAACACATAGCCCCAAATTCTATAAATGGCGCTGAAAATTGCACACACAAATTTGGGTGCATGCCCAATTTGCACATTGAGTAATAAGCCTATTAGCGCCAATAATTGGGTGCTATCAATTATTGGCATTAATTGACAACAATTTGGATTTACGCGTGCATCTTGCTATGCGCTTTTCTATAAAGTTGTGCATGAAAATGGGGTGTGGCCATGGGAGGGGCATGGGCGCATCAGGGGTGGATCAGGGGCATTTACTAAAGATGTGCATAGTATTATAGAATTTGGGCGATCCGCACCTAATTTACATACGAGGTTTTGCAACAGGTTTCAATTAGTGTAAATCACTAAGGGTCCTTTTATTAAGCCGTGGCAAAAAGTGGCATGCGGTAGTGTGGGTGCGTGTTTTCTGTGCGTGCTGGGCCAGTTTTTACCGCGTCTGGGAAAAAGGGTATGTGGTAAAATTGAAACCAGTGCGCACCTATTTACAGCCTGAGCCCTTAACACCAACCATTGATCTAGCGGTAAGGGCTCACACGCCATATGCGCAGTGACTGGTTGGCGCATGCCAACTGCAGATTAATGCTGGAAACGCCACGTGCGGTAAGAAATTGAAAATATAATTTGTCCCGACGGTATGGGTGCATGCCAAATGCAAAATTACCACCATGGGGGCATGTTAGCCTGGTGGTAGTCTTGTTTTGGGCGAATGCTGCATGCGTGTAGAGCCTACTGCACCTTTGTAAAAGGTCCCTTATATGTTATCTTATAAACAGTGCCCAACTCGGAGCACCATTTATAGAACAGCGCTCAGTGCACACTTTTTTCTAAATCTAGTCCATACTGCACATTTGCTCAGCTGCCCTCTGATGCTTATACTTCCCAATGCAAAAGCAGCTCAGACATGGGTATTAAGCACCCTAAGTAATTCTTCAGCCTTGCATCACCCTCAGTCAATTTTCCTGCTCTCTCTTTCTCCTACCCTTTGCTCCAGAGGATTACTATAAGGAAAGAGTGTGGAATAATTACAGTGTTCGTTTAATGCTATATAACCTCAAGACAGAAAGATTATGTCAAAGCAATACTTGTTTTGCAAATCAGTACACATAACAAGAAAAAAGTTGGAGCACCCCAGATCTGTCTCTGAGTGATTGCTGAAGGGACCTCTATGCCTGAGCATTGAAGGGAAATCCCTTCTCCCAGAAAGAACCTGTTCTCTTTATTAAGAGTGTGCATGCACTGAGCAAAGAGGGGAGAGGGCCAAGAGAAATAAAAGTTCAGTAGGGGTTCTTGGGGGTGTGGCTGTTGATGAACAATCCCACAACAGGGATACTGCTCTTCCCTCAGTTTTGGAATATTTGTTATGACCTTGAGTAAATCTGATTGGCTTATGATTATTCATTTATCTATTGTATCATATTTGGACAGCTACAACTCGCTTTAGGTTAAGTTACACAAAAAACAAAGAAACAAACAAAGCACAGATGTTACAGTTAACACAAAACACAGTAGATTGAATAGATTCTTGGACACATTTACATGAGCATATTCAGCCAGTGTTGAAATATTTACACTGGCTCCCAACCATCAATGTATACAACTGAAGGTCTTGTTAATGGTTTATAATAGGGATGGACAGCCAGAAAAGGTTTGTTTCATGTCATTTGTGGGATTTGTTTTTTCATTTTATTTTGGTTTGGTCATTTTATCACTTTGTTGTTCACTGATAATAGTATACACTCTTTGGAAATAGTGCATAATGGGCCAGATTCTGTAAATGGCATCTAAAATCTAGACGTGCCCAATTAACGTACCTAGCACTATTCTATATAACTTGCGTAAAGTTAGATGTATAGAATAACACATCGGACCAGCGAATGCACCTGCATTTAGGAGTGGCCATTTATGCCACTGAAAACCTGGTGTAAGTAGCCATGCCTAAATGTAGGTACATTACCCTGAATTCTATAACAACATGCTCTTCCCATGGCTGCACCCCCTTTTCAGCTACACGCATTGAAATTTACACGCACTGTTTTTTAGAATAGGCCTAAAAAGAAGTGCAAGTAAATTCCATATATTGCCCAGTAGTGATGATAATTGGTTGTTATCGGCCAATGATCATCACTGATTAGCTCGTTATTCAATTGGGTAGTACGCGTAAATTGGCTGTGCGCACAATTTAACAGCACATAACTGCCACACTTTATAAAGAATCGGCCTAATATGTGGAAAATGGAACACTGTTTTCCTAATAGGGCGCCAGCTTGCACGTGAATGGGGTTTCTTATATCAGGAAAGAGTATGTCCTCTTTCTGAAATACTGCACCCTCTTTCCATATTTTTCCATAGAAATCAAACAAAATAAAACATGAAAAAGAAAATAAGATGATACCTTTTTTATTGGACATAACTTAATACATTTCTTGATTAGCTTTCGAAGGTTGCCCTTCTTCGTCAGATCGGAAATAAGCAAAAGTGCATATTTTTCCAGATAGTGTACACTATTGGCAAATGACAAAACATGAACGACACTCAAAAATGGGCGCCAAAAAAAAAAATAGGAGCTAGTACCCTTTACAGAATAGTGCTTTAGGCACCAGATGTGCACCTGCTGAAGCTTGGTGTAAATGTTGGCACCCAAGTTAGGTGCGCTGGGGCAGTATTCTATAACTATGTGTGCAACTTTTCAGAATGCCCTTGAAACGCCCCTGGCCATGCCCCTTTTGAGTTACACGCTATTCGAGTTAGGCACCATGCCTCACAGAATAGCACGCAGCAAGATGTGCAAGCAATTTTTTATGAGTTCCAAATAACAGTAATTGGTTGTTAGCAACCAATTATTGATGGTTAATAGCTCATTAACCAATTAATTTGTGTGTACATCTTGGCAGTGTGCCCACGTTTGCGCACCATAGATTCTGGGGGGGGGGGGGGTAAATGTCATGTTTTTTTCTGCCTGTTTACATTTGGTGACAACCTGCAACTTCATAGGATATGTTATTGACATTTCCTATGTTATTGCAAATGACAGCCCATCCCTAGTTTATAAATCTATTTAATGCCATTGCTTTCTTACTTAGAAGCTTGTATTTCACAGTATAATCTGGTTCGTAGTTTGTGATCTTCACAGCACAAATTCCTAGCAATCTGAACTTTTCCTTGTTTTCATATAATGTAGATCCAAGGTTGTGGAATGCTCTTCCATGTGATGCAAAATTATTGGACAATATATTTCTCTCTCTAAATTCTGATTGTTTAGACAGGCCTTCCATAGTGTAGCAAACTATTGAAAACTCTTCGACAAAATATATCACAAAGATCAACAAGTGTAACTGCACAATCTTTAATATAACCAGAAATGTTCTTTAATGTCTTTTGCATTAAAACTATCCTGTATTTCACCACCATGTAACCCAAAACTCTCTGTAAAACCAATTGTATATTCTCTTCTATCTCCAGCATCCATGATGAATTGTAAGCCACATTGAGCATGCAAAGAGGTGGGATAATGTGGGATACAAATGCAATAAAAAAATAAAAAAATAAATAAGTCTGGTTGCTTGAGAAAGCCTTTCTTGGAGATTAATTTTACTGGGCTTGTGTTTTATTACTGTATTGTCTGTTATTCTATTATATCCCATGATATTTACTGTTTTATTATGTTATTTATTTATTACTGCTAAACTGCACCATAGTCGCCTGGGCAGCCTTAAGGGATGAGCAGGTGAGGCACCAGCTTGGGTGCCAGAATCCTGCTTCATTGATTTACTGATACAAATAGTAAGGCTGACCAGCACTATAAGCCCCAGTTAGTACATATAACCACACGCAGCTCTGTTCTCCCCTTGACCCCCCCCCCCCCCATTTGGTAGCCCCAGGGTACACAGCCCCTTCCTACCATATTCTCAGCTTACCTTCCTTCTTTCCTCTATCTGCCCTCCCTCTCTTGCACTTTTCAGCATAAACAGAGGAAGATGAGAGCAGCTGCATCCTGAGCATCCTCCTCCTCCTTTACTGCACCAGCTTGGACTGCAGAATTTGAAGCATATGGGACACCATAGTTCAGTAGGTCAAATTCTGCAGTCAGAACCAGTGTAGCAAAAGGGGAGGACAGGGCTTGGCATGGAGCCACTCCCGCCTTTTCTGTTTATGCATAAAAGCCCAGAACAGGGAAGTGAGAGAGGGAAGAAAGGAAAGGCAGCTAGGGGATGTTGCAGGAGGGGTGTGTGCGTGCTGGTGGTAATGAAGGGGGGGGGGAGGTGGAAGACAGCTATATGCCTGTGTGTGTGTGTGTGTGTGTATGTATGTGTGTTTACCACAGGGAAGAGAAGAAGAGAAAAGAAAAAGAGAAGGCAAGGGGGCAGCTGACTGGAAGGGGGCTGATGTTTTTCTTTTGGAGGGGGGGGAGTCAGGCTGAAAGAATGGAGGTGCCACAAGGAGGTTGATGCTGGGAAAAATTCTGGGGTGATAAGGGAGAGAAGGACAGATCCGTGGGAGAGGAAGAAGCAAAGACATATTCAGGGGAACACAGAGAGAGGAAGGCATATGGATGGGTACTAGGGTAGGGAGAAGGAATGGCACAATCTGTAAATAACGGAAGAGGTAGTGGATAAGTAAGTTCTAGGGAAGGGGAGAAGGAGGCAAGGAGGCAGAAAATGGAGATGAGTGAGGACATGGGAGAGCAGGCACTCAGATGTATCTAAAGACTCTGGAACTGGATGGGAGGCCAAAAAAAGACAGAATCTAGAATTGGCTGGGTAACTGGGACTCCGAACTTGAATGGGATTATGAAGACTAAATAGGAGAGAAGATTGGGGATTTGCAGATTAGGGGGGGGGGTAGTGGGGTCTAATACACTGAGCAGGGTCAGAAAGGACAACAGGGACTATATGATTGGTGAGGGGTATGAGAAGGCTGTGAGACTGCAGAAAGATGAGGAGCAGAAATTATTTGAAAAACTTAAGGGTTTGGGAGACAGCTAAAAGGGATGGGGCTATAGAGACAGTGAGAGACAAAGGACAGGGGCAGACCTCTGAAGAAGATAACAGAGAGTGGAAATATGAGATTAGAAAGAGAATTAAGGATGTGGAAAATAAGTTGCTAGGAAGGACTTAATCGGGTGGGGAATAGGATGTAAGAGTAGATTGGTAAGTAGCTGAAAGGTGAAAAGAGGAAATGAAGGTTGGAGGTGGAAAAAGAAGGAATGAAATCTAGCTACAGGTAGATGAAATAGAGAATAATAAAACAGTAGGATTAATGTCATAGATAGATGTAGAAGAGGAAGGGAAGATAACAGGAAAAATGAAGAAAAAGAAAATGAAAATAAGATCCAAAAAAAGGACACAGGAGAAAACCAACAAGAGGATGAAGTAGTAACATAAATAGTAACATAGTAGATGACGGCAGTGAGACTGGGACCAACCTAACTGGAAAATTAAAATGATCAGACAACAAAGGTACCAAAATATAATTTTTTAATATTTTTAAAGAATAAATGTATCAGCTATAAAAATGTGCATTTTGCTCACCGACTGCATTATCCTTGGATATTCACAGCTAGGACCTGTGCAGGCTTCGGCTTTGAATATCTGATTTATTTTTAAGCTGGTTAACACATAATCACTTAAGTTGATATTCAACACTTAAGCAGACATAAAAATAGGGCGGACTTTAATGCGGTTCCATTTATAGGTAAGCCAGGCCACTTAAGGGCTGAATATCAGTGCTTAAGCAGCCAAGTGCTGACTCTGCCCACGGAACGCCCCCAACATAGCCGGCTTTGAGTTCAGTGCTAACAGCAATATTCGGCAGCACTTAGGGGTCCTTTTACTAAGGTGCGCTGAAAAATGGTTTTCAGTAGTGTAAGTAAATGTTTTGGATGTGCGCAGATCCATTTTTCAGTGCACCTGTAAAAATCCCTTTTTTTTATTTTGACCGAAAATGGATGTGAGGCAAAATGAAAATTGACGAGCGTCCATTTTGGGTCTGAGACCTTACCGCCAGCCATTGACTTAGCAGTACGGTCTCATGCGTTAACCAGGCGGTAAGGGTCAACGTGCATCAAATGCTTTTTACCGCCCAGTAGCACCATGTGTCATAAAATAAAAATTATTTTATGGCGCGCGTGTAGTGGCCACACACCAAAATGAAATTACCGTCCGGCACACACAGTAGCTGGGCGGTAACTCAGAATTGGCATTCGTTGGGCACGTGTAGGCCCTAACGCAGCTTAGTAAAAGGACCCCTTAGCCAGTTACGTGCCGCTGAATATTAGTGTCTAGTCCAGACCAAGCAATTTAACCAATCAGTGGCCAGCTAAATCACTTCGAGTATCAGGCCCTGTATGTTAGAATGGCATTAAATTAAAATGCAAGTTTTAGTGGGTGGCTAAAATATGATTAGAAGTCACCAATCAAAAGCAAGAGCTCAATGGCCAATTGGAGCAGGGTTTACATTTCCACTTCAGGAGCTGACTAATGCCTTGCACTACTTGCTTTCTTCCTATTGGCTGTGTTGGAGCTCAACGGATACTGCTGCTGGACTCTCTGAAGCAGTAAGGGGTACTCGGGAGTCTGTGAGAGCACACATAGAATGGCAATTGCAATGAAAGCTGAGAAAGTGCTCATATATAGAGGGGAGCTCTGGGATTTAAACATGTGAACAAAATTCAAATAAATAAATAAGTCCACAAACTGGGTAAGCAATGACATTTATTTATTTTCAGCACTTGATATACTGCAAGTGATCCCTGAGGCAACTTTGCAGTTTACAATTTCTATTACAGGTACTTTGCACTATCCTTAATAGGCTCACAATCTAAGCGATATAATACATTTAAGCTATCACACTAGATCTCTTTTGGCATGAGGCCAGCCTTGTGGTAGGAGTCCTGATATCTGTGTGGTTCATTCTCCAAGATGGAGCGCCAAAGCAAAAGTTGCCTTAGGGCACCACAGCCCCTTGAGTTAGACCTGACAGCCACTTTGTAAGAAAGATGGTGTAAGCTTATAAATAAATAAATAAATAAAGAGTTTGGGGGTTGGTAGTCAAAGTGATTTAACTGGACAGGAGAGTTTCCTGGTGGTGAGGGAACTGTGCAGGTCTATCTGGAAATATTCAGCAGCACTTAACCGGATAGTGTCACTGAATATCCCCTCTAACTGCCCAAGTTGGAATCGGCTATATTGTAGGCGGTCCGAGGGCATAATCGGGGTGAAGCCAGCCCTTTTGCAGTTAAGTGCAAATATTCAATGTTTAACCACATAAGATAATAAGATAACATTAGAAAAGGTGCAGAGAAGGGCAACAAAAATGATAACGGGTATGGGACGACTTCCCTATGAGGAAAGGCTAAAGCGGTTAGGGCTCTTCAGCTTGGAGAAAAGGCAGCTGAGGGGAGATATGATAGAGGTCTATAAAATAATGAGTGGAAGTGGAGTGGAAGGGGTAGATGTGAAGCGTCTGTTTACGCTTTCCAAAAATACTAGGACTAGGGGGCATGCAATGAAGCTACAAAGTAGTAAATTTAAAACAAATCGGAGAAAATTTTTCTTCACTCAATGTGTAATTAAACTCTGGAATTCGTTGCCAGAGAATGTGGTAAAGGCGGTTAGCTTAGCGGAGTTCAAAAAAGGTTTGGACGGCTTCCTAAAGAAAATGTCCATAGACCATTTTTAAATGGACTTGGTGAAAATCCACTATTTCTGGGATAACAGTATAAAATGTTTTGTACTTTTTTGGGATCTTGCCAGGTATTTGTGACCTGGATTGGCTACTGTTGGAAACAGGATGCTGGGCTTGATAGACCTTTGGTCTTTCCCAGTATGGCAATACTTATGTACTTATGTATGTCAATACTTATGGACCTCATGAAACACAGACCTGTCTTTGTCCAGTTTCACTTATCCAGTTAAGGGCTGAATAGTGGCTTAAATGAGATAAGTGCAAGTCAGCCACACATACCTGGATATTCAATGCCCGTGCTAGGACATGGTTCAGCACTGAATATCGGAGCATAAAGGCTAAAAAATTGCTCACTGCCAATGGCTGAATATTTACCCCATAGTTTTTCCAGACAGTCCTCTCAATATTCAGTCGGTGGCGGTCAGCATTTTTGTAAATACTAATCGTCACCTGCTAAATTATCCCGATATTCAGTGTTGGGTCATGTCCGGACACCAGCACTGAATATCAGGGGATACTTTTGGGCGCGCAAGCTGCTGGAGCTTATGCAGGCCCAGCCGATATTCAGCTGAACCCACATAAGAAAGAGGGCACTGGCTGAATATTGGGCTTGGACCCACATTGGGGGAAAAAAAAGCTTCTTTTCCCCTTCCCGCATCTCCCGACAACAACCCCCCAGGGTGCCCCTCCCCAACAACATTCCTTCCCGGAGCAGCCTCATCCTATCCCCACCTCCCGGTTAGGATAAGACCCCTTCCCCAGTGCCTACCTGACCTCCCTGGTGGTCCAGTGGGGCATCGGGGGCAGCAGCAAATGACCCTTGCTCCTGCCCCTAGTGGCAACTTCTTGAAAATGGCTGCAGCGACCTCTCTACTACTACTACTTATCACTTCTATAGCGCTACAATTAATACGCAGCGCTGTACACCATACATGAAAAGACAGTCCCTGCTCAAAGAGCTCACAATCTAAATAGGACAGGCAAACAGACAGAACAACTAAGAGGTATGAGAGGTCACAGCAGCCATTTTCAAGAAGTTGCCACTAGGGGTAGGAACAAGCCTGGCGCTAATGGCCTCTAGCGCCCATGTTTGCTAAGGCCCCAATGCTCAAAATTAAACGCGGGTGCTAGAGGCCATTAGCGCTGGACTAGTACCCACATTTACCTGCGCAGAATGTTCAGATGCCCGGAGAGCAGGAACACACGGGCGCGCAGATGGACAATGCAAGTAACATGCTAATGTCATTTTGTATTCCTCCTCAATGCTCAGAAAAGGGCATCCGAAACAAAAACTGCCTTACCGCTGCCAAAAATTACGCCAGCTTGGCGCAGGCATTAGGGTGTTGGAAGAGGAATTCTCATGAATTTTTCTGCCGGTTTTGATTGCTTTTGGACGCAGAAGGAAGCCCTTAAGTGCTGGTCATGAGAACAGCATACCCAAATGAAAGCACATGTTGGTGTCTGTTTCCTGCATCTAAATTTAAAGCATCCATGCTAAAAACAAAATTTAAATGCCCAAAGTGAAAACACAGATTGGCATCTATTTCCTGTGTCTAAATTTAAATGCCCAAGCTTAAATTTTTTTTTAATGCTTATATTTAGGCTACAGAAAACAGATGTCAATGAGTGCTTCATGTTTGGATTTTACCAGGTGAATGTGCACAGAGCCGAGCTTACTGTGGAACTTTTCTCTGTGTGTGCCAAGCACAGTCTTCCTGCTGAACTCCCTAATGATCAATGCTATGATCGCGCCTATATTTACATCTCATTAGTGTTGCACATTAGGGAATTGTTCTTCTGCATTCTTCTGGCAGTATTTTTATGGCGCTATTCGGAACAGCGCCAGAGTTTTGAGCATCAAGGCGTAAATGCTCAGATTTCTTCCTGTTGGTTTTTTACCTCATAGGCTTTGTTCTGATGAAAACTGATCAAGATGAATTACCAGCAGTGAGGCTTTGATGAATAAGAGAAGGTGTTCAAAAAGTATGATATCCTGGTTCAGAAGAGAGGATCATAAGCTGTGGGTAGACATGGAACAAACTCTGGTGTGCTCTCGAAAGTTGGGAAAGCTAATGTGGCTTAATGGTAAACATAGAGGTAGGGTGGACAAGTTCCCGCCTACAGTACAGGCTACTTTCTATTATTGGGATCTTATGTTTCCGCAACGGCAACCACTGGTGTCAGGACTGGCCCCGATAGTGGATAATCCTATATTCCGCCCTGGTATAGGAAATAACACTTTTTGCAAATGGGCGGAAGCGGGACTGGATATGTTGGGACAACTGCATGTGGGAGAGACTATTGTACCCTTCGAGACCCTTGGGACTGACTTTGGTCTTGCACAAGGGGATCGATATGCCTATATGCAATTACAACATTTCCTGAAAGGTCCGGCGTACATGGGATGTCTGAAAAGGGATATCCACCCTTTGGAGGAGGTGTGTGTAGACCCAAAAGGTACGAGAGGACTAATATTATACTTGTATGCCTATTTAGTGAAAGGATCCAAAACGTCCTCACTGCATAGGAAACGATGGGAACAGGAGTTACAATTTACATTACAGGAGACCGAGTGGCTGACCTTAGAGAAAGGCTTGCTGAGATCCTCCCGCTCGGTGGCCGTGCAGGAGAATGCTATAAAGGTGTTCTACAGATGGTACCTGACACCGGTTAGATTACATCATATGTTTACACAGGCCTCAAAGGGTTGTTGGAGGAAGTGCGGAGGGGAAGGGACTATGGGACACATCTGGTAGCTGTGCCCCAAAGCGCAGGCCTACTGGAAGTGTGTGCATTCTCGGCTTCGGGTATGGCTCGGCAGATCTGTACGGTGGCATCTTTTGATCTTTTTACTAGGACAGAGACTTGAGGGCATTACATCTGATCAGTGGGGATTGGTGAGAAACTCCTTGGCGGCAGCCCGAGTCCATCTGGCAAGAAATTGGAAAATAGCACAAGTCCCCTCAATGAGGGGTTGGCTTGCTAAAGTGAGTTACATATGTGAAATGGAGAGATTGACTGCTGTGAAAGGGAAAAGTCTGCCAAAATGGCAACAGATATGGGACCCCTTTTTAAAGCACACAAAAGGATCTGGACAATAAATGTACTATTAGATTTCTGTATTGACAGGGAAGGGAAGACGGGGGGAGGGGGAGATGGTGGGAGGGTTAGGGAGGGGGGGAGTTAGGGAACACATGTATAAAACTCAAAAATTCTGGAAGTATAAAAGATGGTTGTTATAGCATTATGTTGGTGTTGGAGTGTACTCATGCTAGATACTCAATGTTAGGCTCATAAGACGTGTAGAAAATGTAACTTCTTATATTGAGTATGTAATGTTTTTCCTATATAATGTTCAATAAAGTCTTCTATAAATTAAAAAAAAAGTATGATATCCTCATTGTGTGTGATGTATTCCTAATAAGTGAGATTTGACAGCTCTGTAAAAGAGTTTCACTGTGGTGCCCCCCCAAGGTTCTGTCTTGGTGTCCCTTCTTGTCAACTTTCTCCTTAGTCCCCTCACCACCCTCATTCGTGTAACACAATATCTCCTGTTATTTAAATGCAGATGACATTTTCCTCATTTATCATCAAGATCCTGACTCACCTGATTTTCAGCCCATTCAGTCTTATCTGGATGCAGTCAGTGATTGGCTATCCTTGCATCAGCGTATCCTAAATCCAGAAGAAACTATAGCTTCCTGAATCATTGGACACTCTCTCTGACTCCCTTTCTCCACATTTTGTAATACACCAATTGTTGGTGTATCACAAAATGCGAGAAAGGGAGTCAGAGAGAGTGTCCAATTGTTCTTGTTGATTCTTTCCACTACCTGGGCATTCATCTTCAATATCAACTCTCTTTTGATCTCCAACTTTCCACTATAACAAAATCTAGTTTTCTTATCCTCCAATATATCTGTACTGTTCATAATTACATTGATGATATGGCCTGCGCTACTCTTCTTTCTGTCCTGGTTGCTTCTCATCTTGACTACTGTAATATCATTTATATTTGCCTTCCCCTTTCCCAACTTAAAAGGCTCCAAACTGTTTAAAATACTTCTATCCGACTCTTGGTATGTGCCCACCATTTTGACCAGATTACCCCCCTGTCTCTCTCTTGTCATTGGCTTCCAGGTACATATAGAGATCATCATAAGATTCTAACCCTTACTCACAAAACCTTCTACACAAACACCCCTTCCTACCTTACTTACTTGATTACTCCCTACACTCCCTCTAGAACCCCGTGTTCCACTTATGAACACAGTCTTGACTTGCCTTCTGTTTTTCATTCTCATGCTTACTCTACTACACAATCTGCCTTTTTTTAAAAATGTTGCTTCATCCTTATGGAATTCCTTGCCAGTCACACTTCATGCTGAGCCCTCTTACTTTAAATTCCATGCTACACTGAAGACTTACCTCTTTTCTCAGGCCTTTCCAGGCGCAGAAGGCATATAGGGATGTTTAGGCAGCATTCAACTCTCCTCATGGGTTTTTCCCCTCTCTTCTCCTTCATTTCCTCTCTTCTATTTCCTGCTTTCCTATGATAGATTGTAGTTCCTTTCTGTTTCTTTTTAGACTGTAAACTACTTTGTCTTGACTGAAAGGTGGTATAATAACAAATGCCAATAAACAAACATAGTTGAAAATTGCCTATCCTCCCTACAGGTAATAGTGCTCACTAATGATTCTTTGAGTTTACATAGCTGATCAGAGCTCTTGTATTCTGCCCTCATATTCTTGGAGGCAGGATATATTGTGATGTTTATTTAATATGAGTATTATTTGTATTTAATTGCATTGTTTGTATAATAGATAGCACTGTGTATTAGGACTGCTTTTCCTTTAGTTTGCAGTTCCTATGATTGACTCCTTATGAGCTTTCCGTATTGCCTGTTAGCTCTGATCAAGGGCCAGCCCTCCCTCTCTGCTCCTGCAGGCTGTGTGAGAGAATCCAGTCTTCCTAGCATGCCTTTATGATCAGCAGCAGTTCTAGGGGCTGAACCCTCCTTCATCTACTACAATTCCATTAAGATTTTTCACCATCTCCCAAAATCATCTTACCCCAAGTCATTCCTGATTTACTTTCTCTGAGTTCTTCTCCTTATTTTCCTTGAGTGTTACAGCTTTCTCTCTCAGCTGAGCTGAGGTTCTGGCCATCTCCTTACCTCTCAGGTGGCTAGATATACACTCTATGGGCAGCAGGCCACAATTCTTTTACAAACAACTGAACTGTAAGTTGGATTTTCATTGTTTCTTCTGAGTACTACAATAAAGAAGATTTGCTTAAGAATTGAGAGTCTACTGGTGAAGCTTCTGCTTGGGGATGGTTTATGCTGGCTGTTTAAGCTACACTATACTTTGCCTAGAAAGGTACATCTTGTTTTGCTTTGAATTTGCTGTCTTCAGAAGCTGTCATCCTAGAAGAAAGCCTATACCTAAAGGTCCAGCAGGCCCTACTCATAGATTTTTTTTATTTACTTAAAAGTTTATATTCCACACAAACCAAGAGTCCTTGGTGTATCACAATATAATATGCAAATTACAAAACATTACAAATAAAAACAAAATCATACATTAAAACATTTTGCAAGAAATCATACTTTCAAGGTTTCTCAAGGTTAGAGTTCAGCAGGAGAAATATAAATTGTCACGACTGTGGCCGTGACCCCTCTTTGACTTATCTTATTTCCGATGGTCAGCTTTTGAGCTGGCTACTGTCTGCATTGTTGTTTCTTTCCTGTGTGTTTCAAGCCTCACTTTGGTGTTCAGTGTGTTTCCTGCCTCTGTCCTGTAGGGTTTCCACTTCCTGCGTGTTTCAAGCCTCACTTTGGTGTTCAGTGTATTTCCTGCCTCTGTCCTGTTTATGAGGAAGTGGTGCACTTTCATTCAGGGCCTTTGCAATGCCAAAGGTCTCCAGGTTAGTCCGCCTGCAGTGTAGCACTTCTGCCTTGTTCTGTCTGTGTGCCTGCGGGCACTTCTGTCTTGATTCCTTGTTCAGGGTGCCTGTGTGCACTTCTGCTTCTGTTCTTCTCGGTCTGTTTGTGTGCTAGGTTCAGCCTTCAGCCATAGTTCTGTTGTTTGTCTGTGTGGGTCAGCTTTGTATCCTGCTTGTGTCTGCCCTGTTTGTCTTCAGCTCCAGTTCCCTTCCTGCTTGTGTCTGCCCTGTTTGCTTTCAGCTTCTGTTCCTGTCAAGCTTGTTTGAGTATCCTGAATTCTGCTTTAGTATCCTGAATCCTGTTCCAGTATCCTGTTCCAGCCAAGCTTGTTTAAGTATCCTGAATTCTGCTTGAGTATCCTGAATCTTATTCCAGTATCCTGTATCCTGTTCCAGCCAAGTTTGTTTGAGTATCCTGAATCCTGCTTGAGTATCCTGAATCCTGTTCCAGCCAAGCTTGTTTGAAAATCCTGAATCCTGCTCGAGTATCCTGAATCCTGTTCCTGTCAAGCTTGTTTGAGTATCCTGAATCCTGTTCCAGTCAAGCCAAGTCCATTCCTGCATCCGGTTCCAACCAAGCCAAGCTTGTTAATCCAGTCCTGCTTGGGGGGTTTTGCCTCCTGCTGCCGCTCAACGACAGTAGGCCAAGGACTCACATTGTTCCAGAGTCCATGACTGTTTGTTTAAGGCCTGGGACCATGAAAGATGACATAAATATTGAACATGGTTTAATTCAGTAATCATTACTGTAGTAATGTTATTACCAATTACATCACAGGCTGCTAACATACACAAACATCGTATATGCTTAGCAGCCTGGTGATCTCCTCTGTCTTATGTCATAATCCTTGTGTTAGTGGAGATGACAAAGGACAGCTTGTTACTTCAAGATCTTTAATGACCAATCTTCAAATGACTCTTGTTACCTCAATATCTTGACGTAACAAGCTGTCCTTTGTTGTCTCCACTGTGTTTGCTTGGCTTGGATTCATTTGTGGAATATTTTTCTTTTGTTTTGTGTATGATTGTTGTATTGTCAGATGGTTGCTCTATACAGGTTTGAAAGTTTCTGATCCATTCCTGACTGGAAGGTCTCAGCACCATGGCCTATATTAGAATGACTAGAGTACTATACAGTATATGAAATTAAGTACATAAGTGCATAAGCATCATCACACTGGGACAGACTGAAGATCCATCAAGCCCAGTATCCTGTTTCCAGCAGTGGCCAATCCAGGTTGCAAGTGGATGGTATGATCCCAAATGAGTAAAACAGATTTTAGGCTGCTTATCTCAGGAATAAGCAGTGGATTTTCCCATCCTAATAATTTATTTATTTATTTATTTATTTTATTTATTTGTTGCTTATATCCCACATTTTCCCACTTGTGCAGGCTCAATGTGGCTTACAGTAAGTTAAATAAGAGTACAAACTTAAAGATTAGGCAAGAGTGAACTAGGTAGGGTAGGGGACAAGGGATACATTAATCAACATAGTGAGATGAGGGGTAAGTCTTAGCAAAGAGGAATGTCTTTAACAACTTCTTAAAAAGGGCATGATCCTCTTGAGTTTTAAGGTGATGAGGTAACGTATTCCAGTGTTTGGGACTCCAGTAACGGAAGGACGAGGCGAAGATTTTCTTGTACTTGACTCCCTTACAGTTCGGAAAATGGAGGTGGAGATATGACCGAGCGGCAGGGTTGGCATTTCTAGGTGGAAGGTCGATCAAGGGGAGCATGTATTCCGGTGCAGTCCCATAGATGATTTTATGTGTTAGGGAGCAGATCTTAAAAGCAATGCGCTCATGTACAGGCAGCCAATGAAGTTTAAAGCGCAGGGGTTCGGCATGTTCGAAACGCCTTACTCTAAGGATGAGCCTCGCCGCAGTGTTCTGAGCCGTTTGGAACGTTTTCAATAAGGAGGCCTGACAACCCACGTAAATACCACTACAATAATCCAGATGGGATAGGACAAGCCAGTGGACAAGGGTACGAAACAAGTCTCTGGGAAGGAGGTATCTGATGCGCCGAAGTCTCCACATTGCCTGGAACATTTTTTTGGTGACCAAGTGTACATGATCAACCAGCTGGAGATGTGAGTCCAGATGTACCCCTAAAAGTCTCAGGCTGTTGGCAATCGGGAGGGCCGAGCCCAGAACTGGAAGCATTGTGTCAGATACATGAGCGTACGTGGACGAGAGGATGAGACAGTGAGTTTTTTCCCTGTTGAGCCTGAATCTGAACACCTTGGCCCAGTGTTCTAAGGTGGTGAAACATGCATCTATGAGGTTGGCAACTTCTGATATTGAGGATTTAATAATGGTTTATAGAGTTTTCTTTTGGGAACTTGTCCAACCCTTCTTTAAACCTTTCTAGGCTAACTGCTTTTTCCACGTTCTCTGGTAACAATTTCCAGAGCTTAGTTCCTTTATTATTATGCTTAGATAGGAATGTACTGTACAAGAGCATTAAATGTATGCTAGAGAAGAACAGATTCAGCCTCAAAGCTTGCACATCCTTCACATTGATATGTGTGCAGTCCCTTATTAGAATGAACACCCAGAAATATGTTCCATCAAACACTGCAATCAGAATCTATACTGTACCTTTTGCAAATAGGACTGCAATGATTCAGGATCCTGACACTCGTACAGTGCTTCCAAAACATCTTCTATCTTCCCTGAAATCTCCTCACTGTCCCTTTGATGAAAAAGGCAAACAGTACCTGAATGAATGCACGTCTCTCTTCTCACATCAGGCATTGATATTTACTAATACTGTCTAATGCCATCAGATCAAAAGTGAGGTGAAAGATCAAGCCCATATGATATATGCAATTAGCAGGAGTTTAGTTATGTGAAATAATGGGGTCTGATGCTCAAAACTCTGGTGCTAGAGGCAAGAGCACACATCCCACAGCGCAAAAACAGCATTGAAAACTTGCCCCCCAATGCCCAAAGCAAATGAGATGCAAATTGTATGCATGCTAGTAAAGTGAAAGCAAGGGGGAGGAACGTGACTGATGTATGCATACAACAGCTGAGCTTACTGCGAAACACCTGCACGCATGCACCAAGAAAAACAGGAAGTGCAAGAGCACATTGGCACTCTTCACCCACACCATGAAATATAAGCCCCCCCCCCCCCAACATTTTTGCAGTTTAAATCCCATATAAGGCTCACACCAAAGTACAGGAAAACAAGCGCCAATGCCCACCCTCACCCCCGGCTTTGCTCGGACTCAAAGACTTTTTTTTCCCTCATTATCATTACTACAGGCTTCTTTCTCCTTTCAAAAGAAGCCAAAAGTCAGCAATTTAATGTGAAAAGATAGAGAAGAAATCCTCTCCTCAAAACTCAAACACTTTCCCTGACCTGGGGGTGTGATTTTGGTGTTAACGCTAGTGTTAGTTTTTGCACCATCTTCTGAGCATTGGAGTAAAAACATAACCACCCTGAGTTGAATCCATTTCAATGCTTTTCAATGCATTTAAATATAATCTGTACTGATCTTCAGCACACAGATTAACACCCCTGCTGGAGGGTTTTGTGCATGCTGCGCACATTAACATGCTAAACACTCCTAGCGGCGGTGTTAGGCTTTGGGCATCTGGGCCATGGAATTTCTTATGCATGTCAGCAGGAGTTTACAACCTTTTAACAGTAGGGACAGTGAAAGTACCTATAGATAATATGTAAACTGCAAGAGATACGAACATAACTTGTAGCATTTACGTATTTGCCATGTCCACACTCTGCCCAGAGGCTGTCCACGTGTACCCTCACCTGCAACTATGCGCTATTAGAGACAGCTAAATGCTCTGTGATTGGCTGAGAGAGACCTGGAGGGGCATAATCGAAAGGGACATCCAAATAGTTTTGATTTGGACGTCCTCGCACGTCCCGATCCCCGATTCTCCCTGGCGGTGGTCATTTCGGGCACATAAGAAAAACACATCCAAATAGGACGCCCATCACAAAATCTGAAGAAAAAAAACGGCCAAGTGCTCGTCAGGGACGTCCTTTTTTTTTTTTAGAGTGATGTGTATGAAGCCGCAGAGCAGCTCTGCGCATGCTCAGCTGGCCGACTGGCTTCTCCTCCTTAGGAAGGAAATTGCGTGCAAATGAGCTAACAGTGAGCAGCTCATTTGCATGTGATTTCCTTCATGCATGCCCGTTTTTTACCGATCCGCTAAGGGATCGGTAAGGGAAGGGCTCTTTCCGTGGAGTTAGTGCATCTGGCTCTAAGAACCCTGGTAAGGCTGGGAATGAGGATCAGGGTGGGGGCCAGAGGGAGGGCTTCAGGGTGGGGTTTATCATTGCCGTGGACTCTTGACTCCTTATTTCCAAGGATGAGGGGCTTGGGGGGGATTGGATGCCTTGTTGGAAGGGGGATGTTAGAGGATAATAGGTGTGATCAGTAGTATAAAATGACAGAGGGTGATAAAGGGCAACTGGTATTTCAAAATCAGGGCAATGTATAGAGTAAGAGCAGTGACTTCAAAAAGTTTCTCCCATGCACATGGGGGGCCTTATACATTTGTTTTTCCTATATGCAACATTTTGAATTTGCTATTCCTGTTGCACGTGGGGAGCCATCAAAGTGCAGTTCTGCACTTATTTTACAAGACTTTATGTTTGGCAGAACCTGTTATAAATTACTGTAGGAATTATCCGTCCCAATCTGGAGGTATGAATTCCCCTGTCTATGTCCCTTCTAAAATAGGAGTTCTCATCTATTTATTAGGTCACTGCTCCTCTCTTATTTATCAAAATCCCTTATTAACCAGGGGCGTAGCCAGACAACAGATTTTGGGTGGGCCTCAGCAAGAATTGGGTGGGCAGCAAGTGTTCTTCCTCCCTCAAAAAAAAAAAAATCTCAGCTGGTGGGAAAACGCTTCTTTCCACCTTGGCAGCAGTAATGCACTGAAAACTGAGCATGCGCAGGTGCCGGTGTCGTGGAGAGTAGCGATTTTGTTACCATCAGGGGGAAATCTTCAGCTGGCAGAGTTTGGGATTCCCACCAGTTACCACTAAACATGTGCTACTGTTGGGTGGGCCTGAGCCATAAATGGGTGGGCCCTGGCCCACCCAAGCCCACCTGTGGCTACGCCACTGTTATTAACTCTTGCAGAAAAATTTCACTCTTATTTTCATACTGGAAGTTGTCTATAAACCAAAGAATGTGCCTAAGTAGGTAGGAGTATAGGATGAAGGGAGGAAACAAGCACGTAAGAATGTAAACTCTATAAATTTTTAACCATTCGGACACACAGGAATTAACAATTAAAAGTTTCCCTTCCCACATGATCTTTAAGGGCCCTGATTACAAAGGCGTGCTAGCGTTTTTAGCACATGCTAAAAATTAGTGTGCACTAACCGTGTAGATGTCCATAATATTCCTATGAGCATCTACATGGTTAGCGCACACTAAAAACGCTAGTGCACCTTTGTAAACGGGCCCTAAGTCACAATTTCCCAAATGTCCACACACCGGCCCCCTTTTACTAAGGCGCGCTCATGTTTTTAGCATGCGGTAAAATTGTGGGCATGCTAAATGTTGTGGGCACGCTAAACGTTAGAGACGCCGATGCATTCCTATGGGTGTCTCTAGTGTTTAGCACGCCCACAATTTTAGCACACGCTAAAAACGTGAGTGTGCCTTACTAAAAGGGGACCTTAGTTTGTATTCACCCAATAGCAAAAGCAGATTTTGTTCTCAAAAGTCCCTCAACATCCCCAGCCCCTACAGAACTGAAAAACAGAGACTCAACTCGGGAGTTTCACCTGGGTTTCCTTACGTCCCATCACTTAACAGACTGGCTAAAACAAGCCGACAAGCTTATAACAAACCTGCTGCACACGCACTCTCAGAATCACCTTTGGCAGAAGAGGTACTCCTGGGATTTCCGCAGTTCTTTACTGGTTTGGACATGAATGCCTAGAAAAGATTCTTCCGTTTCTTCTCTACAGCCAGAGCTGATGAATTCAAAGAACGGGTCATAAATCCCCTGCCATCTCTTTTCCACGGGAAATTCATCAAGACCCAACTGCCTGTGCAACAAAATAAAGAAAATTAAAGAAAATAGTTCCTCATGCCAAGGATCTTCGGCGTTTCTAGTCATCTCTACTTGTGTCACAAGGTGCAGTTTGGTAATTATAAAGCAATAACAAAGACGCAGAAGGTGATCAAACATGGTTTCATCATACCCTTACTGTGACTCACTCTAGACTATTTAATGCATTATGGGGTATGTCTAATAAAGAGCATTAAGTCTTAACACATGCATAGCGTGTGTGAAAATGTTTACTGCAAATTGCATTAAAGTGTTTTACATAAGTACATAAGTATTGCCATACTGCGACAGACCAAAGGTCCATCAAGCCCAGCATCCTGTTTCCAACAGTTGCCAATCAAGGTCACAAATACCTGGAAAGATCCAAAAAAACGTCAATACATTTTATGCTGCTTATCCCAGAAATAACCAGTGGATTTTCCCTAAATCAATTTAATAATGGTCTATGGACTTTAGGAAGTCGTCTAGACCTTTTTAAAACCACACTAAGCTAACCACCTTCACCACATTCTCTGGCAATGAATTCCAGAGTTTAATTACACGTTGTGTGAAGAAAAATTTTCTCCGATTCATATTAAATTTACTACTTTGTAGCTTCATTGCATGCCCGCTAGTCCTAGTATTTTTGGAAAGAGTAAACAAATGATTTGCGTCTACCTGTTCCACTCCACTCATTATTTTATGGACCTCTATCATACCTCCCTCAGCTGTCTTTTCTCCAAGCTGAAGAGCCCTAGATGCTTCAGCCTTTCCTTATAGGGAAGTCGTCCCATCCCCTTTGTCATTTTTGTCGCCCTTCTCTGTACCTTTTCTAATTCCACTATATCTTTTTTTAAATGCAGCGACCAGAATTGAACACAATATTTGAGGTGCGGTCGCACCATGGACCAATACAAAGATATTATAATGTCTTCACTTTTCTTTTCCATTCCTTTCCTAATAATACCTAACATTCTATTTGCTTTCTTAGCCGCCGCAGCACACTGAGCAGAGTAAGTAACTTGTTTGCACATGCTAAGTGTGTGTTATTTCATTTTTTGCATTTATTTTCTGAAGGGGATGTGTCAGGGGTAGAGAATGGGCATAAATGCGCAATCCAGCTAGCGTGATCTGAATATTGTGCGCTAACAGGTTAGCGAGTTTATAACATAGGAGCTCTTAGTGCCCCCTAAATAACAGGTGGTACGTGCTCCCTCACCAATTTTTTTCAGGTTACATGTGCTAATGCCAACATCAGTGCATGACCTAGAAAAGAAATATTGGAAATTGTCCTATTTCCTGGGCGCATTAGAAATGGGCTTAACGCAGGGGAAAGTCCCATATTAGCATGTTAATTTCATTTACTTGTGCACTTTAATAGACATACCCCTATATATTTACCTTATCTGTGAAATGTAACAAGCTTGGAAGAGTTGAGTCTACTCAGTATTTGGGTAGAAGACCTCTGAGAAATGCCAGGCACAATTGTTGCAGATTCAGTGGGGAGCAATCTGCATACTGCAGCAATACCAAACCAGTATCCCAGAATTATGTATGGCCACAGTGTTACTGGGTGTGTCATCATTCAGCTCTGATACTTAATACTTAGAATTGATCTTACATATCTCATGGAGCTATTTGCAAATAGTGGGATGCTAATCCCATTGCCATGTCAAAATTATAACACAGTGTGCAGTGTTTGACTTACTGTGATCCCAGTACAGGAGTCATATTAAACTTTGATATGACTCTATTGCATGTATTCTCTATTAGTTGAAATCAATGGAGGTTTGGATAAGAGCGTTATGGGGGCAATTCTATAACAGAGCAATCATTTACATGCCTTGAGGGGACATGGTAGGATTCTTATTTTATAATGGATCCTAAATGCTTAGGTTCTACTATAGAAAACTCGTTTAACCTGCTATGATCTATCTAATATTTTAGGCGTCAACACTTATACCAGCCATAGAACAGGTCCCTATATAGGGATGTATGTATTGGGTGCGCAAATGTTTCCATTTATATGGAATAATAAAAACTTCATAAAAATCTGAATGTGCCGTCTGTGTTTATTACAAGTACTAGCTCTGACAGCCTGTCCCAGTGAGTCACCATTTCTTTCAGAGTTGAAATACAAGTCTTTCACCAGCACAGTACAACTTATTTTCTTAATGTTCTTACTGAATACATTTGAGAAATAGAATCATGTCAGATTTTAGTTCAATATATTTATTTGATGCTCTCATTACAAACAACAAAATAGTTATTAAACCTCACATTAGTACAATTATAAATTAAAAAAGAAAAAGAAAAACATTAACCATCCTCACTGTGAGTGTTAAAATAAAACATACCTTAGAGTACACATCCAGACACATACGTTTAGATATATAAGTTAGACTGACATACAAAGAGGGGCATAATCGAACGGGGCACCCAAGTTTTCCTGAGGACGCCCTCGCAGGACGTCCCCGCGAAGAGGCGGGGAAACCCGTATTATCGAGACAAGATGGGTGGCCATCTTTCATTTCGATAATACAGTCGGGGATGCCCAAATCTCAACATTTAGGTCTACCTTAAAAATGGTCGTCCCTAGAGATGGTCGTCCCTGATTTTCGGCAATAACGGAAACCGAAGACGCCCATCTCAGAAATGACCAAATGCAAGCCATTTGGTCATGGGAGGAGCCAGCATTCGTAGTGCACTGGTCCCCCTGACATGCCAGGACACCAACCGGGCACCCTAGGGGGCACTGCAGTGGACTTCAGAAAAAGCTCCCAGGTGCATAGCTCCCTTACCTTGTGTGCTGACCCCCCCAAAACCCACTCCCCACAACTGTACACCTCTACCATAGCTCTTAGGGATGAAGCGGGGCACGTAGATGTGGGTACAGTGGATTTGTGGTGGGTTTTGGAGGACTCACATTTACCCCTATAAGTATAACTGGTAGGGGGGATGGGCCTGGGTCCGCCTGCCTGAAGTGCATTGCAGTACCCACTAAAACTGCTCCAGGGACCTGCATACTGCTGTCAGAGCTTGGTATGATATTTGAGGCTGGCATAGAGTCTGGGAAAAATATATTTTTTATTTTTTTTTAGGATGGGAGGGGGTTAGTGACCACTGGGGGAGTCAGGGGAGGTCATCCTCGATTCCCTTCAGTGGTCATCTGGTCATTTAGGGCACATTTTTGTGGCCTGGTCATAAGAAAAAAAGGATCAAGTAATGTCGGCCAAGTGTTCGTCAGGGACGCCCTTCTTTTTTCATTATTGGCTGAGGACGCCCGTGTGTTAAGCATGCCCCATTCCCGCCTTCGCTATGCTTCTGACACGCCCCCGTAAACTTCGGTCGTCCTTGTGATGGAAAGCAGTTGAGGACGCCCAAAATCGGCTTTGAATTATGCCAGTTTGGGCAACCCTGGGAGAAGGACACCCATGTCCTGATTTGTGTCGAAAGATGGACGCCCTTCTCTTTCGAAAATAAGCCTGTTAGTCATAACAATTTCCAAATTTTAGACACCTAGTATAATGTATTATGTTTCTTTCCTGCTATAGTTTCATATTTAAAAGTAAGACTTATTCCACCACAGATTTGTGTAACCTCAACACTTACACTTTTCTTGGTTTGTAATATTATTTTAATTGCCAGTGAAGGCATAATGTAGAGAAAAAAATGCTGGTGCATCTGATGCTTGGTGATCTGGTACCTGGGCTACGAAGCCCTGGTAAGGCACTAGACCAATACGTGTCAGCTAGAAACTCCAGGCCTAGAAGGGTTGGAGACCTTGCTTGCATAGGGTGAGCCACGTAGAAAGCTCTGGCCACTTAACAAGAGCAACAGTCCTCCTTGCTTAGGGCAGACCTGCACAATGTTAAGTCAATGGTTCTCAACCCAGTCCTCTGTACACAGTAGGCAATACCTATTGCTTTCTACATAATAATGACTTTCATGCAAAAAGATGAAGCCCCTGGCCTGCCTACTTATGACCAGAAAACCAAAACAAATCCTTTTTGTCAGTCTGTGTACCGATGCGGATATTCCGGTTTGGACTGCTGGTATGTTCATGTAAATGAAAGTTTATTCCACTGTAGATTAGACATTTTATGTTGATTATATACGTCCTTACAGACACCTTAATTAATGCAGTGTTTGATATTTTCAGTTGGATTAAATTCTGTTTTGTGGAGTCTCGACAGATTCTACTACTACTACTACTACTATTTAGCATTTCTATAGCGCTACAAGGCATATGCAGCGCTGCACAAACATAGAAGAAAGACAGTCCCTGCTCAAAGAGCTTACAATCTAATAGACAAAAAATAAATAAAGTAAGCAAATCAAATCAATTAATGTGAACGGGAAGGAAGAGAGGAGGGTAGGTGGAGGCGAGTGGTTACAAGTGGTAACGAGTCAAAAGCAATGTTAAAGAGGTGGGCTTTCAGTCTAGATTTAAAGGTGGCCAAGGATGGGGCAAGACGTAGGGGCTCAGGAAGTTTATTCCAGGCGTAGGGTGCAGCGAGACAGAAGGCGCGAAGTCTGGAGTTGGCAGTAGTGGAGAAGGGAACAGATAAGAAGGATTCTCCTGATGAAGGCAGTCCAGCTGAAGCACAGACTGTGTTGAGTTTCTCTGTCTGGGACTTGTATCTATATGTTCATTACCCATTAAAAGGAACTTTTTTTGCAACATTTAGTCATCTTGACATTTGTAATCTTCCACTCTTGGTTTGGTCTGCCTACTTAAGATTACATTTTATTTAGAGCTTCTGCTCATATGTTTGTAAATTTATGCATTTATTTTCCAGGTAATGATGGCACAAAAAAATCAGTGGTTTTTAAAAATGTTTTCGTGCATGGGACCTATTGTTGAGTAATATTTCCAGTGGAATTCAATATGTAAATTTGTGTCACGTATGAATCATCAGTTCAGAAACGGTACAAAAACTGATTGGGAGATACAGGTGACGAGTGGGAAGGGGTGACCGAGTAATAGTAGTACTTTTCCAGTGTTTATTCAAAAACCTATTTCAGTTTTTTTGCATTGGGGATATTCTATCAGTGCTTCAGCTTATTTATATATTTCAAGGTATGTACTTTAAACAATAAAAGTATTCTAATTT
This sequence comes from Microcaecilia unicolor, assembly GCF_901765095.1. Classification (NCBI taxonomy): domain Eukaryota; kingdom Metazoa; phylum Chordata; class Amphibia; order Gymnophiona; family Siphonopidae; genus Microcaecilia; species Microcaecilia unicolor. The sequence continues at coordinate 52,053,847 of NC_044031.1, read as the reverse complement.
TAATGTGTACTGTGTTCCAAATTGTTTAATTTATTAATCTAGTTCATCAAATTCTGTTTCTAGTATAACCAAAAATGTCTTCTCCATAGTACCAAGGGCTGCTGACTCCTGTGGTAAAGGACTAATGCTGTTTGCGAACCACCTCAAAAGCAACGTTAATCCATTGGCCTGGGAGCATCAGTCTGCCAAGCCACAGCCCAATGCTTCCAGATGGTCTCTTAAAGGAGCCAGTAATACGTTAAATTCTAGACTCTTGCGCACCCAATCTCCCCAAAAAGCTCCTAGTTGCGGCACCCCCTAAGCAAGCCTCCCCAAGCCTACCCCACAACTATCCATCCCCATCCATAGTACCCAACTATCCACCGCATCCGAAGGACCCTCCCCAAAGGTGCAACCCCACACCTAGAAAACCTGCCCTTTAAGCCAATAAACGCCTCCTCCTCAAACCGTACCTTTAAAATTCCCAGGAGTCTAGTGGGCGGCCAGCATCAATCCCCAGTTGCTTCTGCCCTCATCAACACTGGGATCCATAATGGTGTCAGCAATTCCTTGCGGTAGTGTCGCAGTAATCCAATGAGGGGTCATCTTTCAATAAGGGTGAAGAAGCCCTTATATAGAATGGTGACCATTATCCGAAGCACTGCAAGACTACCATTACAATACATCTAAGTCTTCTAGCCCTCATGTATCTACGTAGTTCAATGAAACAAAAGAAGAACTAGAGCATCCTCTAGGAAGCCAGAAAGTAACAAACAAAAGCCAAGAATGCACACTTCATTGATATTGAGTTACAAATAAAAACAAACTGTCAGCATCATTTTGGATCCTGGCAACATGAGGGCAGGCGTGGCATAGGATTACTGCTGCCCGCCCAGTAGACCCAATGGAATTTAGAGATGTGGAGGGGCATAATTGAACGGAAACGGCTATCTCCATGGGCGTTTATCTCCGAGAACGAGTCCGTGAAGGGGCGGACCGAACCGTATTATCGAAAAAATGGACGTTTTTGAGCTGGGCGTTTGATTTTTTTTAGCGATAATGGAAACTAAAAACGCCCAGCTCAAAAACGTCCTAATCCGAGCCATTTGGTCGTGGGAGGGGCCACGATTCGTAGTACACTCACCCCCCTGACATGCCAGGACATCAACTGGGCACCCTAGGTCAGTGCGGTGGACTTCAGAAAAAGCTCCCACATGCATAGCTCCCTTACCACGGGTGCTGAGCTCCCAACCCCCTCCCCAAAATCCACTACTGACAAATGTACAACACTACCATAGCTCTTAGGGGTGAAGGAGGCACCTACATGTGGGTACAGTGGGTTTTGGAGGCCTCCCATTTACCAGCACAAGTGTTACAGGTGGGGGGGGGGATGGGCCTGGGTCCACCTGGCTGAAGTGCACTGCGGTACCCACTAAAAGTGGTCCAGGGACCTGCATACACGCAGGACTCTAGGACTTGTTGCTGCTGTATAACATTGGCACACCAGTTGACACCTGAAGACTAATCTCTCCGAAAACGTTCTTTATTGGAATAAGCACGTTTACTCACAGTTAACTGCAGATCAGAGGTTGTGCCCCACTGGCAACGAGTCTCCCTGGTACTGAGATTAGCAGTAGGTCAGAGCTGGCAGAATGCTGTACAATGCCCTCTTTCAGCCACATTCAAGGTAAGAACTAAGTTCTCTAACGTGGCTAACACATGGAAGGGATCTAAAACTGGCTAACAAAAATGGCCACTACCTCACGGACTACCGGAAACACAACAGGGCACACTCTGACCCAGTAGGCAGGGGGGAAAGCACCATGGGAGAAGAGCCTACCAACTACCAACATCGTGAGACTGTAACACAAGCTAATGAAATCACGGAGCCCAATACCCTACACCCACCACAATGCAATGCTGATGTGACCCTGTAGTGCACCCGAGAGCCACATCTGACCCAGGGAAAGGCTGTGAGAGGATCGAACATATTCTGCTGTCATGGAGGTGGGTACGGCATTTGAGGCTGGCATAGAGGCTGGAAAAAAAGTTTTTAAAGTGGATTTTTTTTGTGGGAGGGGGTTAGTGACCACTGGGGCAGTCCTGGGAGGTCATCCTCGATTCCCTCCAGTGGTCATCTGGGCAGTTGGGGCACTCTTTTGGGACTTGTTCGTGAAAAAAATGGGTCCAAAAAAAGTGACCCAAAATCGCGGTAAAAACGCCTTTTTTTTTCCGATTATCAGCTAAAGACGCCCATCTCTCCTCGGCTGATAACCACGCCCCAGTCCCACCTCCACCACGCCTCCGACACGCCCCGTCAACTTTATTCGTTCCCGCGACGGAGTGCAGTTGGAAACGCCCAAAATCGGCTTTCGATTATACTGATTTGGGCGCCTCTGCGAGAAAAACGCCCATCTCCCGATTTGGGTCGAAATATAGGCGTTTTTCTCTTTCGATTATAAGCTGGATAGTGTGGGGGGGGGGGACTTTGGGAAAGGGGGGAGAATCACACCTTGCCCTGGCCCTCTGAGTGGGGGGTGGATGATTGCATGGTAATATTGGGGCACAACTAGGGCTTTCTGTGAGGGGGATGCATGGGAATGTAGAATTGAACATGTTGCTGGCCTCTTTAAGAGAGTATCTGGAAGCATCAGGCTGTAGCTTGGCAGCCCAAAGTTCCTAGGTGGTATAATAATCCCAGCCTTAAATTGGGGTTATACTTCAGTATGGTATATTCTCTGTATCTAATGCATTTTTGAAATGGATGTAATAATGTAAAATCTAATGCATTTTTGAAATGGATGTAATAATGTAAAATCATAAATAAAATATTTAAAAAAAAACTTCACTATGGGATTTACATAGTAATGAGCAGCTTTAAATGCATTTGCATTTTTTTAGATCTCAAAAACTATGTACGTGGGGTGTCTTATTTAGCACTTCATTACAGCACCACACCTCTCAGAGTTCTTTAACACGAGTTAAGGGGCCAAACAATGTGGGTTAGAACCCTAACACAGCTTGATAAATTCCCCTCTTCGTTCCCCTCTACGACCAATATTGTACCATAATTCCGTGTTTCAGAGTCTTTAAAAATGTGACCCTAAAATCAATGAAACTGCCAGATCTTGTCTGAAATGTATCTCATTATCCCCTTTGTCCTTCCTTTACCTAACCTGAGTCTTTTCCAATATCTTAATCTGTAAAATTGCATTTTTTAAATGCAACTACCTTCAAATTCACTCACTGTAAAAGCTTCATGCCTACAACAAGACAGTTATTCTTGCTTACAGCCTCCTTGTTATTCCGTAGTCCTGCTCTTTGCTAGTAGTATTTAGGACTCCTTGAGTCTGACGATCTTTTCCTGCTTTATTGTTCAAGTTGCCTTCTAAAGTGAATCCATTTTGAAAAGTAAGTTTTCCCTGAAAGGAAAATAAATATTGTTACTCTTTTTCTCCTCAAACCATGATACTCTAACCAAAATGGATAATTCTGTCATAGCCTGATGCCAAAGGATAAAGAACACATGGGGATTTGAAGATGACATGCTGGATCTGACCTGCCCTTAGTACTGTATATAATGGCAGATAAAGACTCGTATGGTCCATCTAGTCTGCCCAATAAGGTGGCCAGATCAGCACCTGCCATTAAGTCATGATCAGATACTAGAATCTCAAATAGGGCAGTTGCACAATCATGGAACATTGGTTTTAGAATTTTGATGCTGTAGTCACATTCATTTTCAAAACTTGATTAAACCAGCAATCCAACAATGTTTTAATAATAATCTTGAGCCTTTCACGTTTCCAGGGTTCTACTTGTCAAACATTAATTAAGTCTCCGGTATCGTTGCCAGCCCGACAGGAGCCTGTTTCGCGGTCTGCTGCTTTCTCAAGGGCATATATTTTAACAGCAACCGATACCGACAAGGAGCCCTGGAAACGTGAAAGGCTCAAGATTATTAAAACATGGCTTGCAACTTCCAGTGTTATTAAGATAAGTTGATTTTTGCATCATAATCAAATTTATCTCAACAGTGTTTCAAAATTTGAACAGTAGTGCACAAAATAATTAAAAAAAATGAATCAATGTGAGCACACTGGTATATAGACATAGGTGATTCACTACTAGCAGACAGCGTGTACTACTGGTAGGTTGGAGGCGGTCTATGATTATATAAAGTCACAACTGTACAAGCTTGAAAGAAGCATGACACAAAATGTCTATGTGACAGTATGAGACACCTTCAATAATCAATTTATTACTGTTGAAGTAAATTGCTCTGCCTCTCAAACGTTGTGTATCCTAGAAATAAGCAGTGGATTTTCCCCAATCCATTTTAATAATTGCTTATGGACTTTTCTTTTAGGAAGCTATCCAAACCTTTTTTAAACCCAGTAAAGCTGCTTTTACCACATTCTCTGGTAACGAACGTTGAGTGAAGAAATATTTTCTCCGATTCGTTTTAAATTTACTACTTTGTAGATTCATTGCATGCCCCCTAGTCCTAGTATTTTTGGAAAGAGTAAACAAGAGATTCACATCTACCCGTTCTACTCCACTCATTATTTTATATACCCCTATCATATATCCCCTCAGCTGTCTTTTCTCCAAGCTGAAGAGCCCTAGCCATTCCAGCATTCCAGCCTTTCTTCATAGGGAAGTTGTCCCATCCCCTTTATCATTTTTGTTGAAGTTCTCTGTACCTTTTCTAATTCAGCTATATCTTTTTTGAGATGTAGTGACCAGAACTGCACAGTATTCAAGGTGCGGTCGCAGCATGGAGTGATACAAAGGCATTATAACATCCTCATTTTTAATTTCCATTCCTTTCCTAATATCCAACATTCTATTTGCTTTCTTTGCTGCCACAGGACACTGAGCAGAGGATTTCAAAGTATCGTCAACGATGATTCCTAGATCCTTTTCCAGGTCGGTGACTACTAACGCAGAACCCTGCATCAAGTAGCTGTAGTTCGGGTTCCTCTTTTCCACATGCATCACTTTGCACTTGCTCACATTAAACATCATTTGCCATTTGGATGCCAAGTAGTCCAGTCTCGTAAGGTCACCTTGCAATTTTTCACAATCCTTTTGTGATTTAACAACTTTCAGACTCATTTTCAAAAGAGGACGCCCATCTTTCGACAGAAATCGGAAGATGGGCGTCCTTCTACTTCTACTACTATAAATCACTTTTACAGCGCTACCAGTCGTATGCAGTGCTTTACAATTGAACATGAAGAAGAAAGACAGTCCCTGCTCAAAAAAGCTTACAATCTAAATCAGGACAGATAGGACCAAAAAGGATAAGGGAAGGACAGACAGAAGGACACATACGGCGTCGCGGGGATGACCAAAGTTCATGGGGGCATGTCGGAGGCGTAGCGAAGTCGGAACTCACATGGACGTCCTAGACCCATAATGGAAAAAAAGGGTGTCCTTGATGAGCACTTGGACAACTTTTCCTGGTCCTGTTTTTTTTTATGACCAAGGCACAAAGATGTGCCCGAATTGACCAGATGACCACCAGAGAGAATCCAGTGGTCACTAACCCCCTCCCACCCTAAAAAATTCTTTATAAATATTTTTTGCCAGCCTCTATGCCAGTCTCAAATGTCATCCTCAGGTCCTTCACAACAGTATGCAGGTCCCTGGAGCAGTTTTAATGGGTGCAGTGCACTTCAGGCAGGCGGACCCAGGCCCATCCCCCCTACCTGTTACACTTTTGGTGGTAAGTGTGAGCCCTCCAAAACCCACCACAGACCCACTGTACCCACATCTAGGTGCCCCCTTAACCCGTAAGGGATATGGTAGTGGTGTACAGTTGTGCGTAGTGGGTTTTGGGGGGATTTGGAGGGCTCAGGACACAAGGTAAGGGAGCTATGTACCTGAAAGCAATTTATGAAGTCCACTGCAGTGCCCCCTAGGGTGCCCGGTTGGTGTCCTGGCATGTCAGGGGGACCAGTACACTACGAATACTGGCTCCTCCCAAGACCAAAGGGCTTGCATTTGTTCATTTCTGAGATGGGCGTCCTTGGTTTCCATTATCGCCGAAAATCAGAAACGACCAAGTCTAGGGAAGACCACCTCTAAGGACTATCTAAATTTCAGGATTTGGGCGTCCCAACCATATTATCAAAACGAAAGAAGGACGTCCATCTTGTTTCGATAATACGGGTTTCCCCGCCCCCTCCACCAGGATGTTTTGCGAGGACGTCCGCAGCAAAACTTGGGTGTCCCTTTCGATTATGCTGCTCTTTGTGTCATCAGCAAATTTAATTACCTCACTAGTTATTCCCATATCTAAATCATTTATAAATATATTAAAAAGCAGTGGCCCAACACAGACCACTGCGGAACCCCATTATCTACACTTCTCTATTGAGAATACTGACCATTTAACCCTACTCTTTGTTTTCTATCTTTTAACCAGTTTTTAATCCACAATAGAACACTACCTCCTACTGCATGACTTTCCAATTTCCTCTAGGAGTCTTTCATGAGGTACTTTGCCAAATACCTTTTGAAAATCCAGATACACAATATCGACTGGCTCACTTATATCCATATGTTTGTTCAACCCTTTGAAAGAAATGTAGTGATGAAGCAAGATTTCCCTTCTCTAGGAGGAGGAAGTGACGTCAGCGCCGGAGATGGACGCATGATTCTGGAGCTCCGCTAGAGCGACGGCGAAATTGGTGAAATTCTCGGTAATTCAGCCTCCAAACGAAGTACAATTGAAGTCAGCGAAAGGGGATGGCGACATGAAGAAAGTTAGAGAAATTTAAATTTTTTTACACCCTCGACTGCTTTCCGTCGCAGGTACGACCAAAGTTCACGGGGATGTGTTGGCAGGGTAGCGAAGGCGGGACTGCGGTGTGATTAGGAGATGGTCACCCTCGGCCGATAATAGAAAAAAGAAGGGCATCCCTGACGAGCACTTGGCCGACTTTACTTGGTCCATTTTTTTTCACAACCAAGCCTCAAAAAGGTACCTCAACTGACCAGATAACCACCGGAGGGAATCGGGGATGACCTCTCATTATTCCCCCAGTGGTCACTAACCCCGTCCCACCATAAAAAACAAGTTTAAAAATACTTTTTTGCCAGCCTCTATGCCAGCCTCAAATGCCATACTCGGGCCCATTGCAGCAGTATACAGGTCCCTGGAGCAGTTGTAGTGGGTGCAGTGTACTTCAGGCAGGCAGACCTGGGGGGGGGGGGGGAGTTTGGGGGGCTCAGCACCTAAGGTAAGGGAGCTATGCACCTGGGAGCAATTTCTGAAGTCCACTGCAGTGCCCCCTAGGGTGCCCGGTTGGTGTCCTGGCATGTGAGGGGGACCAGTGCACTACAAATGCTGGCTCCTCCCATGACCAAAGGGATTTGATTTGGATGTTTTTGAGATAGACGTCTTTGGTTTCCATTATCGCCGAAAACCGAGGACGACCATCTCTAAGATCGACCTAAATGTCAAGATTTGGGCGTCCCTGACTGCATTATCGAAACGAAAGATGGACGTCCATCTTGTTTCGATAATACTCGTTGCCCCGCCCTTTCGCCAGAACGTCCTTAGAGATGGACGCCCTTAGAGATGGTCGTCCCCGTTCGATTATGCCCCTCCACGTGAACTGCTTAGATTTTACTACTCAATTCTATAGTGCTACTATACATATGCAGTGCTGTTTACATTATATGTAGATACTTTCTCTAGAGGGCTCACAATCCATGTTTTTGTACCTGGGGCAAGTGACTTGCCCAAGGTCACAAGGAGCTGCAGTGGGAATTGAATCCAGGTCACTAGGATCAAAGCCCACTACACTTGAACACAGATATCGGGTACCATGGAGAATGAAAGGCCAATAGAGCCAAAAATATGATTGAACAACAGAGGTACAACATCAAGGGCTCATGTGGCGATTCAGCCATCTGTACTGGGTCTGACTGTTCTATATCAGATGGGAGCTGGATTTAAGATGCCTGAAATATACAGTGGGGGAAATAAGTATTTGATCCCTTGCTGATTTTGTAAGTTTGCCCACTGACAAAGACATGAGCAGCCCATAATTGAAGGGTAGGTTATTGGTAACAGTGAGAGATAGCACATCACAAATTAAATCCGGAAAATCACATTGTGGAAAGTATATGAATTTATTTGCATTCTGCAGAGGGAAATAAGTATTTGATCCCTCTGGCAAACAAGACCTAATACTTGGTGGCAAAACCCTTGTTGGCAAGCACAGCGGTCAGACGTCTTCTCTAGTTGATGATGAGGTTTGCACACATGTCAGGAGGAATTTTGGTCCACTCCTCTTTGCAGATCATCTCTAAATCATTAAGAGTTCTGGGCTGTCGCTTGGCAACTCGCAGCTTCAGCTCCCTCCATAAGTTTTCAATGGGATTAAGGTCTGGTGACTGGCTAGGCCACTCCATGACCCTAATGTGCTTCTTCCTGAGCCACTCCTTTGTTGCCTTGGCTGTATGTTTTGGGTCATTGTCGTGCTGGAAGACCCAGCCACGACCCATTTTTAAGGCCCTGGCGGAGGGAAGGAGGTTGTCACTCAGAATTGTACGGTACATGGCCCCATCCATTCTCCCATTGATGCGGTGAAGTAGTCCTGTGCCCTTAGCAGAGAAACACCCCCAAAACATAACATTTCCACCTCCATGCTTGACAGTGGGGACGGTGTTCTTTGGGTCAGAGGCAGCATTTCTCTTCCTCCAAACACGGCGAGTTGAGTTCATGCCAAAGAGCTCAATTTTTGTCTCATCTGACCACAGCACCTTCTCCCAATCACTCTCGGCATCATCCAGGTGTTCACTGGCAAACTTCAGACGGGCCGTCACATGTGCCTTCCGGAGCAGGGGGACCTTGCGGGCACTGCAGGATTGCAATCCGTTATGTCGTAATGTGTTACCAATGGTTTTCGTGGTGACAGTGGTCCCAGCTGCCTTGAGATCATTGACAAGTTCCCCCCTTGTAGTTGTAGGCTGATTTCTAACCTTCCTCATGATCAAGGATACCCCACGAGGTGAGATTTTGCGTGGAGCCCCAGATCTTTGTCGATTGACAGTCATTTTGTACTTCTTCCATTTTCTTACTATGGCACCAACAGTTGTCTCCTTCTCGCCCAGCGTCTTACTGATGGTTTTGTAGCCCATTCCAGCCTTGTGCAGGTGTATGATCTTGTCCCTGACATCCTTAGACAGCTCCTTGCTCTTGGCCATTTTGTAGAGGTTAGAGTCTGACTGATTCACTGAGTCTGTGGACAGGTGTCTTTCATACAGGTGACCATTGCCGACAGCTGTCTGTCATGCAGGTAACGAGTTGATTTGGAGCATCTACCTGGTCTGTAGGGGCCAGATCTCTTACTGGTTGGTGGGGGATCAAATACTTATTTCCCTCTGCAGAATGCAAATAAATTCATATACTTTCCACAATGTGATTTTCCGGATTTAATTTGTGATGTGCTATCTCTCACTGTTACCAATAACCTACCCTTCAATTATGGGCTGCTCATGTCTTTGTCAGTGGGCAAACTTACAAAATCAGCAAGGGATCAAATACTTATTTCCCCCACTGTAGCTAACTATCACAAATGTTAGGAAACGTTAATTAACCAAAACAACAACAAAAACAAAACAAAAGGGGATGGGATTTGATATACCACCTTTCTGTGGTTTTAATCAAAGTGGTTTACATATTATATACAGCTTATTTCGTACCTGGGGCAATGGAGGGTTAAGGTATTTTACTAAGCCACGGTAGTGTGAAAACACTACCGCTGCATAGTAAAAGACCCCCTAAGTGACTTGTCCAGAATCACAAGGAGCTGCAAAGGGAATTGAACCTGGTTCCCCTGAGAGACAAACAAAGTGCAACAAATGCATCAAAAAGAATGTGTGCACTATCAACAAAACAAAGAAAAGAATGAACGTATTATCTTAAAAACCTTTTCAGATACCACCTGATTCTTTTCATTGTGTTGTTTAAAATGCATACTGTTTCTGTAATGCTAATTAACCACACAACTTGTAGCTGTCTGATAACATTATTTTGTCAAAGGCAGGCGCCCACTGTCAAGCTCTTGTAGTTCTTTCTATATTTTAATAGCCCCAGAGGGAAAATAAATCATTTATAATGTTTTCTATGTGCCACTTTTAATGCAAATGATCCTTTGAAGTAATATAACATCTATAAAAATAACAGCAACCACCTGGGTTGATACCATCCAATGACTCATACCATCTGCAGTTTTATTTGTCTTATCATATCATTTGGGTCTGTTTCTTAATAGTATTGGCATCTAGGTTATTTTCTAAAAAGTTTTCTTATACTTCAATAACTAACTTAGGGCCCTATTTGCTAAGGTGCACTAGCGTTTTTAGAATGCGCTAAAAGTAGCGCACACTAAACGCTAGACACACCCATATATTCCTATGGGTGTTCTCTAGCATTTGCGTGCGCTAAAAATGGTAGCATGCCTATAGCACTGCTTAGTTAAACAGGGCCCTCAATTCCTGAGATTCCAAAATATCTACCTGGATTCTAGATCTATCAGACTTTCAAGGACCAACATCTTCTGAGAAGTGAGTGGTTTTACAACATACTTCTTTACAAAAGTTTTTGATTCATAAGCATCTCCTTTCAATTATTATACACTTGAGGATGCGGGGTGTGAGAGGGGAGAGGACTGGACTTGTAGCTTATGGTAGACTGACTTTTCTCCTTTGCTGTCTCTCACTCTTAAATACACTTCATTTTCATGCTTTTCTTTACCTTTTTTCCTTCTATCTGCCTCTATTAAAGTATTTTGATTATTGGAAACCATTTAGATGATTTATTAATTAGTGGTATATCAAATAGTAAGCTTGAAGGGTTGTGTGGTATCACATGTGCAGAATAATGACATTTAAAAATGTGTAAATGCTGATCTTACCATGCATGTGCAGATGCCGCAGTATATGTAGATTTAAAAGGGGTAGGTTCTGGTATGGTTTGGGACGGGTAGTCAAAGAATATGGGGGGGAAAACCTATACCTTGGTGCCTCACCAATTCTTTAACGGTATCTGTGTGCTAAGATGGCAATACAGAATACTAGCATAAACCTGGGATTGGTTTATGCCGGGTCGATGGCAGATGTAAATGGATGTGTGTAAATGAGCCATGCACATACCTTATAGTATTTTATAAGTTACTACAGAAGTTGGAGACACGCCCATGCCCCTCCTATGTTCCACTTATGTGTAAACCCCCTTGCAATTAATTATGCACTAAAGGGATCTCTTACTAAGGCGCGCTAGCGTTTTTAGCGCACACTAAAAATAGGCTTGCGCTAAACGCTAGAGACGCCAATGTATTCCTATGGGTGTCTCTAGTGTTTAGCGTGCGCCTATTTTTAGCACATGCTAAAAACGCTAGCACACCTTAGTAAAAGATCCCATAAGGCACTTACATGCTACCTTATATAAAATAAGTGCCTATTGTTTTGACACTTACACATGCAAGATGCCATAAGTACATAAGTAATGCCATACTGGGAAAAGAACAAGGGTCCATCAAGCCCAGCATCCTGTCCACGACAGCGGCCAATCCAGGCCAAGGGCACCTGGCAAGCTTTCCAAACGTACAAACATTCTATACATGTTATTCCTAGAATTTTGGATTTTTCCAAGTCCGTTTAGTAGCGGTTTATGGACTTGTCCTTTAGGAAACCGTCCAACCCCTTTTTAAACTCTGCTAAGCTAACCGCCTTCACCTACCTAAGTATCATATGCCAACAAGGGCTTTGCATGTATTTTATTTCTTTGAAAACCATCATTATTTGATATTAAGGGTGGTATACCAGGTAACCAATTTTTATTATTTGTGGTGTATGCCCCTAATCCCTACAATAATTCCTTTTTTGAGCTAATAGCAAGATGGGTATTTGAGATCTAATGGCTCCCCTGGTCATCATAGGAGATCTTAATAGAGTTTTAGATTTCGAGTTAGATTGCTCCAATGGTCCGGTTCTTTGGGCACGGTACAAGAAACACAAGGTTGAAGACATCAATTCAAAGGGATTTTAGCCACCTAATCAGCCATGGCTGAATGCGAGCAAGCTTACTGCGAGAAAGTGTCCTTCCCAACAGGAGATCTGGAGCCTCCTATTTTCCTAATGAGAAGAATACTTCTTTACTTGCAGGAACTGGTCCAAGGAAATGACTAAGTCCTGAGTAAAACCTGGTCAAAAGCAGAAGGAATATTGAAAACAAGACACTGAAGCAGGACTGGACTGTAGACAAGATCAAGGTCAAAACAGAACCACCAACACCAGACGACTCATCGGGCCTAAGGCCTTTGCAATCTGTCATGAATTCTGGTATGGTGAGCCCTTGGACTGCAGCCGGGGCTGCAGCAGACATGTCATCTGGAATGGCATAGGGCACACTAGACAAAGCAGAGGCAAGACAAAGCTGAATCCCAACAACAAAAGAGCAAAACAAGACAAGGCACAAAACACAGCAAACAAAGCAGTGCAAACTAGAGACAAGGCAGGAACCAGGAAAGGAGCTTGGCTGTAACAGGAACCAGGAATGGAGCATGGCTGTAGCAGGAACCAGGAAAGGAAAGTAGAACACTCAAATACGCCACAAGGCCGAACAGGAACCCACACATAACAAAATCCAAGTGCACAGGCCGCAGGCCAAACTGGAACCCAAACAAACAGAAATGCTAACCAGGCAGCACATGCTGCACAAAATACAGCCACAACAAAAGGTCAAAAAAACATGCACACAGGCACAAACAATAATTAATGTTATGCTACTTTGTTTAACTGTAGGATTTGTAAGCCGCATTGAACCTGCTAAAGAGTGGGAAAGCGCGGGGTCTAAATGTTACAAATAAATAAATAAATAAATAAATAAAGGGTTAAAGAGAAACCCCACAGAAAAGCAGCTCAGGGTTGTGCTAGAAGCCATAGCTAAACAGAAGAGCAAGCCACACAAATTCAAACAACAGATACAGGAAGTAAAGGTTTAAAGGGAAACTACACAGAGAGGCAGCTCAGGGCTGTGCTGGAACCCACAGCTAAATGGAAGAGCAAACCACACAGATTAGATTCAAACAACAGATTCAACAACTAAAGGGTTAAACGGAAAACACACAGAGAGGCAGCTCAGGGCTGTACTAAAACCCACAGCTAAACGGAAGAGCAACCCACATAGATTCAAACAACAGATTTAGCAAGTAAAGGGTTAAAGGGAAACCACACAGAGAGGCATCTAAGGGCTGTGCTGGAACCCACAGATAAACAGAAGAGCAAGCTCTCACAGACTCAAACAGAAACCACACAGAGACACAGCTCAACAAAAGAGCAAGCTCTCACAGATTCAAACTGAAACCACTCAGGGAGACAGCTCAGGGCTATGCTAGGAAGCACAGCTAAATGGAAGAGCAAGCTCTCATAGACTCAAACAGAAACCACACAGAGAGACAGCTCAGGGCTGTGCTAGGAAGCACAGCTAACCGGAAAAGCAAGCTCTCACAGACTCAAACAGAATCCACACAGAGAGACAGCTCAGGGCTCTGCCAGGAAGCACAGCTAAATGGAAGAGCAAGCTCTCACAGATTCAAACAGAAGACACGTTCAGTAAAAGGTTAAGAGACCCATTGCAAAGGCAAAGCATGAAAGTTCCAAGGTGCTTTATAAAGGACTTTGCAGATGATATCACAACTTGGAATGAGGCTTGAATAGACCAGAACGAGGCTTGGATGCAGGAACACCAGAGTGAGGCTTGGATGTTAGGGAAACAGAAAGCAGGAGCAGCCATGCAGGAAAAGGCAGTCCAGAGACGCCACAGAGCCAGATTACTGTGTAATAATAAAAAAAAAGAATCTGGACGTGGGGCATGGCCACAGCCATGACAACTTCCAATATAGTAGCATCTTTCAGGTCCACTCATGAATAAGCAGCTTGAGTTGCCAAAAAGGCCTCCCAAGCAGCTGGCATAGGCTGTCTAATATGGGCTCATTTTGCAATTGAAAGTTTCTTCTCAAGGTTCAATACGCCTTGAGCTATTTGACACTTACGAGCTGCAACAAAAGCAATAATATTGTCTCTGACAACAGCCTTAGCTGTGTCCCAACAGCGCTCAAGTGCTGTTCATTAAAGGCAAGAATCTTGCCAATTCTCATACAAATAATTTTGGAAGCCCACATCTCACTGTAAGTAAGAAGGAAACCGCCATCCTCCCTGAGATTGTGAGGATCTCCCAAACTCCAGCTCCACCTGTACCTCTTGTGGACCTATCTCAGCTCTGGTGACTCCAGCAAAAAGGGCACATGATACCAGCACATAATCTATATGAGACCATATGCCTGAGACAGATGTGTGCAATCCTGTTCACCCAGGTGCAGCACTCACCAAGGGTCCACCAAATCCAAATCGGTACACAAATATGGGACCCCTTTCACCTTACTCCTCTTCTCTGGGGCAGCCCTCCCTCCAGAGCGATCTAACTCGAAATCTAAAAGTCTATTAAGATCTCCCATGATGACCAGTGGAGACATTAGATCTTGAGCACCATCTTGGCTATTAGCTCAAAAAAGGAATGATTATAGGCATTGGGGCATACACCACCAATAACAAAAATCTATTCCCTGGTATACCACCTTTAAAGGCAAATAATTCCCTAGGGGATCCCCACTAACTTCCAGCATTTCAGAGGGCAAAGTTTTACAAGGACTGCTACTCCCCCTTTATGGGCTGATGAAGAAAAATATACCTCTCCCACCCAACCCTTTTTCAATTAAAGGTGTTCATTGTCAGTCAATTTGGTTTCTTGGAGGCAGGCAATACCTGCATGGTGATGTTTCAGCAAAGACAGGATTTTTGTGCGCTTCATATGGGATGATATCCCAGACGCATTCCAAGAAAGAATGTTCAAAGACCCATCTAAAGTCATATCTAAATACAGCAAGCTCACGCTCCCCAGTGTCCCAGCCTCCACTAGGGCAGCTTCCTCTGTGCGGACAGAAAAGATCAATCCATTAAAAAAGGTTGTGAAGTAGTATAAGCAACCAATGAAGGAACCAAACCACAAACAGTGACATAACTGGTAAACCCAGAGTCCAATGAGTAATAGAGCATCTTCCCATAGCTCCCAGGCCTACCACTCCCCCTCCCCTCATTCCCTCTTCCCCACCTCCCAAAATTCCCAAATCCAAAACCCCTCAACCAAAAACTGCTCACACATTCCCAGGTGAGAGTCCAGGGCAATTAGGACATATCACGTTAAAATGCTATCCGGGCACCCCTTTTATCCACCTAGTAACAAAACAGGATGCTGCAATAGGAAAAAACAGTCCCCAACGCACATAAGTCTCCAAACATAGAAACAGGCCACCACCATCTGCCCTCCATGAATACCTTCAGCTGTGCTGGATGTAAAAGCATAAAGCGCTGCTTCCATTCCAAAAGAGCCAAGCAAAAATGAGTAAATGCCTTCCAACGCTCTGTGAGTGCAACTGAATAATCCTGAAAGATATATATAATATTGACCTCGCATTTAGCGCCATCTCAGTTCTGCTTTTAACGGCACCGTAATGTGACTTTCTGGGTATAGCAATGGAGTTTCGCAATTATAGGTCACAATCGTACCTCCTCCTCTCTGCGATGGCCCAAGTGGTGCGCTCGCTCTAGCTGATAAAGCCTCACCCCAGTTGAAACAGTATACCAAGTAGCCATCTATTCTTCCAGTATTTCTGGCAATTTGGTGCTCTGGCAGTGTTTAAAGGAATCCTATGAATTGCAAATTGTCCTGCCTGGAATGATTTTCCAGATCATCTAGTTTTGCCACCTGTTTCTTAACCAGCGCAGTAAGCACCTCAAGCTCATGTGGGACATCTGAACGCTGTCCTCCAGTTCAGAGACCCTGACTTCCAATTCACCAGTCTGCCTTGAAACATCAGAAAGCAGCTGTTGTACCGATGTTAGTTGTTCCAAAAGCAGTACTAAGCATGGGTCCAACATGTGTACTACTGGAACCATAAAATCATATTTGAGGGTAGGTGTCGTGCCAGAGGGAGAGGTTGATAAGTGGTCTGCCATTTCGCTCTCCATGGTCTTTGCCCTGGTCATGTCACAATGTTGTCCTTTATTCAACATTGCTTCCTCGGCCTTCACCACAAACGTGTCCACATTTGTCTCAGTCTCATACAGCAGCAAATCTGATAGTTAGCAGCAGGACAACAAAGCAGACAAAGGTGGATTCCAGGGGTGACTTGGAGCAGCTAGAGACCATATGTCTTCCTCTGCTCACAGCAGCACATGATCCCCTCACATGTATTATTAAAGAACTTGATAATAAGCCATGGAAGGGGACCTGCTGTATTTAGTGTTGGTCTTGTAAGAATAACAGAGGAGAAAGACAAGGTCCCCTGCCTTAAACCATATCCTCCCTGCACATAAGAGGTAAAAGGGGATCACGGATCGAGCAATGCCAATTTGAATGGTAGAAGCAACTGAGTGAGCAGATGGGTCAGAAGTCTTTTTTTTTCTAGGAATCACCTCAGGAACAGGTTTTAAGCATATGGGGAGCATGTATGCAGGTATACTATAAGTTGGGGGGCTCTACAGGGGGAAAGGAAAACCTCCACTCTAGCCTTGGGGGAATTATGCTCATGACAACTGACTATTTATATATCCTGGGATAGGGACCTGAGAGCACTGACAGAAATGTTAGACTACTAATGCCCTCAGGAAAGTTATCTACACTTTTTGAGGTAGCAGGGCTCACAAAAATCTTTGGCATATGACCCAGCTCATTAATTGGTGCATATTTCTTTTGAAATAGAATGCGCTTTTTCAAAAGAGCACATGATAATGCCATTTAGAGGGTAATTCTATAACTGGGCACTTGGTAGGAGCCTATTCTAAAAAAGAAGGTAGGCGCTTACTTTTCTTCATAAATTTGAGCGTAATCACTTAAGGCCTCTTTTACTAAACCATGCTAGCAATTCTCGTGCAGCAAATTGACAGGAAGCCCATTCAGAATCCTCTCATTTGCCAAACTGGGAATCTCTAGTGCGGTTTAATAAAAGAGGCCCTTAGCAGTGTAAAATTTAGGTGCAAGTATTTATGCCTGCTATAAAGCTGTACCTAAATGCTAGAGATATGTGCAAAACGTATAGGATCGATATTTAGAACGGATTAATTGGGCAGCAGAGGCACCTGCCTGGCTAAACCCCGCTATGTTAGCTGGCCACTGATATTCACTGGCACTTAACGGAGTAATGCACTGAGGAGTCCTTTTACTAAGGTGCACCAAGAAGCAGCCTGTGCTGGTGTAGACATGTGTATTGGATGCGCAGGTTCATTTTTCAGTGCACCTGCAAAAAAGGCCTTTTCTTGTGTGTGTGGGGGGGGGGGGGGGGGGGCCGAAAATGGACGTACGGCAAAATTAAAATTGGTGCGCATCCATTTTGGCCCCGAGACCTTACCACCACACATTGACTTAGCGGTAAGGTCTCACGAGTTTATCTGGATTATGCTCACACCTTTTTCAGTAGTAGCTCAAGGTGAGTTACATTCAGGTACACTTGCAATTAAAATCTTTTTGGAGATGCACAGGGTCAGCCTAGCCACTAGGAAGACTAGGTGTATGCCTGAGGAAGAATAACTTTTTTTGGGGGGGGGGGGGGGAGGAGGCAGTGGTGCAGCTCTGGTGTGTGCGAGAGCCTTCTTCTGCTTCCCTTGTTGCTGCCAGGCCTGCCACTACTGGCCCCCTACCTCCTCCTACGCTGGTCCAAAGATTAAAGAAACATTAATACTGAGTGGGCCCCATAAATGCTAGCCTGCACCGAAGCACAGTTTTGTCCTCTGCACAACAGGAGATATGTCTTGAAGGGGGAAGGGACAATGCAGTGTTCCGTCTGTGTTTACTGGGCCCATGCAGTGCTGACGCTTCCTTAATTTTATGCCTGGTCTTGGAATAGGTACAGGATGGCAATGAGAAGAGAAGGGAGAGATGCTGGACATGGGGTGGGGAAGACAGAAAAAGGGGAGATGCTTGACTATAGTGGTGAGGGGGGGGGGAAGCAGAGCTAAAAGCATCTAATACCCTTGAGCTGGCTTTAGAGAGGCATAAAAGGGTTTCATATAGAAACAAGTAGATATTCAATGATGCATTCTACACTATTGACCCAAGGATGTCTCTAATTCTGCAACTGTAGACAAAGGTCTAATGTGCACAGGATTGCCAAACTATTCTGGAATGTAGTGTGCAGTAGAAGAGTATTATCAGTGAGAAAAAGAGAAAGTGTAGCTTACCTTTCCATCAAGTTTCAGTTGTTCTGTGAACTTGCCTTCCAAAACAGAATCATCTTCAGAGATGAGAATTCCCGTGCCCTAACCATTCAAAAATTCACAAAAATCAAATCTGTTTACTGAACATTTCCATTTTTTTACACAACTATGTGATGGCTTAGATATCCTTTCAATTCCTCTCTGCCCTCACTGATCTACCTAGTTTTTGTGGCAACTGCAGTCTGGAAATAGTTAGCAATCTATTTTATTGTTGTTGTTAAGTGAGGCTATTGGGCTCATTTTCAAAACAGAAAAATGTCTAAAAAGTGGCATAAAGAAGCATTTGGATGTTTTTCTCACAAAAATGTCCAAATCAGTATTTTCAAAACCTATTTCTAGATGTTTTTCTATGAAGTCCGTCAAAAGTGCATCCAAATCTCAACGGGGTGTGTCAGGGTGTGTTCAGACTGGGACTTGGGCGATCCTAAGACTTAGACGTTTTTCAGCCATTTGGAACAAAACAAAACCGTCTAGGACTAAAACTTAGACGTTTTGAGCTAGATCTGTTTTTATAATGAATAAGGCACAAAAAGGTGTCCTAAATAACCAGATGACCACTGGACAAAATCAGGGATGATCTCCTCTTATTCCCCCAGTGGTCACTAACCCCCTCCCACCCTCCAAAAATGTGATGAAAAACATTACTTGCCAGCCTTAATGCCAGCTTCAGATGTTATACTCAGGTCCATTAGAACAGCATGCAGGTCCCTGGAGTAGTCAAATGGTGGCTGCAGTGCACTGCAGACAGATGGACCCAGGCCCATACCTCCCCCTACCTGTTACACTTGTGGAAGAAACTATGAGCCCTCCAAAACTCACTATACCCACATATAGGTGCCCCTTCACCTGTAAGAGCTATGGTAGTGGTGTACAGTTGGAGGTAGTCGGTTTTGGGGGGCTCAGCACACAAGGTAAGGGAGCAATGGTGAGATGTGTACCTGGGAGCATTTTATGAAGTCCACTGAAGTGCCCCCTAGGGTGCTCTATTGCTATCCTGGGATGTCAGGGGGACCAGTGTACTAAAAATGCTAGCTCCTCCTACATCCCAATGGCTTGATTCTGTGTGTTTTACAGTTGGATGGGTTTTTTTTCCAAAAATGGACCGAAAAACAAAGTGTCCAAATCACAAAACCTTGTTCAAAACAGTATTTTCGAAAACAAAAGACAGACATTTTTCTTTTTTGAAAATGACCTTCTTTCCTATTCAGATTTTGGACGTTGTTTGCAAAACGTCCAATCTCAGATGTCATATCGAAAATGCCCCTCCATATGCACTGACATGAAGTGCTTGCCCTGTGCTATATATTTGGCTATGCAACATGCAAAAGCCAGAATCTGGAAATTGAATTGACCAATTTAAGCCACATTGCTTGAAACCCATCAATGGGTCATGTGGGGGAAAAAAAAAGACTTTTTACTTATTTTATACTATAACTAGCCGTTAAGCCCGTAAAAACGGGCGAGATTTCCAGCTACCCTCCTCGCCGCCATTCCCTCCCCCCTCCGTGCCAGGCCCCCTGCACTGACCTGACAGCGCCTCTCACCTCCGTGTGAAAGCGGTGCAGGCAGCAGCAGATCGCTCTGCTGCTGCCTGCAGCGCTTCCACACGGAGGTGAAAGGCGCTGTTAGGTCAGTGCAGGGGGCCCGATGCGGAGGAGGGCGGGAGCGGCGGCGGGGATGGGGGGAGGGTGGAGGTTGGTGCGCGCGATGTTCGTTTCCAGGCGGCAGCGTCCGACAGTGACTCCACTCCGTTTCCCTGTCTGTTCTGCCCTCTGACGTCATCACGTCTTGACGCGAGGGCAGGACAGAGAGGGAAGTCTGTACTGCGCATTTGCAGGCGAGTCGGTCACTTGCCGTTTATATGTTTGATTGCATCTTTATTGAGTAAGGCTAAGTTGGGTGGTACATGCTCAGTACTACAAATTAGACCTGTAGTGCATGTTAACCCTGTAGTGTAGCTATTCCCAAAAAGACTGGGTGTAGGCAAAAGAAAAAATGTTGAAGAAATGAGTTAAAAACAGGAAATCACATAGAAGTATTACATGGTAAAGGCATTGTCAAAATGACAATAACTATATGTAAAACTAGTTTATTGTAGAACTTCAGATTATTTAAAACTCAAATGCTACTCACAGTCATCTTATCCATAAGAAAAGTGCCTTGGTAGCAGGCACCAGACTGCATAACCACAATGCCCGCGCCATGCCTCTGATCATTTTGCCACATCCCAATGTACCTCTGTCCACTGGAGCACAAAACAAAATTAAAATGTATTAATTCAAACCTCTATTCAGGATCAATTTATACAATGCTAATCCCCCATCTAATCTTCATAAGACAGGCTAATGATTAGAACAACAGCACTCATTCACAGGCCTCAAGAGCCACAAATGGGTTAGGGTTTTCAGGATGTTCCTAATGAATATTCATGAGAAATTTGCATACTACAGAGTTAGTAGGCATGCAAATTTGTCTATCATATTTATTAGGGGTATTCTGAAGAGTGGACACTTTGGTGGCTTTCAAGGACTGAGAGTGAATACGAAGGGATTAGAGCATTTGACTACAGCCAGGCCCAATCTTGTGGGTACAAATTCAGAATCCCTATGTAGACATCAGCAAAACAACTTTATCTCCTTGTGCCTCTGTTCACTCACCTTCTGCTGCAGGATATGCTTGAGTAATAATGGCAATGTTCACTCCTCACTCCTTTGCAGACTGTCATGTGTCATGGCAGCAAAAATAAGCTATTGATACACAGTGGTACACACTGCAAACACAAGTTTGCCACAGAGGAAACCAGAACTAGACAACTATGTACAAGTACAGAACTTCAAGGAAAGAGATATGATGCTAGTGACATATATGTATTTATTTATTTACTGCAGTTCTATCCCACATTTTCCCACCTATTTGAAGGCTCAATGTACTGTTTTCAATTCATCAAAAATACATTCAGTCCTTGAGGGCTCCAAACAGGCCAGGTTTTTAGGATGTCCATAATGAGACCAACATGTTTAGATGGACCATTGGTCCATCTAGCCCAGTATGTTGTTTCCAACTGTGGTCAATCCAGGTCACAAATACTTGGCAGAAACCCAAATAGTAGCACGATTCCATGATACTGATCCTGAGGCAAGCAGTGTCTCCTCCCATGTGTATCTCAGTAGCAGACTATGGACTGTTCCTCCAAGAACTTGTCCAAACTTTTTAAAAATTCAGATATGCTAACCGCTGTAACCACATCCTCTGGCAAAAAGTTCCAGAGCTTACTTACTCGTTGAGTGAAAAAATATGTACTCCTTTATGTTGTAAAAGTATTACAATGTAACTTCATTGAGTATCCCCTAGTCTTTGTACTTTTTGAAAGAATAAAAAATCAATTCATTTGTACCTGCTCTACACCACTCAGGATTTTGTAGACCTCTATTGTATCCCCTGTCAGCCGTCTCTTTCCAAGCTGAAGAGCCCTAACCTCTTTAGACTTTCCTCATATAAGAGGAGTTCCATCCCCTTTATCATGTTGGCTGCCCTTCTTTGGACCTTTTCTAATTCCACTATCCAGCTTATTTTCGAAGGAGATCACCGACCATTTTCCGACACAAATTGGGAGATGGCCGGCCATCTCCTAAAGCCGGCCAAATTGGTATAATCGAAAACCGATTTTGGCCGGTGCCAACTGCTTTCCGTCGTGGAGCCAGCCAAACTTCAAGGGGGCGTTTCGGTAGGGTAGCGAAGGCGGGATGGGGGTGGGATGGGGGCATGCTTTAAGATGGCCGGCTTCGCCCAAAAATGGAAAAAAGAAAGCCGGCCTTGATGAGCATTTCGCCGGCTTCATTTGGTCCCTTTTTTACAGGTCCAAGTCCCAAAAAAGTGCCCGAACTGACCAGATGACCACCGGAGAGAATCGGGGATCACCTCCCCTGACTTCCCCAGTGGTCACTAACCCCCCCCCCCCAACTCCCCCAGAGGTCACTAACCCCCTCCCACCCTCAAAAAAAGAACTTTAAAAACTTTTTTTGCCAGCCTCAAATGTCATACTCAGGTCCATCGCAGCAGTATGCAGGTCCCTGGAGCAGTTTTAGTGGGTGCAGTGGACTTCAGGCAGGCGGACCAGGCCCATCCCCCCCCCCCGACCTGTTACACTTGTGGTGGTAAATGGGAGCCCTCCAACCCCCCCCCCCCAAACCCACTGTACCCACATGCAGGTGCCCCCCTTCACCCACGAGGACTATGGTAATGGTGTAGAGTTGTGGGGAGTGGGTTTTGGGGGGGATTTGGGGGGCTCAGCACCCAAGGTAAGGGAGCTATGCATCTGGGAGTTATTATTATTATTTTTTTAATTTTTAGAAGTGCCCCCTAGGGTGCCCAGTTGGTGTCCTGGCATGTGAGGGGGGACCAGTGCACGACAAATGCTGGCCCCTCCCACGACCAAATGCCTTGGATTTGGCCAGGTTTGAGATCGCTGGCCTCGGTTTCCATTATGGGCAAAAACCGAGGCTGGCCATCTCTGACATTTGGGCGGCCCCAACCGTATTATCAAAACGAAAGATGCCCGGCCATCTTGTTTTGAAAATACGGTTGGCCCTGCCCCTTCACGGTTCTGTCCTCGGAGATGGGCGCCCTTAGAGATGTGTGTTCCCAATCGAAAATGCCCCTCTGTATCTCTTGAGATACGGTGACCAGAATTGCACACAATACTCAAGGAGAGGTCATACCATGGAGTGACACAGAGGCCTATGGTGTGGGGGTGTGTGTGTGATGAACCTTGTATCTGATTCAGTATGGCAGTTCTTATGTACAAAGCTCAGAAAGTTTTGCAGATAGGAATTATAAACACAAGACTGGAGAAAAAATGTCTGTGTTCATAATGTTACTTATGGCCAGATCAGATATAGTACAGTGTAACCATATATTCTTAGAAGCAAGGCAAGCATTCACACCAGCCATAGAGCTGGCATGTGTGTACCCAAGTGCTGAAGATGTACATTGTACATATAGGATTTAATAAGTTATGCTTCTGTGAGTCCTGCCCACACTTTAACCAGACTGCATCTGTGCACACATTACCTGAAAAATATGCACTATGTAAGATAACACATGTATTTACAGAATAGCATTTAGGCTGGTTTTCGGCATTTATGTGAATACTAGTAAAAAAGCCCCGTTTCTGATGCAAATGAAACGGGGGGGCTAGCAAGGTTTTCTTCAGAGTGTGCATGTGGGAGTGTTCCTGCCCTCTGCCCTCTCTCCCTCCCCTCCCCCCTCCGAGTCCAGTCCTTCAGTGTTGTTTCCTGCTGTGCTGTGTTTGTGTTACAGAGAGAGTGAGGGCATCTCTCTCCTCCCCCCTCTGAGTCCTTCACTGTTACAGAGAGAGGGATTTTCGTGCTGTGCTGTTTTCCTTCACTCATGGGGAAACCGGATATCTCTGGCGCTTCACACTTCCGGCTGGAGGCTTCATAGAACGCTGGGGTTGCCTTTTATATATATAGATGTGCATTTATGCATGTAATGGGCCTATGTTATACAACTACCCTCTTGGTGAACTAGGTGGTCACCTACAGCAGTAGCTTTTGGGACGGAGGAGATGCAGGAGATGCAACAAACAACTGCATTCAAGGGAAAATGATAGGTCCTGACAGCCATACAAACACACAAAAAAACCCCCATCAATATATACTTTATCAGCAGACATGATGGGCAATTTCCAATTAGCCCAGTGTCTTTGTTTTGTGTGCAGAATTCTTCTGGGAAGGATATTTGTTGGGGTATACATGATTGAGTTTATCAACATAGTGGTGTGATAGGAGCTAGGGAATTGGGGGAGGGGAACAAAGTTGAAGAGTTGACCAGAGTATCTAATACACTTACACTGGCCCTGTTAATACCAGCAAAATTATTCAGTTTCATAATGTTCCTTCCTCAGACAGCACCCAACCCAGGTTTGAGCACACATGGGTTAAACTGTCAAGGTGGAGAAGGGAATTAAACCATGGTCTCCAAAGACACAACTCAATGCTCCAACTATTGTACTGTACTACTACCTTGACACCTGCTGAGAATCGATGAAGCTTGAAAACTCTAGGAAGTGCAGCTCCATTAGTCAGATTGTTTTATTAATCTCTGGCAAATTTGTGCTTGCATCTTTGAAACATTCCTGTAGTACCTTTCAATATCATCCCAAATGCCATATCCCATTTTCTTGTCACTGTCCCAGTGGCCGGTGTATTTAAATGGATGTTTAGTGGAGACAGGACTTTTCAGGATGCCAAATCCATGACGCAAGTTGTCCTTGAAGTACCCTTTGTACACTGACTCGTCGCTGTACCTAAAACATATACATTGCTGTTTAAAATAAATTCTGATTAACCTGGAAATTCTGAATCTGGAATTAAGGTGGGAGAGGGGACATATGACAGACACACTGAAATACCTTATGACATGAATGCTCTTCAATTGAAAGGAAGCTCTGGAACAAGGGACATATTTTGAAGCTGAAAGGGGAATAGACTCAGGAGTAATGTCAGGAAATATTTATGGAAAGGATGGTGGCTGTTTGGAATTACTTCTGAGTGAATGTGTTTAGATATGAGGACTGTTCAAATCTCACTTCTCTAATTGGCATTTTTTGATTTCCATTGCTTCAGATACCCACTTGAACTGTAAGGGGAAGGGACTTACTACTACTATATTGATTATACCAGATTACCAACATTACTGTAAGCTTACCTTGAGTTTTAGCAGGCTAACCTCCACTAAATTATTATTATTATTATTATTATTATACAAAGCTTCTTGGCCAGTTAAAGAAACTCTTGAAAAATGTATTCAAAAGCCCCACTTCCAGAAGTCAAATGAAACTTCCCTTCAAGTTACAAGAATTTTCATCATTGGTGAAGCGCCCCTAGTGGCATCACTCAGTCTCAAGCATCACTACAGACTTTGCTTTCCTTCCTAGTTGTGAATACCCTAGATCTTCTGGAAGGTTCAGTGCACGTTCCAGAGAGGTGAAGGTGAGAGTAAGTGAGCTTAAGTGAGGACAGTCCTATATATAGGCTTTGACTTGATACAGGGGGAGTTCGGCCCATTATCTTAGTGTTTCTGGGGAAGCATGATATTTCCAGTTGCAACACTGCAGAGAGAAAGAGAAAAAAAAAACAACTTATTGCAGGATTCACTAAACTGTGGTACTAAGGAACCTTAAGATTAGTGAATCCTGCAGTAAGGTTTTCATGGTAAATTAGCACAACAATGCACTATTTCACTACAGGCTAGTAATAGGGAGCCCTTAGTAAGTAAATTCTCTGGGGACAGAGAAATACTTACGGTACTAGAATATAAATATAAAAAGACTCAAGGTAAATAAAATCAGGTTTTTTGGGAACAATAAGAGAAAGGAGGTTTTCTACCATTACCTCTGAGCAGCCCTTGATCTGTGGAAAGTTTCTTCTATGTGTGTATGTGACGGCTAAACAGTTCCTCAATGTCCACTGACACCTCTTTTCTTTTTGTTGTAACTTTCAAGGTGACTGAAACATTGGTATATCAATTGATTTGATTATAATAGCCAACTCATAGAATGATGAATACTTTTCCCTTTTGTGATCCATTTAATTTATTGTTTACAAATTTGTTACTATGATCTACTCTACTTGGAGAGTATTCTTTTATTCTCTAAGGTTGTTTTCCACCTTTATTTCATTAACAAAAGGCTGAATTTTTGTTCAGTATCCTTGATATGATGCACCCTCTTTCTTGAGCTAATGAATCATCGTAGTAACTCACTCTTCACTAAGCTGTGCTGAATATGATATACCTTCCCTAGCACTTCTAGACCCAATAAATTTGATGCCTACGTATCTATCATTGAATTAAAATATACACCAGCACATTCACTACCCAAACCTATAGCTCTAAGTTTAATGCTAAGTCTAATGGTTAGAGCAGTGGATGGAGAACCAGGATAGTCTGGTTCAAATTGTACTGCAGTTCCTTCTGATCTTGTAGAAGTCACTTAACCCTCTACTGCTTCAGGTACAAATTCATATTGTGAGCCCTCTGAGGACAGGAAAATACCTATTGTACCTAAATGTACACCAATTCGATAGCTTTTGGGGTTTGCAGGTGGTATATATTAAATTTAAAAAATAATTATTTATTTGCTACATTTGTACCCCACATTTTCCCACCTATTTGCAACTAATAAGGTTGCATGTAAAACTGATGTTACGGGGGGAGGTTAGAATCAAATTTTAAAGAGTTTTCGGAACTTGAGGTTCTATATTTTTTACCTTGTTTACATAGAATTATCATATGTGACCTTTGATTTTATGAGGTTTCTGAACTGGATGTTATATGGGGTTGGTTCGCTAAAGAATGGTATTCAAGAATGCGTGAGATAAACAGAGGAACCCTATATAGAAAAAGGATGGAATCCAATTAAAGCAAAACTTAAATAACTCCATAATTGGAATGAGCTTTGATGGCAGCTTCAGATGTTGGTAGTAAGACCAATGCCAGACAGACGTCTATGGTCTGTGTCCCCTAAATGGCAAAGACAGAACAGGATCAAGACCGGAGAGCCTTCAATGGTAACTCCAGTACTTGGGAAGTAGGACCTGTGAAAGGCAGACTTCTATGGTCTGTGCCCCAACGTTGTCAGGAAGAGACCGTGATTAATGAAGAAGTGGAACTTGTGCAGAGTACCAGATTCAGCTCTGGACACCATGTTGGACAGATTGGATGGATTGTGCAGGTCTTTATTTGCTGACATTTGCTATGTTATTATGGGGTCCTTTTACTAAGGTGCAGTAAGCAATAATGCATGCTTATCACAGCAAAAACAATCTTATTGCAAGGTAGGCTCAGGCATTCCACATTAATTTTGTGATCTGCGTGTGCTTCCCACGTGCTAAAAACTAGATTTTATTTCTTAGCACTGGGGGCGGGTCATGGGTGGAGAGTAGGCGTGTTCTGCTTTAATCGGTTAGTGCAGCCATATTGCTGCACACTAAGGCCCAGATGCACTAACTCCACAGTAAAAGCCCTTCCCTTATCGATCCCCGGTTGCAGTTTAGCGATTCAGAAAAAAACAGACATGCATGAAAGAAACCGTATGCAAATGAGCTGCTCGCTGTTAGCTCATTTGCGTGTGATTTCCTTCCTAGGGGGGGGGAAGCCAGTCGGTCAGTTGAGCATGCGCAGAGCAGCCAGACATTAAGTGAGGCTGCTCTGCGCATGCCACATATGGCTTCATAAATGCAGAGAAGCTGAGCGTATAATAGCCGTCTAAAGCCTTTTTGTTGTTTACCTTGATCCTGTTTAAAATGCTTCTGCAAGACGCTTCTTGTAGCCATGCCTTCCCAGGAAGGCACCAATATCAATTGCCACAGAACTGCCTGCCAAACACAGTGAGTTTAGCTGACACTGGTGTCAGCTAAACACGCTGTGATTGGCTGAGAGAGACCAACTGGAACGGCTCTAAAAGAAAAATCAAGTGCTCTTTCAAGCTGCTGACCATCCGGAGGAGAAAGAACCAGCAGATCAGCTTCCTTGCACCAGCAACAGATGGTCTGCAGCTCACAGCAGCCCCAGCCAGGCATTAACGAGAGGTGCATAAGTACATAAGTAATGCCACACTGGGAAAAGACCAAGGGTCCATCGAGCCCAGCATCCTGTCCACGACAGTGGCCAATCCAGGCCAAGGGCACCTGGCAAGCTTCCCAAACGTACAAACATTCTATACATGTTATTCCTGGAATTGTGGATTTTTCCCAAGTCCATTTAGTAGCGGTTTATGGACTTGTCCTTTAGGAAACCGTCTAACCCCTTTTTAAACTCTGCCAAGCTAACTGCCTTCACCACGTTCTCCGGCAACGAATTCCAGAGTTTAATTACGCGTTGGGTGAAGAAACATTTTCTCTGATTTGTTTTAAATTTACTACACTGTAGTTTCATTGCATGCCCCCTAGTCCAAGTATTTTTGGAAAGCGTGAACAGACGCTTCACATCCACCTGTTCCACTCCACTCATTATTTTATATACCTCTATCATGTCTCCCCTCAGCCGACTCTTCTCCAAGCTGAAAAGCCCTAGCCTCCTTAGTCTTTCTTCATAGGGAAGTCGTCCCATCCCCGCTATCATTTTAGTCGCCCTTCGCTGCACCTTTTCCAATTCCACTATATCTTTCTTGAGATGCGGCGACCAGAATTGAACACAATACTCAA
This sequence comes from Microcaecilia unicolor, assembly GCF_901765095.1. Lineage (NCBI taxonomy): Eukaryota > Metazoa > Chordata > Amphibia > Gymnophiona > Siphonopidae > Microcaecilia > Microcaecilia unicolor. The sequence continues at coordinate 52,025,288 of NC_044031.1, read as the reverse complement.
GGTGCGGTCGCACCATGGAGCGATACAACGGCATTATTACAGCCTCACACCTGTTTTCCATACCTTTCCTAATAATACCCAACATTCTATTCGCTTTCCTAGCCGCAGCAGCACACTGAGCAGAAGGTTTCAGTGTATTATCGACGACGACACCCAGATCCCTTTCTTGGTCCGTAACTCCTAACGAGGAACCTTGCATGACGTAGCTACAATTGGGGTTCTTTTTTCCCACATGCATCACCTTGCATTTGCTCACATTAAACGTCATCTGCCATCTAGCAGACCTCCAGTTAGATTTTCCATGGTAAAAGTAGGGATTGCTTTTGTGCATGGGGTTGGAAAATGGCTGTGAATGGCCTTGCATGCACATTATAACAGTAATTAGCTCATTATAATAGCTATTAGCTCATTTGCATTCCGTTTTCAATAGCTGCTACCTTGACAGGAAAATGGCTGTAAGAACCCTTTTGTGCATGTCTCGTTTTACTACTTGCTCGCTAGACCAGCTAGAACTAGTTTAAAAGCCACACTGCTGGCTCGTTACCTTTAGTGCATCTGGTCCTAACTGATTAGAGTGTGATTAACGCATGAGCCATTACTGCCTACAAAATAGGTGGTGGTAGGGGCTCATGCACTAATGACCACTCACTATTGGGGAAATTAGAATGGAGCCATTAACTGAAAAACTAGAAAAAGTGACCATTTTACCCGTGCAGTAAAAATGGCCTTAGCACATGGGAATGACCCACGTAAGGACATACTAAGGCCACTTTTTACCACAGTTTGGTAAAAGGGCCCCTATGTTACTCTGTATATAACCATAGTAGTATTCCCTAAACAAGGAGGGATAGAATAAAATGGCAGTCAAAATACTTTTTTTAGTAAGACTTTTAGGTTTCCGGCCTTAAACTTTGTTTCGCTTTCCTCCCTTACAAATCTATAGATGTGTCCAAAATATTCAGTGTTTGACATCATGTTATTTTAATTATGTTATTTTACTAAGCTGCGGTAGCGTTTTTAGCTCGCAGTAGAAATCAGCTGGTGGTAAACGCTGAGACAACGATGGGAATATAGGTGTCTTGGCATATACGACCAGCTGATTTCTACTGCAGGTTAAAAATGCTACCTCAGCTTAGTAAAACACCCCCTATATCATTTCTTATATATACATAGGTCTTGCTAAAAAACGTTTTAGAATTGCCATGTTTGTATTCTATTCTTCCTTGTTCATAGAATTATTTTGTATGATGGGGGGGCTGGTTTGTATTACCCTTGTTTGGTTTTTGATAACCATAGTGGTATCACCATGGATTATCACATACTTTAATTACTGCTGGCCCCATTATTTTCAATGAGGTCAATTTAGTACAAAATGCACAGTAAGCTACAATAATGGTAACATGGGTTAATGTGCCGTTGTAAGTCAGTCTGCGTCTTTCAAGGACTTTGAAGGAACTGGTACATTATTCCGATGGTAGACGCCTTTATTTTCTAGCCTTGGGCTGTTCGCTGAAAGGTGGTCATAAATCAATAAAATAATTTAAATGAAATCAAGCATAAAGGAGCTTCTGATAAAACTTTGCTATTTAAGGGGACCCTTAACAAGAGGTTCACACATTCAAACAGGCTATTGCACAAACATGTTAAAATATTTTGCAGTATTTTGCCTGTTTATGCTCTAACCCACATAATACCTATTTTTCAAAAATACTTTTCAGAGGGGATGTGTCACGGACAGAGAGTGGGCGTTCTGCATTATGGGGTGGATTCTATACATGGTGCCTAAAACCCCCTCACTTAAGCAGTATTCTATAAGCCGCTTAAGCAGAGAGGTCGTGCCCAAAATTTAGGCACCGCCATTTGCACCAATGAAAATTTGGTGCAAATACCCAAGCATAAATTTATACATGAAACACCAACATTCTATAATTATGCAGGTAACTGAAAACTACACCTCCGATCTGCACTGAAACACCCATGACCCTCCCATTTCCGCACCTATCTTTTTTGTACCACATGTAAATTTTAGGCATGAATCCCATGCCTAAATTTGCACGCATAAGTTACAATTAAATCTAATTAGTGTTGACTTCTATAGAATCAGGGGGTATATGGCTAGCACCTTATGATTAGTGTGCAGAGTTAATGCAGGAGCACTTAGGGCCTCCCAAATAGGAGGCCATAAGTGGTCCCACATGCTAATGGAAATGTTAGCAGAAAATCTGCAAATAACACAAAGAAAAAGCCCTAAAAAATGCTATGTTAGTTATGGGCTTAGAGCATCGGAAAGTCCCACATTAAAATACATTAAGCCCATATTTTACCCCACTTTAGTAAAAGAGCCACTAAAATCTTAGGCTGTTTACTGGGTAGGACTGGCTCCTACCTGGATAAATCTAATCTAACACACTTATAATGAAAAGGGAAGGAAAAGCCTCAAAGTAGCTCAAATCCAAAAGAAGTTTTGAGGATTTATAGAGCTACTAGGAAAAAATGCCCGTTTCTGAGCGCAATGAAACGGGCGCTAGCAAGGGGCCCCCTCCCTCCATCCCTCCGAGCTACTTGCCTTGTTCGCTGTGGCATTTCCGTTTCGGCCCTCGTCGAGTGTCATAGCTCCGCCCTCGACGTCATGACGTTTTGACGCGAGGGCGGTGCACACACTCCAGAGCACACCGGATATCTCGGGCGTCTCAACTTCCGTGGAGGCTTCAGAACGTTGGGGTTGCCTTTTATATAGAGAGATATCGATCTGAGTAGATCTCTACTTCTTTATTGGCAAAAACCTTCCCATAAATTATAGAACTTGATTTGAAATTCAAAAACAATTTAGTCTGTGCCTAATAACAATGCTCGAGAAAAAATGGAAACCACTTATCTCGTGGCTCAAGCAAAGCAAAGGAAAAACATCTGGTGGATAGTTCCAACTGCAAACTTGCCCGGAAATATCCACCAGTGCTTCGCTTGAGCCGTGAGATAAGTGGTTTCCATTTTTTCTCGAGCATTGTTATTAGGCACAGACTGATTTTTTTTTAAATTTCAAAACAAGTTCTATAATTTATGGGAAGGTTTTTGCTGATGATGAAGTAGAGATCTACTCAGATCGATAAAGCTCTATAAATCCTCAAAACTTCTTCTGGATTTGAGCTACTTTAAGGCTTTTCCTTCCCTTTTCATTACAAGTGTGTTAGATTAGAGTTCCATACTGTGATATTGTGTGGATAACTTTGGGGTTATTGCTTATTGCATTTGTAATTCCACACCCTTTTTGTGTTACTATAGTTGATCCTGCCTGGATATATGCCACTCAGTTGGGCTACAACCGGGTTTTCAGTGGCATTATCCGGACAATGCTTCTGAAAATCTTTTTTATCTGTATAGTGTTGGGCAGAGCCAGAAGTTATCTGGGTGTCACCGATTTGGTAATCAGATAACTTCTGGCAGTTGCCTTACACCTAGACATTCAATGCTGGTATTTGGGTACAGCCTGGCACTGAATATTCAGGAATAATTTTAAATGTATGGTCAACATTTTAAAGCAACACTGACCACAAAATTTCAATATTAAGGGACTAATATAGGGACCCTTTTACTAAGCTGCATTAGGCGCTAACACATGTCAGGAAGTACTTTTGTGGTACTTTTTTAAAATGGCCACATGCTAATGGCTACATTAGTTATTGACCATTCTTAGAAAAAAACTAGAAAAATTGAGGTATTTATGGCTGCAGTAAAAATGATCTTAGCTTGCGGAAAAGACCCATACAAGGGCATGCTAGGGTCTATTTTTACCACAGTTTAGTAAAAGAACCCCTTAGAGCAGGGAATTAGAAAATAGCAAGGCTGGTAGAAAGATGAGACTCTTTGTAAATGCCTATTAACTCGTTCAGTGATCTATGCTCCGTATTACTTACTCACAGATTCCATATCCCTGCATCTTGCCTTCACTCCAGTGGCATTTATAGCAATCATATCCGTCTTCTGAAGAGTGTGGAATAAGACATATCCCAAATCTGCAATATAACACAAACTGTTAGCTATTAAATTACTTTCCAACAACCTTCTTTTAACCTCTGAAGCAAAGTTCTCAATGTTACTCTTGTGGCTTTCCTGTGGTCTTTCAATTTACAGTAACTTTGTAACTGCATGCATGGTTAAAAAGTATGTATGTACTTTGCTCGGTGCACAGTCTGTTGGATTTTCAAAATGAAAGTACAGGTACATGCGTATTTGTGTTTTGAAAATTACTCCCGGGAAGGCGAAGAGTTAAGATGGTTGCAAGACCAGTCGCATGCTCTGAGTCTTTGCTTCCTAGGAATTTTCGCTTTTTATTAACATCACTGAAGAGAAAAGCTAGACCTTGTATTAACTCTTCCGAGGCATCTGGAATACATTCTGCATAGAGATGGATAGATATGAAAAGAGGTGGGTTTTTTCTCTTTAACTGAACTGATGTTTTGTTTTAATTTTTGTCATTTTAAATGATTTTATATTGGATATTGTTTGTTTTAGTATGTCCTGGACTTTATGGATGTTTGCTGTAAGCCACTTACATTTTTATTGATAGTACAGGATAGAAATTTCTTAAATTTTAAACAAATGAAACCTCAACTGCCATAGAAGGTCTACATAGATGACCATTCACAATGGCTCTAATCACTGATTTCCAATTAAAGCACCTAAAAAGCAACAGTGAAAACGACTCCCCAATTGGAGAAAACATTGTTCCAAAAAAAAAAAAAAAAAAAACTCTCAAAATACTAAAGTCATTTCACTATCATTGTTCATTATAGCTGAAAAACATAATTATATAGAACCTCACTGTACAGAGCAAAAAAACAAATCACTTAGCTTAAAATGAAGTGCTTCGCATAAACATCCCAGAATTTCAGCTCTGTTAGTCCCGTTCTGTTCAATATCAAAACACTGCAGCACAGGGTCTAATATCCTTGACAAGGGTCCCCCTCGTTTTGTTTTCTTCATCAGGAGGAATAGTGCACAAATAATCAGCCTTGCTTCAAGGTGGCAGTTACCGGCTTAAGAATGCTCTCATAAATCGGACTTCCTCCTTTCTCCCACTCTAAAGGTCCATTAAGGCCTTGCGGCGCTACAGTTTGCAAACGAAGAATCCATGTTTGTTCTCTTTGATGTAATTTACACGAACGAAGCACCTATTGCTATGCACGATAGTTGCAAAAAAAGATCACCATTAAACATGAAAAGATTGTTCTGTAATGCCAAATTTGCCAATTGGAGAACAAATTCTGTTGGTACAGTCATGGGTCTACAACGTTGATCTAGTACCAGGTGAATAGCCTCACTAGCTTCCATCTGAGGGACTGAGGTATATAATGACTGGATGTCACCAAGAAGGCAGTCGGAATGCCCTAGAGTTCGTGTACTTTGTTCAAAAAATGCATAGTGTCTTTAATAAATATGGCAATTATTGGATGGGACTAATTCCAAATTAAAGTCAGGTTCTACTGAAGAAATATTATAGCAAATTAGCTTTAAAATCTGGCTTATCATCAAAAATGAATTTCAATTTTTTAACTTTACAAAAGCCACCATTCCAATTTTTTTACCTGCTTCCCAAGATTCATAAAACCTTGGACCGTCCACATGGACGTCCGATTATCTTGGCTAGAAATTCCTTACTAGAGCGAGCATGTAAATATGTTGATTGTTTTTTCGCTCCGATTGTCCCTTCTATCCCATCATTTATTAAAGACTCTAAGCATTTTTGAACAAATTATTTGAGTGTTATTCTTCCTGAAGAAGAAAATGAAACGAGGAGGTCCCTTGTCAAGGATATTGGACCCTGTGCTGCAGCATTTTAATATTGAACAGAACGGGACTAACTGAGCCGAAATTCTGGGATGTTTATGCGAAGCACTTCATTTTAAGCTAAGTGATTCGGGGTTTTTTGCTATGTACAGTGAGGTCCTATATATTTATATTTTTTAGCTATAATGAACAATGATAGTGAAATGACTGCAGTATTTTGAGAGTTGTTTGTTTTTGTTTTTTTTTTTGGAACAGTGTTTTTTCCAATTGGGGAGTTGTTTTCACTGTTGCTTTTTTGGTGCTTTAATTGGAAACAAGTGATTAGAGTTATTGTGAATGGTAATCTATGTAGACCTTCTATGGCAGTTGAGGTTTCATTTGTTTAAAATTGATACTCAGACAGCAGTCATTCCCTTCAATGTTCAGAACAAAATACATTTTTGATTTTCTTATTGTTAAATTTTGTTCTTTACTCTTGTAATTTTGGTGATATTTTAAATACATAAATGCCACATTAGAAAGAATTGAGGGGTCCTTTTACCAAGCTGTGGGAAAACGGGCCCTGCAGAATTCTTACTGAATGGCCATATGGTGGGGATCCCTTACCACCACCCGAGGTGGTGATAAGGTCTCCCAAACTAACCCAGTGGTAACTGGGCAGCATGTGACGATGCTCGATTACCGCCGGATTACCAAGTCCTGGATAGCTGAGGAGGCTTTTTCATCCCTGTGTTTTTAAATGCATAGTACAAATCTTTCAGTCATTCTATGTAAGTGAGGATTGTTATATGACCTCCTTCTATTTTTTTGGTTATGTATATTCTGTGCCACCACTTCCATGGATGCCATGTTGCAAAATACTGACCATGGCATTTGAAAATTGAACAGACTATATTTAACACAATAATTGCATAGTATTATTCTGAATATTATAACTGTACATTTTGAATATTTTCAAACTGTGTACATTTACGGTTTGAGAGTTATTGATCTAGTCAGAGTATGCAAACTCATTAAAATTGTTTAACAGGCCCAGAAACAGTTATAGAAATACATTTTGGGTTTATAATCTAATGTGGAAATTGTTCATTGCACAAATATCAACTGGTAGTTCTAAGCAGCTTACAACATAAGAGACCCAAAACATAACATATGAAGAATCTCCATATATTAGCTAAAACAACAAAAAATTAAGGAAGAAGGGCTATCACAAGGTTGCCAACTATAACTCTTTTGTATGCCATAAAAAGTTGCTATTTGACTACAGCTTCTCCTAAAAGTCCTCAGTCCCCAGTGTGTTTCAAAGAGGGACTGTGGTGTATTTTCTTCCCCAAATCACCTGCTAAGTGATTTCAAACAGCAACATGTATATGCAGATTGTATGCCACATTCTTCCTCAAAGGTTCTCTTCCACTAGTTTTTTTTTTATTAAAAAATAAGAGTAAAATCTAAACATTGAGACTTACCCATCTTCTAAGCCCTCTTTGAAGTCCCCAACGTAATTGTGTCCATCAGGCCACTTTAGGGTGCCTCTGTAATAAGGACAAATTCAATGGAAAGCAGAAATATGCAGTAAACAATTTTCTTCACAATAACCTTTTCAGATCCCCAATCCTTTGTTTTACAATGCAGGTAAACCTTTCATTTTAATAGTGCAGAATTCCAGTAGCCATATTGGTCTGGGAGAAAACTGGTGTCTTTAAGGACATGATCTCTTTTACAAAATGTTGTAAAACATATTTTGAGAACCCATAGATTTCATCTGAATGTCAGGCTGTTTGGAAGTTCTCAAATGCTCATAAGGCCCTCGTATACAGCAAATTAAGGATCATTTAAAAGATATTACTACTTACAAAGACTCATATTTTTATGAATTTCTTAAGAAAACTTAATTGTAAATAATAGGAAAACAACAGTAAGTGTCTAGGGGTTACTGATCTACAAAATGGGACTCTTGAGCTCACTTTTGAATTGGAGGTTCTTGCTCCCCAGGCTGCTCAAGCAGTTCTGGTAATCTACTGATTTTACCTAGCAGTTCAAGTGGATCGGAGGAGGACACAGTCTTGTGTCTCCTAGGACAGTGTTTCCCAAGTCTGGTCCCGGAGTATCCCTTGCCAGTCAGGTTTTTCAGGATATCCACAATAAATATGCATGAAAGAGATTTGCATATAATGGAGACAGTGTACGCAAATCAAGTTCATGCACATTCATTGTGGATATCCTAAAAACCTGACAAGCAAAGGGTACTCCAGGACCGGACTTGGGAAACACTATCTTAGGAAACACTGAAATGCTTGGTTTGCATGGGAAATTGTGAAAAAAAAGTCTTGCAGGTAAGCATAAAAGGAAACAAATATGCAGTGAAGTGAGGGGGGTGCCACGTGCAAGGGCTTCTAAGAAAGCAAATAGAACATTTGAAATTATTAAGAAAGGAATGGAAAACAAAAATGAGAATGTTTTATAATGCCTTTGTATTGCTCTATGGTGCTACCGCACTTCAAATATTGTGTGCAATTCTGGACACCGCATTTAAAAATATATAGAGCTGGCTAGAGGAGGGAGGGGACCCCTGGGAGCTGTTATGATTGTGGTCAGAACCCCTCTTAAACTTACCTTTTTCCTGGGGGTCAGCTTCTTAGCTGGCTTCTGTTTCTTTTGTCTGTCCTTTCTGAGCTAGCTCTCTCTCTCTATGCTGGCAGCTTCCAGCAGCATGACTCTATTTGTTTCAATTTACTACAGCTGTGTGTGTGGACTGAGTTAGCTCTACCTCTCTTTGGGTGTACTGGCTTCAAGTGCTTCACGGTGCTGCATTGGTGTGGGTTGGGCCTCTCTGGGTTTCAGTGTGCTGTCTGCCTGGGTCTAGGGAGTGTGACATCATCAGGGAGGGCCTTGATAAGGAAGTGGTGTTCTTCCCTTCAGGGCCTTTGCAACGTTTGCTTTTGCTACTTGCTTTAGGTCCAGGTTAGTGTTAGTGCAGTGTGCACTTGTGACTGTGTGTTTAGCTTTCCTGCTTTTCCCTTGTGGTGCTTTGGAAGCATTGCTGTGTATAGGGCTTTGGAAGCTCTGTTGCTGACAGAAGTACTTCAGGGTTTGGTGTTGTTAGGAACACTGCAGATTTGGCTGTTAGAAGTACTTCTATTGGGAGCATTGCAATCTTTGCTGTTTGTGTTTGGTGCTTTGGAAGCACTTTCGGCTTGCGTGTTTAGCTTCCCTGTTTTTTCCCTAGTGGCTACCCTGTCTTCCCTTTTAGTACTAGGAGCTCTTCTGTAGCTTGGTGCTCAGAGCACCTGTGTTAGGTCTGCTGAAGTTTGGTGCTTAGGAAGCACCTTTATTAGCTTATGTGTTTAGCTTCCCTGTTCTTCCTTGTGGCTCCCCTGCTTTTCCTTTTGGTGCTGTGAGAAGCACTCCTGTTAGGTCACTGCCTTGGGGCACTCCTGTTAGTATAGGGCTTAGGAAGTCCTTTTGTTACTTTACTGTGAGGAACACTTCTGTTGGTTTAGGGCTTGGGAGCACTTAGGTCAGTTTAGGATTTAGGAGTTCTTCTGTTTCCAGTCCTGGTCCCTGTGTCATCCAGTAAGTCCTGCCGGCCACTCGAACCCAGGGGCTCAACCCTTGGGGGGCAGTGGCTATGTGCAGGTGAAGCTGTACGGACCAGTCCAGGATGTTCCAGTCCGGTGTGTTCCAGTCCAGTGTTCCAGTCCTGTGTCCTGCAGTCCGGGGGATTCCAGTCCAGTGTTCCAGTCCGGGGGATTCCAGTCCTGTGTCCTCCAGTCCAGGGGATTCCAGTCCGTGTGTTCCGGCTCGCTGGGCGGTGCCTGCAGTCCCTGCCGGTGCCGGTGTGCTTGCCCAGCATTGGTTGGTGGGTTTTGCCTGCTGCTGTCGCTCCTCGTCAGCAGCCCAAGGGCTCACGTTTGCTCCAGAGCCTGGCCCCGCGAGCTCTGAACCTGAGAACCTGACAGGAGCTCTCTGCCTCTGAACTGCTGATGGGATTTCTAAACTGCTTGTTTGAACTGCCTGTTTGGAGGTACTTGTTTTCTTTGACCTGCTTGTTTTTCTTTGTGGAATATTTTTTCTTTTGGGATTACTTATTTTGAATTGCATCATTGGGACTGCTAAGACTCATGTCCTGTTGGTTTATGAACTGCATTTTTGAAGCTGTAGAGATACCTGAACTGCTTTGCTTTTGGAACTGCATTATTAAAGACTACTTTTTCTAAACTGTTTGTTTTTGGGATTGCATTCTTGAAACCGCTGGGATAATTTCCCTGGTGCATATCTCGGGAGCTGTGTTGGAATCAGGGGCGTATCTGCGTGGGGCCACAGGGGCCTGGGCCCCCGCAGATTTCGCCCTGGCCCCCCTCCCCGCCGTCAACCCTCCCCCGCTGCTTACTTTTGCTGGCGCCGAGGTCCGACCCGCAATCGCCGTTTTTCGTCTTCCTCCGTGGCCATGCTTCCAGGAAGTAACGCTGCAGTGCTGATTCGTTGAATCCAGTTCGACGTCTGACGTCAGACGCCGAACTGGATTCAACGAATCAGCACTGCAGCGTTACTTCCTGGAAGCATGGCCACGGAGGAAGACGAAAAACGGCGATTGCGGGTCGGACCTCGGCGCCAGCAAAAGTAAGCAGCGGGGGAGGGTTGACGGCGGGGAGGGGGTGGAGAGAGGCGGCGGCGGGGGGGGGGGGGGAGGGAGGCAAAAATGTGCCCCCCCTCTCTGGCTCTGGCCCCCCCTACCGCCGGATTCCAGATACGCCCCTGGTTGGAATAGTACTGCTGACGTACTATTCCAGCACAGGGTACACCTGGAGGATTACAGGGAGTTGTACCTAAGTGGAATATCATATAGAAAACTTGGGCCAGAGGCCTGAGTTTTCCTGAGAGGAGCGGAGGGATCCTTCACAGCGCACATCCATTTTGGGTCTGAGACCTTACCGCCAGCCATTGACCTAGCGGTAAAGTCTCATGCGGTAAATGAGCAGTAATGACCTACGTGCGTCAAATGCCAATTGGCGCATGTCCGATACACACATTCGAAAATAAAAATTATTTTTTGGATGCGTGTATCGGACGTGCGCCAATATTGAAATTACCGCAAGAGCCACATGGTAGCCAGGCGGTAACTCCATTTTGGCGCATGTTAGGCATGCGTGGACGCTTACGCGGTGCTAGGGGTGCATTAGCACTTTTAATGCACGTAAATGGTTTACGCGTGTTAAACGCCCATAGAAATGTATAGTCACGTTAACATTTAATGCACCTTAAATTTACAGGCGTGTTTAAAACGCTAACGCACCTTAGTAAACATACCCTTAAGTGCTTTGAAAATGCACCTCATAATCATATAAATATAATAAATACATAAAAATAAGTTTTTAGAAAGGGCCTACTGCATGTAAAACAGCCTTTAAATTTTCCCCTAATTATGCTTATCATGGTAGGTAGAGAGCTGAAAATCCGCAAGAGATCTCTGTTTGGCCCACTATGGACCAGGTTCTATATATGGCACTGTAAAAATTGGAACTGAAAAAAGACCACACCTAAGCATATTCTATAAATTATACCTAAAGTTAAGTGTGGTTTATAGAATACACCTACTGCCCAAGTAAAACTTGGTGTAAACGCCAGCGAATAACTAGGCACGGAGAGGGTATATTCTATATCAGTGCACGTAGATTTTAGAAATGCCCACCACCAACCCATTCCATGCACATGGTCATGCCCCCTTTTCAGTTCTGCAACTTAGAATTTACGTGCATAACTTTACAAGTTTTTTGCATAAATTCTAATTTATGCCAATTAATGTCAATTGCCTGTGAAGTGGCAATTATTGGCACTGATTGGCTTATTAAGATAATTAAGTTGCACGCGCAAATTAGAATATGACCTGATTTGCATGTGCAACTCTGGTGATACTATATGGAATCTGGGGGCATATGGGTTCTTTTTCTTCATTTATGCATGTCACACCACCATCTTTATAATAGAACATATTTTATGACTACAGATTACCACTCCAACAATTCTTGTCATAATTATGGTAGTGGTTTCTGAGGTCTTTTTGTATCCTTTTTATTAACAAATCTTCACACATTGGATTTATATTTGAAGTTAAAACTTTCCAGCAGAATTTTAGTTTTTGTTCTTCTTTGATTTCTTTTGCATCTTATTTTTTGTTGCTTAAAGAAACACATAGTAATGGATTTCATCACTTACTTGCCATGAGGTTTTCCCCATGAAAACTCCCCTTCGTAAACAGCATTCTTGAATCTGCATTCACTTTTGAATGTGTATGTGGAGAAACGAGAGGCACAGGGATCAAGACCTTCTTCACTTTTACCCCACAAAGGGAAATCTCTCTTCTCATCTAGTCTCTGGCGAATGACCTGATTCAGTTTCCATTGCCAAACAGCCTGTTGGTCAGATGGAAGTGAAAGAAAAATGTTGACAGATGTACACTGTGCAAGTCCTAACTGCAGGTTGTCCTGTTCTGTTTCAGTTTTTCTATTTGTTTTATCCATTTATTTATATTTCTATTGCTCAATCACCTGCTCATTCAGGAAACTCAGAGCAATATATATTAAATGTGCATCCCATTCTTTTATCAAAGACTTTCAAATAGTTCCAGTGAACCATGTACAGGGGCAGTTAATTGTCTGGTTGGGCATGATGCTCCAGAGGGTTGGAGGTTTGGAAGCAGTCTGCCAATATGGAGCAAGTACAGATGATGTATCAAACCTGTACTGCAGTTCAAATTCTCCTAGGGAAATTAATGTGAATCATCTTGTTGGCTTCTTTAACCTGGAGGATCACTATTGCTGTACCCTCAATAAGTGAATACCCTCCCATTGCAGGCAAAGTTGGGATTGGAGGAAACTGAATTCCAAGGTCCATGGAGGAAAACAGGGTGCTGGTGCAGTGCCTGGGATGGTTCTCTTCATTTGCATATATAAAAACAATTCTAGTTGGAAGTTAATCCTTCTGTTACCATAAACTGTTTGTTCAAAGGAGTATTAGAAATAAAATCAATTTTGGAACCTCTGTCTTGGTGCAGTCTGTTATTACTTACATAGTAACATATAGTAAGTGACGGCAGATAAAGACCTGAACAACAGTCACACTCAGTAGCAATTCATGATTAAATCAACAATGAACATGGTATTATATATTTGATTATATACTTGATTTGGTATTTCTGGAACATAGACCATAGACGTCCACCTGGCTCTGTCCTTATGTTCCAACTACTGGAGTTGCTGTCAAAGCCCACTCCAGCCTATCGGAATCCATCTTGTGATTTGTGGAATCTAGACCATAAAAGTCTGCCCAGCACTATCCTCTATTACAGCTACTGAAGTTGCCATTGAAGCCATATGCCCCGCATCCTAAACTGGATTGTCATATACAGAACACAGACCTACAAAGTCTGCCCGGCACTAGCCTTAGTTCTTCACAGCCAGAGTCGTCATCCAAGCATCACTCACACATCCACACATATGCAGCCATTTAAGGTTTTTCTTTTTTATACCACCCATTTTCTAAATAGAGATCCTGTGTGTTGAACCCACTCCTTTTTGATTTCTACCACCATTTGTGTCTCTACCACCTCCTTTGGGAGGGCATTCCAGGCATCGACCACCCTCTCCATGAAAAAGAATTTCCTGACATTACTTCTAAGTCTACTTAATTTAACTACCTGGAATCTACTATTAGAGCAATAGAGGAAAAGAGTTTTTTGTACACTGAGGTACACAATCCACCTTATAATTGAAAGAGAAAAACGCCTAGATTTCGACCCAAATTGGGAGATAGACGTTTATCTCACAAAAACGAATAAATCGGTATAATGGAAAGCCGATTTTGGACGTTTTTAACTGCACTCCATCGCGGAAGCGTACAAAGTTGACGGGAGCGTGTCGGAGGCGTGGCGAAGGTGGAACCGGGGTGTGGTTATCGGCCGAGGAGAGATGGGCGCCTTTCGCCGATAATGGAAAAAAAAGTATGCGTTTGTAGCTAGAATTTAGGGCACTTTTCCTGGACCCTGTTTTTTCACGAATAAGGCCCCAAAAAGTGCCCTAAATGACCAGATGACCACCAGAGGGAATCAGGGATGACCTCCCCTGACTCCCCCAGTGGTCACTAACCCCCTCCCACCACAAAACATGATGTTTCACAACTTTTTATTTTCACCCTCAAATGTCATACCCACCTCCCTGGCAGCAGTATGCAGGTCCCTGGAGCAGTTGTTAGGGGGTGCAGTGGACTTCAGGCAGGTGGACCCAGGCCCATCCCCCCCTACCTGTTACAATTGTGCTGCTTAATGCTTAGTCGTCCAACCCCCCCCAAACCCACTGTACCCACATGTAGGTGCCCCCCTTCATCCCTTAGGGCTATAGTAATGGTGTAGACTTGTGGGCAGTGGGTTTTGAGGGGGATTTCGGGGGCTCAACACACAAGGGAAGGGTGCTATGCACCTGGGAGCTCTTTTACCTTTTTTTTTGTTTTTGTAAAAGTGCCCCCTAGGGTGCCCGGTTGGTGTCCTGGCATGTGAGGGGGACCAGTGCACTACGAATCCTGGCCCCTCCCACGAACAAATGCCTTGGATTTATTCATTTTTGAGCTGGGCGCTTTCATTTTCCATAATCACTGAAAAACAAAAACGCCCAGCTCACAAATTGTCGAATAAAACATGGACGTCTATTTTTTGCGAAAATATGGTTCGGTCCGCCCCTTCACGGACCCGTTCTCGGAGATAAACACCCATGGAGATAGACGTTTTCATTCAATTATGCCCCTCCACGTGTAAAAGAACCTAAAGCTATAGCAGGAGCTTACTCTGGCTACAACTTCAATGCTTGGCATGACAAAATCAAACAGGATAATCTTAAATAAGAAATGATTCACCTATATTTTCATTTTTCTAAGTGCAAATTGCATATATATTGAAAAATTATGTCTTACCTGATAATTTTATTTCCTTTAGTCGCAGCAGATGAATCCAGAGACTTTGTGAGTTGTGTCACTCTACCAGCAGGTGGAGATAGAGAACACTGAATTGAACTGTGCCTTATAAGACGTATTGCTCCCTGGCCAGCAAGTATCTTATAACAAAACAGAAGGAAACAATAGTGTTAAACAGTCATAGCCCCTTCCTCACGTTACCCCCAAACAACATACAATAAATTCGCCACTAAACAACACAGCAGAAACCTCCTCAGGAAAAATACATGCAGATAGGGGTGGAACCCTGGATTCATCTGCTGCAACTAAAGGAAAGAAAATTATCAAGTAAGACATAGTTTCTCATTCCTTTGCATCAGAAGCAGATGAATCCAGAGACTTGTGGGATATAACAAAGAAGTTCCTAAATTGGGTGGGAAGCCAAAACCCCTGTTGCAAGAACCGAAGTGCCAAAGGATGCCTCCTCCTGTGCTGCCATATCCAAGCGATAGTGCTTGACAAGTGTGAACCGACGACCATGTCACCACCCAAAAAATCTCCTCAACAACGACCACCTGCCCAGGAAGTCACCAGAACCCATGTGGAATGCACCCTCACCTGAACTGGCATCAACCAGCCGGAAAGAATATATACTGACAAAATAGTTTCTTACTCCAGCGGGTGATGGTAGCCTTAGA